>NC_085139.1:196848720-197556749 GCF_024139115.2 Armigeres subalbatus
GGATGGGTACGATGCAAACAAAAACAGAACCCGGTATGCGGCTATTGATCGCGTCTGATCCTTTTTATCGGAGCTTTCGTTGTTCTTTTTCCCTTTCGACAAGCTGCTGGTAATCAATATCGAACTTCTTTGTAATCATGCCATGGTGTTGGATCATGGATGCGCAAGGGTGACTATAAAGGAGGTGGCGTGTGGTTTTAGTGATTCTTCATTACTTTCTATACGGTTTGCAGATGGGGACTTAAACACTATTCATCCATTTGATTCCATTATTATCAAATATATTTCATTATTTGTAAATGGTCCTTTCATCTGCAAAGAATAACGATTTTTTCTTGAACAATATTTCAAATTCAAACCTTGTTTTCTTTAAGTCATTCATTCATATCAACCCCATGAAAATGTGTATCCTTAATGTTGTCCACACCCAACCATCGCATGTCAGATTTTCTTACAATTCTGCATGAGAACCTGTCAAAATCTGCATAGTAACTGGGCATATGCAAAATTGTTAGATATTGATAAGAAAAGCATTGGAAACTAAGATTGGGTCCATTTTGTAAAAACAACATATGAAATTTTAGTATGTATGATATATCAAGGGCACCATTTTCTAAAAAATGTTTATCGTTAATACATCTAACGATAAGGAAAAAATATTCAGCTGATGAGTCGCTTTACCACTCTAAAACGAACAGTGTAAAGTATCACTCGAATATGCATCGCCTCTCGAAACCATCGCCCTTTTTGCAGTTCTACTGTTAATGGACACTGTACTGCACATGAATAGGTTCGAAACCCAACTGCGTGTTTCGAAGAAGTCTCCGATATTAGTCTTTGCAAGAGGATTCAATATCAGTCAAGATGAATCAATCGGTTCTTTCTCTCGGATGAGTGACAAAACGACAACTTGGGTTGTTTTCACCCAATGTATACCACGAGATGGCAATCTTCTAATGGCGGACGACTCTCTGCAACGAGTGAGGTGAAGCCGTATCGAATGGTGTATGAGACTCTCCGTGCCATTGGTAAACCTAATTATTGCATATTGCTTCGCGCAACGTCGTGACACCATCGAGTAGAGGTATGTTATAAACGTTCTAATTTCCTGTCTTTGGTATCAGTCAATTACAGCTGATTGCTGAAGGAAGCCCACCAGAAATTGCCACTAGCAGTGGGGTAAATTATTGCCCAGCCGGTGTACCACCGAGGCTGCAGGTAAGCAGCTACTGCTCACAATCTGGCCACAAATCTACCGGAACCATCAAGAGGTCCTCATCATTCAGCCAAAAGGTTTCCGAGCTGAGGCGTGCTGCTGCTGCTGCTCCATCTCCCAAGCGGAGGAGCTGCAACGTGCAACAGCATTTGAAGATGTTTTAAATTTAATGCCTAGACGGGTTTCCTCGTGGCACAGTTTTATGCAATTTTTATTACACATTCCATTGCCTGGTTAACGGTGCGCACTTTTCGTCTCTAATTTGGAAAAGCACGGCGGTAGTTTCCATTCACCCGGTGCTTCAGTTTCACAGCTCATAAATCAGTGTTACCGTCGCACCTCGTCGGTTCGGCTGCTGCTCATGGGCCGTAAGGGAAAACGAGCTTTAAAAGATTCATTTCGTAGTGCTGAGCTGTCGCCATGAATTTTCGTCTAGTTTCCACCAGGTTTGCTTGGTAAACGATATGATACGTAGGTCTGGCGGTAAAAGTCAATGATTCGGAATGAAATGTCTTCTCTGCTGTGTAACACTCTTTGCTTTAGTTTAGAGTACCCGTGTAACGTTAGTAATAATCAATTAAGAGTAGACAATTTGAAACTCTCTAATAGAGGTATGCGTGTAAAGAAGGTTTACTGAATATCGAAGCGTCAGTCAGAATAGACAATCGAAAGTTTTCTGAAATAGCTAGGATATATTAGTTTGAGTAACTAGAGACCCTATGGATTCGAATAAAACTGTTGTAAAGAATCCATAGATTCCTCCAAAGTTTTGAGTTAATAGAAAGTTAGGACATTCTCCTGGATGAATGAAACATGTACATTCAAAATTCAATCCATTCAATGGACATTCCTGTAAATACTTTAGGTATGTTCGAGCACTATTTACATACTTTAAGTACTTTCATATGTAATTCTATAAAGATACATAATGTTATTAAGTAATTTAGACTGAGTGCCGATCGAAATTTATAGGCTGCCTACCTTTGGCGATCGACTGTGACGTGGACGAAATATTATCTAAGAATGTTTCTTTGGAGTTTCTCCGGAAGTTCCTCCAGTATTCCGAAGCTCCTCAGGCTATTCCTGCGGATATTCCTCGGAACCTCCGGAATTCCTCCGGAAGTTTCTGGAATTCTCCGGAAGTTCTTCTGGAATTCCTCCGTAAGTTCCTCGAAATTCCTCGGAAGTTCCTTCGGAATTCCTCCGAATTCCTCCGAAGTTCCTCCGGAATTCCGAAGTTCCTCCGGAATTCCTCGAAGTCTCCGGAATTCTCGGAAGTTCGGGAATTCCTCCGAGTTCCTGAATTCCTCCGGAAGTTCCTCGGAATTCCTCGGAAGTTCCTCGGGAATTCCTCCGGAAGTTCCTCAGGAATTCCTCGGAAGTTCCTCGGAATTCCTCCGAAGTTCCTCCGGAATTCCCGGAAGTTCCTCCGGAATTCCTCCGGAAGTTCCTCCGGAATTCCTCCAGTTCCTCGATTCCCGAAGTTCCTGGAAGTTCCTCCGGAATTCTCCGGAAGTTCTCCAGGAATTCCTCCGAAGTTCTCCGAATTCCTCCGGAAGTTCCTCCGGAATTCCTCCGAAGTTCCTCCGGAATTCCTGAAGTTCCTCCGGAATTCCTCCGAGTTCCTGGAATTCCTCCGGAAGTTCCTCCGGGAATTCCTCGGAAGTTCCTCCGGAATTCCTCCGAAGTTCCTCCGGGAATTCCTCCGAAGTTCCTCCGGAATTCCTCGGAAGTTCCTCCGAATTCGGAAGTTCCTCCGGAATTCTCCGAAGTTCTCCAAATTCCTCCGGAAGTTCCTCGGAATTCTCCAGTTCCTCCGAATTCCTCCGGAAGTTCCTCGGAATTCCTCGAAGTTCCTCCGGAATTCCTCCGGAAGTTCCTCCGGAATTCTCCGGAATTCCTCCGGAAGTTCCTCCGGAATTCTCTGAAGTTCCTCCGGAATTCCTCCGGAAGTTCCCGAAGTTCCTCCGGAAGTTCCTCCGGGTTCCTCCGAATTCCTGGAAGTTCCTCGGAATTCCTCCGAAGTTCCTCCGGAATTCTCCCGGAGTTCCTCTCCGGAAGTTCCTCCGGAAGTTCCTCCGAAGTTCCTCCGGAATTCTCCGGAAGTTCCTCCGGAATTCCTCCGGAAGTTCCTCCGGAATTCCTCCGGAAGTTCCTCCGAATTCCTCCGGAAGTTCCTCCGGGAATTCTCTCCGGAAGTTCCTCCGGAATTCCTCCGGAAGTTCTCCGGAATTCCTCCGAAGTTCCAGGAATTCCTCCAGTTCGAATTCCTCCGAAGTTCCTCCGGAATTCCTCCGGAAGTTCCGGAATTCCTCCGAGTTCTCCGGGAATTCCTCCGGAAGTTCCTCCGGGAATTCCTCCAGTTCTCCGGGAATTCTCCGGAAGTTCTCCGAATTCCTCCGAAGTTCTCCGAATTCCTCCGGAGTTCCTCCGAGAATTCTCCGGAAGTCCTCCAGAATTCCTCCGGAAGTTCCTCCGGAATTCCTCCGAAGTTCCTCCGGAATTCTCCTGAAGTTCTCCGAATTCCGGAAGTTCTTCGAATTCTCCGGAAGTTCCTCCGACGAAGTTCCCGGAATTCCTCCGGAATTCTCCGAAGTCTCCATCCGGAAGTTCCTCCGGAATTCCTCCGAAGTTCTCGGAATTCCTCCGGAAGTTCCTCCGGAATTCCTCCGGAAGTTCCTCCAGAATTCCTCCGGAAGTTCCTCCGGAATTCCTCCGGAAGTTCCTCCGGAATTCCTCCGAAGTTCATCCGCCCTCCAGTTCTCCGGAACTCGGAAGTTCCTCCGGAATTCCTCGAATTTCCGGAATTCTCCCGAAGTTCCTCCAATTCCTCCGAAGTTCCTCCGGAATTCCTCCGAAGTTCTCCGGAATTCCTCCGGAAGTTCCTCCGAATTCCTCCGAAGTTCCTCCGAAGTCTCCGGAATTCCTCCGGAAGTTCCTCTCTGGAATTCCTCCGGAAGTTCCTCCGGAATTTCCGAAGTTCTCCGGAAGTTCCTCCGAAGTTCTCCTGGAATCTCTCGGAAGTTCCTCCGGAAGTTCTCCGAAGTTCCTCCGGAAGTTCCTCCGAGTTCCTCCGGAAGTTCCTCCGAGTTCCTCCTCCTGGAGTTCCTCCGGAAGTTCCTCCGAAGTTCCTCCGAAGTTCTCCTGGAGTTCTCCAGTTCCTCGGAGTTCCTCCGAAGTTCCTCTCCGGGAGTTCCTCCGGAAGTTCCTCCGAGTTCCTCCGAAGCTCCTCCTGGAAGTTCCTCCGGAAGTTCCTCCGGGAAGTTCCTCCTGAAGTTCCTCCTCGGAGTTCCTCCGGAAGTTCCTCCGGGAAGTTCCTCCGGAAGTTCCTCCGGAAGTTCCTCCGGAGTTCCTCCGAAGTTCCTCCGGGTTCCTTCCTCCGGAAGCCTCCGGAGTTCTCCGAAGTTCCTCGGAAGTTCCTCCTGGAAGTTCCTCCGGAAGTTCCTCCGGAAGTTCCTCCAGTTCCTCTCCGCCTCCGGAGTTCCTCCGAAGTTCTCCTGGAGTTCCTCCGAAGTTCCTCTGGAGTTCCTCCGGTTCCTCCGGAGTTCCTCCGGAAGTTCTCCGAGTTCCTCCAAGTTCCTCCGGAGTTCCTCCGAAGTTCCTCCGGGAGGTTCCTCGGAAGTTCCTCCGAGTTCCTCCGGGAGTTCCTCCGGAAGTTCCTCCGGAAGTTCCTCCGGAGTTCCTCCGAGTTCCTCCGAGTTCCTCCGGAGTTCCTCCGAGTTCCTCGAGTTCCTCCGGAGTCCCGAGTTCCGGAGTTCCTCCGGTTCCTCCGGAAGTTCCTCCGGAAGTTCCTCCGGGAGTTCCTCCGGAAGTTCCTCCGAGTTCCTCCTGGAAGTTCCTCCTGGAGTTCCTCCGGAAGTTCCTCCTGGAGTTCCTCTGAAGTTCCTCCGGGAGTTCCTCCGGAAGTTCCTCCGGGAGTTCCTCCGAGTTCCTCCGGAAGTTCCTCCGGAAGTTCCTCCGGAGTTCCTCCGGAAGCCTCTGGAGTTCCTCCGAAGTTCCTCCGAGTTCCTCCGAAGTTCCTCCGAGCTCTGGCTCCTCCTGGAGTTCCTCCGGAAGTTCCTCCGGAGTTCTCCTCCTGGAAGTTCCTCCGGAGTTCTCCGGAAGTTCTCCGAGTTCCTCCGGAGTTCCTCCGGAGTTCCTCCGGAAGTTCCTCCGGAAGTTCCTCCGGAAGTTCCTCGGAGTTCCTCCGGAAGTTCTCCTGGAGTTCCTCCGGAAGTTCCTCCGAAGTTCCTCCAAGTCCTCTGGAGCCTCCAGTTCCTCCGGGAGTTCCTCGAAGTTCTCTGGAGTTCTCCGGAAGTTCCTCCGGGAGTTCCTCCGAAGTTCCTCCGGAGTTCCTCCGAGTTCCTCCTGGAGTTCCTCCTGGAAGTTCTCCGGATGTCCTCCGGAAGTTCCTCCTGGAGTTCTCCGGAAGTTCTCCGGGAGTTCCTCCGGAGTTCCTCCTGGAGATCTCCTCCGAGTTCTCCGAGTTCTCCGAAGTTCCTCCAAACCCTCCGGAAGTTCCTCCGGAAGTTCCTCCGAAGTTCTCCGGGAGTTCTCCGGAGTTCTCCGGAATTCTCCGAAGTTCCGGAATTCCTCCGAGTTCCTTCCGAGTCCTCGGAAGTTCCTCCGGGAATTCCTCCGAAGTTCCTCCAGAATTCCTCCGGAAGTTCTCCGGGAATTCCTCCGAAGTTCTCCTGAATTCTCCTGAAGTTCCTCCGAATCTGAGTTCCTCGGAATTCCTCCAGTTCCTCCGAGAAGTTCTCTTCCTGGGAATTCCTCCGGAAGTTCCTTCCTGGAATTCTCCGAGCCTGAATTCGAAGTTCCTCCGAATTCCTCCGAAGTCCTCCGGAATTCTCCGAAGTTCCTCCAATCCTCCGGAAGTTCCTCCAAATTCTCCGAAGTTCCTCCGGAATTCTCCTGAAGTCTTCCGAATTCCTCCGAAGTTCTCCGGGAATTCGAAGTTCCTCCGAATTCTCTCCGAAGTTCTCTGGAATTCCTCCGAAGTTTCTCCGGAATTCCTCCGAAGTTCCTTCCGGAATTCCTCCGAAGTTCCTCTGAAGTTCCTCCGGGAATTCTCCGAAGTTCTCCGAATTCCAAGTCCTGGAATTCCTCCGAAGTTCTCCGAATTCCTCCGAAGTTCCTCCGGGAATTCTCCGAAGTTCCATCTCCGGAATTCCTCCGAAGTTCCTCCGGGAATCTCCTGAAGTTCCTCCGGAATTTCTCCGAAGTTCCTCTGGAATTCCTCCGAAGTTCCTCCGGAATTCCTCCTGAAGTTCCTCCCGAATTCTCGAAGTTCCTCCGGAATTCCTCCGAATTTCTGAAGATCCTTGAACCTTCCGAAGATCCCAGGAAATCTCAGTCTTCGGTTCTTCCGAATTCTTCCGATGTTTCCGAAATCTGCAAGTTCTTCCGCATCGAAGTTCTTCAGAAATCTCTGAGAATTCTCCGAATTTCGACTTTCTGAATTCTTCTGGAAGTTTCACTAGAATTCAACGAAATTTCTCGGACTCTCCAGTAATCTTCTCGAAGTTCCTCATTAGCTTTCAAAGTTCCTCTGGAAATTTCATAGTTCTGCAATTCTTCCGAAGTTCCTCCATGAATTCTTCTGAAATTCTTCAGCAATTCTTACGGAAGTCTAGGAGGAAGAAATTCTGAAATCCTTCGGGAATTACTGTGAATTTCCGAAGTATTTTCCGGAAGTTGCTCAGAAGTTCCTCCAGAAGTTTCTCCGAAGTTATTCAGTTCCTCCTAATTTCCTCCTGAAGATCTCCGAGTTCCTCCGTTAGTTGCCGAAGTTTCTCCAAAATTTTCCTGAAGCTGCTCTAAAGTTCTCCGTTTCCGAAGCCCTAAGGAGCTTCTCCAGGAATTCCGCTGAAGTTCTCCGAATTCCTGTTCTTCCAGGAATTCCTGAAAGTTCCTCCTGAACTCCTAGAAGTTCATCCTGAGTTCTTCCGAATGTCATCCAGAGTTTATCTAAAACCCCTCTAGTAATTCTTCGAGAAGTTCCTCCAGGACGTTACTTCGGAAATTCCATCTCTCAAGAATTTACTCTTAATTCCAGAATTTTCAGAAATTCTTCTAAGGATTTCCCAGTGATTCACTGAAAAATATCGAGATTGCATGGTTGCAGAATAAGATTATGCGTTTGATTTGAGATGTAGAGATCTACTTCCTCAACTTTTTGGTGGATGCTTTAGTGGCTCTCGGTGAAGCAAAGAATGTGTATTTGACAATGGTGTTCATTTAAAGTAATTAACGATTGCTGCCTCGATATTTGTGTGATCGAATTGAAGAGGAAGTGACATTCATAGATATAACACTAGAAACGCGGAAGATTAAGAACACCATACTTTTTGCATGGAGCTTCACAAAATTCTTGTTTTTTAAAGGTATCAATTTTTCAATTGATGCCTACACATATCAAACGTGCAACGACATTATCACAGTTTAAGAGACTTTGTGTTTCTACACGTAAAGCTGCCTTTAAGCAGCTACTTAGTTGACTTTTTATAATTCAATAAATTTGGTATCATTGCTTGACCCTGGATTGTTTGTTTGACAATTGTATTTTTATTTATTGAGGCACGATAAACCGTTTTGTTCGCCCTCGATGAGATGATGGATTTTAATATATTGACGTAATTGTAATTTGACCTTTTTTTAGTCTACAAAAGTTTGAGCTCTCGCGCGCAAAAGCAGATATGGATGATTTTAAAATTTATGTACAGACTTGCGATTTCAACTGTTTGAATGATTCTTCGGATTAGTAATGGGTATCTGGTAGAGTTTTTGTCTCGTGATTGATACCGAAATTTTTGATATCGACGGAGCGGTAACACAAGTTTTAGTTTTGTTGACGACTTAGATTATTAATTTTATTGATGCTTACGAGTGATAAACGTTAAGTGGTCTTGAAACATGAACGCGATTCTTGGTGAAACTTTTGAAATTCAGTGAGAGGTATCACAAGTTTTGATTTTAGTATAAACTGAAGTATCACTATGATGCTTATGAGAACTTCAGATGAAAAAAACAGTTTTTCTTAATTTACCTTTTTGTGGATAGTAATGAAAGTTATGTAATTCATATAGCAATACAAACTGAACGAAGCATACCGATTTCCAGCCACTATGCGTCTCCGAATTTCTCTGCTGGTATAATTTTCGGTAGTCACCAGTGAG
Source organism: Armigeres subalbatus (assembly GCF_024139115.2). Taxonomy (NCBI): domain Eukaryota; kingdom Metazoa; phylum Arthropoda; class Insecta; order Diptera; family Culicidae; genus Armigeres; species Armigeres subalbatus. Next base: position 196,857,097 of record NC_085139.1, read on the forward strand.
CCCAAGTACATAAATTCTTCTACCACCTCGATTTCGTCACCACCGATGCAAACTCGAAGTGGGTGGCTCACATTGTCTTTTCTTGAACCCCTTCCTATCATGTACTTCGTCTTCGACGCTTAGCTTCCCTCTTCAGTCTGATGTAGGCTTCCTCCATCTTCTCAAAGTTACGTGCCATAATGTCTATGCCGTCGGCGAAGCCAAATAGCTGGACGGACTTATAGAAAATAGTACCACTCGTGTTAATTGCTGCTTACCCCTTCCAAAGCGATGTTGAATAGCAGACACGAAAGACCATCACCTTGCCGTAACCCTCTGCGCGTTTCGAAGGGACTCGAGAATGCCCCTGAAACTCGAACTACGCTACGCACATCACCCGATCCATCGTCGCCTTGATCAACCGTTTCAGTTTATCCGGAAATCCGTGTTCGTGCATTAGCTGCCATAGCTGGTCCCGATCGATTGTATCATATGCGGCTTTGATGTCGATGAATTTATGATGTGTGGGCACCAGAGGAGCGACACCCAATTTTTTTACTATGCACTTTGACAGGTTTGCCTGTACGCCGTTTTCTGGGTGATGAATTTATCCCCCAGTGTCAAATTACTCCAACACTAATTTATTCTGAAAGTGTATATGTGCACGTTTTAAATGTTTAGGTTTTTACAGGGGGAAATGATGCTAAACGCTCTCACTCCACAATAAAATGAAATGATGAGATTTTTTTCGAATCAGCTCCACGATTGCACACAAATTTTATTCTACGGTAATATTAGCAAACTGTAGATAAATTAAAGAAGCGATTCTTAACCAATGTTAATCTAAGTTGATATTCGACCGAGAATGTATTCAAATGTATCGAAAATGGTCACTGCTACAATCTATTATATATAATTGCGCTTAAAGTGGAGGTGGAAACAAATCTACCTATAGATCGAAATGAACAAATATTTTAGGGTACTGATCAAGTATTGAAATCAAACAATAATTGTAATAGAATGTTCAAACACAAGAGCTTAAATACATGTGATTTGCCAATAAAAACACTTCAATAAACCTACCAAAAGCTTGTGTATCATTTGTGAATCTGGATTGATTAGAAGTTTGCCTGCTCTATTAACAAAACCAATACTATTAAGCTTCAGAAATAAGCTTTCTCATGATGTCTTTTGAAAGGAGCGAAAATGACAAAAAAATAGCATGATCATCATTCAGTATCGGTGTTATCAGATCCTCTGTGCGTACATTTCCTAGCGGATGCTTAAGTCTCCATCGCACTATGGTCCAGGATACAGATTTACGCGGAAAGATGCATTTTACGCCAAAACTATATTTTTTAGAAAAAAACTGTTGTTCTACAAAATTTTTCGAAATAGTAAGGCCATCATTATGGTTCTACCAAAAAATAAGGTAGCCCATCATATAAAAATTTTTTTTTTATTTCTCGGAATATTGACATGTTATGTTCTACAAAGTTGTAGCGTAGCTTATTCCAATCAATTTTGCTAAAAAAACTTTTTCTGTAGCTCTTAAGTTGGCTGATTTAGAGCAATTTTACCTATTTGAATTAGGGTGTACCTCAAAAAACAGTATTTTTTATCTACTTTTTTTGTTTTAGATTTCTCGAAAAAGTCGTCTTCAGGTCTTTTAGAGCTCAAAGAAATGCAACTTTTGATGGGTAAATATGCTCAATATCTTTTTCAGATCAAAGGTTATAATCGTTTCTCTGTCAAAATTACATTTTTTTCATAAGTTGATATCTCCGGTTAGGGCAGACCAAAAAAATATATTTTCACGGCATTTGAAAGAGAAATTAATATTCTTTATTATGTTGAAAAATCGGGGATATGTTATTTTTTATCTCAAGTTTTATCAATTTTACTAAAATCATGTTTTTTCAAATAAATTAATATAACTCAACAACGGAAGAAGATACAGTATAGCAAAATAGCGTTTTGAAAAGTCCCAAAAGTCTTCAGAAGATGACATTCGTGAGAAATGGAAAATAAAAAAACTACAGCTTAAACACTTTTTATAAATTTTATCATTATCATCGTACTAGTCGACCCGGCAGACGTTGTCCTGCATAGTAGGCGAAAATGCGCGTTGTGAACTGCCTATGCAAAATTCCCATACAAATCTTAATTTTAGTATTTCACTACTTAATCGACTTTAGGAATAATTTTCGCATGAGGAAATATCATATAAACCCGTCGGAAACTATAACGAACGTATCTGCTGAAGGAATGAAGAAAATCCATCCAGCCGTTTTTGAGTTATGCGGATACGAACACAGACCATTTCATTTTTATTATATAGATTGCAAGATTTACGAGAGAAGATGCATTTTCAGTCTGAAGCATACTTTTAAGAAACAAAATTTGTTCTACAAAGTTGTTCTGGATACTTGGGCCCTTATTATAGAGTTACCGAAAAATAGGGTGGACCATTTTATAAAAATGTAACTTTTTTTTATTATTTTGCGGAATATTGACATAAAATGTTGTACAAAGTCATAGCTCAGCTTTTTCCAATCAATTTTGCTATATAAACTTTTTATGTAGCTCTTAAGCTCACTTGTTTAGAGTAATCTTACTTACCAGGATTACGGTGTCCCTCAAAAAAGAATATTTATGATCTGCTCATTTCATTTTTTATTTTTCACGGATGTCACTGAAGACTTTTGGGGCTTTTTAAAACGCGTGTTTTGCTATAAGAATATCGTCTGTATCTTCTTCCGTTGTCGAGTTATATCAATTTATTTGAAAAAACATGATTTTAGTAAAATTGATAAAACTTGAGATAAAAAAATAACATATTTTCAATTTTTTGACATAATAAAGAATATTAATTTCTCGTTCAGATGCCGTGTGAATATATTTTTTTGGTCTGCCCTAACCGGAGATATCAACTTATGAAAAAAAATGTAATTTTGACAGAAAAACGATTATAACTTTCGATCGGAAAAAGTGTAAATATTGAGCGTATTTACCCATCATAAGTTGCATTTTTTTGAGCTCTAAAAGTCACCTGAAGACGACTTTTTCGAGAAATATAAAACAAAAAAAGTAGATAAAAAATACTGTTTTTTTCAGGTACACCCTAATCCAATTAGGTAAAATTGCTCTAAATCAGCCAACTTGAGAGCTACAGAAAAAGTTTTTTTTAGCAAAATTGATTGGAATAAGCTGCGCTACAACTTTGTAGACATAACATGTCAATGTTCCGAGAAATAAAAAAAATATTCTCTAATTTTTTTGTATATGATGGGCCACCCTATTTTTTGGTAGAACCATAATGATGGCCTTACTATTTCGAACAATTTTGTAGAACTACAGTTTTTTCTAAAAAATATAGTTTTGGCGTAAAATTCATCTTTCCGCGTAAATCTGAACCCTGGACCATAGTGCACCGGTTACTCCATACAAAAGCTATATTGTGAAATGATGCCCACAGGTTTGTACGTACAGACTTCCAGTAGTCTTGCATACAGTTAGCAATGATTCATAATAAACCACAGACAGTGAAAGCAATTTTGTTTTTAAATCATTGTTGTTCGTAGTATTATTTTCAAGAATAGACAAAAACAACTAAAATTTAAACAAAACCCAGCAAAAAAACGTGGTAAAATCAGGGGTAGATAAAATAGAGGATGACAAAGTTGGATTAACACTGTATAACTATTATTTGAACAGAATATTGTGCGTAATCCTATTTTTCTACATGATTATTCTGAATTATATTTTCATGAACGTACAATAAAATAGTAACTTGATTCATCTCTAGGCTTCTTTTATTTGAATTTAATAAAGATAACATTTCATACAAGTTTGATGAAAAGCTAAAACGAAGCTAATTTCCTTCGAACAAAATTAATTTCGTTAGCTTTTGGCGTACGGTTGGCTTGAACTGGATAATTTTTTTTTTTTGCAGTAATGTTTTATTCGTTGATTCAAGTAAGCAATAATCACTTTCTCCACAAGTTCCTGCTTGTGGTCATACGAGCACAATTCTTCAAAACAACTGTTTTCGAAGATTTTATGATTGCTCACTTCAGCTTTCTCAAGTATGGTGGACTTCAGGAAAACGAAATATTTTTCTACATTGATATTGTGCATATCACTCGTGAGTGCCTACAATTAGTTTAACTTAACGTACTGAAATAATATAAAAATATTTTTTTTGAATAAGTTACCTTGAACTCAAACTCCGAGATAATACTCAACAATGTTATTGATTTCAGATCGTCTAGAATGAGGTGTTCTACGCATTCATTCATTCATTCATTTATTTAGTCTACATCTATACAGATAACACTGAATCAACAATTTGACGCCACAATACACGGTTCGAGGCCGCATTTCTCCATCCTCGAATACGCCCCACGCTCGCCAAGTCGTTCTGCACCTGGTCTGCCCATCTCGCTCGCTGCGCTCCACGTCGTCTCGTACCTGCCGGATCGGAAGCGAACACCATCTTTGCAGGGTTGCTGTCCGGCATTCTTGCAACATGCCCTGCCCATCGTACCCTTCCGGCTTTAGCTACCTTCTGGATACTGGGTTCGCCGTAGAGCTGGGCGAGCTCATGGTTCATTCTTCGCCGCCACACACCGTCTTCTTGTACACCGCCAAAGATGGTCCTAAGCACCCGTCTCTCGAATACTCCGAGTGCTTGCAAGTCCTCCTCGAGCATTGTCCATGTTTCATGTCCGTAGAGGACTACCGGTCTTATTAACGTCTTGTACGCGACACATTTGGTGCGGTGGCGAATCTTTTTCGACCGCAGTTTCTTCTGGAGCCCGTAGTAGGCCCGACATCCACAGATGATGCGCCTTCGTATTTCACGACTAACGTTGTTGTCAGCCGTTAGCAAGGATCCGAGGTAGACGAATTCCTCGACCACCTCGAAGGTATCCCCGTCTATCGTAACACTGCTTCCCAGGCGGACCCTGTCGCGCTCGGTTCCACCCACAAGCATGTACTTTGTCTTTGACGCATTCACCACCAGTCTAACTTTTGTTGCTTCACATTTCAGGCGGGTGTACAGTTCGGCCACCTTTGCAAATGTTCGGCCGACAATGTCCATGTCATCCGCGAAGCAAATAAATTGACTGGATCTGTTGAAAATCGTACCCCGGCTGTTACACCCGGCTCTCCGAATGACACCTTCTAGCGCAATGTTGAACAACAGGCACGAAAGTCCATCACCTTGTCTTAGTCCCCGGCGCGATTCGAACGAACTGGAGTGTTCGCCCGAGATCTTCACACAGTTTTGCACACCATCCACCGTTGCTTTGATCAGTCTGGTAAGCTTTCCAGGAAGCTGTTCTCGTCCATAATTTTCCATAGCTCTACGCGGTCTATACTGTCGTATGCCGCCTTGAAATCAACGAACAGATGGTGCGTTGGGACCTGGTATTCACGGCATTTTTGAAGGATTTGCCGTACAGTAAAGATCTGGTCCGTTGTCAAGCGGCCGTCAACGAAGCCGGCTTGATAACTTCCCACGAACTCGTTCACAAATGGTGACAGACGACGGAAGATGATCTGGGATATCACTTTGTAGGCGGCATTAAGGATGGTGATCGCTCGAAAGTTCTCACACTCCAGTTTGTCGCCTTTCTTGTAGATGGGGCATATAACCCCTTCCTTCCACTCCTCCGGTAGCTGTTCAGTTTCCCAGATTCTGACTATCAGTTTGTGCAGGCAAGTGGCCAGTTTTTCCGGGCCCATCTTGATGAGCTCAGCTCCGATACCATCCTTACCAGCTGCTTTATTGGTCTTTAGCTGTTGAATGGCATCCTTTACTTCCCTCAAGGTGGGGGCTGGTTGGCTTCCATCGTCCGCTGAACTGACGTAGTCATCTCCTCCGCTGCCTTGACTTTCATTGCCTGTACTCTCAGCGCCATTCAGATGTTCCTCGTAGTGCTGCTTCCACCTTTCGATCACCACACGTTCGTCCGTCAAGATGCTCCCATCCTTATCCCGGCACATTTCGGCTCGCGGCACGAAGCCTTTGCGGGATGCGTTGAGCTTCTGATAGAACTTGCGTGTATCTTGAGAACGGCACAGCTGTTCCATCTCCTCGCACTCCGCTTCTTCCAGGCGGCGTTTCTTCTCCTGAAAAAGGCGGGTCTGCTGTCTCCGCTTCCGTCTATAACGTTCCACGTTCTGCCGGGTACCTTGCTGCAGCGCGACCGCCCGCGCTGCGTCCTTCTCCTTCAGAATCTGTCTGCACTCTTCGTCGAACCAATCGTTCCGTCGACTTCGTCCCATATACCCGACGTTGTTCTCCGCTGCGTCGTTAATGGCTGCTGTATTCCAGCAGTCCTCAAGAGGGGCCCCATCGAGCTCACCCTCTTCCGGCAACCCTGCCTCGAGATGCTGCGCGTATGCAGTGGCGACATCAGGTTGCTTCAGTCGCTCTAGGTCGTACCGCGGCAGTCGTCGGTACCGAACATTGTTGATGACGGACAGTTTGGGCGCAGTTTAACCATCACCAGATAGTGGTCAGAGTCGATGTTAGCGCCACGATATGTCCTGACGTCGATAATGTCGGAGAAGTGCCGTCTATCAATCAGAACGTGGTCGATTTGTGATTATGTCTGCAGTGGTGATCTCCAGGCGTACCGATACGGGAGGCTGTGTTGGAAGTAGGTGCTGCGAATGGCCATATTCTTGGAGGCGGCGAAATCAATTAGTCGTAGGCCGTTTTCGTTCGTCAGCCGGTGAGCGCTGAACTTTCCAATAGTCGGTCTAAACTCCTCCTCTTGGCCAACCTGAGCGTTCAAATCTCTATGATGATTTTGACGTCGTGGCTTGGGCAGCTGTCGTACTCACGTTCCAGCTGCGCGTAGAATGCGTCCTTATCATCATCAGTGCTTCCGGAGTGTGGGCTATGGACGTTGATTATGCTGAAGTTGAAGAACCGGCCTTTGATCCTCAACCTGCACATTCTTTCATTGATCGGCCACCACCTGATCACGCGCCTTTGCATATCGCCCATCACTATGAAAGCTGTTCCCAGCTCATGTGTGTTGCCGCAGCTCTGGTAGATGGTATGATTACCTCTAAACGTTCGCACCATTGATCCCTTCCAACAAACCTCCTGCAGCGCTACGATGCCGAATCCACGGTCCTTGAGCACATCGGCGAGTATGCGTGTGCTCCCGATGAAGTTGAGAGATTTGCAGTTCCACGAACCGAGTTTCCAATCGCTAGTCCCTTTTCGTCGCAGTGGTCTTCGCCGATGGTTCCGGTCCGTACTCTCATGTTGATTGTTCGTTGCTTATGATTTTCAAAGGCTGGCTTGCAGGGCCTGACACCAAACCCCCTAAATTTCCGGAGGACCATTCCTCCTTATTTCCGGTGGACCATGGTGCACAGTTTCACTTAGAGTCCCTCGCTGGCACTCGGACGATGATCAGCCGCCCCTAACATGGGAACAGACGCTGTTGTGAGCCGATCCTGACATAGAGAACAGACGCTCAATAAGATTTGCACCTCCGGAAGAACAAACCCCCTTCCCTGTCAGCATACGACCATAGTTCCCACCGGGGTTGGTTACCCGATCTTCCCTAAGGTTGCTCGTATCCCGGCCAGCACCGCGGGGAGGTTAGTAGGAGTTGCTGGGTAAGAGGCTAAGGACCGCGAGATGGGGTCTATTTTATTCCTTCAGGTACGCGAAGTACCAATGGTACGCTTTACCCAGCATTTGCCGTGCCACGTGTTCTACGCATCCTTTGCATTTACTATTATCCACCAGTCGTTTATGGATATCGCTTGCAATTACAGAAATTGCCGTGACTATATATTCCTGCTGTTTAAGTCGGTATATGTCATTATAGGATTATCATTAACATCTATTGCCTGATCCAAAATTGTTGAAGACAAATCAGATGATTGAACTGATTCTGAAAGCATGGCAATAGAAGTTGAGGCAACGCCGTTTAAATCTGTACAGTTAGCTTTGGTTGTACATTTTATGTCGTTGTTTAGTAAAAGCCTTTTGTAAATTGCCTGGAACTGTGATGCGTTGGGATTGTTATTGCAGCCCCCTTTCGCGCGCACTGCTCCAAAAAACAGCTCCACATGATCCTGGCTCTGACGATATGTATGGAGGTTTTCAATGAGCTGCTTTTCTTCGCAATACTCCGTGACGATGTTCTGCGTACTGTCGATAGCTACCAGGAATTCAAGAAATCCGGTTTTGTATTTCGATTGCAATATAGGCGTTCCATCAGCTAGGCAAATTTGAAGAATGTAGTTTTGGGCATAAGTGGTACGACAAAAATATCATGATTATCCTTATTTAACGCCTTGAATCCCTTTTCATCAAGCAAGTGACTTTTGAATAGATCGAAAAGGTCATTAAATAAGTTTAAAAACTCGATAGTCTCCTCACAGCCTTTAAACTCCGAATTCATCCGCATTTGCTCCAAAGCTCTGGCCACCGATCCGCTTATCACTTGTGCTGCCAATAAAACTTTCATTTTGCAATTTTCGAAGTAAACGTGCTTGTTGGATAATTTTGGGGCCAAACGCAATCCAGTCTTATTCTGGTATTCATTCAACTTTTGAATGTATTCCCATTTTATAACTCCCCGGGGCGTATGCAGTTCTTTTTGTGAATGCAAGGTGTTTCTGACTAATTTTATCATGTGTACGATATCGAGTAAAGCACACACGTTGGAACCACTCGCAGGATGTGTAAAATGCGTCTTAAGAGAAGCTTGAGGATTTATCCGAAGATTGCAACCCAATGCGTTTGCTGTGGCGATGTTGGTTTTTGTACCGTCGAAAGTTAAATTCACCACTGTCACCCCAACATTGTGTAAACTGGTTAAAATCGACAGTACAATTTCTTTTTTTCCCTCACAATTTATGCCATTGATAAGAAAATACCCAACTGGTAATTTCCAGGATTCCTGCAGGCTAGAAACTAAAAAGACCAATGCCTCCGTTGCGGCTAGAATTTCTTCATTACTTTGGGCATCATTTGTTTTACGGCATTCAGCAATTCCTTCAACGGAAAACGGATTTATGTTTATTTATTGGAAAAAAAACATAACACGAGTTTGTTCAATTCTAATGAACTATCCAGGCGCTATAGTATATGCTCAAATAGCCAGCATGAGTTAACCACCAGAAATTTGTATGGCGAAAGGCATCTAAGGCGCGATTTCTCAAAATTAGGAACTTTTCACGAAAAACTATTTGGTACCGGTTATGTAGGAAGGTGTGCGCTATTACGCCTACCAAATATTTTTCCGATGAAGGTGCTTAATTTTGAGAAATCTAATCTTAGATGCCTTTCGCCATACTGATCTCAGAAAGTTAACCCCTAATGTGCCGCTGTAAGTACGCTCAAAGCAGTCGATTCATTGAGGTTAAAACTGTTATTGAAATTCATTAGAGCAGTACCTTCGAGTATCTTTGAGTACCATACCTTCAAGTTTTCTAGTGTGTTCGTTCCATATAACCTGTTGCCGTATTGCCATTTCGTCCATCGTTAGCGAAACAATCAAAGATTCATTTCTTGCATTTGCTTCCTCAGCTCTCAGTTTCAGCATATCCAAAGCTTCACTGGTGATCCCAGGTTCACCATTGATGCTATGATACCATCGTGTGATGGATCGTGGATGAGGTAGAGCGTCATTGAACACTCGACGCACGTATTTATACGCTTTGTTCGAATAGAAGTTAAGCGTAGTAGCAAAAGATCGTAAGCCATCACTATATGGGTCTCCCGTTTTTCTGTGCATCAATTCAGATAGAAATTGTCCTTAATTGATAACTTTAAAAAAATGTACATGAAGGAAATTCTGGAATTTGTAATCCAAATATATCACCTGTTCGGTTTCCTTAGCCAATTTGGTCGACATCAGTTGAGCGTTGGTGTGCTTTGAAGTGCGAAGTTTATCACAAAATCGTTTGTTCCGAATTCTGAGAAAATTGTTCTTTTTATATGCAATTTCCAGTCGGTTTTGTATGGTAGAAATCTTTTTCCTTAATAGTATTGTATTATGAATGGTATCAGAGCTGGAATGATGTATTTAATTTATTTGGGAAACACTCCGTATCAAACCTTGATATTTGAAACATAAATCATGTTAGGGGTCGTACACTTATTACGTAAGCAATTTTTCTGGGTTTTTCGACCCCCCCTCCCCCCATGTAAGGTTTTTTTCATACAAATGAATTTTTATTTATATGGAGCGTAAGATATTGACCGACCCCCCCTCCCCCCATAAGTGCTTACGTAATATGTGTACGGCCCCTTAATTGCATAAATTATTATTGTCAGCTGTAGTGACAGACAAGCAGAAATTCTTCTTCGGCGTTTGTTTTCAACGCGGGCTTTAAAAATAATAAAATATGCACCCTAATTTATTATTATATGGTGAGCAATAGCTGAGCATGAGAATATTAACCAAAATCTAAGAACTGGTTGCCAACAGAACCAATTCGATTTTTAGGGGTATTGAGATTATTACAGATCTTGAATCTATTATAAAAACTAAGCCTAAATCCAAAATTTCACAATTTTTGGAGCATGGAAACTATTTTAAGTCATTTTCGAAAAAAATTATAATTTCGCGTATTCAACACTCCTAATTTGATTTTACTATGGGCTGAGCTGTCAACCTGTGAGCTAACTGCCAAGCAGTAAAATTTCCAAAAACTTTTAAAGTGGATTTTAAACATTAAATTTAGGGTTTATGAGTGTTAAAAAAATATGTTGTAGCTCAGAAAAAGGTGTTGTATCGAATAAATAAAAAAAAATCCACATTTAAAAGTCTAAGTTGGGAAACGGTGTTGACGCAAAAAAAAAATTGCGTTAAAGCCATCATTAGCTGCCAGATACTTCTAACTTTTTTGAAGAATCCCCTATGAACGTCTCCTCAAGTTAAGAAATATGAGTTTCTAATTCAAAAAAAAAGTAGAATCTTTGTTATAATGGTGTAACAAAAAACAACCTTTTTTAAGGTTCCCCCAAAAACACGCGACGCGACAGTCGCGACGCGATTCTATCGCTTGGCGACAGCGATTCTGTCGCCGTTGGTATGGAAGCGTAAATAAAACATTCACAATGGGGAAATCCGATTTCAAAGGTGGAAAAAATTGATAACTTTCTTCACGAACAACTTACAGAAGAGATCAAGAGCTTATTCGAAAGGGAATTTTGCAAAGAATTCAGTGAGTGCTGTTTCATGGACGTGGAACGCTTCTGTATGTAGTTATCGAGCTCGTTTTGCCCTAATGCCCCATATATCGCGAGTTTCCAAACTATTTGTCATTTTATCTTTAAGACATTGTTCTAAAATTGTGTTTATCTCTTCACTGTGGATCCACAGAAGGGCACTAAATATATTTTGTTGGTAAAATAAGGAAATTTAAGGGATTTCGGGGTCAAATAAGCATCAAAGTGCATTTTATGTGCAATTTTCATGTATTCTGTAAAAAATAGTAATATTTACAGATAAGTGTTGATATTATTGTCTCAAAGTGTTGAACAGATATTGACAAATGGTTGCCGAACAAAAATTAATGAAATAAATCGTTTCACAAATGTTTTAATTGGTTATTTATTGAGTAAAAAACGATTTTTAAAAACTTTTGAATAGCACCGATGCCAAACATTTCCAAACCATACCCGATAGCACAACTAGACAAGAATAGTCATATGTTATGAGTCTTGATGTGATCATAGATAGGAAGTGATGGGAGATACTCTTTTTTCTTGCCTTTTTGCCCAAATTCCCCTATGAAATAATATAGCTCAATGATTCTGAACAAAGAAATGATGTAGTAATGTTAATTTAATTCATAGTTTCCAATGATATAATTAAAATAACAAATAATCATATAATTCAGTAAAAATATTGAATTATAGGGGATTTAGGGGTCATACAGCTCATTCAATGTAATTTTTTATTCAAAATAGCATAACATTTTTTACAGACAACGCACATAGAAGATTAAGAGCTTATTCGAAAGGGAGTTTTCCAAAAAAAATCAGTGAGACATGTTTTATAGACGTGAGACACTTCTGTACGTAGTTATTAAGCTAGTTTTGCCCCAATATCCCATACATCACAGTTTATCATATTTTTCATGCTTTTATCTTCCAAGTATTGTACTAAAGATGTGTTCTCCTCTTCATTATAGATCCATAGAAAAGCACTATACATGCTTTGTTTGTAAAAGTTGAAAATTTAAAGGATTTTGGGGTCAAATAAGTATTAAATTGCACTTTACGTGAATTTTTCATTTTTCAATTACTAATGAAGTAAAGCATTTCGCAAGTGTTTTATTTTGTGATTTATTGGGTAAAACCCGATTTTTTTAAATGCCATACCAAACCATACCCGTTTGCACAACTAGATAAGAGTAAATATATTAGTCGTTGTGATAATAGATAGGAAATATGCGTTTCTTATGACGTTTCACCCAAATTCTCCTTATGAAATAATAAAGCTAACAATATAACTAAGCTAACATAATAACATTGATTCAATTATAATTTGCCAATGATACTATACAAATAACAAATATTCGTAGATAGCATTGAAAAAAAATCATAGGGTTCAGGACTCAGAAACTTTTTTTTTAATACATAATTAATGAATTTTTTCACTTATTTGTCCCAAAATGTCTTAAAAATCAAGTTTAAATGTAATATATGGATATTTGTTTTTTATGGTATCAATTTCTGTTAAAAAAAATTATGACAATAATATAAACTATTATCTGTAAATATCTGAATAATCAATAGGTTGTTGATTTCGCCAAAATTGACCATATGTAGGAGCTACATCAATGCTTACAAGTTTATAAATCATCGTATATTAACCCTAAATGATCATTCGACGTAATATAGTGCAAATAATTATTTGGGTATTATTATTTTTTACAGAATACATGAAAAATTCTCATAGAAGCAGTTTGATGATTATTTAACCCCAAAATCCCTTAAATTTCCAACTTTTTCCAACAAAATATGTATAGTGCTATGTATAGATCTACAATGCTTTCGAATAAGCCCTTAACCATATGTGTGAGTCACTCGTGAGAAAAGTTATCCTATTTTGTATAAAAAATTACATTAAATGATCTGTTTGACCCCTAAATCCCCTATAAACCAATACTTTTAATGAATTATATGATCATTTGTTATTTTCATTATATCATTGGAAAATATCAATTAAATTAACATTACTACATCATTTCCTTGCTCAGAATCATTGAGCTATATTGCTTCATAGGGGAATTTGGGCAAAAAGGTAGAAAAAAGTGTATCTCCCATCACCTCCTATCTATGATCACATCAAGACTCATAACATATGACTATTCTTGTCTAGTTGTGCTATCGGGTATGGTTTGGAAATGTTTGGCATCGGTGCTATTCAAAAGTTTTTAAAAACCGTTTTTTACTCAATAAATAACCAAATAAAACATTTGTGAAACGATTTATTTCATTAATTTTTATTCGGCAAACATTTGTCAATATCTGTTCAATACTTTGAGACAATAATATCAACACTTATCTGTGAATATTACTATTTTTTTACAGAATACATGAAAATTGCACATAAAATGCACTTTGATGCTTATTTGACCCCAAAATCCCTTAAATTTCCAACTTTTACCAACAAAATATATTTAGTGCCCTTCTGTGGATCCACAGTGAAGAGATAAACACAATTTTAGAACAGTGTCTTAAAGATAAAATGACAAATAGTTTGGAAACTCGCGATATATGGGACATTAGGGCAAAGCGAGCTTGATAACTACATACAGAAGCGATCTACGTCAATGAAACAGCACTCACTGAATTCTTTGCAAAATTCTCTTTCGAATAAGCTCTTGATCTCTTCTGTAAGTTGTTCGTGAAGAAAGTTATCAATTTTTTCCACCTTTGGAATCGGGTTTCCCCATTGTGCATTGCCTGCAGCGACCCAACGATAGAATCGCGACGACTAGTTGTCGCCGTCGCGGCGATGAAATCGCTTCGGTCTGGGGGAGCCTTTAATCCTTTTCTTTTGAGCCGTATTAATTCTCATCATTTGCCATGCATTGCATCGTAACGTCGGAATCTAATTGAATCGCACATAGAGCGTCCTCAAAACCGGCTGTAGGGCCTGACTGATCCAGTGGATGTGACGCTGATGGTGTTATATGATTGGGTTCAATCTTGTCGGATACGAGAAAGTCGCTAATAATATGAAAAAAACTTAAGTATTTTGTTGCAAAGTTTTGAATGAAACTTACTTCTGCTGGGTCAAAAAATATGGAAGAAAAATTGTTGGAATCGCAAATTTGGTCAAACGTTTACGAGCACTAATTTTATAAAAACAATGTTCCTCAAAATGATTGGAGCATATCCGCACAGATTTAAAATTAATTGAATTCATATCTACATTGAACTGTTCTGCACCTGCTATAGCCTGTAACCATTTACGCTGCTGCTCCACATTCCTTGGAAATCTATGCTCCGAAACTTTTTCGTTGGAACTGTGGCCACTATAATTTTCCAAGAAGTGAAAATCTAGTCCACACTAAATAATACACTAAATAAAACAAATCATTTGCCGACCACTGAAATCACTGAAATAAACTGATTTGAGCCCTTGAAGCGCTGGGTGCTGTTTACGTACATTACGCGTATTGCAATATTCTCACCTTCAGATTTGTTTATGTTTCATTCGGTGTTCATTAGTATTGGTGAATTAAAGCGCTCTCAATACTTACTTGATACTTGATGGGCTACAGCTCTTCGATGAACCTACGCCGAATGGAGTATCCTTCTCCACTGGACTCGATCCTGGGCCAATCGCTTCCAGTCGCCCTGAACATTGAGCGCCCTCAGGTCATCTTCAACTGCAAAAAGCCATCGTGTACGCGGCCTTCCACGAAGCCTGCGGCCTCTTCCAGGTTCTCTACTAAATATTATCTTCGCTTGACGTTCTTCCGGCATACGAACAACGTGACCAGCCCACCGTAATCTGCCGTGTTGTATAAGCTTAATAATATCCAGCCCTTTATACACCTGGTACAATTCGTGATTCATGCGACGCCGCCAGATGCCGTTCTCCTGTTTACCGCCGAGTGTTGTCCGCAGCACCTTACGCTCAAACACTCCGAGAGCTCTCCGATCAGCCTCCTTTAACGTCCATGTCTCATGGCCGTATAAAGCCACCGGAAGAATCAGAGTAGTAAACAGCGCGAGTTTTGTTTTCGTTTGCAGACTACGGGACTTAAGCTGGTTAAGAAGTCCGTAATAAGCCCTATTTGCAGCTGCAATACGCCTTTTCACCTCGCGGGTAACATCATTATCGCACGCCACTAATGTTCCAAGATACACAAATTCTTCTACCACTTCAAATTTTTCACCATCCAGCACTATTTCGCTACCACCACCACTAATGAACCCACGTTGATTGCCAGCGACCATGAACTTCGTTTTGCTGGTATTGATAGTCCAATCCTCGCTGTCTCCCTCTTAAAAGGCGCAAAAGCCTCTTCCACGGCACGGCGATCAATTCCGATAATATCGATATCGTCCGCAAATCCCAGGAGCATATGCGATTTTGTGATAATGGTACCGCTTCTTTGCACACCAGCTCTCCTAATCGCTCCCTCGAGCGCTATATTGAACAGTAGATTCGAGAGTGCATCACCCTGCTTTAATCCATCTAAGGTAATAAATGACGTCGATATTTCATCCGCAACCCTTACACTTGATTTCGATCCGTCCAACGTTATACGAATCAGCCGTATCAGTTTCGCCGGAAAACCATGTTCAAGCATAATTTGGCATAATTCATTCCGTTTCACTGAATCGTACGCCGCCTTGAAATCAATAAACAGATGATGTGTCTGCAAGTTGTACTCCCGGAATTTATCAAGGATTTGTCTCAGGGTAAACATTTGATCCGTCGTTGATCGGCCCTCACGAAAACCTGCTTGGTATTCGCCGACGAAGGACCCTTCAAGCGGTCTCAATCTGTTGAACAGAATACGGGACATAATTTTGTACGCCGAATTAAGGAGGGTTATTCCTCGATAATTGGCGCACTCCAGTCTGTGCCCTTTCTTAAAGAGAGGGCAAATGAGGCCGTCCAACCAGCTAGCAGGCATTTCCTCGTCTTCCCATATTTTCGACATAATATGGTGCAGAACTTCATAAAGCTGCTCACTGCCATGTTTGAGAAGTTCAGCCGGGAGCTGGTCCTTCCCCGCAGGCTTATTGTTTTTCAGCTCTTTGACAGCTTTTTTAACCTCATCTAGTGTAGGTGACTCCACAGCTTGTCCATCGTCGCTAATATTTATTCTGTTCACCGATGCACCGTCACTTCCTCCATTCAACAAAGTCTCGAAGTGTTGCTTCCACCTGGCAGCCACTTCAGTTTTATCTGTCAGCAAATTCCCTTGTTGGTCGTTGCACATGACGGGAGATGGCGCTGTCTTTCTCCGCACGCCATTGACAGACTCATAAAACCTCCGCATATTGTTCTGCTCCATTTTTTCCTGTGCCTCACTAATAACTTGTTCTTCGTACTCTTTTTTCTTCCTGCGGTGGGTTCGTTTTTCGGCTGCTCTTGCTTCCTTGTACCGATCTCTATTCGATCGGGTACCTGACACCAACATCCGGCTTCTGGCAACGTTCTTCCCGTCTGTCACTCTCTGACACTCCACATCGAACCAACCCGTCCTGGGTCGCCTCTGTGCAGTGCCTACCACTTCTCGTGCTGTTGTGCTCACCGCTCCATGGATCGACTCCCATAGATCGTTGATGTTGTCGCTAACGTTGATTGCACTTATCCGTTCGTCGAGCTCCTGGCGGTACTCAGCCGATACTCCTTCCGCCGACAATCGCTGGATATTGTAACGCATCGTTCGCTGTGATCTTTCGTTCGATACAGTTGACAACCGTGATCGAATTTTACTGACAACGAGGTAGTGATCAGAGTCAATGTTCGGACCTCTGAATGTCCGCACATCGATAACATCCGAGAAATGGCGCCCATCCACCAGAACATGGTCTATCTGGTTGCAAGTTTCACCATTTGGGTGTCTCCAGGTGTGCTTTCGGATGTTCTTTCGTGCAAAGTAGGTGCTACTGATGGCCATCCTCTGGCAGCAGCAAAATTTACTAGCCGTAGGCCGTTGTCATTGGTAGCGGGTGAAGGCTCTCCTACCGATCATGGGACGAAAAAGTCCTTTCTAGCGATCTGAGCGTTAGCGTCTCCGATAACAATTTTCACGTCATGCTTTGGGCACTCTCCATAGGCTTTATCAAGACATTCATAAAACGTGTCCTTCACGTCGTCGGATTTATCGTTTGTCGGTGCGTAAACGTTGATTAGGCTGTAATTGAAGAATTTGCCCCGTATCCTCAACACACAGATTCGTTCGCTAATGGGTTTCCACCGCATCACTCGCTTCATCTGCTTGCCCATCACTACGAAACCAACTCCATGCTCTGCTTTTTCACCGCCGCTGTGATAGATGTTATACTTGAATGCAGTATTGGTCGTGGGGTCCACGGCTCGGAATTCACGTTCTCCGGATCTAGGCCATCGGACTTCTTGAATAGCAGCCACGTTCACTCCAACCTTCTGCAGTTCACGAGCCAGAAGGCTCACTCGTCCAGGTTCATTTAGGGTCCTGACATTCCAGGTACCGAGTTTCCAATCATAGTCCTTATTTCGTTGCCGGGTCGGTTGCCAAAAATAACGTTCTCTTTTTCTTCTATCTCCATTTTTCGTGGTATTTGAGAGGCTTCAGTAAGCTACCTTACCGGGGTCGCGTTACCTACATCGCGATGATGGGGCTGCCACCTTAGGTATAGCTGACGCGATACAGCATTTCGTTAATCAGCCGCTGGGTACCAGGCAGACGCTGTTTGAGTCGCACTTCCTGGTGAACAGACGCTCGAGGCGTACCTTCTCACTCTAGCTGATGTCAGAAGGACAACAGTGCCCAGGCTGCACTACCAGCTAAGTACACAACCCTTAGCTGGCGGTCTTTTGTCATCGGACGACCCGTGGAAGCGTGAGATAGGGACTTGTGGGGACCAGAGCTCTGTTGGGCGCTCCTTCCTTGATGTCAACCCACCATTTTGCAGCCCAATAACTTGTGACAAATATGGCCGACCATGTCATCCCCCTGGTGGGCACGTTGTATTCGCGGCATTTCTGCAGTACTTGGCGAATGGCGAACACCTGGTCCGTGGTGGAGCGTTCGCCCATAAAACCCGCCTGGTACTGCTCCACGAACTCCCTTGCAATCGGTGCTAGTCGAGGGCATAACATTTGGGAGAGTTCGCGGCGTTCAGCAAAGTGATTGCGCTTTAGTTGCTAAAATCCAGCTTATCGCCCTTTTTCTAGATGGGACACACGACACCTTCCATCCACTCCTGCGGCAAATCTTCCTCCTTCCAAATCTTGGTAATGACCAAGTGCAGGGCTCTAGCCAGTGCCTCACCACCGTGTTTAAATAGCTCTCCTGGTAGTTGTTTTCAGCTGGCCAATCAGCTCCTGGATTTCCTGGAGATCCGGAGCCGGTAAAATTATGTCCTGCGCGCGTTCTCTAAGGTCCATCACCATACCGCCATCTTCGTCTGCCATCTTCTGATCATTAGTTTCTTCAAATATCCAAAAATACCATAAATAAAAAAAGACAAGAAAATGTGGTATACGAAGCTCCATCTCCCCTTAAATAACCCGAATGTTACTTCAAAACATTGTATTCCTTCAGTATATCGTTCAGATAAGATAATATAGTGAAAAACGCTTTAAAATTAGCTTTGGCTGAATTTTAGCGAAATATAGTGCTAATGGTTTCTTAGGGGGCGATTTTGGATCTGGTGTGCAGAGGAATGGCATTATCTTCATATGGTTATATATGTTAATGGGCTTTGCAGACCACATAAACCTCATTAAAATCGATCACAGGGCTGTAGTGGAGGGTTTTTGTCCCACTGATGGCGGAGATGGCAAGGATAGACTTAATAATTATTAGAATAATTATTCATAACTCTAGCGAGACAAAGTACATGGCAGCAGGTACAGATAAAGGAAGACCTAGTGGTGTTGATGCTGAGGTAGTGATTGATGGGGTCGTTTTTGAAGTTGTTGAAGAATTTGTTTTCCTTGGAACGCTTGTGGTATGTAACAGAAACGTTCCCCGTGATGTGAAAAGAGGCATTGCTGCTGCGAATAGGGCTTTCTACGAATTGCGTAACCAGCCTACGTCCCGCAACATACAGGCGGAAGCGAAATTTGCTCTGTATTGAACTCTGATTTTACCAGTGGCCCTTTATTGACATGAGTTGTGGACTTGTGGATGTTAAAAGAAGTGGACCGGAAACTAGAAAAGTGCTGTATCAAGTGTACAAAGAAGAAGATATTTGGGCTTATTCTACGAGTGGAGTGACGTGAGATTGCTCGAATGACGTGAGAAGAGTCGTATAAGGCTTTCTGACGTTAATCATCTTTCTCTTGAAAATGAAAACAAATATCCTATATGATAACAATATGAAAACAATAATCCTATCCATTCTGTGCGCGTACAAGAGAAAGATGATCAAACGTCAGCAAGCTCTATAGCCCTATTTGAATAACATAACCACCTCAAGTGAGAATTGCGAAAATCGACTCACCTCACGTCACTCGACTCGTAGAATAAGCCCAATTGTGAACCGGCGGACTTAAGTGTGCTGGTCACTTGGTGCGAATGCCGGAAGAAAGAATAACAGAAGCCATACTCAACAGAGAATCGACTGGAGGCAGGCGGCTTCATGGAAGGCAACGAACGCACTGGTTGCACGCAGTGGAATCGGACTTGGGGACCTTGAACGTTTAGGGAAAACTGGAGGAACATCACCCAAGATCGACGGTTATGGAGCTCTACAATACGCCAGGCATATGTGTGTTGATAATAAAAGCATAAATAAAAGGTGCATTGACGCTATAGCCAACCAGGTTCCCATGTTAGGAAAATTATTTTGAGCTTTTTAGTGGAATGTCTTTACTTGTCATAAGACGTGTTTGCACCTTCCCATTTAATTCCACCACTTGATTGTACCTTGACAGAGAGTATAGAGACGTGCCAGCCTCGACTTCTTCAATGAAGATTTTAAAAAGAACACTGTTTGCACATTGTACCAACTTATTTCACCATTTAATACAAAACAATATGGAATATAATACTTCTTTAGATAGGATTCGTTCTACAATTCTATACGTTCGTACAAAACAAGCTACAAAGGACCTCCATCGGCCTTCACGGCGAAACAAATTCAGATGAACAAAGAAAAATAGGCAACCGCTATGGCGATGCTTTGAAACAGTCGTAAATCTTCTTTCCCTTATTTTGAAGCATCACTGCCCACATCAGTACACGCTGGAGTGCTCCCCGCTTTCTACCAGCAGCAGCAGCAGATCCAATTCGGCATGTCTCACGTGTGTCATCGTCGACTTCCGTTTGTTGGTTTGTCCAACCACGCTGAATGCACCCCAACGAAGCCGGCGAGTTAGCAACCAGGAAAGACCTTTTCTCCGATTTCATGCCAATGTGCACTCAATTTGGCCTTGTGCTGGTTTTTCAACTTGGGATGTGCATAAAGATACGAAGCGGCTAGCAAACACATTCGGTCTGCCGTTTGTACTCACAAAAATCCTAACCAGAGAACGGGAGATTGAAATTTTTGATTTGGCGGTGGCGGCGGCAGTTGGATCAACAACGGAAAACAACGCCTTCGTCCTTCGGCGCGGACGCCTTTCGTAGTTCATCCGTCCAATAGCCCGGGAACAGCCACCGAGTACGAACCGGGCCCGATTGTTAGCCGTTAGGTTCGTGGGTGCCTCTGTATCGAGGCGTTCTCTTGACGGTGCGATGTTGCTGCTTCTGATGGGTAGCCTTGCTACGCGGTCAGATTATGTGTGTTCTTTCAGTCAGCTCACGGACGGTGTTGACAGAATGATCCGGAAACTCAAACAGCTTGGTGGAAATAACACCCTGTTGTGTTTGTGGTCGGGTGCATAGGTACCTACGGCTTTCTTTCGAGCAACTGAAAGCAAATTCGCGGTAGATAAGCTATTTCCAATTATTCTCGAAGTGAGGGTCACTCGAATGAATATGCTATGAACCTTTTGAAAGTATTTCCACAGGACTCCATAGTAGATTCCACTTCGTTGATATATAGAACTAAGAACAAGATGAGATGGAAGCTTATGGTTTGAAACTCAGAACCAGAATGCGGTGCACCCGCGCAAAATGTGTGTGATTTTCGTCAGTGGTCATTAGGTCATTAGTATCGATGTAAAGAGGCTAGACTAGGTTGAATTTCGGAATTATTTATCAATAATTGGTTAAACTGGTTTGATCTCACCAAACTTCTGTTTTAGAGTTTTTTTTTGCGTTCCAGAATCTACACGAAATTAACGACTGCAGCGATATCTTATTTGGAGCGATAATCTACCCGAGCAAAGTCTGAAAACATAATGAGAGCATATAGAAAACATATTTTGATATTGATATCAAATTGAAATCATAATTTGTTTTCAAATATGAATCATCATGACTGATTACATATTTTGATCTAATTTTGCTGTTGATTTCTAAATTGTATGATCTGACATCAAACTGTGTACTTATTTTGTTATCGGAACCAATATCAAAATTAGTTTTCGATTTGCTCT
Organism: Armigeres subalbatus; assembly: GCF_024139115.2. Classification (NCBI taxonomy): domain Eukaryota; kingdom Metazoa; phylum Arthropoda; class Insecta; order Diptera; family Culicidae; genus Armigeres; species Armigeres subalbatus. Next base: position 196,878,807 of record NC_085139.1, read on the forward strand.
CATCGATAGCAGGAATAGTTTTCGATTTGATGTCACAGTAAGATTTTTCTGCTGTAGATTTTGATCTTTTAACCGTTAAAACGACCAAAAGGATATCAACTTGAGTTATCAAAACTAGTCGATTTCACAACAACAAAATTAGTTATCGATTTGCTCTCAAGCTTTGCTCGGGTATACGACGAACATCAATTATGTCCATAGTAAAAAGAACGTCTTCGACACAAGAGGGTTATCGGTGTCTGATTTGCTTTAGTTTTTACTTTTATTTTATTTCAATTTGTTTATTTAATAGGCTCAGTTGTTTAAACAAAACTCTACGGGCCGAGAGCAAAAAAAAATATGAATATTACAATAAATATAAGATATTATTAATAATATGATCTCCCGACGCACTTAATTTTTGAGAGTGTTGAGTCAAACTGGCACTTGAACCAGACTCGGAAACTGAAAGATGAGTCCGTCGCTGATCAGCAGATGGATGAGATATAGCTTCTGTTACGCCAGGGTATTGAATCACTAGCTTACTTTCGGAAATATTCACTTTGACACAGGACGCGGATTTAGGAGTCAATTAAACTATTAATTTATTGGACCAAGGGAAAGCACGATATACAACTTCAGAACTTTATTGCACAGAATGAGGGTGACCGGTCTAGACTCTATAGCTATCGAAAAAGTACAAAGAAAAGATCAAAGGGATCCTACAAAAGGGCTGATAAAGCAAGAATTAGCTAACCATCAAATGTTGCAACTGCGTTCATATCAGTGGTTCTCAAATTCATGATATTTTAATCTCTGAAAATTGTTGAATTACAACATACACCTACCACCTAAATTTTATCATTTCACTACAATTTCACTACAACTAATTTAGTTCATTCGAATTCATATAATAGCTTCTCATCTTATTCTACTCATTGCTGCATCGAAGATTCCACGACGGTGTCAGCTAGGCTTGATACTCGTCGCTTTCTCTATGTAGCTCATCTCTTCCTCGTCTATTGTAGGTAACGGATACAATTTCGTCACAGCTCGCTTCGTCACCGTTACTGTTCTTCATCGTAATCGATGAGATTCTGGTAGATGCGATTGACCGTGAACCAAACCGCGGGCTGATATTGCAGCCTATAACCATGGAGCACCTAAACGACTTCGAATTGGCTGATGACAGAGGCGCGTCCACGTTCCAAGTCGTGGGTAGGACAAATAGAGGAAAAGCTGCTTCGGGAAACAGTTCTGGTGGTGAGAAATCGAGGCACATAATTAAATCTGAATATTAAAAATGTGGACTTCCGCACCTTCTGGACCACCTTCCTCACACAAATTGTGAAATTTTTATCGATTTTCCGAACATAATATCAATTTTTCAATTAGCATGATTGAATTCGCAGCATTATTGAATTTCGTAGTTTCTAGTTGCTATTTTAATTAAAACGATAGTGAATGTAAGATAAGGAGAGTAAAATAAATTCAATAATCTTTGATACAAGAATGATGGTTTATATACAGGAAGGCGTATTTTACTTACCATCAGGTACATTGGGGTCGCTTTCACATCGTTTTATACACGTTTTATTAAGCGGATTTTCAACAAGGTTTTTTCGCGGTTTTCCAAAAAGGACAGGAAAACAGCTGAGACCGCTAAAAAAATATTTATGATGAAGTCGTTTTTACACGACACGATCCATCGAGCACAAATTATTCAACATCACTGTCTCACGACTAGAGGAATAATGTTTTTTAAATTATTGTTGTAAATATTGTCCTAATCTACAGTCTGAGTGTATACAAAATTGAAGATTTTTATATTTTGTTTCTTCCTTCTACCTCAGAAACTTCCTGAAATTTCTATGAATCGTAGCGATCCACTACCAGGAAATCAGGAGGAGGAATTGCAAGCAGCGTAACGATCGTTATTTTTTAGAGAATGAATTCAAAAAGTGTGACAAAGGAGGGAGAGGGGGAGAGGTGGTTGAAATTTACAATTTTTTGCGTAACATACTCTTTGAATCTTCCTATTTTGGGGAGCTCAAAACCCCTTGTGGATCAGATTTTATGCTGGCTTTAGGATGTTTGTGATTTATTAGGTTTCAACGAAACTTTTTTTTCGTGAACTTCTAATAATCCGTTTGCATTAATAATACGTTGAGCTGCCTAATATTTGATAATATGTTTGTATATCTACATATCAGACCTATTTGACAGTATTGAAACTAAATAACATTGATGATATCGAGGATAATATATTTATCGTTATTTTTATCGAGTGTTCGTTGATTTATCGATATTATTAGGCCGATACAAATATTAAATTTATTTTATGTCCAACAGCAGGGAAACACGAGGGGAGGGGATAAAAAAATAACAAGGAAAGGAAAAAAACAAACAAAATGGGAATAATTGCATGAAAAATTTGTTATTTTAATGGATGATAGCAAAGAATGTTTGGAGAAAGCAAAGAATATGAATATTTGTAATTTATTTATCCAGTAATGAACTTAGCACAAACTTTATATAATTGAAAAAAATTATTTCAATTATTTCCGTAGAAATTTTAATGTTTCTTTTTGGGAAAGATTTTGCTGATGGACTCTAAACTGTTGAATCCATAACACCATTTTTTTTAAAAGTACGGTTAGAACTAGGGTATCCAATCATGGTTTGAACCAAATGGCGGGTTTCAGATGAGCCGTCAAAATAAAGGTGATTTATTTCATTAAAGGGTCATGTTTGAACTGCGATTTCTATTTTATATGTAAGCTTCGTTCATTATCTTTCTAATAACATCCTGGGTGCACAAAATTTTGCTTAGTTTCATTGAAAAAACTTAATAATTACATAACTTTGATACGTACCATGGTTTGAACTACACTGTTCATGGTTTGAACTAAAATCGTACCATGGTTTGAACTACTGCAGCAGCCAGCAGCTCCTAAATATAATACTAATCACATGCATGAAACGCTGAGGAAATCTATAGAAAAGCAAATTTGTTTTACTATTCATCTTCTCGCATTAGATTAGTAACTCGAAACGTGTGAAAATCGTCTAAATTATCGATATGAAAATTGCGATTTTTTTCATATTGGAAATGTAAACAAAATGCTCCAGCTAGACGCATGCAGCGCTCCTAGCGGACAGCAGCAGAACATGCCTGCATTTCCAAGTTCAAACCATGGTACGAATTTAGTTCAAACCATGATCAGTTTTTACCTTGCATAATTGTTACTATTTTAACAATTTGGAACTGTTTCTCAATTGTATGATGATGTCAATCGATTACAGATAAAAATAGCGTTCTGGTTTGAACCATTTTGATATATTGATCACACTCCTGTGTCATAAAATGCGTCCTTTACGAGCTTTTTGATTTTGCCACTGGTGGGGGAAATTTAGCGCAAATTCAGGATGTTTTTACATCGCTTTATTTTATTACTTAAACATTATGTACAAATGTTTAAATAAACTCTATCACTTCCAGTATACCTAAATATGCCATTCATACTGTTTTAGGTTCATTTCCTGCCAATGAGATGGTAATTTCTACTGATTTCAAAATGGTTCAAACCATGATACGCTTTTCACTAGTTCAAACCATGATTGGATACCCTATAAGCTTTTGTTCAGGTTAGGGATGAAGCTCAAATTGGTTGCATTGGGGCAATATTCAGGTGTACTTTTGAAATCATAGATATGTTGTCTGAACATGGATTTTTTATGAAGGTTCGGAATTGCAGACTTCCCGGACTATACGGAATAGATAGGTGAAGTTTGAAGTAGAATCGGTGAACAACGTCATAATAGCTCGTCATATCATTCGTCATAACGTTCCTAAAATCATTGAAATGCCACGCTACTTGTTAGCGGCATATATACGGCCTCGGATCAACCAGTAGAGAGGATGCAATGGACGTTGAACTTACCCATGCAAGAAATATGCGTGGATCAGCTGCGGGGGTTTCTGTACAGTTGTAAGGAGGCCATTTCGGCTCATGCACGGCGATTGCTGCATGGGTGCTTCTCAATCCTTACACGATCTGAGATGTCTTATCAGGTGTCTGGTTGCAGATTTTGGCTTATTTTACTCCAAGATGCGATACACTGAAAACAACTTTGCGTTTTGAGAGTTACAGCTCCATTTGTTTTATGAAAAATGAAGGAATCTTCCAAACAAGTTCTAAAATAAATCTCTATTATTTAGCTTATCAAAGTTACACAATCCATAGGCTATACGGCACTAAGATTGATTTCTTTCTCAGCACCCATGTACATGTGGCATTCATTAATTGGGATCCAATTCTCACACACCAACTCTTGTATTCTGAGCACCTTTTAGGGTTCATAGGGCCAACGTTAAGGATCTCCATCCTTGGCTTGAGCCCAAGTATAATTTCCATCGACTTTGTTTAATTCTCTGTTAGGGTTTTGCCGCCAGGCGATCCTGGGTCTGCCTTTGCTGGGATGCCCTGCTGGATTCCAGCGCTTGATTGTCTCTGCTCGTACGTTGTCTGTGGCCGGCCTACGTCCATTCACACTGTGGAGTTGCCGTTGATATTGGATCGTTGATGGGGTTCAGTATTCGGGATCCAGTTGTGAGCCCACCAGGCCCATGCTGTAAAACATAGACATCGGGTGATGAATACTTGCAAATCTATGTGATCTCTGCCAATACGTACCAAGTCTCACTGGTGTATAACATCACAGAGTTCATGTTTGAGTTGAGTATTCGAGGTTTGGTGCATTGCCTGGACAAACTGGATCTCTATGTTCTATGTTGATCTCAGTCCGCCGTCCGACGTTGGCTGGCTTTGGTTTCGACCTTCTCCACTGTTTGCCCGGCTACCGTGGAGTTGGAGTTTGTTGAGTGGGAGCATACGACCAGGTCATTCAGTTTATGTACTCTACTTGGTAGAGCGCTGTGGCGTTAGTAGTCATCTCATTCGATTGCTCTATGGAGGTAGACTGCTAGAGAGGTCCATGATTTTGTCGACTACGATGGGAAATAGCAACAGAGGTATAATACATGCACCCTTGTCTCACCCTTATACTCCTTCACGATCCCGTGGTCAATTAGTACCAAATGGAGGGATTATTGAAGTTAAATGGTCTGCTCCAGCATGATGCAAAGCGTGACAGAATGGTTCTCACATAATCGTCCGAGGCGAAATCCTGCCTGCTGCCGTTGGAGAATTGTCAAGCTTTTCCTATATCTGAATTAGGAGAGGTTGTCAAAACATGAAGAAGTTGTTGTAAGTTGTCGAGCCAACGTTTCAGCTGATCAGCTAGATCGATGAGTGACTGACATGTCGTGTCTTTATCTATCATCCACGGATTTGTCCTTGCTCCATTCAGGCGTCGTGAAATATCGAAGAGGAAATGAATATCGCCGATTGTTGCGAGTCTCCTACTATCGTCGGCCGGGGAGTCCTCCTGCGCCCGCTTCTCAGGTCTGCAGACAGCAGCATTTGACTTATTTTCCAGACCCGCTTTTAGTTGGCAGTAGTATTCAGCTCCTCTGGAAATGGATCAGCTGAAAACGGATACTATGCCTTTTTGAATCCGTAATAAATGCAGCGCTGACATCGCTTTTACTATCATCTTCTAATTGGCGACAACGCATTGCTCGGATTCAGCAGTGTCAGGAGAGGCTCGGGAGACGAATCAAAATAGACCGTCAAGAAGATCCAGCTGTGAAGATATCGTTCGTTGAGGATCTTAGAACTCGGGTAGTGGATGTTCTGGAAGGTGGCAGCGTAGCAGTTAAGTGGGCAGTAAAGAATGCTTTTATCGAAATCGGCGAGAAAAACTTGGGTGAGCTGCTCACTCAGCGAAAAGAATGGATTATAGATGTAACCCGACGGAAAATTGAGGAGCGTAGAGAAGCTAACGGTGAGGAAAGTGAAGAATCAGAGAAGTAGAGTCCGTCAACGGTATGTATTCCTGAAAGTGGGAGTCAGGCGCTGCTGCCGATGAAGAAAGGATGGATGCAGCAACCGGGGGTTATTTGACTCAATTGCTCTTTGACTTGGACAGCTGAAGTGTTGGTTCACAAATCAACTGCGATCATCGTTTATTCGATAGAGTATATCAGCTGACGATTACTCTTTATTTCTCCTCATTCTCGGGGTGCGTTCATAAGCCTGACACAACAACTCCTACACCCTTTAGTTTTCTGTCTATGCCTTACTTAAATGTATAAATATTTGTATTTACAATTTCTATACACAGAATTTGTAGACAATCTCAGAGAAGAGATTTACTATTGATACACATTTTTAGTGTGATCTTAGTTTACTATTTTTTTATAGCACTATTACTATGTAGATAATAGAATAATCTTTAAATATTTATTCCGTCGAACTATCATCATTATAAACATCGTTAAGCACAAACACATTCAAAATATCCGAGAAACTTATTTATAAAACTCTTTAATATTCTTACGTAGGTATAACATTTTAACAAGGGTATACAAACAAAAGTGCTTTTCTCACATATTATCTTTAAGTCCATTCGTGATGGCTATGGCCTAGGCATTGAATTAATTCTTTTGAGCCAACGAAACATCATGGTGCTATCCTCCATCGCAAACAAAGTTACGCTGCTAATGAAAGTCACTATCACACAAAAAAATTAAAAAAAAAAACACATAAAAAATATCATAACGTGAAAATATCATTCTAAATAAAATATATATCATATTTGATAACAAATGCTTCACAAACCGAAACGGGCAAAAAAAATCACAGCGCAATGATCACAAAAAAATCATGCAAAACCCGTTAAACGAAGCTAAAAATCACACAAATTGTCGTTCACATGTCAACATTATTGCTTTCACTAAAAAATGCACGCTTCAAAACAGAAATAACTTTGATAAAAATAGTTCATCCTTGTCGCCACTGTTATAACTGATAAAATGAGCGATGGTGGACATAATTACGAATGGAGCAAGGAGACAAAATAGCAACACATGTTGTTGAGTTGGTTGTCACAAATCAACTGCGATCATCGTTTATTCGATAGAGTATATCAGCTGACGATTACTCTTTATTTCTCCTCATTCTCGGGGTGCGTTCATAAGCCTGATACAACAGGTTCGAGAACTTCGAACAGCGTCTTAAAGTCTCAGCCAGTGTTCTTAAAAAACCACCACCAAGTATTGGCTAATGATCACGAAAGCTATATTAAAGCCTGTCCACGTTAAATTTCGGACACTTAGGTACTGTTCAATTGATTTGTCGCCATTTTTATCAATTTAGGCGTGTTCAAAGCACATAAAGCAGACAGATTCAGCTATTGTAAGCTAAGTAAATTGATCTTCTCAGTGGTCTGTGAAATTTTTCAAAAATTGTCTAATGAGATGGGTGTCTGAAATTTAACGTGGACAGGCTTTAGTACTGCGACTCCCATTTATGCTGAGTGAGCTCAAAGGGCTGACCGTTTGCTTTTTTTTGCGGCGTCTCACCATCAAAGTCAGCAGGACCAGGTGGTCAGACTGTCAAGATATTTAAATACTCCGATCGTCCTTAATATTTTTGGAAAGTTGAAGGGGGGGGGGGAGTGACATAAAATAAATTAAATATTTGTATCGGCATTATCGAGTTAACTGTAACATGGCTTCTTCTTCTTCTTATTGGCATTACATCCCCACACTGGGACAGAGCCGCCTCGCAGCTTAGTGTTCATTAAGCACTTCCACAGTTGATAACTGCGAGGTTTCTAAGCCAAGTTACCATTTTTGCATTCGTGAAGCTAACACGATGATACTTTTATGCCCAGGGAAGTCGAGACAATTTCCAATCCGAAAATTGCCCAGACCGGCACCGGGAATCGAACCCAACCACTCTCAGCATGGTCTTGCTTTGTAGCCGCGCGTCTTACCGCACGGCTAAGGAGGGCCCCAACTGTAACATGAGTTGAAAATGCGAATATTCACAAATTGTTTTTTTCAATTTGTATTTTGAACATTGTCATGACATATTAAATATGCTTTTAAATTTTTAAATAAAATTGGCGTCATGCGTCCGCAGTAGAAGGGTATAATGATGTCTGGTTAGTGCAAATATCTTTGTCATTCCATGCAGTCAGCGCAAATTTCACTGAACGCTTTTGCAGTGCTAAAAAAGTCGTGATCAGAACACTCACTTTCCCGGCCCGCTTCAATCAAAATCATATCATAAATAGATTTATACAACTCTCGAATTCTGTCAAAATTCTACACACACTCGCGTACATTAGTAACCACATTATCGTTAAATTATCGAGTTAACTTACGTTAAATTAGCGTTAAATTATCGAACTACGATGATTATTGAGTTGATTCATATTTATCGTAGCAGTCAATAAAGTTGAACACAATCAACTTTATCGGCGATAACGATAAATTAACGAATAACAACCCTGGGTAGGACAATACATTGACTGTCCCACCCAGGAAATTTAGTGCGTAGGACATGTCCTACCCACTCCCGGCGCCACTGGCTGATGACGTTGCACTTCTCGCGCAACGGCGCTCTGATATGCAAAGTAAGCTCAACGACCTTGCCGAGCGCTCCTCCTCGGCAGGTTTAGTCATCAACGTCAACAAAACCAAATCGTTGGATGTAAACATGGTCACTCCTTCCAGTTTCACAGTAGCCGGGCAACCAGTGGAGAATTTTGAAAGCTTCCAATATCTTGGTAGCCAAATGGCGTCAGACGGCGGTACCAAGATCGACATAGGCGCACGGATCAAGAAAGCAAGGGCTGCCTTTGCGAGTTTAAGAAATATCTGGAAAAACAGGCAGATAAGTGAACGCACCAAAATACGAATTTTCAACTCTAACGTGAAATCTATGCTGTTATACGCTAGCGAAACATGGTGTGTATCAGTGGAGAACACTCAAAGGCTGCAGGTGTTCATTAACAGATGCCTGCGGTATATAATTCGGGCCTGGTGGCCTCACAACTGGATCTCGAACAACGAGCTCCATCGTCGTTGTCACCAGAGAGAGGCCGATAGCAACAGAAATTCGGGATCGGAAGTGGGGCTGGGTCGGCTACACTCTACGTAGGGGCCGAAACGAAATCTGTAAACAAGCATTAGACTGGAACCCAGCGGGACATCGCAGCAGAGGCAGACCCAGAGGCTCATGGCGGCGAAGCCTCAATAAAGAAATAAAAGAAGTCCACCGAAATCTAACCTGGCAACAGGTTAAAGCGATAGCCAGGCAACGCTCAGGATGGAGATCTTTCAAGTCCGCCCTTTGCACCACCGGAGGTGTACAGGATCCATAAGTGAGTAAGTAAAAAGGCGTCTTCCTTATTTTACAGTTTTTTTTAGATCTTTTCAGATACACCTGTGTTCAGAATAATAGCAGCGAAAGCCGTTTTCCATACAAAATGGTCAACTTTGACAAGCTGTAACTTTGTACCCCGATGACCGATTGAGCTGAAATTTTGGCAGTGAACTACAAATATGATGAAATTTACACATACTACGTATCATTTTTTTCGAATGACGCGTTCAAAAATTACGCACTAGGTCAAATTGTTCAAAAAAATTGCAGTTTTTATTTTTGTTATATTGACCAATTCAAATGTCAAAGTCAACAATTTATATTTTTTAAATTATAAACTTAGTGTCTCGCAGCACCTGAATTCAAATTGATAACATTCCAATCAATTGTTTTCCTGATATTTCCAAAACAAAAACTGCTATTATTTTGAACAATTTGACCTAGTGCGTAATTTTTGAACGCGTCATTCGAAAAAAATGATACTTAGTATGTGTAAATTTCATCATATTTGTAGTTCACTGCCAAAATTTCAGTTCAATCGATCATCAGGGTGCCAAGTACAGCTTGTCAAAGTTGACCATTTTGAATGAAAAACGGCTTCCGCTGCAATTATTCTGAACACAGGTGTATTAGACCTCTTCATGTTTTCAAAAAGTATCAAAAATTCAACCGGTCAGCCAAGAATCACAATTCTTATGCAAAAATAAGTCTCCTGTCAAATTTTCAGCTAATTCGGATGAAATTTCGAGGTGGCTCAAGTCGATTTATTGTTTTTGGGCTATTTTCAATTTTGGAAAAAATCTAACAAGAGATATAAACGTTGAAAACTATTGCAACAACCTCTATACGGAAGCTTTTGGTGTGTTCTACAAGTCTTGTGAACATTGCGATTCGTTCCGTTCACGTTTTGTCCATGTTAAAGTAATTTTCAAGCTTTAAAATGCATAAAAAATACTATTTCCCCAAAAGTGAACAACTTGTTTGAAGAAATCTCAGCGTGCAAATTTATGACAAATGATCAGCTTCTGATTTTTAGGAATTTAACAGAAAATCGCACATGGGCAATTATATTACTCAAATTTCCAAAGAAAAAAGAGGAACTATAATATAATAAATTAACAATCATTTGTCATAAACTCAAGAATTTTGTAGAACAACGACTTTTGGGGAAATAGTATTTTTATGCATCTATTTAAAATCTATTTTTAAAATCTATTTTTCCAAAATTGAAAATAGGTCAAAAACACTTGACAACACGACTTGAGCCACCTCGAAATTTTAACCGAATTAGATGAAAATTTGACAGGAGACTTATTTTAGCATAAAAATTGTGATGCTGGGCTGACCGATTGAATTTTTGATACTTTTTGAAAACATGAAGAGGTCTAGTGTATATGGATGCTCCATACTACACATTTTCTAAGATACTGATGTTCAGATCCTGGAATAGTCATGACCTACACACTTAAAATTGTCTACCGATCTCGGCTGTGCAAATTCCGGTTAAAGTTCGTTAGCTGAAATATCGTCTGAATGGACATATGAATACGGCGGCTCATATGAGTGCCGAAGTAAATAAATTGCTTTTGCAGCTGAGATATCAGCAGATGGTCACGAACTGAGCGCTCGGCTGTACGGATCTCGCCAAAAGAATTAATGCCGAGCTGAACTAAGTGTGTAAGATCTTCAGAAAACTTAAGGTTTCAAATGCTTCTTGTATTCTGGGATTTTCTGGGATTCACTGTCTGGGACTGTCCCGCATAATACGAGACGTCTGGTCACTTTAGGATTGAGGATAGGCCACATCTACGATCCTCAGTTTTAAATTAATCATAAGAAATTTATGAAATAAAGCTTACTCAGTTCAGCTCGGCATATTTTGATTCTTTTGCCGAGATCCGCACAGCCGAGCGCTCGGTTCGTGACTTGCTGCCGATAACTCAGCTGAAAAATTAGTTTGTTTACTGCGGCACTCAAAGGAGCCACCGTAAACATACTTTCATTCAGCCGATATTCCAGCAAACGAACTGAAACCGAGATTTGCACAGCCGAGATCGGTGAAAAAATTTAAGTGTGTACTTCACTTTTGTAATTTCTAACCCCAAACACAAACTGAAAATTATGTGATTAATTTTTTTTACACCGTTCTTCAGGCATTTTAATCCTCATTGTCTATATCATGCCATGTCAAATTGCATTTTGACTGCATTGTTGTTTCCTCAGTCGGTTGCTTCGACGAGATGTTGACCAAATGTTGGCTTCCAAATTATTTCTATGCAAAATCCCCTAAATAATTTGTTATTAAATTTGATATTTTTTCGTTCATTTCTTCCTTAATCCATCGTAAAAGATGTTACGTACTAACATAAACAAGTTTTTACGTGGAATTAAATTAGATTCAGAGTGACTTTGATTGAAATATGGTCGATGATGCTTCAGCTCGAGTGTTTTAAACTAGCATAACATTTGAGAATCGTGTATTTCTTCCAGCATAAATTCATTTTACATAAAAAATCTTTTTTTTTTGTGACATTTATTATAAATATCATTCCAGCAACACGGCCAAGTTAAGGTGAGTTACGGCGGCGTCCAAAAATGGCAGCCACAATGGCCGTGCTATCCCTCACCTCGCGTTTTTGCTCGCACAAATGTGAATATTTAGGCGGTTAGCACATCTGGAAACCATTTTTTCGTGTATGCTGCAAGTGAGCAAAGGTGAAAAACTACTTTCCGTTTATGTCTGTCGTTTACTTTTCGAGTTATGTGCCCTTCAAAGCGCTATGTAGAATTTTAATTGGACTCCAACGCGATTCACCTTAACAATAAGCTATTGTAATGTAGACCCAGCTGAAAACCGAACTGAGCTCTCGCGACAATCGCATTTTCTCTCATTTGGCGCACGGCTATGGCATAGATGCGCACTACTTGTGATGCAGTTGCGACATCTGGAAATGGAACTAGACCTACAATACCCATCTGTGAATGTGCCCCCGGCGTCTTCGATCGATTGTCATTTTCACCTAATCAAGTAACCGGTATGATAATGACAGAAACTCGGTACGATTTTTTTGACTTATAGGCACATCCTATCTTAGCATTACAGCACATTACAGGTTAGTATCGCTAGAGCGTTTCGCCCGTTTCGCCACGTAAAACCTATGCTTAGATGTTTTATTCAAATGTAGAAAATTGCAATTTTCCACAACCTCTTTTCTGATTTTTCAATACTTCCTTCACATAACCTACATAATGTTAGGTCTAGTTATATTACACCTACGAATACCGAAAAGGGGTTTTGAAGGTTTTAAAGGGTTTAAAAAAGGCTCAAATAGAAAGCCAAAAATGTGTATTTTTAAATGTCGCATTCTCCGGTGGTTTTTGTACCACAAGTACCCAAATCCAATTCTTTTGGTTAGTAAGCGAATCCATTCCTATTCGTTTTCGGTTATTTGCCTTCAATTAATGTGATTCAATAAAAGTCGAATATTTATGTTACATTGTTTTCATTCAATTAGTAGTTACCCCGACCGGATGTGCTCCGCCAAGAACGCAAGCACGGCTGCTGTGCTACCACCTACATATATGCCCACATCCGATGCAAGAGGATTCATCGGACCGGGAGCACACATTATTTTCCTTTTTGTTTTCTTCCGTTCGGATGGAGCCCCCACGTGTGCGTTTCGCTTTCCGTACCTACGGTAGACAGACGGCGGCGGGCTATTCTGGGAAGATGAAAATAACAGTTGCACACGTGAGTGTCCCTGTGCCCTGGAAAATAATTGTACAGACATGGACCAGTTTGTGCTCTCCTGGGCAACTTGCTAGGCAACGGAAGATACTAGTATTAGACCTTGTATTCGGATTACTGCTATGGAAAATATATGGTCAAGCATGGAGAATGAAATTAATTTGTAATTTAAAGGATTGATTGTGTAATATCCTTTTTAATAATAGATTCCCTATTATCGTAAAAATCGCAGTCTCAGTAGTCTGGAAAGATGTTTTACTAATAATCTATTTTACATATATTATTTGGCGGATTTTGCCAAAAAAAAAAATCGGAAGCACTGGCCATCACCTCGTCGAAGCAATCGACTGAGGAAACAACAAGGCAGTCGTAATTCAATTGTCACATCCTATCCTAGCTAATAATAAATATAATTTAAGGACAATCCTCGCGGAATCCAAATTTTAAAGTACTCGCGTTTTCAAGGGTACACAACTTAATACGGAAGCAACGCACAACTGGCATTTTTATTATTTTACGCATGCTGCGACACAGCAAAGCTGGACTTTTAAATTAAATTACTTTTAAGTTTGGATTGCATGAGGATTTCCTTAAAGTAACTGCCCAGCGTAACTAGCCCAGATATTGCTACAGTTTCACTAATATTCGGTTGAATAATGTCCAAATAGTTTTGCTGGAGATGTTAAGGTTTTTAAAAACCGTCTGTATATTTGCGGCGGGTTTGGATGAGATTCCAAGCACGAAGGACGATATATGCTGTTTGAGCCTCACTTGCAGCAATTGTACCCCGTTTGGAATGCCGTGCAAGTAGTGATTCTCACAAACTTCATCATAAATTCACTGACTTGTGAAATGTTGAAGATGAAGGAACGTGTACTCGACCACCAATGCTTCCTTATCATTGTCTCCATATAGCGAGATCTTTACTCATTTCTTGTTACTGATAAAAAAAACCCTACTACAAACATCACAGCAGGTCCTTTGAACCGATAGGAATTCACTTATTACTTTCACAAGTTATTTCAGACCTATTTGGTTCTCCAGAACGTCCTGAAAATCAGAACAAGCGATCTAACCAATCAACCAAGCCCTGAACGATGTATCCGTGCATTGTTAAACATCTCGGCAGCTGCTATAAGCTGATAAGATATAATTCATTAATTCCACAAGCTACTACAGATCTTTTCGATTCTCCGAAACGTCCTGGAGTTCAAAACATGCAGATCAAACAAATCCAGAATCATATATTCGTGAACCTTTGAGTATCCCAGCGGGTTCATTGAGCCGATAAGCCGGTAAGATTTCTCTCATTACTTCTACAAGCTACTACAGACATTTTCAATCCTCAAAAACGTCCCTGAATTCGAATAATCGTTTTATCGGAAGAACACCGGTCAAGTTGTTTTGCCCGACTAATTCTCGACTTCTCTCCCCAGGGGTCACCCGAACGGTCGCTGGCTGAAACCTAAAACTACGTTTTGCGGTAAGTGTTTTCCCCAACTTGTTCACCTTCCACCTTACGTTACTCAAACTACTCTTCCAACCCGCTAACAAATCCCCCCTGAAATTATGCAAGGTAAATAATCGAAGTAGATGAGGGAACGGAAAGCAAATGGAGCGATCTTACAGCGATTGCTTCAACTAAAAGGAACTAAAACGGAACTACTAGATCCTTTTTCTTAAAAAATCTTGGGGTTTTTGCTTCGGGTTGAACATATATTTGGGGTTGGTACGGAAATGGAAACGTTGCTAGATCATGGCTATGTCTACATTATACAATACACACTAGTCACATACCTGCGCTGGTTTTCTTCTTAGTCGATTTGCTGGGTTTCGACGGCGCGATGGCGGCGAAGGACAAGGGCCAACGTATCTCAGCACGGCTTCGCTTTTTACGGCTATGACCGCCCGTGATAAAATAAACCCCTGACTTCGGTTCCAATCCGGCACTGTGGTATGCAAATGGAGACGAATTCTACGCGCCAAGCTCTACGAACGGTCCGTAGAGTTTGGAACGTTTTGGACCACCGTCGATTAATTGGCGATCGACGGTACACTTCTCGCTTCACTTTACTCACGAAACTTCACCACACTTCGTTTCACTATCCCGAGGGGCGAGTCTAGATGAGCGCACGGACTCCACAAAAACTTCAAACGATAAAACGGCGGAAATGCCATAAACCCCTTAAGGGCTGTCCACAAACCACATAGACCGAAATTTCACTTTTTCAATCCCTCACGTCCCCCTAGTAGACTTTCGTAGACTTTTTCAAAACCCCTCGCTCCCCCCATGATGTCTACGTAGACTTTACCAAATTTTACAAAACATCATATGTGATTGGAAAAATATGGAAATCAACCACGTTTCAAGCAATTCAGCTAATCAATTCCATTTCCATGTAAACATTACAACAAAATTTAAATTTCAAACTTGACAAAATCACACTGAACAAAATCCAACAAAACAAAAATCAAATTGAAACGAAATCAAATTTAATCCTCTGTCCATAACTCCTGAAATCAAATCTCAAAGCCTATTAATTTAATTACTGTTGAATTCAACTCCTCTTAGAAGTGTGCACCACCATCGCCGACATTTCTGCATCGGCGCGCCACTGATAAAATCTAACACGCATCTGACCTATAATTCTCAACGTAGGTTCACAATTGTGAAAATCGTGAATTTACAGAATTTATAAAAATTTCAAGTTGAAATTTCGAGAATGTCAAGTCTACATTCCAATAAGTTTTGCGTGGCAATTTCGTAAAATTTTACAATTGATAACCTTAAAATACTCCAAATAACTCTTCGTGATAATTCCGATGCTTTTCTTGAAAATTCCATGCAATATCCCGCTGAATAATCATCTGTTGAAATCCCAGGATTTTTCTTCTAAATTCCAAAAGTTTCCCCGTTAGAAAACCGAGTAATTTTCCGTGAAAATTTAGAATTATTTTCCGAGGAAATTTAGAATGGTTTCCTACGATATTTTTTAATTTGTCTTGCAAATTTGGAGCAATTTCTTGAGGAAATTTAAATAAATTTTATGGGCATTCCAAAAAATATTTTCTGAATAATTTTCGATGGAAATTATGCAGAATTTTCAGTTGAACTTTTTGTGAACTTCTTGTAAAAACTTTGAAAAAAATTTCATGAAAATTAGAAGGGCTTTTTTACAAAAATTGCAAATATTTTTTTGTGGAAACTCAAACTGTTTTTGGTGGGAAATTCAAATAATTTCTCGTGGGAGTTTTCAGCAATTTATTTAGAAATTCCGAAAATGTTCCATCTATAATTCCAAAGAATTTGCATTAGAACTGCCGAAGAAATTTACGAATGAGAATTTTCCACGGGCTTTTCAAATAATTTTGCTTATATTTGCAAAGAATTCCTCGCGAAAATTCCGAAGAATTTCCGAAGTAAAGCAAAAAATTTCGGGGACTTATCAGAAAATCTCCATTGAATATTCTGAAGGGTTTCTCGCGGAAATTTCTGTGAATTCCCTTTACAAGAATATTTTTTGGGCATTCCAGAAACTTTTTCTTGGATATTCCAAAATGCTTACTTTGTAAATTAAAAAAAAAAAAACCTTTGAAGTACGATATAATTTCCATAGTTTGCAAAGAAGTTCCTGCCGAAAATCAAACGAATATCTAGTAGAATCTGCAGTAAAATCCAAGTGAAGATTTTGAAAAAAAAAAATCGAAAGTTTTTATAGAATACTTTGGAGAATTTTCTTGCTCAACACAGAAGAATTTCCTGGTGAAATCTATGATAGTTTTAACTTTTAAGCCGTAGCTCAGACTTTTACTTTAGTAAAAATCTTTAAATTTTTAAGGAGAAATGCAAAAGATTATTTCGGTAAAGTCATCCTAAAAAAATCAAACAAGTGAACTTCGCACGAAGCTGCTGTATAAATCGCTTTTAAAAACATTAAATTAGAAAGTCTACGTAGGCTTTTGGTATACCCCTCCGTCCCCCTTCATAGACTATCGTAGACTTTTTCAAAACCCCTCCCTCCCTCTCAAGAGTCTACGTGGTTTATGGACAGCCCCTTACCAAAAAACCCGTACCAAAAAAGCGCCAGGCGCTGGAAGTCCAACGTGAAACATTAATAACCATTTAAGAGATAACGAGTAGTTCGACAGTAGCCTTGGTACAATACACTTTTAAAATAGAAATTTGCGAGAGTCGGCTATACCGACAATAGAATAAAATCTAAGGATCGAACGAAAAAACTAATTACTATCACGTACAAAATCACTCCAATCACTTTAGTTACCTCGACAAATCTCGGGTACTTATTCAAAAGGACGTATGTGATTTTGTAAACAAAGATTGAAATGTCGATTTATCCGATCTGATGGCACTCCCACGCAAACCAACACCACCAACAGGTAGCCGAAGGCTTCCCCTACCTGTCTGTGGTGATGGTTTGCGTGGGAGGGCTATCAGATCGGATAAATCGACGTTTCAATCTTTGTTTACAAAATCACATACGTCCTTTTGAATAAGTACCCGAGAAATCAAACTTTACTCAAACTCTATAATAGAAATTATTAAAACTAGGAAAACTTCTAGATGCCAGCCGTTATGGAAGCGAAATGAACGAGTTTAGGTTTGTTCTTGAACAAGAAACCTTCTGCAACAATTAGCCCATTAATTAGCAATTGCGCTAATTTAAATTTTAAATGGCGACATAGAGTTCGCGCCTTCGGAGACATCGAGCTAACTTTACTACATGAAACATTACAAAGTTTCGTTGCCATATTGAGTATGGCTGTCGTCATAGTACTCAATCATCACAACATTTAGTCGAGTCACAAACCATGTCGACGATTTGCTTTTTCCATTGACGCGTACCGAATTTAAATTTAAAATAAACATTATTTTACGTCAAAAGCTACAAACTTTAAATTAAACTAAAACAAACAAAACGTAAAAACTATTTGACCCAAAAACAATATTATAAAAATAATTCCAACAATATATTTACACTTGAATTTGCTTGAAAAGATAAAAACGTCTGAAGCTACGAAAATTTAAAACGGTACATACGTAAAACGTTACAAATTCCTGAAGAAATGGAATTCCTGGAGGAATATCTAAATTAATTCATGGACAAATTTTCAAACGAATTGCTGGAGGAATATCCGAAGAAATATCTGGAGAAATATCCAGAAGAATTCCTATAAGAATATTCGGAAGAACTATTAGAGGAGTTCCTGGAGGTATATCCGTACGATGTTCTGATAATGCTTGGAAGAATAAATGCTTGGAAGAATTTCTGGTGGAATATTCGGATGAGCTCCTGGGGGAATATCCGGAGGAATTCCCGGAGGCATATATAGAATAATTCCTGGGGGAATATCCAGTGGAATTCCTAGAGGAATATCCTGACGAATTTCTGGAGGTATAATCGTAGTAGTTCCTGGTGGAATATTCGGAGGAAATTCTGGAAGATTATCCGGACGATTTCCTTGAAGAATGTCCTAAGTAACGTTTGGAGGAATTCCTGGAAGAATATTCGGAAGAATTTCTGGAGGAATATCCATAGGAGTTCCTGGAGGGTATCCGGACTATTTTCTGAAGGAATATCCGAAGTAATGTTTGGATGAATTCTTTTTGGAATATCCGGAGGAAATCCTGGAGAAATATTCAAAGGAATTCCTAGATGAATATCCAGAGGAATTCCTGGAAAAATATCTGAAGATATCCTGGATGAATATCCGGACGATTTCCTGGAGGAATGGCCTAAGTAACGTTTAGAGTAATTCCTGGCGGAATATTCGGAAGAATTCCTGGAGGGATATCTGGAGGAATTCCTGGGGAAATATCCAGAGGAATTCCTGGAGAAATATCCGGAGAAATTCCTTAAGGAATATCTGGACAAATTCCTGGAGGAAAATCCAGAGGAATTTCTGGAGGAATATCTGGAATTCCTGAATGAATGTTCGGAGGAATTCCTGGAAGAATATCTGGACGAATTTCTGAAAGAATATTCGGAAAAGTTTCTGGAGGAACATTTGGAAGTATTTCTGAAGGAATATCCGTAGGAGTTCCTGGATATCCGAACTATTTCCAAACTTATCCGAAGTAATGTTTGGAAGAATTCTTGGTGGAATATCCGGAGGAAATCCTGGAGAAATATCTGAAGATATCCTGGATGAATATCCAGAGGCATTCCTGGAGAAATGTCTGAACGAGATCCTGAAGGAATATTCAGAAGTATTTCTGGAGGAATATTTGGAAGATTTCCTGGAGGAATATCCGTAGGAGTTCCTGGAGAAATATCCGGAGGAAGTCGTTGGGGGCAGCAGGGACTATGTCTAAGGGCTTGACGATTCCTCCCCAGGCCACCTGCGAGTTGTGGCGTCTGCCTAGGATGTGGTGGGGTTTGACAGTGGGCCCTGTTAAACCTCTATAAAAAGCTGCATGAATCCGCAAGTAGACTCCGCCAAAGCGACCACTCAAAGCGCACAAGCCCAAGTCCTGGTGTTGGGTGGGACGCTAAACAGCCCTGACACGACGGCCCTCCGATGAGACAGGAGGTTTGCGCAGGCCTAATAAGCCGCCTTTAAAAACAACTATTACGAATGACATAGAAGATAATAAGACTCGATACAATCGGCAGCGACCTAGGCGACGAATAAATGATCACGATTGGAAGCTTGGAACATGGAACTGCAAGTCGCTAGGTTTCGCAGGTTGCGACAGGATAATCTACGATGAATTATATCTCCGCAACTTCGATGTCGTAGCGCTGCAGGAAATCTGCTGGACAGGACAGAAAGTGTGGAAAAGCGGGCATCGAGCGGCTACCTTCTACCAAAGCTGTAGCACCACCAACGAGCTGGGAACCGGCTTTATAGTGCTGGGAAAGATGCGCCAACGCGTGATTGGGTGGCAGCCAATCAACGCAAGGATGTGCAAGCTGAGGATAAAAGGCCGTTTCTTCAACTATAGCATCATCAACGTAGGAAGGGAGGAAATGTATAGACCGGTCATCGGACCAGATAGTCTGCATACCGTATCGAACGACAACGGTCAACGATGCATTAACTTTGCAGCCTCCCGCGGAATGGTAGTCCGAAGCACTTTCTTCCCCCGCAAGAATATCTACAAGGCCACATGGAAATCACCTAATCAAGTAACGGAAAACCAAATCGACCACGTTCTAATCGACGGTAATTTCTTCTCCGACATCACGAACGTACGCACTTACCGCAGTGCGAATATTGAATCCGACCACTACCTCGTTGCAGTATGTCTGCGCTCAAAACTCTCGACGGTGATCAACACGCGTCGGAGTCGTCCGCCCCGGCTAAACATTGGGCGGCTACAAGACGGTAGACTAGCCCAAGACTACGCGCAGCAGCTGGAAGTGGAACTCCCAACGGAAGAGCAGTTAGGCGCAGCATCTCTTGAAGATGGCTGGAGATATATTCGATCCGCCATTGGAAGCACCGTAACCGCTGCACTAGGCACGGTAGCTCCGGATCAGAGGAACGACTGGTATGACGGCGAATGTGAGCAGTTAGTTGAGGAGAAGAATGCAGCATGGGCGAGATTGCTGCAACACCGCACGAGGGCGAACGAGGCACGATACAAACGGGCGCGGAACAGACAAAACTCGATTTTCCGGAGGAAAAAGCGCCAGCAGGAAGATCGAGACCGTGAAGAGACGGAGGAACTGTACCGCGCTAATAACGCACGAAAGTTCTATGAGAAGTTGAACCGTTCACGAAAGGGCCACGTGCCACAGCCCGATATGTGTAAGGACATAAACGGGAACCTTCTTACAAACGAGCGTGAGGTGATCCAAAGGTGGCGGCAGCACTACGAAGAGCACCTGAATGGTGTTCGCCATACGTCAGGTATTGCAGAAATGCCGCGAATACAACGTGCCCACACATCATCTATTTATCGACTTCAAAGCCGCATATGATACAATTGATCGGGACCAGCTATGGCAGCTAATGCACGAACACGGATTTCCGGATAAACTGATACGGTTGATCAAGGCGACGATGGATCGGGTGATGTGCGTAGTTCGAGTTTCAGGGGCATTCTCGAGTCCCTTCGAAACGCGTAGAGGGTTACGGCAAGATGATGGTCTTTCGTGTCTGCTATTCAACATCGCTTTGGAGGGAGTAATACGAAGGGCAGGGATTGACACGAGTGGTACGTTTCTCACGAAGTCCGTCCAGTTATTTGGTTTCGCCGACGACATTGATATCATGGCACGTAACTTTGAGAGGATGGAGGAAGCCCACATCAGACTGAAAAGCGAAGCTAAACGGATTGGACTAGTCATCAACACGTCGAAGACGAAGTACATGATAGAAAGAGGCTCAAGAGAGGTCAATGTAAGCCACCCACTACGAGTTTCTATCGGTGGTGACGAAATCGAGGTGGTTGAAGAATTCGTGTACTTGGGCTCACTGATGACCGCCTATAACGATACCAGCAGAGAAATTCGGAGACGCATAGTGGCTGGAAATCGTACGTACTTTGGACTCCGTAAGACGCTTCGATCGAATAGAGTTCGCCGCCGTACCAAACTGACTATCTTCAAAACGCTTATAAGACCGGTAGTTCTCTACGGACACGAGACCTGGACGATGCTCGTGGAGGACCAACGCGCACTGGGAGTTTTCGAAAGGAAAGTGTTGCGTACCATCTAGGGTGGGGTGCAGATGACGGACGGTACGTGGAGGAGGCGAATGAACCACGAGTTGCATCAGATGTTGGGAGAACCATCCATCGTTCACACCGCGAAAATCGGAAGACTGCGGTGGGCCGGGCACGTAGCCAGAATGTCGGACAGTAATCCGGTGCAAATGGTTCTCGACAACGATCCGACGGGAACAAGAAGGTGAGGTGCACAGCGGGCAAGGTGGATCGATCAGGTGGAAGACGATTTGCAGGCCCTCCGCAGACCGCGTGGTTGGCGAAGTGCAGCCATGGACCGAGCTGAATGGAGAAGACGTTTATGTGCCGCACAGGCCATTCCGGCCTTAGTCTGATAATAAATAAAAAGTCGTAGAGGAATATTCGGAATAATTCATGGAGGAATATCCGGAGGAGGCTCAACATCTCGTTTTAACCCGTAAATGCCCCGGACGAACTTTTAATTTTGAAAACCATGTAGGTTTCTAGAGGTTGTTATTTAGAATACTGAAATCAAGGAGAATAGTTATACTTTCATGTACATGTAAACCCTCCCCTCCGCACCCTCCCCCTTTTTATGGTAATGAAAACTAGGTGGCTTAAAAGTGCAACTTTAGTCAATTATATATAGAACTGGTCATGGCCTGTTTTTTGTGCTCCTGCTCGGTAAGCAGATAGTTTGCGCTGGTCGATTTTGTTTGTTCTGTGCGGTCGAATTGAAAACCAATCAGTGCCTCTTTTGTCGTGTTTCTGCTCAGTATGCAGATAGTTCGTGCGGTCGAGTGAGTAAATAATTGGTGCGCGATCGGACGTGTTTTAGGTAGGATGCAGAACATTCGTAAAATCCGAGTTTTTGGTTCTGTTTTAACTTTCGGTGAATAAGTGTGCGTTTGAACGTGTTTTGTATATGGTGCAAAATATGCTTTGGACGGTTCGTTAGTAAATTGATGAATAATTTATTCATAATTTTATTAATATATTCATAAATTTACCGGTATTCGGTATTTGATGGAGTCAATACCGGTAATACCGGTAGAATACCGGTTTTTGTGAAAATTTCAGGGGGTAAAATAAAAACTTTCGATTTGGACTATTGGATGAAAAACAATATTTATTGACAAATTTCAAATGTTAAAATCATTGCTTGTTGAGCTGGGCAAAGCGAAACTTAAGTAAACATTACATACTGAGCGACTCATCTCCCAATCCGCATTGGATTTTGTTAGCAATGTTTGCAACTACTGAGAATACACTTGCCTTGTCATAAGACGAGTTTATACAATCCCATTGATTTCCACCACCACTGAGAATGCCCTCTCTGGTTCAACCGAAGTAGGACAAATGGTTCCAAGACTATCGAAAATCAGTGTCAAACACTTGTCCTTAATCCCTTCCGTCCGATTCATAGTAGGAGAATTCCTTACGGATTGTATGCAAGGATCCTGGCGTTAACGTATTTGCCACCAGCAACGTAAGTGTTTTGCTCTGCTACAGTCTCTTCACTACTTGTTCTTTAACCGATAAACCAAAAAAAAAAATCCATAGAGGCATCTTCTTCGTACCGATCGTCAGGTATGATCGTTGTCTCTGTTTCAACGATCGCATCAAGAATCATAAGACGCTTCAAGATCCCATACGCTTGCTTAATCAAAGTAGCGCAGTAATTATTCAAAAAGAAAAAGATCGGCGTATTTGAACCGTCTCTCGTGGATTTAACTGTGTTTTAATTGCTAATTGCGGATCATCACATAAGATAAGCGGAATACAAATCGAATGAATCGCTTCTTAAGGTGCGTTTCGAACTAGTTACAGTGGTAGTTTAGTCAATCAGACTGCTTCAATTTAAATATTAGGTAAAAAAAATAGCTGTACGGATTTCGATCCTTTGATTCGAAATCCGTCCACGGTGGACGGATTTCGAGTCAGGAGTAGTTGATTTTATTCATTATTTTATCATGTTTTTCGTAGTTTTTCGATTTGTAATTAATTTGTAAGGTTGTATGAATTGTAATAAATTTGTAAAACGAGGTTGAAAATGCAGAGTCTCGCGAAACGTGGGGCGTCTGGTCACATGAGGTTGACAGATGGCTAAGATAATAAAGCAAAAGGTATGATTAATGACGATGCTGATCGATTTTTGTTGTAGCGTAAACTTTGTCAATGATGCTTACTTGGGCAAAGTTACTTTTATTATTATAATCTTTATTAAAGAGGTTTTTAGCCCAAGGCTAGTTCACCTCCGGACGGCAAAGTTACTCATGCGCGCATTTAATTGATGTATTTTATGCTCGATGAGTCTTTACTGCTTGTTACCGAATATTTGTCCCACGAGCCCTTACAGGCAGTTGAGTTGATAAAAGTAGGTGAAAATTATTCGAGATTTTTTATACTGACAGCAAAATTTGAAATACCGAAAATACCGGTATTTTCCGTCTCTAATACCGGTATTTTCGGTACTAAAAATTTGCCGGTAATACCGGTATTACCGGTTTCGGTACTACCGGTTAGACCACCCTAGTATGTATGCTTGTTGAGCCATACTGGGTACTTATCGGACATTACAAAGAGCCTTGGTTGAACCGGTAGATACTTTGGAATGAACTTAAGAACGTTTTGGACTATCTGGAACATCTCGTATTCAAGAAATTGATTTTAGCGTTATGACCGGATGGGTATATGACGACAATGAGAACATTGCAAGAGCCTTGGTTGAACTGGTAGCTAGTTTGGGTTGAACACGAGAACGCCTTTGGAGTACCTTGAACTTCTCGTATACAAGAAAAGTGGGTTCACATGACGCGCATATTCCTATTGAACCAGATTGGGTATATGCCGATGATGAGAACTTTGCGTAAGCCTCGGTTGATCTGGTAGATACCGTGGGCTGCACTCGAGAACGTTTTGGAGTACTTCGAGCATTTCATATTCCTGAAAATTGATCACTGTCTCAACGATCAGTCATCCTTGACTTCCTAACTTGATTGAGTATTTATAATTATCAAACAATGTAGTATACACAGATAAAAATATGTTGTGATTTTTAATGTATTTTCATGCACATATTTGGAGCATGCAAATAAACGTAACATTCAATCAATTGCACTCTTCTTTTGAATCGAAATAAATTTAAACTGAGCATGTTTGTAAAATTCAATCCAATTTAATTGAATATCAAATGTTAATTCGTTTGATAGGGTTAGCTGTAATTTTTCACGTCGTTGAATTTTCAAAACTATTTGCTGTGTAGGATCTAAACATTTCAGATTCATCTACATGCTCTCAGACGCGATCTGGGTCTGGGTCTGGATATCTGGGTCTTCAGGGTATAGTCATACTTGACCCGCTGATATTTTTCTGTGTAGCCGACATCTTGATTAACTGTTTTGCTGAAGCTGAAGACAGTGGGGATCTAGCTCTCTTCTGTGATTTTTCACAGCTAGTCTAAAACTCCAGGCATATATGACCTATCGGTCCTGAAAGAGTTAAATTACTTATAGAGTTGTTGAAAAAGGAATTGAAAACGGAAGGTGAAAAAAGAAGGAAGTTCGTAGTCCCAACTATGATCGAAATGTCATAGGAAGTAGCCAAGTTAACAACTGAACACGTGACCTTCAAACACGATAAAAATTTCAACTGCTAAGAAATTAACATACACAACACCCATACTCAAAACATGCATCTTTCAGATTTAACAAATCTAATGTGACCAGATATATTTTGTGCCAGCGCGGGACAAAATTAAATAAATCCTTGTTTTTATTCAAAAATGTGCTTAAGTCAAAACTTTAAAATTTGATAAACCCCTCTGGGACTCGCTTGGCTCTGGATCAATCACACAATCCCACCTCTGTTGTGAATGAAACTGTTCAACTTTTTACAACGGTGCGAGTTCCTGGTGGTTCAACTTATTCTTATTTGTATTGGTTGCATGGTTCATTTAGCTAACATCCAAAGTGATCGTATTATTCGTTTTATGCAATTAGGCAGAGCGCTCAAATTTGCTTAAAATGCCTACATCTTACTCAGGTTTTTTTTATTCCCCGCAAACTGACAGACGATTTATCATAAATTTTTCCATACGCTCGAAATGAAAAAAGATCCGAGCTACTTAAAATTCGTCGAACTTGCTCAGATTTCAAGTGAAGTTTTCACTAAAATAATAACAACATACGAACACAATGTGAGTTGAAATTGTTGAGCTAGGGATCCAAAGGATCC
Organism: Armigeres subalbatus; assembly: GCF_024139115.2. Taxonomy (NCBI): domain Eukaryota; kingdom Metazoa; phylum Arthropoda; class Insecta; order Diptera; family Culicidae; genus Armigeres; species Armigeres subalbatus. The sequence continues at coordinate 196,904,728 of NC_085139.1, forward strand.
TACATTCAGAGATCTTGAGCCAATCGAGCATTGAGAACTGTCAGAATCTGAGCCAAAGGAGCATTGTTATTTTTTATTATTTCTAGTTGTTGACTTCTACTGTAGTGTTGATTTTCAGGATTTTTCGGTTATGCATTCTGATTTATTAGAACATATTTTTAAATTTTGTCCAGCGTTTCGTCATCGGGTTCGATGTCTTCTTCTAGGAGAAAAAAATTGATCGCTTTTTGTTAACTATGATAGGCTTTCCATTACAAAGTACAAACCTTTTTTTTCCTGAATTTATTATTTCTGTGAATTTTGAAATGATTTCCGTTCTTCACTTTAAAAGTATTGTTATTGTTGCAGATTGAGTAAAATATTTCTCAATAGCAAGTTCAAATCTTCCATTTCACTTATTATAGCTCTTTTAGTAGGTATCCAATTAAACATCTTTCCTCGTTCTCGTGTCCATAAGGAATTGACTAGGATCACTAGAATACACCAAAACAGGTTTGTCAGAATTCCTCAAACTTGCTAGAGTTTAGAACGAAATAAAATTGGAAACCAACACACAGTGCTTGTGCTGCCGCTCGGCGTTGCACAACCAAAATTATAATTTTATGCGACACGGAAAGATTGAAATGACGTTGATGACAATATGAAAAACCCTTGGAGAAACCTCTTTCTGCGTTCAAATTATATTTCTTAGATCTTAAATAAAATTATCATTAGTAACAAACAGAGTAAGGAAGAGCTAAACAAATTTCTTTAGCTCTTTCTTACTCAGTTTGTTACTGATGATCATTTTATTTAAGATGTAAGAAATATAATTTGGACGCAGAAAAAAGGTTTAAGGTTCCCCCAAACACACGCGATGCGACAGTCGCGACGCGATTCTATCGCTTGGTGACAGCGATTATGTCGCCGTTGGTATGGGAGCGTAAATAGAATATTGCCTGCAGCGACCCAACGATAGAATCGCGGCGATGAAATCGCTTAGGTCTGGGGGAGCCTTTAAACAACATGCGAGTGTGGCCGTTGGGTGAATGACCCTCATCAAGCCGCCTGAGCGATGCTTTGGTTGTGACGAAAATCGAAAATCATTAATCAATACAATAAATTTTCAAAATCTTATAGGTTCTTGAAGAACATTTACTAAATTACTGTTATTTATTAAATATTTCTTTATTTCGCGGGACATTATCTTGAAATAAGGTAAACGCGGGACATTTCGCGGGACTCTTTTCAGCGCGGGACAAATGGCGAAAATGCGGGACTGTCCCGCGAAACGCGGGACGTCTGGTTACCTTAAACAAATCTAAAGGTAAATTCATTGCCTTTCAGTCCTGTGTAAATCAATTCCACAAATGTGGGCACGCCGCACATTTATGTGATTTTATGCGCACGACTCTCTTACCCTGGCTGGTAAGAACTAGCAAAGCCTTCTGGCGATGTGAATGTCGTAGAGCAATCCTTGGTCGCATGGATAAGTGATTATTACTCGGAATCCAATGCAAGCCCATTCGATCTTACCTGCCAGAACGTGCCCAGCAGCCGCCCCGTGTACGATAACAATCCGGACTATGTTGTGTTGGGTCATTCCCCGAGGGAGCAGTGAAATCACGCCAAGAATTATGGCATGTCAATGCTAGATGATATTTGACCGTTTCAGTTGTTGTTGTTGCTGCTTTTGCTCCACCTAAGCAGGTTGGCAGTAAATTAATACATTTTCTCATCGTTCCATCTGTTGTTCGGAAAGGGCAGCAGCCGTCAGCCTGTGTATGCACTTGCTCAATGGGTATGTAGGCATGTGTAGTGTTTGTTGTGTGGAAATCTATGACCTGACCCGATTGTCTCCCAAGTCAAAGATAAATAAAATACAAGCGTGCATTAGTGTAGTCAGGTTTTCCTTCATGGGAGTTACAAATACAAGTTATAGCCAAAAAAAATATTATGAGAAGCTGCTATTATACACCCAGGCAATAACATGCTTGACAGCAGTGTGACGCAAAGATTATTTCATTCATTTGGTCTGGGTTGTACACATATCAAATCATTTCATTCTAGAAGCGGACTTTCAAAATGTGTTGTACTGTGGATAGACTCAATTTTTTGCAACATCATCTAATAGTACATTACTTGACGTCTTACATACGAAACACGGGATGTTAAACAATGAACTGTTTAAAAGGCTTGTAGAAAAATTAAAGCGCCACAAATCTACCATACAAACCATTCCAAAGCACTCGCTCTGTAATGAATTATTGGGAAATGAGGCAAATTCTGACAAAAAGATTAGACCCAACGCTGGCTTGCTGTGAGGATTTCTGTTTCCTACTTTTTTGTGAACTTCAGCCTTAACTACAGTACGGATGCACCACGTCTAGAATCAGTTAGTTTATTTTGCTGCCGCTGTACTTCTTAGTACAACGGTACGAGCAAGCCAATAGAGATTATCGACAACCATAGCTATTCGTATCTAAAAGAAATACGATAGATCAGAATCTGTTGTAGCAATTGGACAAAGTTTACTGATCTCAATCCAATATTTAATTTTTTTTTTTCAAACTTCGCTCTACAGAATTTTGACCCATATCTAGCTCCTTGCTACGCCATGGCACGTATGAAAGCACAACATAGCGGAGAAAGCAGGTCACATGCAACGGCTGTAATTAAATACATTACCGGAAGCTAAGACTAAGCCGACGGCACCGGGTCGGTCCACCGCAAAGACGGTTCACGGAAGGTGTGTAGGTGTACGTAGGATCAACCGACCGAGAGCCTGCTTGGGAGGCACACGGTTCAATCCCGGAAGCCATGTTCGAATTCTCCGGCAGTCGAATGACATCTGCAGTACATGTCACATAAATACGTCTACTGTCGGACCGCTGGACATGGGTCCAGCCGTTGCAAAGGCCCGCTTCTCGATATCAGCAGTGCCCTATTGTCTTGTTGTCTATTTGTGTTTGAAAGGCAGTAAACAATCCACGCCCTTACGGTTGTTCCCAATATGGAGGGACAGAGATGAATCGGATGGGTTTTTAAATAACGATGCGAAACTCTGAACTACAAATAATGTGTTTCTGCTATGCATCTGGCTTGGCTCGGGTTACTACACTGCCATACGCGTATCAAACACTTTTCGAACAAGGTCAAAAATTGCGGCAGATGCTAATTTTGGTAAGCTGTGACTTTGGATTTGCCAATTTCGCCTATCGTAAATCAAGAAACAAAATATTAGTTACGGAATGGACAAGGCTGAAACGACCTTTGCTTCCTATCCGTCGAGAGTTTGTTCGTATCCTGCCAGAAGGAACTTTCAATCGTTTATCGTACGATTTCAATTCGTTTCTAATGCTTGATTTATAGTCCTGACCTTCATGCATGCTGTATACGGAGCAAGCATTGGCAGCAATATCGATAATATTTGAAAGAATTTATCATTCGTTCGGGTTTTTCATTTGCATTCATATTAAACGTATTGAAGAACTATTATAGAACTGTTGTGTTTCAGAGTTTAGTATATCTATTTGTTGACTGTCAAAAACTTCTATTAAGTGTGATTTGTCACATTTTACATAAAGCATCTGAGAAGTAAGATTCACATAACATTTCGCTTCAATGATATTCATCCACCAGGAAAGATAAATATAACGGAATAGATGTTCCTGAAAAAATTTAATCGAAAACAGCTAAACTAACTAAGCTGTTGACGTTTTTACTAATCGACTGTTTCAATCCTCTTTCGCACGTTTTTTAACTAATGAGGTGAATTCGAACATATTGCAAACATGGGGGTTTTTGATTGTGTTTATATGTACTGACTCCAATTTTGAAAGCTTATTCAATGTTAAGAAATAAATAATGCATATTACAAACATTTCTAACAATAAAAAAAACTTTACACTTCAAAGCCATTTGCCAACAGTAGCTCATTAGTAATTTGTGTAACTAGTTGCAAAAAGATGATTTTTTCAGCATGAATTGTACGTTTATCCAACGAGGCTTGCTGGATTTCTATTATAGCACCAAAATGAGTTCTAAAATAGATTTTTTTTATCATAATATCTGGTTTACAGTTCGTCTTTGCGTGATAAAACGGCCTACTTTTCCATACCAACGAAATGGGTGCTTTAAGGACACTCCTCACAGAATCCAAAATCAAAAGAACTCGCGTTTTCGAGCGAGTTGGGCACACTAATGAATACGGAAATATCGCACAATTGTCATTTTTATTATTTTAGCTTTGCAGCGTCACGTGCGTGAAATAATAAAAATGACATTTGTGCATTACTTCCGTATCGAGTGGTGTGCCCTTGAAAACGCGAGTGCCATTAAATTTGAATTCCGTGAGGGGTGTCCTTAATAAAGATTATGCACCTCGAATGGGTTGCATAATATTCATTATAAAACTCATTTGGGTGCTATAATGAAAAACTAACATCAGAACAGTAGTTATATGACCACGTTTTGCTGAATTAGTTTGGGTAAGTGTACAAATGGGGAAGGGTCAATTGGCCGAAACCCATTCGGACGAAAGCCATTTGGCCGAATGCCACTAGGCCGAACAGACCATTAGACTGAAACCCATCTGGCCGAAAGGGTTGTTTGGCCGGATGGATCATTAGCCGAAAAGTTCATTTGAAAAGTGGGAAATTAGGAATGAGAAGAGAGACGTTCCACTTCTCACTCTTCATTTTTCTCTTCTCACTGTAAAAAGTGAGAAGCGCGAAATGAGTAGAGTAGACGTCTCACTGCCCCCTTCGCACTATTCACTTTTCACAGTGTGGGGAGAAATGGGGAGTGAGAAGTGAGACGTCTCTCTTCTCCTCATTTCTCACTTCTCACTGTCAAAAGTGAGAAGCACGAAGTGAGTAGTGAGACGTCTCACTTTCCACTTCGCGCTTCTCACTTTTGACAGCAAGTAGTGAGAAGAGAGACGTCTCACTTCTCACTCCTAATTTATCACTACTCGCTGTCAAAAGTGAGAAGCACGAAGTGAGTAATGAGACGTCTCACTTCCCACTTCGCGCTTCTTACTTTTGACAGCGAGTAGTGAGATATGAGAAGTTAGAAGAGATACGTCTCACTTCTCACTCCTCATTTATTACTTCTCGCTGGCAAAAGTGAGAAGCGCAAAATGAGTCGTAAGACGTCTCACTCACGAACTTCATCCAGCGCTTTTTTCTTATTTCATCTGATGGTGGCCCCGGGATCCCATGATCCCCAATCCCAGGAGCATATGCGATCTTGTGATAATGGTACCGCTTCTTTGCACACCAGCTCTCCTAATCGCTCCCTCGAGCCCTATATCGAACAGTAGATTCGAGAGTGCATCACCCTTCACCCTTTGTTACCTTAGATCAGTGATCCCCAAAGTGCGGCCCTCGAAACCTTTTTCTGCGGCCCGCGAAGGGTTTCAGAATATACACTACATGTGGCCCATTGACAAACATCACATCCAGGAAAAGGTTTCATGGTGTCCAGTTTTTCGTTGTATGTCGAGTTCACACATGATGTTCAAGAAACATATAAACCAATAATCTTTCTATCATCATGAATAAATAAATTTCTCACTTCATACATGCTATGTAGGCTAATGGCAAGATACTTTGATGGTATTTTTGGCGCTTTAACCAAGCTGAATATATAACGTTATTAGGTAAAAATAATGTTGTCATACATTGCACCCTAATATGAATTCTTTCATTCTTCAAAATAAGTTAAGTTGTCGCAAAATTCGATTGGAAATTGCTTGATTTATAATTTCTGAAAATGCGTCATGTTAACGTACTTCACACTAAGAAAAATGTGGATGTGGAAAGGTTTCCGGAAAATTCAATTACTTGGAAATAATGGAAACACGGTAAACAGTTCTGAGTTCATATTTACTCAATTTTCTATTCAGTACTGCTGGTAAGTGGTTGTAGTTCGACTGGGATAATTGTTCTTATTTTCTGAATTTGAAAGTTAGAGATATTCAAACGGGTTTATATTTGCAGAGTCGGACGTTTCGGCCCGTTATTGAGTCTTTTTCCTGATGAGCATTTTCCTTGAAAAAAGATCAAATAAACGAGTCGACACGTCGGGCAATGCAGGTATAATCCCGTTTGAATATCTCAGATCGAAAAAGTCAGAAAATAAGTACACACTCAGTTTTTATTTTTGTAGCTCGGCATAATCCGCACAGCCGTGTGCCCAGCAAAACTAAAACTAATATCCCATCAAAAATTAGGTTTGTTGGCTGGGTTACGGCAAATTAATTGCTGATTTTGACGAATATCCCAGCGAAAAACATGTTTGCTGGGGCTCGGCTGTGCAAATCTTGGTAAAAGTTGAACAAATTGCTGAGATCCCGATAAAAAAAATTAAGTGCTAAAAAAATTTCACCCGGCTTCAAAAACACGTTTCAAACATGCTGTCTCATTGAACAATAATCATCGAGGATAAAAACAGTTCAAACTCTTAGAATCGGTCAAATGCTTATTTGGTAAAATAGTTTTGCCAACTAAGCCGAGGAGGTTTTGTTGCGAAAGTAAAATTTCACGCTAAGTCCGCTATCGCAGAAATGTGTAATAATATGAAATAATACTTAGCTACGCTGTAGAATTTACTGCCCCTACAAGTGCATGTTTTTTAAAGAGATTCTTTGATTACTTTGTATGATAATGATAAACAAATATTGCAGATATATCGCGGCCCGCTTCAACAGTTCAAAATTGCTGTGTGGCCCTCGATAGTAAGCAGGCTGGGGACCACTGCCTTAGATGGACAAATGACGTCGATATTTCATCCGCAACCCTTACACTTGATTTCGATCCGTCCAACTTTATACGAATCAGCCGTATCAGTTTCGCCAGAAAACCATGTTTAAGCATAATTTGCCATAATTCATTCCGTTTCACTGAATCGTACGCCGCCTTGAAATCAATAAACAGATGATGTGTATGCCAGTTGTACTCCCGGAATTTATATCAGGGTAAACATTTGATCCGTCGTTGATCGGCCCTCACGAAAACCTGCTTGGCATTCGCCGACGAAGGACTCTTCAAGCGGTCTCAATCTGTTGAACAGAATACGGGACATAATTTTGTACGCCGAATTAAGGAGGGTTATTCCTCGGTAATTGGCGCACTCCAGTCTGTGCCCTTTCGTAAAGAGAGGGCAAATGAGGCCGTCCAACCAGCTAGCAGGCATTTCCTCGTCTTCCCTTATTTTCGACATAATATGGTGCAGAACTTCATAAAGCTGCTCACTGCCATGTTTCCCGCAGCATTATTGTTTTTCAGCTCTTTAATAACTTTTTTAACCTCATCTAGTGTAGGCGACTCCACAGCTTGTCCATCGTCGCAAATATTTATTCTGTTCACTAATTCAACAAAGTATCGAAGTGTTGCTTCCACCTGGCAGTCACTTCGGTTTTATCTGTTAGTAAATTCCCTTCTTGATCGTTGCACATGACGGGAGATGGCGCTGTCTTTCTCCGCACGCCATTGACAGTCTCATAAAACCTCCGCATATCATTCTGCTCCATTTTTTCCTGCGCCTCGCTAATCACTTGTTCTTCATATTCTTTCTTCTTTCTGCGGTGGGTTCGTTTTTCGGCTGCTTTTGCTTCCTTGTACCTATCTCTATTCGATCGGGTACCCGACACCAACATCCGGCTTCTGGCAACGTTCTAATCGTCTGTTACTCTCTGATACTCCATATCGAACCAACCCGTCCTGGGTCACCTCTGTGCAGTGCCTACCACTTCTCGTGCTGTTGTGCTCACCGCTCCATGGATCGACTCCCATAGATCGTTGATGTTGTCGCTAACGTTGATTGCACTTATCCGTTCGTCGAGCTCCTGGCGGTACTCAGCCGATACTCCTTCCGCCGACAATCGCTGGATATTGTAACGCATCGTTCGCTGTGATCTTTCGTTCGATACAGTTGACAACCGTGATCGAATATTACTGACAACGTGGTAGTGATCAGAGTCAATGTTCGGACCTCTGAATGTCCGCACATCTATAACATCCGAGAAATGGCGTCCATCCACCAGAACATGGTCTATCTGGTTGCAAGTTTTACCATTTGGGTGTCTCCAGGTGTGCTTTCGGATGTTCTTTCGTGCAAAGTAGATGCTACTGATGGCCTTCCCTCTGGTAGCAGCGAAATTTACTAGCCGTAGGCCGTTGTCATTGGTAGCGGAGTGAAGGCTCTCTCTACCAATTATGAGACGGAAAAAGTCCTCTGTACCGACCTGAGCGTTAGCGTCTCCGATAACAATTTTCACGTCATGCTTTGGGCACTCTCCATAGGCTTTATCAAGACATTCATAAAACGTGTCCTTCACGTCGTCGGATTTATCGTTTGTCGGTGCGTAAACGTTGATAAGGCTGTAATTGAAGAATTTGCCCCGTATCCTCAACACACAGATTCGTTCGCTAATGGGTTTCCACCGCATCACTCGCTTCATCTGTTTGCCCATCACTACGAAACCAACTCCATGCTCTGCTTTTCCGCCGCCGCTGTGATAGATGTTATACTTGAATGCAGCGTTGGTCGTGGGGTCCACGGCTCGGAATTCACGTTCTCCGGATCTAGGCCATCGGACTTCTTGAATAGCGGCCAACCTTCACTCCAACCTTCTGCAGTTCACGAGCCAGAAGGCTCACTCGTCCAGGTTTATTTAGGGTCCTGACATTTCAGGTACCGAGTTTTCAACCATAATCCTTATTTCGTTGCCAGGTCGGTTGCCAAAAATAACGTTCTCTTTTCATTCTATCTCCATTTTGGTATTTGATGGTCTTCAGTAAGCTACCTTATCGGGTCGCGTTACCTACATCGCGCTGGTGGGGCTGCCACCTTAGGTATAGCTGACGCGATACAGCATTTCGTTAACCAGCCGCTGGGCATCAGGCAGACGCCGTTTGAGCCGCACCTCCTGGTGAACAGACGCTCGAGGCGTACCTTCTCACTCTAGCTGATGTCAGAAGGACAACAGTGCCCAGGCTGCACTACCAGCTAAGTACACAACCCTTATACTTGTGACACATATATGATACCAATATCACTGTACAGCATAAAATCATATGTCTGTCACCCAGAATCACGCTGGTATCACGATAGCACGATGCTTTCCGTACCCTGCCCTGCGACCGTTGTATTGTACGAAACAGAACATAATTTGTTGTTTTGAAATGTCAAATACGCCGTTTGACATATGAAATAAAAACAAACATTTGCAAGCTGATTGAGTAAAATTCGTTTTTCTGCAATTCCGGATGATATTTTTCACAACATCGGCAAAATAATTATTCGTAAGCCCATTAGGCCGTTATAAATATTTTATTGAAATTATGTCCTACTGGTCTCCGAATAGTCAGAAGGGGGATAATAAAAAATAAATATTAAAATGCAAAAAAATCAAAAAACTCCTTGGATTTGTTAAAGAATGTTTTGAAAATCCTCAAAATTTATGGAATTTTAATTTGTTGCCCCCTCAAAATACGATTTTTGGTCAAAAAAAACCGAGGGGGGGAGACATAATTGTTTTTAAATATTTGTATCGGCCGCTACAATTACGCGCTGAAGATGTCTTCCTATTGATTTTGCCAGTTCTTGGGTTGTTTCCGGGAAAGATCTACCGTCACTTTTGCATGATATTCAATGGTTTGAGTTCTGTATCGTGTGATTTCGGACATTTTGTTCAAGGATCCCATGGGTTTTAATTGGAATGATGTCTAAGGATTGGGAAGGATGCGGGCTCTTTGATTTGCCATTAGTCAGAATCTACTTTTTTAGATGGAAAGAATGTTTTGATCCGTTGTTTTGGACAAATTCAAAATTGGATCTGTAGTGTTTGGAGAGGGAGAGAGGAGAGGAGAGGAGGATCTCGTGGTGGTAAAAGTGGAGTGCAGAAATAAACGGTAGTCAGCGCGGAGTAAATAAGTGTTTGAAAAACCCGGAATTCCGTGTCCGAATAAACCTGTTAGGGGTCGTATACTAATTACGTAAGCACTTTGAGGGGGAGGGGGGTCTACCATTTTCTTACGTTCCACATAAATAAAAAGTTATTTGTATGGGAAAAATCTTACATGGGGGTAGGGAGGTTGTAAAACCCAGAAAAAATGCTTACGTGATTATTATACGGTCCCTTACAGGATCTATGACACAATTGAACAATGCTGGCTTTATCCTTCAAAATGCTCAAAAGAATTAAACGATCAGTGCCGTTTGCACTGAAGTCACCCCAAACCATAGAATAGAATGAATAACGTCCGCAGAAATAATTGCCTTGCGGAATATTTGCAAGAACTCGCATATTTCTGCTAAAATACCTATACAAAGAATTGGAAAATAATGACGTGTTCATATCGATGAATGAACTGCTGACGCGAATTCACAATTTATTCAAAAAATATGGATAAATATTGTGCAATACTCATAAAAACTATAGTAACAGTTTATGATTTCTATATAGGGGGAATGACGGCTTTGGCAGGTTTTGTTCTATTATTGTCAGGGGGGTTTTTAATGACTGATTATGCTCAAATTTGGCCTAAATATTCTTTGCATATCAAAGAATATTGTGGCAAAACTTCATAAAATTTGGTCATCAAAAACCCCCCTGCCAATACACAGTGTTGCTTTTTGTCGATTTCGTGCGCTTTTTTAATAGCATCGTTTCTGTTGATTTTTTCTCTGTAGTTTGTTTGGAGGAAACGTTAGATATCATAAAGGGCTTTTTTTGAGAAAATCTGTGAAATGATTAATCCACCTAAAAGTGAGATAAAAATTTTACTTTTTCACCTAAACCGTATATGCGCCTAGTGTCTTCGAGAAAGTTGTAGCGGATGGTATTTTAGGCCACTTTGCCAAAAATCATGTATCTGTGACTTATACTTTACTAGATATGTGACATTTACCGTGGAAGGCCCCTAAAATCTTCTTTGATACACGCTCAAAAACATTTAATCATATTTGTGTATTCAATTGCGAACAATCATTTTACAAAATATTGAGAAGCGATTCCTCTTTATACAGAATTAATTAAAAAAGCAGAGATTTATAGAGGAAGTTTGAAATCTATATAACACACGTGTAATTTCGTGTAAACATAAGTTTCAATCACTAGAGAAAAGTAGAAGAACAGTAGTTTCTGAATCCTAAAAAGTTTTGTGGGCCATTTTGCGCCGGAACAGGCTATTTGATTTCTGAACACCCCTAGAATAACACCTTTATCATTATAACTTTTAAGCTTTAAGAGATAGCGCTTCGCAATGTTCCACAAAAACGTGTAGTTTTGTTTGACAAATAACTTTGTAGAAGGTTGGAAAAGTCTTGGAAAAATAGAAAAAAAGTTATGATAAAAAATGTGATTTTAGGGCTCTTCCATTGAAAAAGTCACATATTTTTTAAAGTATAATAGTTAGACATGGGGTGTCTTTGGCAATATGGCTCAAAATACTATCCGCTACAGCTTTCCCGAAGACACTATGTGTATATCTAGTCTTAATAAAAAAGTCTTTTAGTTTTGCACTTAGTGTACGAGAAAGGCAAAAAGGTGTCTTTTAAATGTCTACACATACACACATACACTCATACACACATACAGACATCAGCTCAGTTTATCGAATTTCTATATAAAACTATGGGCTTATGGGCCACCATCAAATATTGGTTTTTAGTGCGATCCTATAGCCTATACATAATCTTAGTGTACGAGTAAGGCCAAAACAAGAAAATTTAAAATCTATATAACTCGTTTGTAATTTCGTGTAAACACAAGCTTCAATCGCTAGGCAAGAGTCAACATACAGCAGCTTCAGAGAACTAAAAGTTGTCTGCGCCATTTTGCGCCGGACCAAGTTATACGATTCTCAAATACCCCTAGAAAAAACATATTTTCTCAAATAACTTATCAATTTTAAGAGATAGAGCTTCGCAATGTTCTACAAAAACGTGTATTTTATTAGCCAAACAACTTTGTAGAAGGGTGTAAAAGTGCCTGAAACATATAAAAAAAGTTATGCTCAAAAACTGATTTTAGGGGCCTTCCACGGTAAATGTCACATATCTAGTAAAGTATAAGTCACAGATACATGATTTTTGGCAAAGTGGCCTAAAATACCATCCGCTACAACTTTCTCGAAGACACTAGGCGCATATACGGTTTAGGTGAAAAAGTAAAATTTTTATCTCACTTTTAGGTGGATTAATCATTTCACAGATTTTCTCAAAAAAAGCCCTTTATGATATCTAACGTTTCCTCCAAACAAACTACAGCGAAAAAATCAACAGAAACGATGCTATTAAAAAAGCGCACGAAATCGACAAAAAACAACACTGTGCAATAATAGAAAAAAAAACTGCCAAAGCCGTCTTTTTCCCTATTTTGATGAAAAATATAGTTTTGGAAAGCTGTAGAATCAGTTTCAAAACAAGCTGACAAATAGATACAACGGTGGAAAGAAAAGATGTGTGTCATCTTGTCACTGTACGCGTACAGCGTGATACGAAAATCATTGTGCGGAAATCATATGTCTGTCGATAGTATTAGCTGGTGGTCTTTTCCCGTGGAAGCGTGAGATAGGGACCAGAGCTCTGTTGGGCGCTCCTTCCTTGATGTCAACCCACCATTTTGCAGCCCCCTACTTACCCTACCCTACCCCTAAACCCTACTTACTATGTACATAAACTACTAGTTATTATTGCTCTAAAATTATATTAGTAGAAATGAACTTAAAAGTAACGAAATTAAAGTAAAATAAAACATTGCATTAAAAACGATAGGGCAGCGAGCCCAAAACCGCCGGCAACTGAACCACAATTTCTTGGCGTAAGTCGTCCCGCCTGTTCCAGGTCGGCTTCAGATAGTTTTTATCACGTATCTTCGACTTCGATTTACCAACTTTTCAACGATAATCGTTCCAATACTTTGGTAATAGTTTACGGCATAAACTTTTGCGCGCTTCTTGACAGTATTATCCTGATTGAGGAAGCAGTTCACAATTTTTTTTTTTTTTTACCCGCCACTCTCCCCCACACCAAGAAGCTCAGAAACGAGCCCCCTGGAAATGGTCTCAACTAACTCAGCTCAACTGGCAACAAACAAGCAAGAACAAAATAAAACTACATGAATAAGAGCTGAGTGTCAAAAACGCAAATGGAATAACAAGAAAAGAGAGTATATAGTTAACTAGAAAATACGAATCCCAGTGGAGTCTAAACTCCTTTTAAGGGATTCTTAAAATTCTAATTCATAAATGAAATTATTAATTATCACTAATAAAGGAAATTACTAAAAATGACATGCAAAGATTTATCGAAATTAAACTAAACAGCTTGTAGTGGAGTAAATGGCTTAAAGTATAAATTCATTGATGTTTTCTTTCAAATACAGTTTAACCACAGACAAACAGACGTAACACTAGAGAAATTTCCATCGACCATGACTTCAACGACCAATTTGAATTTGATCGATTGCGCGTTTCACAACTAGAGGCGCTAGCGTCGTAATCCTTCGAGTTTGACATTTCACTCCAGCGCCTTCTGGTGACAATGTCATACGAAACATTGTTTCGTGCAACATGCTCGCAAGATGGTGGCAGAGGAGTTGGGCGATGGATTTTTCTGAAAAATGTTCAAACTGTTACGTCTGTTTGTCTGTGGTTTAACTTTCAATTTGAATTGACATTTATTGGTTATTAATTTCAGCTCATTTGGTAAACTATTGAACTTTGAAGGACCTATACAGGATATTCGACGCTGGCCATGGTTTGAAAATGCTCTAGAAAGTGCTAAATTTCCAGTTTGTCTTGTATTGTGTGGTACATTTACAGAATGCAAGCTAATGTTTGAATGTATTCTATTATTGATTATATTATGGACCATGACGAGACTTTGAAGTTCACACAATCCAATAAGCGGTAAAATTGTATGTGTACTGTGACCGTACAAATCAATGGTTGGGTGTAACGGTGGCAGCTTAAAAATAATTTTAAGGCACCTATTTTGCAAAGTTTGGAGTCGCAGTAGTTTAGACCTACACGCACGACCCCATACTATAACTACATACTGCAATTGAGAGTGGATATGAGCATGATACAATTTTAATAAAACGTGCTGAGGAACAAAACAAGAAACTCTACTAAGAACTCCGCATAATGTGGCTACCTTTCTCTCGACGTGTTTTATATGTATTTCCCATGAAAACTTGGAATCTAGATGTAAGCCAAGATATTTAAACGAGTCGACTTTATCAGGGTCATCATGAATCGGTAAACTCTTTCTAGGTGATTGAAAAATCATGTATTTGGTTTTATTAATGTTCAGTGACAACAGGTTACTGGCAAAAAAGATTTTCAAGTTTTCTAAGTCCTGATTAATATGATCGATGACTGTGGTTGGACTGATGTCAGGATAGAATAACGCCGTAGGAGTTCCATTTAGTCGTAAATTCCCAAGATCATTAATATAGATGAGAAACAGTAAAGGACCAATGTTACTGCCTTGTGGAACTCCAGTTGAAATTTGTTCTATCAATTCCCTCCACCCGAATGGGATATTATCATTCCGGGACTTCGTCAGCCTACGTACATCGAGCGAAGAAACGCTCAACTTTCGTTTACAGGTTGTTCTACCTTCAACATAGAACGTTACGGTCTAGGCGGCTTCAACTCTGATCGTCCCCAACGAGGCCATAAAAATTGCCGGTGGAACTCCTGTCTCACTTCCTTCTCTCATAGGATTGCCTCTCACCGTGGAAAAACAACTAAAATTGAAAAAAAAAAAACATTCATGTTTTTCGGTTCTTGTCGTCGTCAGAGTACCGATGGTCCTTTACTCCTCATTCATATCATGTTCTGCTTTATTTTTTTTATCTCGTCTCTCGGCTTTGCCAGAGGCACATTTAGGGAGAATGGTTACTAGAATAGTAACCACTCCCAGGTGGTAAATATCGTCAATCGAATTACACCAACATCGAGAGGTTTGGCGATAACGCTAAACCTTCTCAAATTATAGGATTAGGGCCCTAAAAATAATTATAGTCGTCAAACCAAGTGTGTATGAGTGTTGTTCTTGGTAGGATGTTTTTTTGACCAGACAACAGTGTGAATAGAAAGAGTGAATGAAAATTGTATGAAAGGTGGGGGGACTGAATGAAAGGGTGAGTGAGTTTTTTTTAATCCCGAATTTCACTTCGGTGATGATTAAATAAAACGAAGAGGTTTCTAGAATACTTACTCCTCTCTTCTTAGCTTAAGTTAAATTTACAATAAAAGAATCAATGAAAAAAAAGCTTAATATTTCTAAAGATTTGATTTCGAGAGGTTGAACCTGCTTTTTTTTGACGAAGCCTTATGCCGGAAGGCCATGATTCAACCCCGGTGATGCATATTATTTTGATTTATTTTATTCACTAGCTGAGCCAGACTCTATGGTTGAGAGCTAAGTGATCTGGTGGAAAAGAGTTCCTCTCATAAGAACGGACAAATCATTCCACCAGATCTAGTCAACTCGTAACCAAAAGAGAGCTAACCAAAAGAAAGCTGAGGTCACTGAAGGGCAGACAAAAGCCCCCAGCAAAAAGTTTCTCTAACAGCACGTTAGAGTAACATAACAGGTTGGTCGTAGTAGAGCGACGTGGAACGAAACCATGCTGGTGTTCCGATATTAGATGATTAGTTGCTGATAATATGACTTGTGGATCATAGATTCAAAGAGTTTGCCAAGACAACATAGTATCGATATACTGCGGTAGTTTTCAACATTGCGCCTACTTCGTGATTTGTGGACAGGGATCATTTTTGCAGTTTTCCATAATTCCGGGAACGTATTGCCTTTTATCGATTGATTGAAAAGCAGTAGCAGTGGAGTCGCAAAAGATTCAGCACAGCTTTTCAGAAGATAGGGCGTTAAGCCGTCCACTCCTGCACCTTTGGACACGTCAAGGTCACAAAGAGCCTTTAGCACTTCACGATGGGATAACTGAAAGCGTGGAAGACGTATTCCATGGACTGGGATGTTCCGGAAGCCTGCTGCGTAGGCTGGAGGCAGAGGTGTTGCATTGAATACGCTTTTAAAGAATACCGCAAAAAAAAAAATCGCAGCCTCGTCAGATATAGTTGCAGTAGCGTTATCGTAATTCACCGTCTTTGGAATTTGGTTACTTGTCTGAGATTTCACAAACTTCCAAAACATGGAGGGGTTGTTCTTCAAATTCGACTGCAAGTTGTCTAGGTGTCTACGGTAGCAAGAGTCAAGAAGCTCGTTAAAGGAAGATTCCACCATTCGGAGTGCATTCCTGTTCTCGTCGGTTTTGTTAGCGAAGATTCTTTTGCGCGCTTTTCTCAATTTGTATAGCTTATAACGAAGTTCATCATTCCACCAGGGCTTCTGTTAATACCATGAATATTACTTACGAGGTACCAGTTTGTCATAGAACAAGACAACATTACCATCGATAGAAGGCGCCTGGAGTTATTGATTCCAGTTGATCGTAGAATGCTCAGAATTGAGAGAGAAACAATCGCATCGACGGAAGTCGAAATCTATAGTATACGGATCGCGTTCAGATTGAGCTGGTACGAAACTGCAAACATCAATTTGTATTAGCACTGGCGGGTGATGATCATCTGTTGGTAGGAGGGGCAAGGCTGGCTGAGAAACTTCAAGATGTCCGACGAGCTCGTGAACACAAGATCAAGCACTCTACTGTTACGATTCGAAATAGAGTTGATTTGCACCAGACCGCTGGCGGAGATTAATTTGGTTAGAGAAATTTCTTGCTCGCTAGACGCATTTACGGGAAGCAAGCCGTTGATATCGTCGTCAAAACGCCACTGAAGGTAAGGGAGATTGGAATCCCCTAGCAGTAGAATGATATCGTTGTCCAAAGACATGTCTGAAACTCGTTGAACGGTGGAAAAATGGGCGGAGTAGAGCGCTGGCGCTGGATCAGATTTTGGGCGCAGGTAAATTCCGAAGATATATACGGATCGATTTGGAAGTTTCACGCACAATACGACATGCTCGAGTTCGATGCAGCCATCGAGGGTCACCTCGAAACAATTCAGTTCATGTTTCACAGCAATTAGCATACCCCCACCTATATAAACGTTGCTGGTGGACTCACTACGATCATAACGAAATATCGTGTAGTCCGACGAGAGTTCTGAATTGCATATATCAGACCGTAGCCACGTTTCGATTAAAACTACTAAAAACCGTTTCAAATCCGTCGTTTTCGTGCGTAGGCCCCTGACATTCTGGTAGTAGACGCACAAGAATTGTGCATCATTACGAGCAATGACGTTGCAACAATTTTCAACTGGATGAAGCTTTGCGGCATTTTGGCTGAAATCGGGATTTTTCCACGAGTTGAACTGATCGTATTGAGATCGTACTTGACTGAAAAACGTTGTTGGAAGCTCCCTTCACCTTTCTCAAGCACACGGCCGGGACGGCTGATGATCTCTGGCTGGAGTGGTTCTACTGTGATGAGCGGATATGGACCTTCCACAAGGCTAGAGACAAGTGTGCGTCCCGGTGTCCAATCGAAGTGATTTACAGCTGGATGAAGCATTGCTGCTTGTCGGTTGGAATCAGGAATCTTTCATGAAAAGAACTGAACGAATTAAGCGCGTACTTGCCTAAAAATCGTTGTTGGAAGATTTCTTCACCTGTCTCAAACACAGGGCCGGGACGGCTGATGATCGCTGGCTGGAGTGGTTGGACTGGTGACCTTAAGGTCACTCCTGACGGAATCCAAGTTCCAAAGTGCTCGCGTTTTCGGGGGCACATCACTCGATCCAGAGGCGGCGCACAACTGTCATTTTTGTTGGTTTAGCTTTGCTGCGTCGCAGCATACGTGAAATAATAAAAATGACAGCTGTGAGTTGCTTCCGTATCGAGTGGTGTGCCCCCGAAAACGCGAGCACTTTTAATCTTGGATTCCGTCAGGAGTGACCTTAAGCGGATAAGGACATTCCACAAGGCTACATTCACTTACTGTCAGGAACTTCCAGGTTCATTCCTTTTTCTGGTTTGATTCGTTTGTGACAATGTTTTGCCTTTCTCGTACACTTAGTGTACCGAAAGGCTATATGTTCGCTCCAAAAACATTTTTTTAGAAGGCCCAGATAACCATAGTGTTATATACCAATAGACTAAGCTCGACAAATTGAGGTGATGCCTGTGCGTGTGTGTATATATCAGTTTTTATTTAACAATGGTCAAGTTATGGCCAAAATATGACTATTTCGGACCAAAAACGCTCACAAGCACTTTTTTTAAAAACCGAATCACTCTCAACAGGTTACATTCGACGTTGAATCCTGTATCATCGATTGCTATTTAAGATTAAGTAGATCGGACTATGCTAGAGCTATCGTTATTATTACTAAAAGTGGGTGGATTCATCAGGGTTTTTCCTCTAGTATCAATCATCTAAAATCACTGCCCTTCCAACAAGCACTGCTCTTATGGCAAATTTCGTGCAGCAATGTAGCTTCTTTCAAAATCAATTCTATCATCAAAGCAGAAGTTTATCTTGTGGGTTCCATTCCTCCCAACCTTCCTTCGAAAAAAAAACTCTGACTGATCTAAAGGCAGCATAAAAGCGGTAAACTACGATACGCTGTTAGCCACAACAATTTTCCGCTATTTTCCATCTGCATTGAGCTCTGCACTACACCGATGATTGCTCCCTTTCGATCTCAATTCTTCACAGTTAAAGATGAGTTGCTCTTAGAAACGCCATGCAAAATGAACCGGTTTTCTTCATTACGGTATTACTTCCGTACTGGAATTTGGATTGCGTTCAACTTATAGGATATGCGATAAAATCCATGACAAACATTTCAATCCCATAAAAATGTAAAAAAAAATTGATGGTGAGTTGTACAATGTGCTATGATACAATGATAAAACGCCCTAAGTTACACCTTAGGTCCAGAATGGGTGTCAGATGGGAATCTAATGAAACGACCACCGGCATCAATGCTTTCTTGGTATGAACGTCGCAGTTTTGCAAAGAGTTCAAACAACTTTTGAAATCGTACTTCGCTTTGGTGCGTTAGATGCGGATGATTGCTCTGATTGAAGTGGGGATGGTTCGATTTCTAATGAGCAGGAACGACTCGTGTAAATGTTTGAGCTCAAATGAATACGAAGCAAACGGAGCTTCAAACGGATAGATAAGCCAGTAGCTCGAGGTAATGTCGTGCACTGTCTTCTCCTGCTTACCGAGAAAACATCCGAGCAGAAGACGACGGAAAATGATTAAATTATGGTGCTGAAAAATGGTAGCTCTCGAAAATCATTGACGAACTTGAATAAATCTAACTTTGGCAAGTCAATCGTCTGGAACAAGTTTCACAAGCATCTCCCTTTGAAGCGCGTTGAACATCCAGAATCCGTTTTACATAAAGTGTCGCTCCATGCTCGTAAAAGTCAACCACAGAGAATGAATATGTACAGGATGATCCCTTGCTACCTTCCGCCGATGATGACGGCGACGACGATGATGTCGGTACACGAATAAACCGTGCAGATGAAGAGTACTAAAAGCTTTTGAACGTCAACTTTAGTTTTGCATTTCAAAGTCTCATCTACCCGCCGCCGGCGGGAGCCATCAACATCGGGGAGTCCCTGTTTGGGGTGTCAAACCAGCAAAATCAAAGCAGGAATGAAAATGCAGTCCTTGAAGGTTCCTACGTAATGCATATTCGTCGGTGTCACTTCACGGAGGGATGCATCCAAAGCACAGTGATGGCAATCATTTTTCGAAAGTTCAATAAATCGATTTGCAAACAAACACTGCCAGCAACACTTTCCGCTTGCTTCTGGTGGCGAAAGGTTTCCCAGCCAAGTCATAGCGCTAGAACCTTTCGCCACTCAACGATTATGATGCAGCAGTTTTAGCCGTAGACGTTCACACATGAAGAAACTCGAAAGTTTGCATGCTTCC
Source organism: Armigeres subalbatus (assembly GCF_024139115.2). Lineage (NCBI taxonomy): Eukaryota > Metazoa > Arthropoda > Insecta > Diptera > Culicidae > Armigeres > Armigeres subalbatus. Next base: position 196,924,673 of record NC_085139.1, read on the forward strand.
GCGAGTCATCGTGATGCATAACTCCCCAACAGAGCTCCCCTGCATCGTGTATAAGAGGGCCGTCGAACGCAACGATGGGTGTCGGAATTTTCCCTTTGGGCGGTTATGTTTGCATATGTTAAGTGGTGCGCACATTCTTCGATGCTGTCGCCGATCAAGGTTACTCGGCGGGGAAAGCGATAGAAACGGAAGCAGAATGGCATTCAAATGGCTACACGAGTGCATCGAATGTAGGGAACGTGTGTCTTTGCGAAGCGTGAGAGAATTTCTTCGCCAAGGGCTTGCGTTTAATGCACGGTTCGGAAGCGATTGAAATTGATCCTGCACTAGGAGTAGCTGATGGATGCACGCTATTGTTTGGAAATGTGAGCAACAACATGGAATATGCGCAAATGCATACAAATAAAAATGCCGAATTACTAGAGCTTTTGTGTTTCATACCCTTACCAAAAACTTCTGAGCGTAATTAGCGATGAAAAGATTATGTAGCAGAACCATTGCACTATGGTCCAGGATTCAGATTTACGCGGAAAGATGCATTTTACGCCAAAACTATATTTTTTAGAAAAAACTGTTGTTCTACAAAATTGTTCGAAAGAGTAAGGCCATCATTATGGTTCTACCAAAAAATAGGGTGGCCCATCATATAAAAACAATAAGAAAATATTTTTTTTATTTCTCAGAATACTGACATGTTATGTTCTACAATGTTGTAGCGTAGCTTATTCCAATCAATTTTGCTAAAAAAACTTTTTCTGTAGCTCTTAAGTTGGCTGATTTAGATCAATTTTACCTAATTGGATTAGGGTGTACCTCAAAAAACTGTATTTTTGATCTACTTTTTTTGTTTTACATTTCTCGAAAAAGTCGTCTTCAGGTGACTTTTAGAGCTCAAAAAAATGCATCTTTTGATGGGTGAATATGCTCAATATCTTTTTCCGATCAAAAGTTATAATCGTTTTTCTGTCAAAATTACATTTTTTTCATAAGTTGATTTCTCCGGTTAGGGCAGACCAAAAAAATAAATTTACACAGCACTTGAAAGAGAAATTAATATTCTGTATTATGTCAAAAAATTGGGGATATGTTATTTTTTTATCTCAAGTTTTATCAATTTTACTAAAATCATGTTTTTTCAAATAAATTGATATAACTCGACAACGGAAGAAGATACAGACGATATTCTTATAGCAAAACACGCGTTTTAAAAAGCCTCAAAAGTTTTCAGAAGGTGACATTCGTGAAAAATAAAAAATGAAATGAGCAGATTATAAATATTCTTTTTTGAGGGACACCCTAATCCCGGTAAGTAAAATTACTCTAAACAAGTGAGCTTAAGAGCTACATAAAAAGTTTATATAGCAAAGTTGGTGGGAAAAAGCAGCGCTACAACTTTGTAGAACATTTTATGTCAATTTTCCGCAAAATAAAAAAAATAAAATTTCACATTTTTATATAATGGCCCACCCTATTTTTCAGTAACTCTATAATAAGGGCCCAAGTATCCAGAACAACTTTGTAGAACAAATTTTGTTTCTTAAAAGTATGCTTCAGACCGAAAATGCATCTTTTATCGTAAATCTTGCAATACGATGATAATGATAAAATTTATAAAAAGTGTTTAAGCTGTAGATTTTTTATTTTCAATTTCTCACGAATGTCATCTTCTGAAGACTTTTGGGGCTTTTCAAAACGCGTGTTTTGCTATAAGAATATCGTCTGTATCTTCTTCCATTGTCGAGTTATATCAATTTAAAATTGATAAAACTTGAGATAAAAAAATAACATATCCCCAATTTTTTGACATAATACAGAATATTAATTTCTCTTTCAAGTGCTGTGTAAATTTATTTTTTTAGTCTGCCCTAACCGGAGAAATCAACTTATGAAAAAAATGTAATTTTGACAGAAAAACGATTATAACTTTTGATCGGAAAAAGATATTGAGCATATTCACCCATCAAAAGATGCATTTTTTTGAGCTCTAAAAGTCACCTGAGGACGACTTTTTCGAGAAATGTAAAACAAAAAAAGTAGATCAAAAATACAGTTTTTTGAGGTACACCCTAATCCAATTAGGTAAAATTGATCTAAATCAGCCAACTTAAGAGCTACAGAAAAAGTTTTTTTAGCAAAATTGATTGGAATAAGCTACGCTACAACATTGTAGAACATAACATGTCAGTATTCTGAGAAATAAAAAAAATATTTTCTAATTTTTTTTATATGATGGGCCACCCTATTTTTTGGTAGAACCATAATGATGGCCTTACTCTTTCGAACAATTTTGTAGAACAACAGTTTTTTCTAAAAAATATAGTTTTGGCGTAAAATGCATCTTTCCGCGTAAATCTGAATCCTGGACCATAGTGCATTGCCTTGCTATTATAGATCGATACGATATCGCTTCATCTGAGAAATAGCAACTGTCACAACAAAGGGTATCGATTATGTTGAGAGGCAAGCAAAAGATTTTGAACCAACCAGGATGACAATGTAAAATGGAGAACTGGTTAAGGGATAAGCAATATTTCGAAAAGCTTCGATTGAGGTGATTCGAAACAAAACTCCGAAGAATTCTCGCTTAACTTTTCAAAAGGACCTAAGTAACATTTTTTTCATGATTTAATTTGAATACTGTAATCAATAGCTTTCATGTTGTTCTGTTGATTGCGCTATTCAAATTAAATCATGAAAAAAATGTTACTTAGGTCCTTTTGAAAAGTTAAGCGAGAATTCCGTGGAGCTTGAAATTGACGTAATCGTAATAAATTCCGTTTCGTTTCATTAATTTCCAGAAACTTCATTAGTGGAAAGTAGTTTCCAACAAAATGAAAAGAAGTTCGAAGTAAATTGAAAGCACTATTGTAACGTTTTCACTTGGTGGACCACAAATTAGGGACAACAAAATATCCAACGACACGAATCTAGATTGATTCCGTTGCCAAAAGTTTTGCTTTAGCGCCAATCAGGCCGAAACCTGATGCAAAACCTCACTTTCTCTAATGGTTGCCCGGTTTTAGCTCTGCGGCTAGTCATGGAATCGCACAGCAATTAATAGGAAATCAATCAAAATTCAAAAACAAATAAAACAATTTCACTCATTTTAAAACTATTTACTAAAAAAAAATACCAATCAAATCCATTTTGATACAGTTTTATTAAGTCTTCAAAAACGGCCGTATCAGAATTTTGACTTACCCTAAAGTTCTTCTTAGCTTACTCACGCGCAATTACAAAAAAAAAATAGCATCATTACTGAAGTGTGCACACTCATTACTCTTCGGCCAAAGCCACACCAATTCCCACGTAGCTGCTGGGTCACTGGTTGGGAACGCCTGTTGGTTGGAGGCAGCACGAAGCTCCGACAAACCGACCACCGTTGTTGGTGCTGTTGCAAAAGGAGCGATCACTCAATGATAACAACTATTATCAATTCACTGCTTACGTCGGTTGTACTGATAATCACAAACACTAATTACAACTAATTACTGTGTTGTAACAATGAAATTTGTTGGACTTATTCACATGCAGAGGAGACCTATCAAAAGACAGGAGGGAAAATTAACTCTTTCTGAAAATTATTCTAATTGCATTCAGCAATGCCTATTGATTATTTCGCGCAATGATAATTGCGATTGGTTTACCGCAGAACCACTGGAGCTGCCAAAGCCACTGTGATGACAACCTGCGCACCTTTGAACAAAGGCCGGGACAGATACGGTCCAGCCAGACCGGCAGTCGAGAATCGATTGGAATAGCATAATGCGGCCGCGTACTCTTGAGGGTGAGTACCGGTAACCAGGTACCTCTTGCGTCACGCAGTCGTGGGTACGATTGTCTGGCACGACAGGGCTTCCTCGTTGGGGCTTTGCTCCTCGGTTCGCTGGTAGTGGTTGGGATAGGATTGGGAATCTCTCTCTGCTTTTTGGTTTTTTGATTTTACTGTCCAACGAATATAGCGATACTGATGCTTTTGCACGTGTTGGGTCCCTACTTTTATACTTTTGCGCGGGGACCAGAATGATTTGTACCTAGCAAACAAATCTGATTGGCTACAATTTAATTTTGCCGGTGATGTTACTGATTCGCTGTTGATGACGATACAATTTTGAATCTTGATTGGATGGATTTATTCGAGCTACTATTGGCTCGTTACACTACCTCTCTTCTCCGCGAAAAAAAAAATGAAATTTTGCTTAAGTAAACTGACAACGGCAAAAATTTATATTTTTTTTTCAATTGTATATTTTTTTTCCTTTTTTTTTTTTTTTTTTATTTATTTTAATGCTACCGACACGAGTGCTCCACTGAGAGATATGAAACAATTGGCAAAGCCTTGCCTTTGGGTCAAGTGACTTTTATTATCTCAAAATACCTCTTCAATTTAGAAACTCAAATCATTCTATTAAATATGTGGTGCTTATTCTCTTCAGATAAGACTTTGATTAAATATACTAAATTATTGCTCAGAACCATTGCTAGAGACTTGTTTTGACAAAAAAAATGCTCCAATTCATCAAACGGAGACTTGATTTTAATTTTTTAATTGAATGCTCCGAGCCACTTGCTAGAGACTTGAGTTGAAAATGCTCCGCGCCTTTAAACGAAGACTTTATGAAAATAAAAAAATATGAAGAATAGTGCTCCGCAAAACTAGCAAAGACTTGATTTAAATATTAGAATATGTACAATTATTAACTACAACGGCCTAAGATCTTGAATGGAATAATTTCCTAGAAATTTACCGTTCATATCTTCTAAATCGTAAGTATTATTGCCTGTTTTACGAACAACACGACATTGAATATACAATGGAGCCAATTTTGCCGAAAAATATTCCGACGCTTTCGACAAAACATAATTTTTCTTCCATACAATATCACCGGTTTTGAATGTTGTTAAATTTTTGCTTCGGGTATTGTAGAAGTGTGTTTGACGGTCATATGCGGCGACGAGTTCCCGCGAAACAATTTCTTTTATTTTATCTAGCGTTTTTAACCGTTCACGTAGCTCATCAGAATTCTCGTTTTCCGCAACATCGGGAGATAGGTTATATTGTTTACCGAAACGTATGTGGTTTCTACCGAACACTATGAAATGGGGAGATAACTTGGTGGATTCATGTACGCTTGTATTGATTGCATGTTCGATCTTTGCTATTTCCTTATCCCAATCCTTACGAGACGCATTTTCTCCTAAGTAGGCTCTAATAGAGGACATAATTACCTTGTTGACACGTTCAGCTGGATTGTTTTGAGGGTGGTAGACCGCATTTCTAAAATGACTAGTTCCATAATTTTCAAGAAATTTTTGAAAATCGCGGCTTATAAACTGACTGCTGTTGTGAACTGGCAACTCTGCTTGGGATGCGCAATCATACTCTCCGGCAGGCCAATATTCTCTGTCATATAATGCGAGGTTGAACCGTCATTTCGGAGACGTTTCGATATTCTGTTATGAACATTGATTCGTGGCATATCGTGGCTAAAACGTGCAAGCTAAAACGCAGTGAGAACAGAATTACAGAATTGTAAACTAGACCTAAGTTGACTAAACTAATTATCACAGTAAGTTGCTTTCTATGCTTATTTGTTCTTAAAATAACCTACAAATTACAACAGATAATACGAAGGACGTATAATTGATCTAAACATAGTTAGCTGGAGGCATATTTTTCACTTAAAGCTTAAACCGATAATTGTAAGTACATACTTGAATTCGTAATCAAAACCAGAGAATTAATTAAAATAAAATTTCAGCTAAAAGCTGTTTTCGCACCAACAAGTGAGTTTGCGAACTGCTGAAGGAAACAGTATTGAGCCTCTTGTTCCCCGGAACAAATCTTTTAGAATTATCGCTATGGCCTCGGCGAACAACGTGATTTCGACAGAAGCCGTGGAGATGATAAACAAGGCAGCTGTGCTAACTGTAATAGACCCGATTCCTACGACAATTATGTGCAGTGCGATCGCTGCAACGAATGGTGGCATTATTTATGCGCTGGGGTTACAGATTCCGTTGCTGATCGATCGTTTACATGCGAAGCTTGTTGTCACATCAGCGTGTTATCTCATGAATCTTCATCAAGCAGCAGAATTGCTAGGATGCAGCTTCAATTAAAAGAAATGGAAGAAAAGTTCAAACAGGCACAGGAAAAGCTCGAGTACGAACGGAAAGCGTTTGATGAGGAACGGAAGCTACTACAACAGGAAAGAGAAGTCGACAAACAAATCTGCGATCCGCTGATTGGGTAGATGCGCATGCGGGAAGCATGACTAGCGCCGATGGTCAACCAGGAGACCGGGGAGCTGCTGCAGCAATCAACCCACATCAGCAGGAAAACGTACAGAATCCAGTACCATCACAACCTGGTTCTCTCTCATCAGCGATGCAAGCAGCAATCAATACAGCAGTGCAAGCTGCGGTTCAAGCAGCACTTCAAGCGACCAGAAAACCCATATGTCCTCGCCAAGACGAGGAAACAAATACACAACCGCGCTACACCGGCGCAATTCGTAAGGCTACATTAAAAGATCTAACATCGACCCGGATTGGCAATCCTGGTTTGGGTAAAGGTTTAGGAATAGACAAACAAATTCCTCCTCAACCCTCTGTTAGTCAACCGACAGAAAAGCAAATAATTTTCCAAGCAAATAATTCCAGTAGAGCCACCAGGTAAGCCACAGATAAACTGTACTATTTCTTCGAATTATAACCAATGGATTCAAGAATTGACCGAAAAGTTCGGCAACACGAATCTCGGCCACGCTGTGGGCCCCGTTTTTTCTGCTGGATTAGCTCCATTACAGCCTGGGCTTCCAACAAAACAAGTTCCTAAATTTACTACTATTCAAAACGCTTTGCCAACTCCCGGTGCTGAACGTGATGCTGGTGTATACAACAATAATATGAACAATCCCGGGCAAGCGAATGTACTTCCGGGAACAGGCAATGTCTTGGGAACCTTGGGTATACCCTGTTACGTCCCCTCCCCCTCGCAGTTGGCCGCCAGGCAAGTTATGCCACGTGATCTTCCGCCATTCAGCGGTGACCCTGCAGATTGGCCCGTGTTTATAAGTAGCTTTGTCAACTCAACTCTCGCGTGTGGATATACCAGTGTGGAAAATCTTGCTCGTTTACAGCGGTGTTTGAGAGGTGATGCATACGAAGCAGTTAGGAGCCGTTTACTTCTACCTGATACTGTTCCTCACGTGCTAAATACCTTGCAGTTGCTGTATGGACGCCCAGAACTATTAATTAACGCTCTTCTTCAGAAAATTCGGTCAGTTCCAGCACCAAAAGCGGAGAAGCTTGAAACATTGATTGAATTTGGGATGGCAGTCCAAAGTCTGTGTGATCATTTGGAAGCGGCAGGACAACACAGTCACCTCTCTAATCCAACTCTACTAATGGAACTGGTGGAAAAGTTGCCTGCCCATACCAAGATGGAGTGGGCATCGTTTCTACAAAGGTGTCCTGAAGTAAACCTTCAGAGCTTCGGACTGTTCATGTCTTCAATTGTGGTGTCGGCCAGTAAAGTCACCGGTTACGCAGGAGGATCCCAATCGTCAAACAAATCAAAGGTAAGGCCGAAAGGATTCATCAATGTACATGAAGAAGCCGGAGAAGAAAAAGTGCAAGAAGATAGAAAGTGTTTTGTGTGTGATGGAGTAGGACACCGTGTTCCAGATTGTACGATGTTTAGATCATTCTCCACAGACGGTCGCTGGAAAAGTGTTCAATCGAACGGATTGTGTCGTAATTGCTTGAATGCTCACGGAAGACGAAGCTGTCGTTACACTAGGAGCTGCGGTGTAGGAGGGTGTGAGTTCCGGCACCATCCTCTACTGCATTCAAATCGGAGTAATCGATCATCGTATGAAAGTACGCCTAAAGGGACAGCGAGTAACAACACTCACCGTCCAACCACTCAATCTACCCTATTCCGTATCGTTCCGGTCACACTATATGGTCCTAAGACATGCGTCAAGACATATGCGTTTCTGGATGACGGCTCTTCATTCACGTTAATCGAAGAAGATTTGATCGAGGAGTTAGGAGTTAGTGGGTCATCGCTACCACTCTGTTTGACGTGGACAGCCAATATGACGCGAACAGAATCCTGCTCCAAGGTAGTTCACCTGTCAATATCAGGTGCTGGTGAAAAGAAAAGAATGGAGATGGTTGCCCACACAGTGCAAAATCTTGGTCTTTCCAGCCAAAGCTTGTGCTATCGTGACCTTGCAAAGAAGTTCCAACATCTCAGACGACTACCGATATCCAGCTACCAGCATGCTGTACCACGCCTGCTGTTGGGCGTCGACAATTTGAGTTTGACGGTGCCACTGAATGTAAAAGAGGGTGAAAGATTCGAACCGGTGGCTGTGAAAACACGACTGGGGTGGTGTATATATGGAGGAAGGACCACGACTCGTCGTCGAATTCCTTGAACTTGCACAACTGTACCTGTGTTGGCGATCATGAACTGCATGAAATGGTTAAAACGTATTTTGCAGTAGAAGAAGTCGGAACAAAAATGGGAAATTTGCCGGAATCTGCAGACGACAAAAGAGCACGAAACATACTTCAGGAAACAACGAAACAAGTGGACGGAAGATATGAAACTGGGCTTCTATGGAAGTATGATTCCATTGAATTTCCTGATGACTATAGGATGGCACTCAAGAGACTCGAATGTCTAGAGAGAAGGATGGAGCGCGATGAATACTTGAAGGATAACATCCACCGACAGCTTGAGGAGTATCAGACAAAAGGATACGCAAAACCAGCAACTGCGGATGAGATGAACAACGCCGACCTAAAACGAGTGTGGTATCTGCCGTTGGGAGCGGTTATTAATCCTAAAAAACCCAGCAAAGTTAGGCTTATATGGGATGCAGCTGCAAGTGTTAATGGTATTTCTCTCAATTCACTTCTTTTGAAAGGACCTGACCAATTGACCTCTTTGCCGGCGATACTTTCACGATTCCGTCAGTTTGCAGTGGGAGTTTCTGCGGATCTACAAGAAATGTTCCATCAAATAGGAATAAAAGAAACCGATAGACATTCCCAAAGATTTTTGTGGCGCACAGATCCATCTAAACCTCCAACCGTGTTTCTGATGAAGGTAGCAACATTCGGATCTACTTCATCACCAGCATCGGCGCAGTTTGTTAAGAATAAAAACGCAGAAGGACCGCTATCCTCGCGCAGCTCACGCTATCATACATAATCACTATGTGGATGATTTCTTGGACAGCTTTGAAACCCCTGATAAAGCAATACAAGTGTCGAAGGAGGTGAGAATGATTCACAGCAGCGGAGGATTTCATCTGAGAAATTGGCTTTCTAACGAAAAACAGGTTCTCACTGCACTAGGCGAGAATGCCGAAAGCAAGTCGAAGAATCTTTATCTGGATACGGCGTCAGGTTGTGAGCGCGTTCTTGGGATGCTATGGAACATAGAGGAAGACGATTTGTATTATTCTACGCAACTGAAGGATGAAATTCAATCACTAATAGATAGTAATGGGCGGCCTACCAAACGACAAATGCTGCGGTGCCTTATGAGTTTTTTCGATCCACTGGGCCTGTTAAGTGCTGTTCTGATACACGGGAGAATTCTTCTGCAGGACGTGTGGCGAGTTGGAACGCAATGGGACGAACCCGTCGACGATAATATCCGGAGTCGCTGGAGTAGATGGATAAACGCTCTGAAAAAAATCAACCAAGTCCGGATTCCCCGATGCTATTTCAGCCATGCAACCCTCGGTACCTATAGAGAACTACAACTTCACATATTCGTAGATGCAAGTGAGCTTGCTTATTCAGCGGTAGCATACTTCCGTATAGTCCCGCCTGGAGAGAACGCGAACTGCACGCTTGTTGCGGCCAAAGCCAAGGTGGCTCCCTTAAAACCTCTCTCAATACCCAGGCTGGAGCTTCAGGCTGCTGTTTTGGGAGCTAGGTTAATGCGATTTGTTATTGACAGCCACACGGTGGTCGTAACTAAGCGGTTTCTTTGGAGCGATTCCGCTACTGTTCTGGCATGGATACGTGCTGATCACAGACGTTACAAACAATACGTAGCCTGCAGAATTGGTGAACTCCTCACAATAACAGATGTTGATGAGTGGAAATGGGTACCAACAAAATTGAACCCCGCTGATGCCGCAACGAAGTGGGGTAAGGGACCCGGCATAGACAACAGTGACTGGTTTGAAGGCCCGGAGTTTCTGCGGAGTCCTGAAACGCATTGGCCAACTCAGAAAAATTGTCAGCTATCAACGACGTGTGAAGAAGAACTACGTCCTTGTCACGTACATCAAGAGCTAGGTAAACCAGGTTTGCAGATTGACTACCAACGGTTTTCCAAATGGGAACGTCTTTTAAGAACCGTGGCGTATGTACAACGATTCATAAACCAGCTCAAACTAAAACGAGCGGGTTCAACAGTACGTTGCTCAATCCTCACCAAAGAAGAACTTCAAATGGCGCAAGTTGCTCTTTTTCGGTCAGTTCAATGGCAAATGTATCCGGATGAAATGGCAATTCTAACGGTCAATCAACACGCTTCTCTGATGGCGTCTAGTGTCCTCCATTCATTGTGCCCGTTTATGGATCAGCAAGGGGTGTTACGAGTGGATGGCCGCATTAAAGCGGCAAAAAAAGTAGCATCTTGTATGAAGTTCCCGATAATTCTTCCAAATCAGCATCGCCTTACACTGTTAATAATTGACGAATATCACCGTCGATTCCGTCATGCCAACTTTGAGACAGTAGTAAACGAGATCGGCCAAAGATACTACGTGTCACGACTGCGACCTGCAGTTAGAAAAGTAACTAGTGGATGTCAACGATGTAAAATTGACAAGGCAAAGCCCTATATTCCGCGTATGGCTCCTCTTCCACCAGCCCGTCTTGCCGCCTGTATCCGTCCATTCTCATATGTGGGATTAGACCTTTTTGGTCCTTTTTTGGTTAAAGTTGGCCGAAGTGATGTGAAAAGATGGATCGCATTATTCACGTGCCTTACTATTCGCGCGGTTCATGTGGAAGTGGTATACAGCTTAACTAGCAAGTCTTGTATCGAATGTGTCCGCCGTTTCATTGGCAGACGAGGAAGTCCTCTTGAAATCTATTCGGATAATGGAACCAACTTTAGAGGTGCAGCACGATTACTACGAGAACAGACAGAAGCACTAAGGGCCATAAATGAGAATCTTGCTAGTACGTTCACTAGTGCAACGACAAAATGGTTGTTCATTCCACCGGCCGCGCCGCATATGGGTGGCGCGTGGGAGCGTATGGTGCGCTCGGTAAAAACGGCAATGTTTGCGGCATATGAGGGTAATAGAAAGTTGACAGATGAAGGTTTATTAACCCTGGTGATCGAAGCAGAAGCCATCGTAAATAGCCGTCCATTGACGTATCTACCGCTGGAGTCAGCGGAAAGCGAAGCTATAACTCCTAATCATTTTTTGTTACCGCTAGGAAACAACAATGACACCAGACCGCTCAAACCCACCGAAGACACGAGCAAAGAAGAGCATATACAAGCTGTGGCAACTATAGAAGCTACATGGAACGCTACACAGAAACATTTGAACATCTTCTGGAAACGTTGGATCGCTGAATATTTGCCAACACTGACGAAGCGCACGAAATGGTTTGAAGATCAGAAAGCGATTGCAGTTGGTGACCTGGTGATGGTGATCGACGGCAATGTACGTAACGAGTGGATCCGAGGGAAAGTCTTGAAAGTAGTAGAAGGAAGTGACCAAAGAATACGACAAGCCATAATACAGACTGCGAGGGGGTTGATGAGGCGGCCGGCATCGAAGCTTGCGATTTTGGAAGTAAAGGAGAATAGTAAAAGCATTGGTAAAACTGGACCTGTCGTCAGTGTTACGGGGGGGAGGATGTTGTGAACTGGCAACTCTGCTTGGGATGCGCAATCATACTCTCCGGCAGGCCAATATTCTCTGTCATATAATGCGAGGTTGAACCGTCATTTCGGAGACGTTTCGATATTCTGTTATGAACATTGATTCGTGGCATATCGTGGCTAAAACGTGCAAGCTAAAACGCAGTGAGAACAGAATTACAGAATTGTAAACTAGACCTAAGTTGACTAAACTAATTATCACAGTAAGTTGCTTTCTATGCTTATTTGTTCTTAAAATAACCTACAAATTACAACAGATAATACGAAGGACGTATAATTGATCTAAACATAGTTAGCTGGAGGCATATTTTTCACTTAAAGCTTAAACCGATAATTGTAAGTACATACTTGAATTCGTAATCAAAACCAGAGAATTAATTAAAATAAAATTTCAGCTAAAAGCTGTTTTCGCACCAACAAGTGAGTTTGCGAACTGCTGAAGGAAACGGTATTGAGCCTCTTGTTCCCCGGAACAGACTGCCGTTGTCAGATATCACTGTTTGAGGCACTCCGAATTTTAAGAACACTTCTTTTTCCAAGAACGAGCACATTCGAGTCGTGTCTGCTTTAGACATTGGATGCAGAAAAACGAACTTGGAATACCAGTCCGATACCACAAAAAGCACAGTATTACCGGTTTTGGATCTAGGCAAGACTCCTATGAAATCCATTGAGATCACCTGGAATGGATATTCGGCGACTTTTCTATTCCCCATTGGCGCACGCAAATTCACATTTACTGGTTTACTAGCCTTACACACCTCACAAGAGCGGACATACTTTGTGATATCCTTACGCATGTCTTTCCAGAAATAGTTTTCACAAATTCGGTTGATCGTTTTAGTAATTCCTAAATGAGCAACATTATCGTGATTCTGACGCAAAATCTCTACTCTATCATCAGGTCTCACTACTAGCTTCCAATTATACAGCAAACCACGATTGGATTTTTGATAGCGGAACAATTCACCGTCACGAATCTGATAATCTCTCGTCTCCGAAGGATCTTCCTGAACTAATTTAAACAATTCGTTATACCAAACCCTATCTTTATCCTCGACCGTAACCAGCATCACACTGTTGATAGCGCGCGACAACGCATCTGGCACAACGTTGTGTACTCCTTTGCGGTGGACAATCGTATGATCGTATCCCTGAAGCTTGAGCGCCCATCGACCTAAACGGCCACAGGGATCTTTTAAATTCATCAACCACTTAAGGGACTCATGATCTGTTATGACTGTAAAGTGGACTCCGTCAATGTAAATCCGAAACTTCTCTATCGCGACTAAAACAGCAAAGCACTCACGCTCTGAGCTGCTATATTTACGCTCCGCATTGGAAAGCTTTTGGCTCATGTAAGCCACCACTTTTTCACCATCGTCGTGTTTCTGCCAAAGAACAGCACCTATACCTACATCTGATGCATCACATTGAACGAAAAAGGGGAGATCGTAATCTGGACATGATAAGAGTGGAGCCGAACAAAGCGCACTTTTCAACGTCAGGAACGCGTCGTTTGCTTGCCTCGTCCAAGCAAATTTCTTTTTGGGTTGTTTGAGCAACTCCGTGATCGGCGCAATTATCGACGAGAAATCTTTTATAAACCGGCGATACCAATTTACCAATCCGACTAGACGTCGCACCTCTTTTACCGTTGTCGGAGGTGGATATTCGACAATCGCTTTGACCTTGTCGGGGTCCGTTCTAATCCCGTCGCAATCAATTACGTATCCTAAATATTTAACCGACGGCGCACAGAACTGCGATTTCTTTAAATTAATGGATAAATTAGCAGCTTTTAACCGTTTGGCTATCTCGCGAAGAATCTTGATGTGGTGTTCGAAGGTTTTTGTAATGATGATAACGTCATCAAGGTACACAAACGCGTACGGTTGTAAATCTACTCCGAGAATAATGTCCATTAACCGACACTGAGTCTGGGGAGCGTTATGAAGGCCAAATGGCATAACTACAAATTCGAACAAACCTCGACCGGGAACAGTAAATGCCGTTTTCTCGCGCGAGCTTTTCTCAAGGGGTATTTGCCAAAAAGCATCCTTCAAATCAATTTTAGAAATGTACCGGGTACCTTCGAATCTACTGAGAATTCCCGCGATATGGGGGAGTGGATACGCGTCCTTCTTGGTAACGGAATTAAGTTTTCGCGAGTCCAGACATAGTCTAACACTACCGTCGGGTTTCTTAACAGTTACTACCGGATTGGACCACGGACTAGAAGACGGCTGAATTACTTTCAGTTCTAACATTCGATTAAGCTCCTTATCGATGTCTTTCAGTACGTAAGGGGAAACAGGGTGAAATTTCTGCTTAATTGGCTCATTATTTCCCGTGTCGATATAATGTTCAGCGACTGTCGTCCTCGTAAGTTTACCTTCCCTTCTTATTCCGTGAACGCGTCCCTGCAACGACGGTTCCGCCAGCGGGTACTGACTCAACTTCCTACGTCTCAAAATCTCTTGGCTTCGCTCGAGACCCTCGCAAAATCTTGTTAGTTCCTCAACTGTTTTAATTTGCTCTTCTTGAATACGATTCAGATAAAAATCGTTGAGATTTCTAATTAAATATTCTAGTTTAATTGCTTCTGGTGTCCTTTTACTGAGCTTTTTGAACAGCAGTTCCATACAAGCGTAGTAAATACCAAAACTTTCCCCTGGAAGTTGCAACCGGGACTGCAATTGTCTTTCGATCAAGTGATCATTATCAGGTTTAGTGAATTGCTTGACAAAATAATGCTTCAACGCATGCCACGTCACATACCGATCTTTGAAAGCGCGATACCAAATTAATGGATTTCCGCCGAGTAATTCTCCGAAATTCTCGTACAATTCGTAATCTGAAACGCGATAGAGTATTGCTTTCCGTGCAACCGATTCGATAAAATCCGAAACACTCAAATTACCGTTTTCATTATCGTATCTTATTCCCCACTTCGTCATGGGTACGTAATGCGCCTGCCGATTCTGCCGAGCACCAGCTTCAAAATCAGAAAAATTCATGTCATTAATCATGCCGTCAATTGACCTATTATTTTCCTCCATTGCACCAAATTAATTACTATGACTAAATTTCTAAACAAAAGAAAACTATTTTAATTCAAAAGTCTAACAAAGCCACCAAGCATCGAGCCCCACGTTGGGCGCCATTTTGTAACGTTTTCACTTGGTGGACCACAAATTAGGGACAACAAAATATCCAACGACACGAATCTAGATTGATTCCGTTGCCAAAAGTTTTGCTTTAGCGCCAATCAGGCCGAAACCTGATGCAAAACCTCACTTTCTCTAATGGTTGCCCGGTTTTAGCTCTGCGGCTAGTCGTGGAATCGCACAGCAATTAATAGGAAATCAATCAAAATTCAAAAACAAATAACACAATTTCACTCATTTTAAAACTATTTACTAAAAAAAATACCAATCAAATCCATTTTGATACAGTTTTATTAAGTCTTCAAAAAAACGGCCGTATCGGGAATTTTGACTTACCCTAAAGTTCTTCTTAGCTTACTCACGCGCAATTACAAAAAAAATAGCATCATTACTGAAGTGTGCACACTCATTACTCTTCGGCCAAAGCCACACCAATTCCCACGTAGCTGCTGGGTCACTGGTTGGGAACGCCTGTTGGTTGGAGGCAGCACGAAGCTCCGACAAACCGACCACCGTTGTTGGTGCTGTTGCAAAAAGGAGCGATCACTCAATGATAACAACTATTATCAATTCACTGCTTACGTCGGTTGTACTGATAATCACAAACACTAATTACAACTAATTACTGTGTTGTAACAATGAAATTTGTTGGACTTATTCACATGCAGAGGAGACCTATCAAAAGACAGGAGGGGAAAATTAACTCTTTCTGAAAATTATTCTAATTGCATTCAGAAATGCCTTTTGATTATTTCGCGCAATGATAATTGCGATTGGTTTACCGCAGAACCACTGGAGCTGCCAAAGCCACTGTGATGACAACCCGCGCACCTTTGAACAAAGGCCGGGACAGATACGGTCCAGCCGGACCGGCAGTCGAGAATCGATTGGAATAACGTAATGCGGCCGCGTACTCTTGAGCGTGAGTACCGGTAACCAGGTACCTCGTGCGTCACGCAGTCGTGGGTACGATTGTCTGGCACGACAGGGCTTCCTCGTTGGGGCTTTGCTCCTCGGTTCGCTGGTAGTGGTTGGGATAGGATTGGGAATCTCTCTCTGCTTTTTGGTTTTTGATTTTACTGTCCAACGAATATAGCGATACTGATGCTTTTGCACGTGTTGGGTCCCTACTTTTATACTTTTGCGCGGGGACCAGAATGATTTGTACCTAGCAAACAAATCTGATTGGCTACAATTTAATTTTGCCGGTGATGTTACTGATTCGCTGTTGATGACGATATAATTTTGAATCTTGATTGGATGGATTTATTCGAGCTACTATTGGCTCGTTACACTATGTCAAATGATAATAAGGTTACGCCGCAAAATAATAAATTTTGTCCATGTCATGAGGACTGCTTTAAATGTTATGAGATGTACACATTCTTTCGTTTTTCAACCACAACACAGTACTGAGGTACTTCGCGCCAACTCGAACACCCATCCGATTTCAATGAAACAAAAAGCCACTTCGTTTTTCCAAAATTATTTTGGACCATTTGTTTTTTTTATCGATGACCATCAACTTTTTTTTTATCGATTTTTTTCAAATGGATATAGCTGAAAAATGTCTAGTCCTACAAAAAAGTGTTGTATGGGTGACTATCGCAAAATCAGTCAAATTTTCGAATAAAAATATTTGAAAAATTCCACGTTGAGTCCTACACTGTAGAAGTTTTCTAACAAAACTTTTTCTTGTCCAAATAGATTTTTTTAGTATCTTCTCATCCGAAATTAAATAAATGGAGAAGGGAGTTTTGAGTGAGCAGCTAAAAGTGAGAACTGAGAAGTAATAAATGAGAAGTGAAGTGTTTGAAGAGAGTACAGGGTAGTGAGAAGAGAGTACTGAGAAATGGAAATGATTACTTAGTAGTGAGATGTGTGCAATAATAAATGAATAATTCTCCGGGCCAGACCGGACAACTATTTGCACGAGGTTCTTAAAAATGCCTAAATTTATATTCTTCCGAATGCTTTCGGCGAGTATACTGAGAATCCGAGTTAAATTCTTTAGAAAGACGACCTCCTCGTTTGTTATACACGAAATCATTTTAATGGATCCCTCGATTTTTGTCAATTCTTGGTGAGTCAAAATTGTCATAACTTCTACATTTCTCAACCGATCATAGAGATCAGCATATCGTTGGAAAGAGGAAGAGTGTATCCTCAATTTGCAATAATAAAAATATAAGTAGACATATTTATTCTGGCCGCCATTTTGGATTTCGTTTTTGAAAACTATTTTTCTGCCAGGTTCGCAACCACCGATTTTGAATATGAATACATCGATGAAAAGCTTAGCTTATATTATGCATTGTGTCCAAAAATCTCAGGTGTATGTTTTTTCTTATGACAGTTTTGGTGAGTCAAGAATTGACAAAAATCGAGGGGTCCACTAAAATTATTTCGTGTATAACTAACGAGGGGTTCATCTTTTTGAAGAATTTAACTCGGATCCCTAATATACTCGCCGAAAGCTTTCGAAAGAATATAAATTTAGCCATTTTTAAGAACCTCGTGCAAATAGCGGCCCGGTTTCAACGAGAATTACTCAAATGACAAGTGAGTAGTGGGAATTAGTGAGAAATCAGAAATGAGAAGTAAGCGGTGAGAGTGAGATGCGTTGTGAAGTGAGAAGTGGAAAGAAAATAGTTAGGAAACAGAAGCAAGAGGTGAGAAGTAAGGAATGATAATAGGGATGTAAGAAGCGAGATGTTGAAAAGCGAGAAGTGAGTGGTCAGATGTAAGTCAGAAAGCAGAGGGAAAAAGAAGGAAATACGAAGGAAGAAGAGAGAAGGGAGAAAGAAAGAAGGAAGAAGAAAGAAGGAAGAAGAAAGAAAAAAGGAAGAAAAAAGGAAGAAAAAAGGAAGAAAGAAGATGAAAGAAGGAAAACGATCGTCCCTTTTCGTAAGATTCAATAAAGAAGATAGAAGAAGAAAGAAAAATGAAAACCCCAGAAAGTTGAGGGAACATGGAAGAAAGAAGAAGAAATAAGGGAGAGGATAAAAAAAGGTAGAAGGAAGGAAGTAAAATGAAGAGGACAAATGGAAGAAGAAAAAAGGAAATAAGGTAAACGAAGAAGAAAGAAGAAGGAAAAGAGAGCTAAAAATAGAAATGAAGAAAAATGGAAATAAAAAAGTGAAATTTTTCATTTCACACCTCGGTTTTTAGGTTCTCACCTCTCACCCCTAACTTCTTACTGCTCACTTCTCTCTTAGCTTTGCTCAATTCTCACTTCTTACCTTTCACATCTTACTTCTTATTACTCACTTTCTTGTTCTCACTTTTCACTTCTCACTTTCACTTTTCATTTCCCACTCCTCGCTTCGAATGGATCATTTCTCAGTTCTCACTTTTCACTTCATTCTTCTTACTGCTCATTGCTCACTTCTTACTTAGCACTTTGCAATTGTCAATTCCCACTTCTCACTTCTTCCTAAGAAAAAGAGAAAGAAGAAAGAAAGCGGAAGAAAATAGAAGAAAGAGGAAAGAAAGAAGAAAATAAATAAAAGAAAGGGTGAGGAAAAAGGAAAGAAAGTAGAAGGAAGAGGTAATAAGGAAAAATAGTGCTCAATTCTCACTTATCAACCTACACCTTTCACATCTCACTTCTCACTTCTTATTTTTACTTCTTACTTCTCTCTTCTCTCTTCTCACTTCTTACTTACTTACCCGAGCAGGAGCGACTACCTCGATAACAGAAATTGGTATGATTTAGCCTTGCATAAGAGGTGAAAAACCAAAAAATAATACCAAAAACTTATATGCAGAATACTTGAGGCATACCATGTTTAGGTATTTCAATACCAAACGAATAATAATTGGTTATGCATTTGGTATTGAAATATAATTTAATAACAGAGTATGTTATGGCTCAAGTATTGTGCATATTAATTTTTGGTATTATTCCTTTGGTATTTTACTCTTATGCAGGGCTAGTTCATAACAGAGTAAGGTATCAATACCAAAATTAAGTATTATTTAGCCAATTTCTCCTGCTCGGGTACGGGCAGTAGGGACTATAGGGCAGTCTGCATACCGTATCGAAAGACAACGGCCAACGATGCATAAACTTTGCAGCCTCCCGCGGAATGTCAGTCCGAAGCACTTTCTTCCCCCGCAAGAATATCCACAAGGTCACATGGATGTTATCAAGTAACGGAAAACCAAATCGACCACGTTCTAATCGACGGTAAATTCTTCTCCGACATCACGAACGTACGCACTTACCGCAGTGCGAATATTGAATCCGACCACTACCTCGTTGCAGTATGTCTGCGCTCAAAACTCTCGACGGTGTACAACACGCATCGGAGTCGTCCGCCGCGGCTAAACATTTGGCGGCCACAAGACGGCTACAAGACTACGTGCAGCAGCTGGAAGTGGCACTCCCAACGAAAGAGCAGCTAGGCGCAGCATCTCTTGAAGATGGCTGGAGAGATATTCGATCCGCCATTGGAAGCACCGCAACTGCTGCACTAGACACGGTGGCTCTGGATCAGAGAAACGTCTGATATGACGGTGAATGTGAGCAGTTTGTTGAGGAGAAGAATGCAGCATGGGCGAGATTGCTGCAACACCGCACGAGGGCGAACGAGGCACGATACAAACGGGCGCGGAACCGACAAAATTCGATTTTTTTCGGAGGAAAAGGCGCCAGCAAGAAGATCGAGACCGTGAAGAGACGGAGGAACTGTACCGCGCTAATAACGCACGAAAGTTTTATGAGAATTATACTGTACTTGCTTAACGACTGTATGATATTTAGCTTTATGGTTTTTCTTTCAGCCTTGGCAGTCTGTAAAAGCAGCAAAAACGAGTTTGCCTTTACATCCGACGGTTTCGGTTTAATATTAAACCTTTTTCAAGGAATAGAGGCTCGCTTTTTTGTTAAAACATGGACATGTTCCATATACGTTCGTCTGGTTAATGGCTGCTTTTACAGACTGCCAAGGCTGAAAGAAAAACCATAAAGTTTTATGAGAAGTTGAACCGTTCACGTAAGAGCCACGTGCCGCATTCCGATATGTGTAAGGACATAAACGGAAACCTTCTTACAAACGAGCGTGAGGTGATCCAAAGGTGGCGGCAGCACTACGAAGAGCACCTGAATGGCGATATGGCAGACAATGGTGGCGGTATGGTAATTAACCTAGGAGCACGCACGCAGGAATTCCGGCTCCGAATCTCCAGGAAATCCAGGAGGAGATCGGTCGGCTGAAAACAAAGCCCTTGGGGTTGACCACTGGCTAGGAGTGGATGGAAGGTGTCGTTTGTCCCATCTACAAAAAGGATGATAAGCTGGATTGTAGCTACTACCGCGCAATCACATTTCTGAACTCCGCCTACAAGGCACTCTCCCAAATTTTATGCTGCCGACTAACACCAGTTGCAAGAGAGTTCGTGGGTTAGTACCAGGCGGGATTTATGGGTGAACGCTCTACCACAAATCAGGTGTTCGCCGTACGTCAGGTATTGCAGAAATGCCGCGAATACAACGTGTCCACACATCATCTATTTATCGACTTCAAAGCCACATATGATACAATCGATCGGGACCAGCTATGGCAGCTAATGCATGAAAACGGATAAACCAGATAAACGATAAACGGATAAACGACGATGGATCGGGTGATGTGTGTAGTTCGAGTTTCAGGGGCATTCTCGTGTCCCTTCGAGGCGCGCAGAGGGTTACGGCAAGGTGATGGTCCTTCGTGTCTGCTATTCAACATCGCTTTGGAGGGAGTAATACGAAGGGCAGGGATTGACGCGAGTGGTACGATTTTCTCGAAGTCCGTCCAGTTATTTTGTTTCGCCGACGACATTGATATCATGGCACGTTACTTTGAGAGGATGGAGGAAGCCTACATCAGACTGAAAAGCGAAGCTAAACGGATTAGACTAGTCATCAACACATCGATGACGAAGTACATGATAGGAAGAGGTTCAATAGAGGTCAATGTAAGCCACCCACCACGAGTTTCTATCGGGGGTTGACGAATTCGTGTACTCACTGGTGACTGCCGATAACGATACCAGCAAAGAAATTCGGAGACGCATCATGGCAGGAGATCGTACGTTTTTTGGATTCCGCAAAACGCTCCGATCGAATAGAGTTCGCCGCCGTGCCAAACTGACTATCTACAAAACGCTTATTAGACCGGTAGTTCTCTACGGATACGAGACCTGGACGATGCTCGTGGAGGACCAACGCGAACTGTGAGTTTTTGAAAGGAAAGTGCGTCGCACAATCTATGGTGGGGTGCAGATGGTGGACGGTACGTGAAGGAGGTGAATGAACCACGAGTTGCATCAGCTGCTGGGAGAACCATCCATCGTTCACACCGCGAAAATCGGAAGGCTGCGGTGGGCCGGGCACGTAACCAGAATGTCGAAGAGTAATCCGGTAAAAATGGTTCTCGACAACGATCCGACGGGAACAAGAAGGCGAGGTGCACAGCGGGCAAGGTGGATCGATCAGGTGGAGGACGATTTGCGGACCCTCCGCAGACTGCGTGGTTGGCGAAGTGCAGCCATGGACCGAGCTGAATGGAGAAGACTTTTATGTATTGCACAATCCACTCCGGCCTTAGTCTGGTAATAAAGAAATAAAATTCTCTCTTCTTACTACTTACTATTCACTTCTTCTTCGAATTTCTCATTTCATAATTTTCAGTGAGAAGCCCACTAGTCACTTAGCACTTCTGACTTCTCAATTCTTAATTTTTAATTCGCATTCTTCATTTCTTACTTTTGACTTCTCATTTCTTACTTCACATTTCTTTACATTTTTAGCCTTTCTCTTCTTACTTCTCATTACTCGCTTTACACTACTCACGATCTAAGTTTATTTTCAACTATTTGGCCAATTGGCTCAACACCGTGTATATCGTGTATCGACTTACGGAGGGAACGCAGTATGCTAAATTTAAGGTACTTTCGAGTAAAGGAAAATATCGAGTCCCAAAACATCGAGCTTGGGAGAGTTCACTGATAATTAAAAAACACCCCAATAAATATTGAAATCGTAACCCATCGACAAACATTATTTTTGTGTCTTTATTAAGGAGACTTTCAGCCCGAGGCTGGCTCGTTTCCGTTCGAGAGGAATTAAAACAGCCACTAGCGGAAGACAAAATTTTTACAATTTGTGTTTTTTTTTCTAAAATTATTCTTTGATAGCTTCATTATCATATCAGAAGTAGTGACTTACAAAACAGCTGCTGTTCCTGTGTCGTATGAGAAAGGTCGCTGGGATAAATAAAGCAAGTCTTGCTCAAGGTTATAAAAATACAATAACATCCTTGGAAATTAATATAACTTGGTAGTTGAAAAACAGATAGAAAACATCACGAAATTAAATTTCGGATACATATCCACTGAACTGTTTTACTGAAATGTCAGTAAAAAGAAAAACTCGAAAAACTATATAGAGCACATTATCAGATCAACACGGCTTATACACAGTAAGAAAATATTTCACACAAAAATGGTACGAGAAGAGTGGACAGTTTTAAATTTTCACTTTTAGCGTTACGTAATTTTCGAATTTTGCCCTGATAACACTATGAAATATCGTACGCTCATAAATTCCTCAATTGCATTTTCATTGATAAAGTTGAGGCAAAATTGAATTCCTATTCAAGAACTGAACCAAAACTATTTAAGGTACCCCTGGGCAAATGAAAATACGGGGTAAGTGGGTACTATGGCTGCCGATGAATCAATGAACGTTTTTAAAGATAATAATGTTCTAGGTCTCCAACTAGCCTTGCAAGCGAAGGCATAGTTCGATTCTAGGCCCGGTCTCTCCCTGGGCATAGTGTATCCATTGTTCTTGCCACACAAGATACATACTCATGCAATGGCGGGCATAGAAAAGCTTTCAATTAATAACTGAGGAAATTCTAAAAGAATACTGAGTTGAAAAGCCGGCTAAGTTTAAGTTGGAATGTAAAGTCATAGAAGAAGAAAAAGAATGTTCTAGAAAGAACTATCAACAAATTCACCAAACACAAAAATATTCGGAATCAAAACCATTTGAGACACCATCCTAATGCTATTCCTTGATCACGACTTTAAACTAAACTTGGAACTACATATCTGGAAAAGCTATTTTTAGCTATTAAAAGCACTTTTATTTTAATACAATGTCAACAAAATAGTCGTTTTAAGATTGTGTGACATTGTGAAAACGATTTAAAAGCCATTTTCAGAAAAATATATTAGCTCTTTTAGTGGAATGTATTCAACCGTCTAAGACGAATTAAGTACTACCCATTTAATTCCACCAGTTAATTTTCGTTATCTTTGCAGATACGTATTTCGACCACAACTATGTGGTCGTCTTCAGTGTCAAGTACGAGACACTGAAGACGACCACACAGTTGTGGTCGAAATACGTATCTGCAAAGATAACGAAAATTAACTGGTGGAATTAAATGGATAGTACTTAATTCGTCTTAGACGGTTGATTTAAAAGCTTTAATTCAAAGCCAAAATCTGCAATTTCCACTATCCCTTGAGTTTTAACATACATGGATCAGATGCAGTTTGATATAGTTGGTTTCGTTGTTAAAAGGTATTGTACAGTTAATTACCAAATGTGTATTTTACATTCTGAAAATTATCTTCCGCATGAAAAAGAGCAATAGCAAGGAGCTGCACATAAAAGTTTACATGTCGCACTTGCCATGACAAGCACCATTCGATGTTGCACCAAGATGCACTTCCCAAGGTTTCGTCCACCACGGCAATTTCGCCCCAACAGCCTATCCAACAACCAATTCCATCCACGGCAATGGAACCGAGAAGAAATCTCAACCAAAGTCCCCAAGTGAGTAGGTCCAGTCGAGCCGCAGCACAGTGCTGCTAGAAACGGTTGCCCTTTTGGTCCTCGACCAGAATGGTAAAAAGCATTCCGCACGAGCACTACTAGACTCGGCATCCATGTGCAACTTCATGACGAAGAAACTTGCTAACTTCCTCAATATTTGTCGCAAAACAGTCGACATCGCTGTAACTGGTATCGAAGAATCCCCACGAAGCAGCTCAAGTTCAAGCTGACTGCTACCATCCAGTCCGTTCAGTACAGCACTCGAGTTTCTAACCCTGAAGAAATCAACGATTAATCTGCCAACCATTCCAGTCGACATATCCCAGTGGAAGCTCCCCGCAGTATCGTTGGCAGATCCCAAATTCCACATCCCTGCAGATATCGACATGATTGTGAAGGTCTTCCAACGTTGATCGATTGACCGGGTGGACCGTTTCTGGGAAAGTATCCGTCTAGTCCCCAGGCATTCCAAGGGTTTGTCCCCTAATCACTGTCGATCGAAACCTAGAACAAGCGTTACAATTGTTCTGGGAGCTGGAGGCCATCGACCACAATCCAGTATTATCCACAGAGAAACCAATTGTGAAGGATTTCGTTCCGCTACTACCACTCGCGATTCGTCCGGTCGTTATCTCGTTCGCTTGCCACTTACCCGTGATCCGCTCGTCACCCTCGGTACATCCCGCCTAATTACCGAGAGCCGTCTTCTTCTGGAGAAGACACTTGAGCGTGATCCACCCACCAAGGATGCATACTACAGTTTCATGGACGAGTACGAGCGCCTTGCGCACATGCGGAGAATCGACGATCCAGCAGACACCATTCCGAACTTTTATCTTCCACATCACCCAGTGTTTAAAGATTCGAGTACATCCATCAAGATCCGTGTTGTATTCGACGCATCGTGTAAGATCACGCCTGATTTTGCGGTGAACGACATGCAGCTAGTGTGACCAGTCGTTCAAGAGGATCTGCTGTCGATAGTCATGCGTTTCCGCACCCACAAAATCGATATCGTAGCCGACTTTGATAAGATATATCGGCAAGTTTTGCTACACCCTGAAGACCATTCATTCCAAAGAATTCTCTAGCGCACCAGACCAGATCAGCCACTCGTAACATACGAGCTTCGAACCGTTACGTATGGTTTCGCATCTGCGCCATTCTTGGAAACCGGCACCCTACACGAAGATGCAAAAGATGAGAAAAACAAATAAAACTGGATTTCTACGTGGATGATTTCCTGTCCAGATGACCTCCCAACCGCAATCCGCTTACACTAGCAAGTTTCCGCTATGCTCTCAGCGGCAGGGTTTCCGCTGAAGAAATGGGCATCTAACGTCCCTGAAGTTTTAGCCGATGTGTCTGAAGGAGACTAAGCCATTAAACTGATTCAACACGAGCAATCTTTTTCCGTTAACGGACTAGTTTGGGAGACAGAGTCCGACATGCTTCGCTTCAAGGTGCAGCTACCGTTACCAGCAGCTGTTCTTACCAAGAGGAAGATAGTGCTACATAGTGCTGTCAAATAACCGGATTCCACGGTGTGCATTCCTGGCCAACGCTGTGACTATCCAATTACATTTATTCTCCGATGGATCGGAAAAGGCCTACGGAACGTATTGCTACGTCCGTTGCGAGTCTTCCAACGGAATACAAGCGCGACTACTGACGTCGAAGTCTAAAGTTGGCCCGCTATCAAAGCTTCAAACCATCTCACGTCTCGAGCTCTGCGGGGCGGTCATGTCAACCAAACTCTACAAGAAGTTGCAAAGTTGCATTAAAAAGCCAGTCGAAATGTTTTTCCACGTCGATGCTTTGAAAGTCCTTCACTGGCTGCAACCCTTCTCAACCAGGCAAACAGAGTGTCCACAATCCAAGCATCTACCGATGTGAATTCCTGGAGACACGTTCCTGGAGTCTGCAATCCAGCTGTCATCCCCACCGAGCTTGCAAACTGTTCGTTTTGGTGGAATGGTCTGCCATGGCTATTGCTTCCGCTATTTAATTGGCCGCAAATCGACATCCCAACGGTCGATCCCCACACTTTACCCGAAACAAGAAGCAAGGCCGCCGCGGTAATGATCACCGAAAGCATAAGTACATTGCCATTGTTGTGTATTTATCAACACGAGCCGTTTATATTGAACTTGTGTCCGACTTCTCGACGCATGCTTTCTTGTCCGCACTCCACCGTCTAGTCACACGCCGTGGAAGACCGAAAGAGATGCACAGCGACAACGGCACTGCGTTCAAAAGTGCATCGAATGACCTTTACGAGGTATACCAGATGCTGAAGTCCGACCACGCCGGTCGCGAGCAGGTACAGTTGTTTTGCGCGGAGAATGACATTTCTTGGCGTTTTTGGAAGTTCTCACTCAGGGACACTTTCTGGTAGAAACAAACCTGCAAGCCAAGTGCGATCTGATCGAAGTTCTCGACAACCGCCTATCACACTGGGAGCTAACACAGAGGCGTTTCGTGAGAATCTGGTCTAGACGGTATCCAGAATATTTTCAGCAGATCTAATCACGTGCCACGAAGGGTTGCAAGAGCACAGTCACCGATCCAATGGCCGCTCAGGATGATTATGAAAGTTCATCCCGGCAAGGACGGTGTAGTGCGAGTCATCACCCGCAAAACAGCGTCGTCTGAAGTAGTCGTCAGACCAGTTGCTAGATCGGCACTCCTCCCAGTTCTGAACAAGCCGGAGAACAGTACGGCTATCTACAAGATAAGATTCTGGTAGAGCACGCCGAAATTTGCTCGATGTATAATTCCGGTTCCAACACATTTTCCACTTCGCGTTGGATTTACCGGGTCTTTTTCTCTCCCAGATGTCGTCGACAATCTACCGTTCTTCAATCTCCGATCGTGTTGTTTGTTCCGTTTGGCAGTTTTTAGTGGCAATAAATTTCTATAACTTGACACCGATAACGATTTTCCTGAATACCTCCGAGACCGATCAGGCGCGTTACCGAAAGGTTGACAAACGAAAAAGTGGACAGTGAGATCATTTGTGCAATTATCAAGCAGACAATGATTGAATGTGCATTGAGTGCACTTGATTGCGCAAGCCATCAGGGCGACACAAGAAAGTTTGCTATTCCTATAAGTGTCGGAGGCGGTCCAAGTAAGTAAGTTTACTGCTGAATTTCCTGGGCCACTGTGGCAGTAATTCGTTCCACGTAATCCTAGAGGTCCTTGAAGGCTCCATAAATATCCACTTGAAATAAATTGACGATAAAAAGCTTAGCCCTTCCAAAACATGGTCCAGAATAATTAGCTTGGCTTAGCCTAGGTTGACTGACTTTACACATCGTTGTTGCTAATAGTGATGGTCGAGAAACAACGAATATACACAGCTCACCAATTGAATAGTTTTGTTGGGACTAGAAAGCTATTCTCACTGTACACACGCTTCAGAGTTTCTTTAATTCAAGACCAATAACGATGCCGGCCACGTCCTCACAATCAATTAGGATAAAGGGAGGAAAATTCGTTCGACACTCATTGCTACAAGAGACCGATGAATCCTCTACAGCTCCATGAGAGCACTGGAAAGGAATAGTAAGTTATTTGGGAGGGAAATCTATTGTAAATCGCCTTGATAAGCGACTAATTATTTCTTTTCAACGACGCCATATTCATGATGATACAAAGACGGAAAAGCAACGCATGTCTAATGCATTTTTCCGAAGACTGATTCGATATCTTAACTAGGGCAAAAAACCCAATAGTGGAGGAACTAAGCTAGTTGAACCACCATTTGTTCGTTCACACCACTTCTGTACTTTATTTCGCTTACCTTAAGTATTTTTTTGAAAGCTTTTCAATTATATTTCAATCTAAAAATGGTCTTACCGCAGTAGAATCCATCGTTGTTACCTAAAATGATACCTCCAATTATTGGTGCAATGTTCCAATAGTTGCGGTATTTTTTAACTTGTTTTCCTATAGCTGCAAATCCCATTGTTTTCATATGATACTCGCAACTATGGAAACACTACCGTATTTATTGGTGCAAAGCAGAGACAAATATAAGGTATTTTAGTGATACTTTACCGATTTTGATGCGATTTCCAACCTGTTTTATTTTATTTCACTTAACAGGACAGGACAGGACAACAAATTGAACATTCACATGGGTTGCTGCGTTTAATATGTTGATTATGTGAAAATAACACTACCGCAACTATAGGAACACCTAAGACTATGGGAACTTTTACCCTACTTCACGACGACTAAAACAAGCACTGTACTTACTTGCTCGATGACACGTCATTTCCTACCTAAAAAATCTTCAGTAATTTCAACTAGAAAACGAAATACGTATCTTTTGATTCACAAATAATATTTCCAATTTCGTTTATTTGGTAGGCTCAGGCGTGTATAACACTTTACGAAGCCATTGTTCTTTGTGATATATACAATCAATATCATTTTATTATACGGTTAGTAAGAGGGGGGTAGAAGCCAGCGTACTCGTGGTGACTCGAGGTTAGTCACAAATAATATTGTACAGTGGAAGTTAATGGAAAATAATTGTCGTTAATTATGACTCGAATCTTCACCCGATTATGCAACATTAGCAGCACAATACCCAAAACTTGTATTAAATCAGAAACAATAGCAATTCTTGAACGTATTCAATATTCTAACAGTCGCAGTTTACAATTGCAAACAAAACGATCTCCTTTCCAAGGTATTTAAAATCATTTGGTGTTTTCTTGTGCCGAAAATAATAGCGCACGCAATACTTAAAGGCACGTGGCAGTTACAGCTCTTCGGCTTCGATTGTAAATTTCACCCGTTTGAATAAATTCATAAATTACAATCCGATTACGTTGTCGTTCCACAATTTAGGTTGTCAACGAAGCATCTCCCGCACAGTCGCTGTCCAAAAAACTAGACACTGTCAATCAACCCTCGCACTGGGCGAGAGAGCTTTCCGGGCAGTTGCGAATAGTTACGGCAAAGTTGGCAAAATTCTTCTCGTGAATTGTTCGAGTGCGGCGTGGTACCGCTTAGCCCAAAATGATCTCTTTTGATGGCACATTCTATGGCCGGGAAAGGGAAGGGAAGTTTTCGTATTATTTTTTGGAGAAAAATAAAACGTTCATCTGGGAATATGAATGTTCAATGAAGCATTCCGTGTGCTCGCCCCCCCACCCCGCTGATGGATGATGGTGATGGGATGGTGAAAGGGAGAAGCATAGACTTGGGAAAACAGTTCAAATTGCTTAAACATCATCAAGATGCCTGACTTGTCGGCCGCAACAACTTTACCCCGCGCCGTGGCGGTGCGATGCGATGACGGTTCGGTAAAGCCCCGCGAGTTTGAATTTTCTGCCTGTTCTAATTATAAATTATAATTGATTTGCACGGTTCGACGAACGACAGGCCCAAGATGAATATTGCAAATAAAACGGGGAAATGAGATTCATTGAGCAAAGTCAACAATCCCTGATATTGATGAGAATTTCGATTTAAAACAGGACAAATTGGATACATTTGCATAAGGTTGTGACAATGTATCACAGCCGTTCGGTTCGACTACAAAGACTACAAGATTGAAGATAATACTTGCATGTGAATATCGAGTTGATAATTGGAATGCCTAAAACTCTGATTTACTATAACGGTACTTTTCTCAAATCGCCTCAAAACGAACACCCAACAAGAGAATGCATGATTTCAATATACAATCTTGCATTACTTTCTTGTATAATTTGCAATAATAGGAGCCTCATGGACAGATTCCATCAAGGATAAGACTATCCCGTTACGCTGGGATATGGATACTCTGAAGTAGTGCGTAACGGTGTAAATTCGGTCATATCGTCAGGGTCGGTACAACACTGAAGCTGACAATATGACGTCCCTTACCCCGAATCCCAAGGTGTCAGGCGACCCGTGCCGAGGGGATGAATGGCCTGAGGGGGTGAAACAAGTCTGTAATGCAGGGTAGATACTTTTCCTTGGTGCATTGCGGAGTAATTACTACACTGTGCTCTAGTTCTCACAATTCTTGTTAATACTTATAAGTGATAGTCGGAAGAGTATGGAATGACTATTGATTGCTTTTAGATGACCCATCTTTTCCTCTTTTTGGATGGAGTCAATGAAGTAAATTATAAAAACGTAACTCAATTTTAAGCTGGTTTCGAAGCCGACAACATGATTCTTCAAGCTCCAGAGCGCTGATTAATTAGGAAAGAAGCGGATACGAATTTGGTGGATCTGCTGAACCCTCTGACTGATTAGAGCTCTGTGTAAAGGTGAGATTCAGAAATACCAAAACGCAATGAAATCAGATCTCTGTACAAAAACTAATACGGAACTCATAAGAAGAAGCAAAAATATGTTTGATTATCCCACTTATTGTTTAACCGAAACTGATTGAGGAGCGCGCCTTTGAGAGTTGTTATAAGCCATTTCTTGAAGGGTGTAAATAGCGGTACCTTAATTTAAAGAGGCCTTACACTAAGCTTGAGAAAAGACGAGTGTTGAACCTCAATCTTCTACCAATGCACATTGGTGCAGGTATCATACAAATTGGTTATAAGTTTTTCAAGCCGAAAATAGCAGAGATGAAATAAAAAACTATGTACATACTACGAAGTTGTTCCTAACGGAAAGGAGCTTATTTGGGTTTTCATAAACATTAGGGTGGTCCATTTAAAAAAAAATAAAAAATTAAAACTTTTTTATTTCCAGAGATACGGGTATACAATGTTGTGCAAAGTTGTAATTCAGTCAGTTTCCATGAATTTTGCCGAAAAATATTGACCGATTTTAAGCAATTTTCTCAAGTTTTTTTAGGGTAACCCTTAAAAAAGCAGTTTTTTGCTCTAAGAGTAAGATCAGCAGTGATTCAAATCGTTCGGGGCTGTCAGTTTGAATATGAATCTGAAACATTCATTTCCCAGCAGCTGTTCTAGATGAATTTTTTATACCAGTCAAATGTCCAAAAAATAAAACTGGTATAACGCTCCGTTCTATTTTCTGCAGAATTGAACCACGATTGAATCACGAGATTCAAATATTTTTCAGCTGTTTTGGTGTATGAATGTGTCATTTTATCTACGGATCAATCCACTTTGCAATTACGGCGCCTTTCTTGGCAGCAACATAATGATTTCATTTAATTGAAAATTTGAAAAACATGAATGGAACACTGCTGGGGAAACCAGCGAGTTTGTTCTATTTTGCTCCAGATTCAAACTAGAATAGTGGTCGAAAATTTAGAATGAAACTGAATAACTACTGATTTAACTCTATTTTTTTTGTTCCAAATTCTGTAATGGCGCAAACATTTTATCAATCTGTTTTTACGACCTTATTCTACTATTTTTAGCTCCATTCGAGGGTAATAAAATCAAAGGGATAGTTGACAATACCCCCATATTAATGCGTTGGAAAATTACCGTTTTTTGTTATTTTCAAGCTTTTTTTTGTGATTTTCATGTATTTTGCTTTTTCCATGGCACACTTCGTGATATGGCAATCGCTACACCATTTTGTTATAAAACCTAGAAGCAGTAGCTTATATCTTGAAAACAGCAGTTTGTATGAACTTGGTATGAATAAGACGTAACATGACGAAAAATTATAGCAAAATTTAATATCCAAAATACTTCAGGCATAACAATAGCCTTGGATATTGTAATAACAAAATATGTTATGGCTGGAATATTTTGCCTATTAGTTTTTGATATTATAATTCGTTATTACAAGTCTATAATAGTTTTGAGAAATAATAACACAATTAGGTGTTAATGAGTTATTTTCTGCTCGGTATACCTGCTTCTGTTCTGCTCGGTATACCAGCCACCTTCAGTATGGTCTGGCTACATTGCTGGACAATATAATAGGTGGCCATTTTTCATAAAAAATATCGAGTTTGACAGCCTGGTTCTCAGTAGTGGAACAATCGATTTCGTTGTAATTTTCACATAAGTTTGAATATAATATTTTTGTTTTTGAATTTTGTTTCCAAGTAATTCAAAACTCTGCAGAAGATACATTTGTTTGATACCTCATAGTTTTTACTATATTTACAAAACAATTTTTCTACTAAAAATCGCTTTTCGTACAATCCTTGTTACGTTTGAATGTACGAATGAAAAATTCTGATTCACATATATAATAAAAATTGACTTGATTGAAATTCCTTCGGGACTCCCCCGGAAATACCTTCGGGGTTCCCCCGGGAATACCTTCGGGGTTCCCCCGGGAATACCTTCGGGGCTCCCCCGGGAATACCTTCGAGGCTCCCCCGGGAATACCTTCGGGGTTCCCCCGGGAATACCTTCGAGGTTCCCCCGGGAATACCTTCGGGATTCCCCCGGGAATACCTTTATGATTCCCCAGGAATGCCTTCGATTCCCAGGAATGCCTTCAGGATTCCCAGGAATACTCTTCAAATCCCAGGAATACCTTCGGAGTCCCAGGAATACCTTCAGGAGTCCCCTGAATACCTTCGAGTCCCTGAATACTGATTCCCCAGGAATACCTTCGATTCCCGGGAATATCGATTCCCTGAATACTGATTCCCCAGGAATACCTTCAGGATTCCCAGGAATACCTTCGATTCCCCAGGAATACCTTTCGATTCCCTGAATACCTTCGATTCCCTGAATACCTTCGGGATTCCCCCGGGAATACCTTCGGGATTCCCCCGGGAATACCTTCGGGATTCCCCAGAATACTTCAGGATTCCCCAGAATACTTTCGATTCCCTGAATACCTTCAGGATTCCCCTTTCGATTCCCCGAATACCTTCGATTCCCAGGAATACCTTCAGGATTCCCCAGGAATCTGTCAGGATTCCCCAGGAATACCTTCAGATTCCCCAGGAATACCTTCGATTCCCCTGAATACCTTCTGATTCCCTGAATACTTCGATTCCCCTGAATACCTTCAGGATTCCCTGAATACCTTCGATTCCCCAGGAATACCTTTCGATTCCCCAGGAATACCTTCGATTCCCCAGGAATACTGTGATTCCCCCAGGAATACCTTCGGGATTCCCCAGGAATACTGTCGATTCCCCTGAATACCTTCAATTCCCAGGAATACCTTCAGGATTCCCCTGAATACCTGTCGATTCCCTGAATACCTTCGATTCCCCCTGAATACCTTCAGGATTCCCCAGGAATACCTTCAGGATTCCCCAGGAATACCTTCGATTCCCCAGGTCTTCGATTCCCCAGAATACTGTCAGGATTCCCCAGGAATACCTTCAGGATTCCCCAGGAATACCTTCAGGATTCCCCAGGAATACCTTCAGATTCCCCAGAATACCTTCAGGATTCCCCAGGAATACCTCCCAGAATACCTGGGGGATTCCCCCGGGAATACCTTCGGGATTCCCCCGGGAATACCTTCGGGATTCCCCCGGGAATACCTTCGGGATTCCCCCGGGAATACCTTCGGGATTCCCCCGGGAATACTTCAGGTTCCCAGGAATACCTTCAGGATTCCCCAGGAATACCTTCGATTCCCAAGATACCTTCGATTCCCCAGGAATACCTTCGATTCCCCAGGAATACTTTCAGGATTCCCCAGGAATACCTTCAGGATTCCCCAGGAATACCTTCAGGATTCCCCAGGAATACCTTCAGGATTCCCCAGGAATACCTTCAGGTTCCCCAGGAATCTCGATTCCCCAGGGAATACCTTCGGGATTCCCCCGGGAATACCTTCGGGATTCCCCCGGGAATACCTTCGGGATTCCCCCGGGAATACTGTTCAGGATTCCCCAGGAATACCTTCAGGATTCCCCAGGAATACCTTCAAGGGATTCCCCGGGAATACCTTCAGATTCCCCAGGAATACTGCTTCAGGATTCCCCAGGAATACCTTCAGGATTCCCCAGGAATACCTTCAGATTCCCAGGGAATACCTTCAAGTTCCCCAGGAATATTCAGGTTCCCAGGATACCTTCAGGATTCCCCAGGAATACCTTCAGGATTCCCCAGGAATACCTTCAGGATTCCCCAGGAATACCTGTCAGAGATTCCCCATGAATACCTTCAGGATTCCCAGGAATACCTTCGATTCCCCTGAATACCTTCAGGATTCCCCTGAATACCTTCAGGATTCCCAGGAATACCTTCGATTCCCCAGATACTTCAGGATTCCCTTGAGGAATACCTTCGATTCCCCAAATACCTTCAGGATTCCCCAGGGAATACCTTCGATTCCCCAGAATACCTTCAGGATCTCCAGGAATACCTTCGATCTCCTGAATACCTTCGATTCCCCTGGAATACCTTCAGGATTCCCCTGAATATTTCAGGATTCCCGGAATACCTTCAGGATTCTCCTGAATACCTTCAGGATTCCCGAATAGATTCGGAATACCTTCGGGATTCCCCCGGGAATACCTTCGGGATTCCCCCGGGAATACCTTCGGGATTCCCCCGGGAATACCTTCGGGATTCCCCCGGGAATACCTTCGGGATTCCCCCGGGAATACCTTCGGGATTCCCCCGGGAATACCTTCGATTCCCCAGGAATACCTTCAGATTCCCCAGGAATACTTCAGGATTCCCCGGGAATACCTTCGGGATTCCCCCGGGAATACCTTCGGGATTCCCCCGGGAATACCTTCGGGATTCCCCCGGGAATACCTTCGGGATTCCCCCAGGAATACCTTCGGGATTCCCCCGGGAATACCTTCGGGATTCCCCCGGGAATACCTTCGGGATTCCCCCGGGAATACCTTCGGGATTCCCTCGGGAATACCAGATTCCCAGGAATACTCTTCAGGATTCCCCAGGAATACCTTCAGGATTCCCCAGGGAATACCTTCAGGATTCCCAGGAATACCTTCAGGATTCCCCAGAATACCTTCAGGATTCCCCAGGAATACCTTCAGATTCCCGGGAATACCTTCGGGATTCCCCCGGGAATACCTTCGGGATTCCCCCGGGAATACCTTCGGGATTCCCCCGGGAATACCTTCGGGATTCCCCCGGGAATACCTTCGGGATTCCCCCGGGAATACCTTCGGGATTCCCCCGGGAATACCTTCGGGATTCCCCCGGGAATCTTCAGGTTCCCCAGGAATACCTTCAGGATTCCCCAGGAATACCTTCAGGATTCCCAGGAATGCTGTCAGGATCCCCCCGGGAATACCTTCGGGATTCCCCCGGGAATACCTTCGGGATTCCCCCGGGAATACCTTCGGGGCTCCCCCGGGAATACCTTTATGATTCCCCCGGGAATACCTTCGGGATTCCCCCGGGAATACCTTCGGGATTCCCCCGGGAATACCTTCGGGATTCCCCAGGAATACTATTCAGGATTCCCAGGAATACCTTCGATTCCCCAGGAATACCTTCAGGATTCCCCAGGAATACCTTCAGGATTCCCCAGGGAATACTGAGGATTCCCCAGAATACCTTCGATTCCCCAGGGAATACTGTCAGGATTCCCCCAGGGAATACTGTCAGGATTCCCAGGGAATACCTTCAGGATTCCCCAGGAATACCTTCGATTCCCCAGGAATACCTTCAGGATTCCCCAGGAATACCTTCAGTTCCCCGAAATACCTCCGGGATTCCCCCGGGAATACCTTCGGGATTCCCCCGGGAATACCTTCGGGATTCCCCCGGGAATACCTTCGGGATTCCCCCGGGAATACCTTCTGGAGTCCCCCGGGAAAACCTTCGTGATTCCCCAGGAATACCTTCGATTCCCCAGGAATACTCTGGATTCCCCAGAATACCTTTCAGGATTCCCCAGGAATACTGTCAGGATTCCCAGAATACCTTCAGGATTCCCCAGGAATACCTGCGGGATTCCCCCGGCAATACCGTCGGGAATCCCCCGGGAATACCTTCGGGATTCCCCCGGGAATACCTTCGGGATTCCCCCGGGAATACCTTCGGGATTCCCCCGGGAATACCTTCGGGATTCCCCCGGGAATACCTTCGGGATTCCCCCGGGAATACCTTCGATTCCCCAGGAATACCTTCGATTCCCAGGAATACCTTTCGATTCCCCAGGAATACCTTCAGGATTCCCGGGAATACCTTCGGGATTCCCCCGGGAATACCTTCGGGATTCCCCCGGGAATACCTTCGGGATTCCCCCGGGAATACCTTCGGGATTCCCCCGGGAATACCTTCGGGATTCCCCCGGGAATACCTTCGGGATTCCCCCGGGAATACCTTCAGGATTCCCCCGGGAATACCTTCGGGATTCCCCCGGGAATACCTTCGGGATTCCCCCGGGAATACCTTCGGGATTCCCCCGGGAATACCTTCGGGATTCCCCAGGAATACCTTTTGATTCCCGGAATACCTTCGATTCCCCGGAATACTTCAGGGATTCCCGAGAGAATACCTTCGGGATTCCCCCGGGAATACCTTCGGGATTCCCCCGGGAATACCTTCGGGATTCCCCCGGGAATACCTTCGGGATTCCCCTGAATACCGATTCTGAATACCTTCTTCGA
This sequence comes from Armigeres subalbatus, assembly GCF_024139115.2. NCBI lineage: Eukaryota > Metazoa > Arthropoda > Insecta > Diptera > Culicidae > Armigeres > Armigeres subalbatus. The sequence continues at coordinate 196,961,101 of NC_085139.1, forward strand.
TTCCCCAGGAATACCTGTCAGATTCCCCGGGAATACCTTCAGGACTCCCCTGGAATACTTCAGGATTCCCCAGGAATACCTTCGATTCCCCAGGAATACCTTTCAGGATTCCCCAGGAATACCTTCTGATTCCCCCGGGAATACCTTCGGGATTCCCCCGGGAATACCTTCGGGATTCCCCCGGGAATACCTTCGGGATTCCCCCGGGAATACCTTCGGGATTCCCGAAAGTTTTTACTTCATATGACTTCATTCTCTGACTATGCTTTGATATATGCACTAAAATTTGGGACATTTTAACTTCCCAAGAAATATTTCGATTCGAAAGATTTGTTCTCTTCTGTACTATTTGCTTCACCTTCCCATCCTACTTGTGGTTCCCCAAAACCGTTCTTGTTCAACTCCATGGCATCCTCATTGATGTCAAAGAAGCATCAAACTATTTCAAGACTCTATGAACAGCGCTTACAAGAAAACAAGAGCTTTTTAGCAAGATTTCGAATCGAAAAGCCTAGACCTGCATGGCGGCTGTACACAATTGATTTTCTAACCCGCTCTTTCTTGGACAACATGATCCATTAAGTACTTGTAATATTAACAAATAAAATATCTTCTGATAGTACAGACATACGTTCATTACTCTACGAGATATTTCACTCGTAGATGAGGTACTTTTCGTTTCAATGAGACCAGAGCAAGCGTTTTTAGGGCCAAGGGAGAATATTTTTTCGATGTTTATGTTGAGGATCATCTTTCACCCATCAATCTTTTCTCCAGAATTAGCCTGGAAAGATAAACGAAAATCTTGCCAATCAGATGAAAATCCTTTTTCGTTTCATCACTTTTACCTCTCACTCACGTTTCGCAAGAATTATCGCAGAACAATTACAAAATTGTTTGGCCGCCCTGGGATTCGAATCCAGAATAGTAACAATAAAAACTGTGGGGATGCGCTTACTCTAGCCACACCACCACGCTATCTGTATGAAAGCGTTAAGTTATTTGTTCCACATAAGCTACTACCATTTGCATTTATGGTGCCAACGTTTGGCTGCAATCGAAGTAAGCGAAAAATGGTTATCACTCTCCAGGCTGTTTTTCTTTCCCGAAAAGCGATTTCTCCCCGAAAATTTTCGTGAGGGAGCATCCTGTGCTCCTGAGATTGAGTGAGCATTACAAACCCTGGTTATACGTGTTTTGGGGTGGCCAGATTTTGTCGCGAACGCGCTTTATGCTCAGGGAAGTCGAGATAATTTCCAATCCGAAAACCGGCACCGGGAAACGTTAAAAATAATGCTTTGTTGTTTTTTTTTAATGGTCAGTTGATACTCCCATGCACTGTTGTTAAACTACATTTGTAGCACAGATAAACATAAGTAACACTTGATTTAAATTAATCGTTCATGAATTATTTCGCGCGACTCAGCCTGCGGAGGGTAAATCCGGGTAAATATCCGTTCCCCGAAATGAAAAAATGATTCATTTGTCATAAGACGACTTTGTACAATCCCAAGTCGAGTCAAGTACGAGACACTGAAGACGACCTTACTGTTGAGGTCGAAATACGTATCTGTCTAGGTATAATTAAGTGGTGGAAATTAATGGGATTGTCCAAACTCGTCTTATGACAAGTGAAGACATTCCACTAAAAAGCTCAACATAATTTTCTTAACAAAATGATTCATGATTTCGTGAGTCCATCACTTTTTCATGTTATGAAAATACACCATGAATATAATTCATGATTTACTTTCGCGTAACGCATCCAATGCTTTAGGATTTGGTTGTTGAGATTGAAAAATTAAAAAAAAGTTCAACACAGGGATCGAACTCGAGGCGTGCTACTTCTCAGCCGTTTTTGCTTCTTGGGAACGGGGTGTTAGAAGTATTACCGGTTATGAATAATGTTCCTGGAATCATGAATTATAATCACGATTTCGATGTTTTTCATGATTTTTAATTCATGATTATGGGTATAAATTTGTTTCCGTGTAGTAGTCAGTTACCTTGGTATTCGACGCTCGTAAATCAATCGACTGGATCAACGAGCATAGCATGCGTCTCTACCGGATGCGCAAAAAATAAACAACTTAATGCCATTTTTTAAGGATTATGAGAGATTGGTTAGCAGCGGACTGGAATCGCTCTAACTGTAATTGGTTGAGGCATAGTCATGATGCATCCCGGTCCCGATCCAACCTTATTAAGCTTAAAGAAAGTGACGAGATTCAACTTAAATTTTCCAGCATTGCTGTTTAGGATGCAATCATAATTTTTGGTAGCCTTGAAGGGTGCAAAAGGGAAGCAGTAACAACAGAGAATACTAGTAAAATGGATTAAATGTAGAACAAGAAAACTGAGCTATAAGACACCATTTGGATGATTCCGTTACCCGTCTTTCAGTGAAAGCGCTGACATGAAGTCTCATTTCCTAGATGGACGCACCTAGTACGAAGACTTTTAATCCCCAAAGATGAAGTAGGAAGCTGGAAGAATAAGCCTGTTCGTTAGTAATATTCTCAATAACATGGTTGACAGGGAATACACATTGTAAAACAAATCCAATTTCGATAAACGATCTATTTAGTTTTCAAACGATTTAAGAATTCTTTCCATGCACGTTGAACAACACTTATTGATATAAACATTTTGCTTATTTTCGCGTAAACAAATTGCTAATTAATTGTCATGCTTCGAGTTTTGCATCAACAAGGCATCACCATAGTAGCGATGCTGAAGGCGTTGCTTGTAAATGCAGGCTTAGTTGGCGTTGGTGTAATAGTGGATACTCAAAGGGTTCCTTTAGAATAGAAATACTAGAATAAGAGATCGGCGAAGACGCCATCTTGTTTCCAATCGAACCGTCAAAAGCGGTTCCATTTCGACTTGTTTACTTTTTGCATCCATAAGAAGCAAGCAAAAAGTTCAAGTGCTGCCAGTATTGTTTTCACGATTTCATGCATTTTCATACGTTGCCATTTCGACAGTTTTTCACTCCGCCGGTCTCTGGTTATTGGGTTGCTACTTTAGAAGAGTTTCTAGAAGCGATGAAGCGAATCATCATAGATTCTAGCAGCTTGTGCAACAGATGGCGTTAGAGGTCAAACTGTTTTCGATGACGATATTTTTTTGACTCACTCTCACTAAGAGTTACGTCTGTTTGTATGTGGATGTAGTGTAGATCGCTAACTGCAAAACTGAGACTTGGAAGTTTTTCAACTATAACTACGGTTAGACTGTAAAACGCACACTGAAAGCAGATAACTTGATATAGATCATACACCTCACTGCACTGCATCGATATTCAAAGTAATACATAGTATTTTTTTTGCACCATTTATTTGAATAACAACTAGTGAGCAGAACTAGCTTCTGAGTAAAAATAAACTTCATATGGAGCGTAAGTACCGAAAATATTTTCTACTAGGTCGGTATACCCTCAGGAATGGGATGCACAAATCTTTTCGGAATGTATGGTGAGCAATTTCTGTCGAACACAAAGTAGATAAACTTTGCTTTTGCATGCAGTAAAAGTTTAGATAATGTTCGCAGGCGTGCAGTTCTAAGTGCTGCTTGGAAATGCAATGGATGGAATTTTATTTTCATCCCCTCGCTTCTGGGCCCACCACCAACCGGTTCCGATGAATTTGCTCCATTCTACATGCTCGAACGCATGTGAAAAATGAATCAAGGGCCCACCGGTTGTGTGGTAGGAAACAAGCACAAAAAAAAACCTCCTGACACCTTTCGGAAGAAGCATCGGTCGGTCATACAGCCCGCTAGCATCCTATCGGGGGCCGAAAGTTTTTCAAAATAGCAATTGAACAAGTTTCTCTGTCTCTGGGCCCTGTGCAAACATTTTCCTCCCATTATTAGCATCCCAATAATTCACTTACTGTTGCCTTGCCATTGTGTTCATGCTGTCGGGGTTGGGTTAACAATACAAAATTTTCATCATTTCACCATTTTCAGAATCGCTGAACCGATAACGGATAAAACAAATTTGTTAGGTAAGTTAGTGAAAAAGAAACAGTTCTTTTTTGCGACAGTAATGATAAATCCAAATGAATATGATTTTTTGCTAGAGCTAGAGCTACAAACAGAATTCGATCACTGCAGTAAGGTCCCTATGGTCATCAGCTTGAGACATGTAGCTTCAGTTTGTTTTATTTCAGAATAAACATTAGAAGGGTAATATGTATTCATGTGTATTTGATAAAAAAAAAATAACTTTTATACATAACAACTTGTCTGTACCATGTCCGATTTCAATGAATCCGGATTTCATTGGAACTTTAGTGGAATTAGTAATCAAAGTTTTCGAAATTCAAAAGTGAAAATGTCACAAGCATTGTAACCCTCATATCTCAAACAACCAACTTCTCTAACCATCGCTCGTGCACGGAACAATCCGATTCGGTTCAACTCCGCAGTGCACTTTTCTCCGGATAACTGTGCTGAGAACGCATTTGTTCCAATTTCCACTGGTACCCTTGCGCACCCGCTCGACTCCTCATCGTTACTCAACGGACCTACACGTAGGTAGGACCACACGCCTTCCGGTTTAGTTGGCAATTGTTTGAAGTTGTACTTAATGAAAATTCTATTAGCACCACCATCGATCGGAGGTTTTTCTGCTCTGGATGCTGCTCCTGTGCAAGTAACGGAAACTGCACCGGTCGGAGCGAGTAGCTAGTGTACCTACTTATTGGAAGGGAAATCGCGAAGACGACATCAACACTGCTCTGCCGGTCGTAGCTGCTGCCTGCTGGCTGCTGTTTGAAGACTTACAATGTATCAAGATCAGTCTGAGCTGAGATGGTGGTGCTGGCGTGTGGCATGAGGAGTTGTACAAAGACCGAAAGAATTTAGTTTCGATTAGTGATGGGGGTTTAGTTGGAGGATGGAATCAATAACTTTGAGCGCTGATAGTGGCAAAAAAAAGTTCTTGAGTTACTCGAATATTTTCTTTGTAGTGAATGTACCATTTTCGTTTACTTCAGGTTTAAAATATGATGCCTTAAAAACGTCCAAGCTGCAGAAATGAATTGTAATCGTGCCATTCTCGTGTACAATCATGAACTTTGAGGTATCATAGAGCATCATTATGATTAAGTTTTTTTTTTAATCCGTATAGACCTAGGCTGACCAGATCACTTCGGTGAAAAAACGGGACAAACGGGCTTGCAAAACGGGACATGTCAAAAAAACCTTGTGATAACATTCAAGAGCTGTGGAAATTTCAAAATTGATGGGCTTAATTTACATTTTCTTGTAATAAATTAGAAATATTTACATTTACAAACATTGCACTCTGCAATGGGATGCAGACAAAAACACGAAGGAATAGAATATTACGCATCTTTCAATATAAAAAAATGGGGAATTTTGAAATTTTATTTTAATCTACTCTTAGACATGCATTGAGGTTTTGTTATTGACCAATATCAAAAACTTTTCCAATTCTGAACATTCTAATCAATTCACATCTTGGTTGAATTTTGATCGAAATTGATTTTCAATGAGGCTAAAAGTAGCCTTCGGGAATCTTGTCAATTGATTTTGATCCTATGTGCTCCCAAAAAAGCAGGACTCGTGCAATTTCGTCTCGAAAAGTTAAAAAAATCCTGGCCAATTTATAGGCTGGTTTATAGCCCGGACTCTCGGAGATTTCCGCCGGATTGTATTTTAAATCGAGCCGAGTTTCTAATTTTTCATAACGGAATCCCATAAATCTCATTTTGCAGACAAGTTCCCGATGTTTGAAATATAATTCGAAATATAATTCCTATAATTCGACCAAATTTTCCCTCGGTTTGAAACTGCCCTAAACTCGATTTTGTTCAATTGATTTAATATAAATTATTTTTTTCATGCCTTCGTTTTTTACAGTAGATGATTTTGAAATAATCAGAATTATTCAGAAAGCCTTCGAATGATTCGAAAAGAAACAAATTATTGAACAATGGTAGGTACGGTTCGGAAGATTTAAAACAGATTAACGTAAAATAAACTTAACCTGAAAATTAGAATGTTTGTCCCTGCGCTCCACGTTGAGGCGTGACCTGATTTTAAGGAAATACTTGTCTACCAATTCCGTTTAATCCACTGATGAAATTGGTCAAATTTTAATGCCTCCGGAATAAGCAAAAAAAATCATTGTTGTGTTAAAAATCTCCCGGAGAAAGTCGATCAATGGAAAATACAAAACGGCATAGATAGCATTCTTTTAAAAGCAACACTAATAACATAACATCTCATACTTTTTTTCTGGGTTTCGTCCACTTTCTTTTTTGAGAGATGAGTCAGCCGAGAGCTGTAAATCTCTCTAATAGGGACAAACAAAAAATTCTATGTATGATCAATGCAGAATCAATGAAAAAACGGGACAATTTGAGGATTTTTCAGATTATGACGGGACAGCACAAAAAGGTCTAAAAAACGGGACTGTCCCGTTAAATACGGTACGTATGGTCAGTCTATAAGACCGGATCCTGATTGTGCACGATAAGATGATTTAAATTACTAGACAGGGTGGCAATGATTTACGTGTGAAAAACTACAAACGACAGCTCTATGATTGTCTGTACGAAACTGTAGAATACAAAGATACTACAAAATTTGTTGTCAAATCAAATAGAACATCAAATATGTTCGCACCTTCAAATGATTGGAGGCATTTAACTGGTACAACCTTCACCAAACTGTGATTTTTTCGTATCCTTAAAACAATCAATGTGTAAGAATCGTAAATTAAAAAAAAAATTATTTCGGCTTCGTAACGTTTCAAGGCAAATAAAAAGAAAATAAACGATATATTTAGAAAAAATCTATTCTTACCAAAAATCTAATCGATAGGTAGAACAAAAATGGAAATCGGTTGAAAGAAGAAAAGCTTTTTAGCCTTCTAAAGTCTATCATTTTTTCGTGGTTGAAATGTACTCCTGCACCCGTATCGAAAACAAAAAAAGAATGATACTTTAAAAAATCGAAATTAATAACAGTGTCAATAAGTTCAAGGTGTCTAACGAAATTTGCAGCATTTGCTTGCATGTAGCTTCTCTACGTTGGACAACGTCTTACCCTAAGGTACTAAGTAGTAGACCTGTGCGCCGATTAAAATTTTAACGGCTGCTACGTGATAGATTATTTTCAGCCAGCGGTGGCGGCGTGGCAGCATGGGTTCTCCAGATTTTCTTCGGATGTTGCTCATCGAATTCCCAAGGAAGTTCCTCCACGAATTCATTAAGAAGTTCATCAAAAATACCTTTGAACATACCTTCAGATATTCATCCGGAAATACATCCATGAAGATTCTCCAGGAATTCCTCTGGAAGTTCATCCAGGAATTCCTCCGCAAGCTCCTCCAGGAATTTTTCTGGAAGTTTCACCAGGAGTTTAGAGATAGATGGCCGGGTTTCACATTTCGCAAACCCGAACCCGACCTGAATTCGATTCATAAATTCCTTTCAAACTAGGATCCGACCCGAACCGGAAATAAAAAATCTTATCAAACCCATACCCGACCCAAACCCGAAATAATTCTACTATTTAACCCCGAGCTGGATCCAAACTATTTTGTGGCCGGAAAACGGAAAACTAGATATTTTATATTTCTCTTTACATCAAGAAGGATGTAGGCCCAAATAACGAAAAATCCTCAAATTTACCAGTAACGAATAAAAAAATATTCGAAAATAAAATTCTCAAACCCAAACTCGACCCGAACCCGTCGGGTTCGGGCTCGGGTCTGGTTTCGGGTTTGAAAAAGGGTTTGTAGAGATAGGAGTTCCTCTGTGAATTCCTCCGAAAGTTCTTCCAGGAATCCTTCCGGAAACTCCTCTTGGAATTCCTCCGGGAGTTCCGCCAGGAATTCCTCCGGGAGCTCCCTCAGGAATTCCTCCGAAAGTTCCTCTCGGAATTGCTCCGGAAGTTTCTCCAAGAATTTCTCCGGAAGTTTATCCAGGAATTCTTTCGGAAGTTTCTCCATGAATTCTTCAACGAATTCCTAAGAATTTCCTCAACGAATTCCTAAGGAATTCCTCAACGAATTCCTAAGGAATTTCTCAACGAATTCCCAAGGATTTCCTTAACGAGTTCTCAATGAATTTTTCAAAGAATTCCTAAGGTTTTTTCAACGAATTCTTAAAAAAAATCAATGATTTGCTAAGGAATTCCTCCGGTTGCTCAACCAGGAATTCCTCAACGAATTTCTAACGAATACCTCTGGAAGCTCCTCCAGGAATTTCTCCGGAAATTCCTTCGGGAGTTTCTCCAGGTATTTCTCAGAAAGTTCGTCTAGGAATTTCTCCGGAGATTTCTCCAGGAGTTCCTCCGGGAGTTTCTTCAGGAATACCTCTCCCTTATTTGCTTTTATTCCACATATTTTCATTTATTTCATTTTTCATTTCTTGAGGGGAATATAGATGTTATTGCGAACTCTGCCTACTGAACTTGTGTTCTTTAAAAGGTGTTGTTCTTACTTCACTAAAATCCTAAAACTATATAAGCTTAATAGATAGTATTATTAACATCAAAAATTATTAGACCTCTATCAAATTCACAGAGTTATTAACTATGTAACTTTTAAGATTACGCTTGAACACGAAAACGGATGGAGCACTTTTATTATACACATGTGGCCCAGTATTGGAAAATCTACGCCTTCCTATTTCTGTTCGGAATCCAACCCGTTGAAGCTGATCCGCATATCTTGTACGATGTCGATGTTGGGCACTTCTAAACGACCAGTTGTGGAGGGTACCAGAATCGTTGATAATTTTGTACATGCAGATGCCGACTTGAAGCATGTATATCCCTGATATAGGTGGTACCGTATGATATGGCAGACGGAACAAGTCGCGTGTCGGGAAACGATATGGTAAGTTGAATATAGCTTTGAGGCAGCGGTTCTGTTGAATCTGAAGCGGTTTCAAGTGACCCTTGGTACATGAACCCCAAGCAGCAATGCCGTATTGGTAGCGGGTGTGTATAAATGAGTTGTATATTTTCATTAGCACATGAGTTGGAGCAAACTGGGATAATTTTCGTAGTACTCCACACAGGGAAGCGCACTTAGAGATAATCACCTGCGTGTGCACGTTCCAGTTAAGTCGATCGTCGATATGTATTCCCAGATATTCGTATTCGGGTACTTTTTCAATTATTGTATCGTTGACAACCAGATTTGGACAAGTTTCTCTATCTTTCTTAAGCAAACTGAAGATCATCATCTTAGTTTTCCTTAGATTAAGTGCTAGAAGGTTATTCTCTAAATAGGCTGAGATCAGAATCATATCTTGCCTCATATCTTGAACTACTTTCACAGCTTGTGGGCCTTTATACGAAATTGCCGTATCGTCGGCAAATAGTCTCGGCTTCCCTTTAAGTCGTAGTTTAGAGATGTCATTGACATATGTGAGGAAAATAGAGGCCCTATGTTGCTGCCTTGGGGTACTCCACAGGTTACCGGACATTCCTTACTTTTAACTCCGTCTATCATAACTCGTTGACTTCGGTTAGTCAAATAGCTCTTTAGAAGCATAAGAGGAGCACCACGTATGCCATACGCGTACAGTTTTTTCAACAGCATACTATGATTAATTGTATCAAAAGCTTTTGATAAATCTAGAAAGATACTCCCACTACAATTTTTCTGGTCCATAGAACACGCGATTTCATCCACCAACTCCAAAACTGCAATCTCGGTGGAAGCTCCTTGCCGAAATCCAAACTGGTGTTTGTACATCATTCCAGTGTACTCGAAGAAGTTGTTGAGTCGATTACAAAGTACCTTCTCGAAGACCTTGTTTATTGCAGGTAAGACTGAGATGGGTCTGTAATTTGTAGCATCCATGGGATCACCTCCTTTGAATACGGGATATACTAAAGATCGCTTAAGGCATGCTGGATAATCCGTCACACAAATGCTATCGTTGATGCAAGCTGCTAATATAGAGGACAGAAGTGCCGAATGTTGTTTCAGAGCTGCTACTGGAAATCCATCAACCCCGGTTGCCTTAGATACGTCTAGACTGTTGATTATCGACAAGACCTCGATTTCTGATGTAGGTTCCTTGAAAAAGGAAGAATTACAATTCTCCATAGTGCTGAACTTATTAACGTCGCCATCGGTTTTCAGAGTGCTAGATAGATTTTCACCAACCGATGAAAAGAAGTCATTGAAAGCATCGCCAACTCTTGCCGGATCTATTAGTTCATCACCGTTAGCTATAAGTGAAATCGATTTACACTTATTAGCTTTATTCCCAATCAACTCGTTGATTCTTGACCACAGAGCTTTAGGGTTATCAGCGGATAAGATTCTCCTATAGTAGGCTGCTTTGGCACGTTTCTTACAATTCGCTAGATTTTTATTTGCACGGTCCAACATATTTTTTAAAGGTTGATCTTGCCGATTGCGTTTCCATCGCTGATACAATTTGTTGGAAACACGACTCAGTTCCCATATTTCCAGGTTGAACCAGGGACAGCAGTTATTTTTAACTTTAATTTCAACGGACCTACTGTTTGATTGCAATTGACGAAGATGCAAGTATTGCTTAGTGATTGCTAATATACGATCATTGGGTGACAGTGATCTAAAGTCGAATGTGTTTAGGAACGTGTGAAACAGTTCATCCAGTCGTTTGAAGTTCGTGTTGACTTTTGTAAAAGATTGAGAAGATCTGCGGATTTTAGTTTGGTACAATGTAAGAATGTACTGATGATCACTCAAGTTGCTATCCAAAGTATAATTAGAAACCAGATGGGACTGCTCAGCATTAACAATGACATGGTCCAAGATATTGTTACTGCTGGGACGAGTAACTTCAGTATTGGTAATCATCATATTGTACGACGCCAGCAGTTGCAGATACGTTTGGACTCCTCGAGAAGAAGTATTGTTGATTGGCAAGTTCATATCCCCCAGTATGAAATGCGTACATTTTTATCAGTTAGAGATAAAATATTATCCATCCGATCAATAAAACGACTGAACTCGTAATCTGGAGGTCGGTAGAATCCATGTACAAAGACTTCCGCCAGGCTTGATTATTAGTTTCAAACCAATATAGTGGCACCCAAAATCCATTGAGTTGGCAATTTCAATAAACTCCAGTTTCTTGTTGACAAAATAGAAAGCCCTCCAGACGAAGATGCACGACATGAGTGTACGCAGTTATATCCTTGGATGTTATAAAATTTAGATCGGTCCTCCTTAATCCAAGTTTCACCAACTAGCAGCACATCCACCGCCACAGGCAGCATTCGTAGAAATTCACATAGCGTATCAAATTTTTCGAAGCGATTCAGACCACGAGCATTTATTTGAAGCAAACATAATCCTTCAAATGAATGTTGTAATGTTATGCCATCTGTCGATTCCAGATAAAAGTTTTTCGACTTATTAACCTCCATAATTATAGTTTATATGCTCAATGAACTGCTATTATTATAAGTTTGCTCTAGATGCCTTCAAGAAGCTTATTCAGGTCTTCTCTTGATTTGATTGCAATTGGTTTCGAATTATCGTAGTGTTTGATTAGTATTACTCCGTTTCGACCTGGCCATACGTAGCGAATATTCAAGGTGGTTTGATGTTGTTTAATGGTCCGAAGTATCTCCAGCGGCAAAGGCGACAGATCTTCTCGGATTATAACTTTATGAGTCCAACCCATTGGCCAACGCATCCCTTGTATCATGGATACTGTTAAAGGTCCAAAGATCTTTTTGGCTTGCAAAAAATTTTCTTTCACCTGAACATCCTTGAAGGTAATTCTAATAGGATTACTGCCTTTTTAGTGGAAGAGACTCGTGTACAAGTCGCAACGTTGCGTCTATCCAGATCATACCCTATAGTCTTACAGGTTTTTGACACGAGATCAAGGGTGTTTTCATTGGGAACTCGAGGAACTCCTAATAGGATAGCATTCGAGGACATTTCAGTTCGTAATCGAGAATCGATTTCAACTTCTTGTCGATGAACTACATTGGAAACAAGTTCCGTTTTATCCTTCAATGCCTTTATCGAAAGTTTTAGAAAATCATTCTCAGCCTTCAATGTTTTCATTTCAACTTTCAATTTGTCGAGCTGACAAATGAGATCGTCGAATTTAGCAGATAAAAACTCTTGGCCAGTAACGATTTTATCCACCAATTTTGTCGAATGAAGTTCCAGCATAGAAGAAAAGATAGCTGGTAACTCTGGAACGCTAATATTTGATTTCGAATCCATAGCTTGATGTTCGCTAACAGATGGCGCTGATTCTGACGTAAACAGATATGATCGGTCTGTTGTTTAGTCAAATACCACGAAGCGGTTCCTACTTACATACATATAGGTTTCTCCGTCCGCGATCAAGCTTGCATGTATGGAGACTCACACTATATCAGAGGTGTTATGATGCGGATGATGCGCCTTCGATGAATTTGATGAGTGCTATGACGTCGTCTCTCGTTGTTCGCGCTGGTAATCAACACATACAATAATGCGATGAATGATACCTCCGGAAACTCCTTCAGGAATTTTTCCGAAAGCTTCTCCAAGAATTCCTCCGAAAGCTCCTCCAGGAATTTCTCCGGAAGTTTCACCAGGAGTTCCTTCGGGAATCCATCCGGAAACTCCTCCAGGAATTCCTCCGGGAGTTCCGCCAGGAATTCTTCCGGAAGTTCCGCCAGGAATTTCACCGCAAGTTTCTCCAGAAATTCCTCCAGTAATTCCTCCGAAAGCTCCTCCAGGAATTTCTCCGGAAGTTCCTCAACTCCTGAGGAATTCTTCCGGGAGTTCCACCAGGAATTTCTCCGGAAGTTTGTAAAATTGTCACTATTTTGTGATCACTATGATCATAGCTGATCTTTTTAAATAGGCAAAAAATCCAATTAGGAAGAGAGTTGTGAATACGAATTGTAGCCCTCCCATGTAAATAATGTAAATAGTAGATTAGTAATTAGTCGCGCCTAATGTCCTACGGTAGTCTAGGATTAGTAGCTTACACCTAATATTAATTATAATTAAAAATATCTTTCTAACAATTATATCTTGCGTGTTTTTGTTCTTCTTTATCGATCGTATCTTGTCCTGGTTGCATCAATCCTCGTCTCCGTTAAAGTAGTAACTTCGCTTTGTCCGTCATATAGCCATTCAATCCACTTTATCGGCAAACCATTGTCTTGTCCCATCAAATGTTATCGTTTATAGTCCATCGTTTTGCTTTTTCATCATGAGTACAAATCCCGTTTCTATAGTAGCCCAATCGTCTCTACTATATATCACTAAATCTATTCCAATAAGATATCCAGATGCCATGTTGATTTTCCATTTTACCTTCGACCTAAAAAGATACAAAAACAATCCTTCCCCGATTCCCCAAAACATTCCAAATTAACAAACATTGATTAACGGCACAGTTGGTCACCTCTTTCCTGTATTTTTTTCACCGTTTCAAAGTTAATTTTTATGTTCGCAATTATTTTCAACATTTTTCCACTTCACTGTCTCAACCGTTTTGACATTTTGTTGATGTTGTGTTTTTTGTGTTGGCAGCGCAAGAGTGAATGAGTGCCAAGGGTGTGAGTGACGACTTGTTCCCGGAGTGACTGAGCGAGGGGTGATTCATTGTATTTGTGGTATTGTGCATTCTCATAATATTTCGAAAGAAATATTATTGAAGAACTTTTACATTTAAGGCATTTTGACACAAATTTTCCACGAAAATACCTTCAAAGGCAAAAAAATCCAATTAGGAAGGGAGTTGTGACTACGAGTCGTAGCCCTCCCATGTACATTGAGGCAGTTCACATTTAAAAAATGTTCGAAAATTCCAACTCCCATATGTCTATTAGCATCATTTTGATAATATAGGAGTCCTGGCAAAATTTCAGGCAATTCGAAGGCCGTTAAGGGGTGGCGCGAAGTCAATTTATGTTTACACTGGATTTTGTTTTTACACGATTTATATTTTCTCAATTTTCCATTCATCCTAAATGTTTAACGCATATCAATTATCATGTGATTTTTCCTGGATTTTTTGAAACATGATGCGAAGAGTTTGGTGGTAAATTGAAGTCACACGATAAATAACACGAGCGAAAAAAAATGCGTAAAAATAAAATCCTGTGTATATGGAAATTTGTATGGGAAAATCGTAAAATTTATTCAAGTCTCCCTACAGCTGTCAAATCGTAATGAATTCAAATAAACATCCCCAACCTCCATTTTTGGAATCTATTTGAGCTCAACCAGTGGGTAGTTCATTAATTTTGATTTATATTTCCACTGCTACACACTTAGATCACAGACAAACAGACATAACACTCGTCAAATTTCCATCGTTCACTGATTTACTGGACAATTCAAATAACCATTAGTTGACCAATCGGTCACTAGTGGCGCGCGCATCGGTTTTGCTCTAGTTTGACGTTTGCTCACTACTGCCATCTGGTTCGTGATTTGCCCAACTGACTGAAATCAACAGATGTCGTTAGTGTTAGAACGACGATGAATTTGATGAGTGAATGTTCAATGTGTTATGTCTGTTTGTCTGTGCTTAGATTATTTTACAGTATACGGTAATTTTTTACCGAATTCTCAACAGCTGAACGTTCGGTAATCAGTTCGGTAAACGAATTCATTACCGAACGTACGGTAATCGTTTAGGATTACTGAACTGTCAAAAACTACCGAACTGTTCGGTAAATTCACCAGAATATTTACCGTAGGATTTGTACTTCCAATTTATGCCATAATTTAAATATTATTTTATCGATTGTAATATTTGTAATAGTAATTAGATTTCAATATCAGAACGGTGTAAAACATATTTTATTTCAAAATTACATGTCAACATAAATATTCTCTAGTTATGAGAATATGGGCGAGGTAAAGCGGCTTTTGTCAGGTACAACGTAACGTGATTTATATAAAAATATGTAGTTCAAACGTGCAAAAGATGGTATTGCCAGGTATTGCTGCGATACCAGCTTTCCATATCAGGATTTTGATGGACTCCAGTTACTGAAATTATTAAAATAAATAACGGCGTTAGAACTGCAGCCCTTGCATAACAACGCAATCGATGCGAATCATAAAATACATTACCTTAGTGTTACAAATTAAACTGTTCCGGAACATTGTGTATCTACAAAAGCAAAGAATAAAACAAAAATTAGTTATTAATGTTTATTGTAAAATAATATGGCTTACCTTTTTTGGAAAAATCTTGTGGAATCGTGTAACTTTTTCTTTTCATGTATGGAACAGAATGTAACAACTGTCAAAACTATTTTACAGTATTTCGGTAAACCAAATGATCGATTACAATTTTCTTCGGTATTCGATTACCGACTTCGGTTGTTGGGTTGATTTACAGTATGTTCTGTAATTTTTTTGACAGCTTTCGTCGGAAAATATTCCAAATTACGGTGCGTTCGGTAAAAGATTTACTGAACAACTGTAAAATCCTAACTTTTACCGTAATCTTGTAAAAAATACGTTGTTACCGAATGAATTCGGTGAAAAAATTACCGAACAACGAAATAAAATCTGAGTGTGTACGTTGAGGCTAATTACACCATTTTAGCCATTTATCCCATATTCACACTGTCAATAGAACCTTTAAATCCACTAATAACTATTGTATTACCTGGAGGTCTCATTTATATAGATTCCAAAAAGGGAGGCTGGGGATGTTTATTTGAATTCATCACGATTTGACAGCTGTAGGGAGACTTGAATAAATTTTACGTTTTTCCCATTTAATTTTCCATATACACATAAATTGACTTCGCGCCACCCCTAAATGGCCACCGAATTGCCTGAAATTTTGCCAGGACTCCTATATTATCAAAATGATGCTATTAGACATATGGGAGTTGGAATTTTCAAACATTTTTGAAATTTGAACTGCCCTCATGTACATGTTGTAAATATTAGATTAGTGTGTTAGTACGCGCCTAGCACCCTACACACCAAATTTTCGATTCATGATCCAGCAATTCGATTCGCTGGTTGAATTTCAGCAAC
Source organism: Armigeres subalbatus (assembly GCF_024139115.2). Classification (NCBI taxonomy): domain Eukaryota; kingdom Metazoa; phylum Arthropoda; class Insecta; order Diptera; family Culicidae; genus Armigeres; species Armigeres subalbatus. Next base: position 196,977,125 of record NC_085139.1, read on the forward strand.
ATATTGTTTTGCTGGAATACTGCATTTCTGTTCGATGTGTACTGAAATTCAGCATACATATCTACTGAAAACCAGTAAGCCAAATAATATCAACTGTCAATCAGTATTTTGTGCTACATTTTACTGAATACCAGCAAACAATTCCAAAAAACACCGTGAAATAGTAAATTTTAATTGCTGAACGCATAACAGCATTTCTCCTTTTGCTGAGACCCAGCAAATCATAACTGTCAAATAGATGTTGAACCGCGCATATCACATTTAGCTAGTATTTTTTCACTTGGACGGCCATTTTTGTTCTTTCTGAATGGAAGTCAGCGACAAAGTGCTTTTCCTGTTGTGCAGAAATCTCTGTAAGTAAAATCAAATTTGTTGCTATAAGCTATTCGATTTCAATTATCTCAACCAAATATATTTTGTTTCAGTCGAACAATGCCGCTGACAACCAAAAATCATGTAGTCCATAGCTACATCGGCTGGATATTTTATCAACAAATAGTGATTAAAAACATTCGTCGAAGAATAAATGTTTGAAAAATAAAGAAAAGAAACATAATAATTGTAAAAAAAATGTAAAAATAAAGTGTATGTTTTGATATTGAATCTCAGTCCCTTTATTTAATCTATACTTTAATAGCATGCAATCGCAATTAGACAATTACTGATAACCAGCAAGCAATACTTTGATTTTGCTGAAAGTTCAGCTGGATTATCAGTATCTTTTTTTGCTGAAAATATTGCTGGTTTAACAGCACAAAAAAATCAGCAAAATTTTGCTGGTTTTCAGCAAAAGAAATTTGGTGAGTACGGTACATCTAGTATAAGTAGCTTAAATTTAGTATTAATTTGTAGTTAAACCTCACACACGATTTTCGCTAAATTTTGTCAATGTTTTCGTTTTCCGTCATAGTCCCAGTCGTAGTTGCAAAATCTCGTCTTTAGTCATCATTCCAATAGTAGCTTATCGTCCTTCTTTATCGACGCCTTGTCTAGTTATATAGTTATATTCGTCGTCCATCTTTTGTCATTTTCGTCATCTCTTGTCCAACGATAGTCAGTATTGTGCTAAAAATAAAATAATGCTTAGTGGTTTTGTTGTTTTCTTTTGTGGTTCATTCGTTTTGAGCCGTCTGTTTGGTCCGCCCACCCATCGCTAGATCCATATTCCTATCGGCTTTTTCCTTGCCTTTCTTCGTCGAAGAACGCGTTGACTACCTAGAAAGTTAAGAAAATAGCCCTTCCCTGATCACCAAAACAAATTTTTCTTTAAAAAAAAACATCAACCGATACAGTTAATGATCACTTTCCTCAAAAATACCACCATTTTCATCACATTTTTTCCAAGTTTTTACGTTTCACTTGCAAATTATAAACAAAACTTTTCTCATTAATCATTTTTTTGACTCATTTTTTTTGCTCCGTTATGTTGGCAGCGCATGAGTAAATGAGTACCAAAGGGATGAGTGACGACTTTTTCCCGGAGTGACTGACGAGGGGTGATTCATTGATTGTGGTATTGTACACAGAAAAAAAATCCGTTGTTAAAACTACTATTTTGTAGACTACGCACTGTTTTTAAAACTACTAGGGGAACGGTTCGCCACTTCATCTCATAGCTCCTATTTCCATCCCATCAAAAACAAAGCAATGGTAAGACATTTGGTTTGTTTATTATTTTTCTGATTTTTTTCAGCAGTGAGCACGCATGTTGACAAAAAGAAGCGACAAATTTGGTGCCGCATTTCTTTGTTTAGCGATGAGATGGATATATGTACAGTGAGATGGAGATCGGAACATTTCCCCTATGAAATTTCAGTAAATTTTACCATGGTTCCAGAGTAATTCACCACAGTTTCAGTTCATGTGACAACATTCCGCATGGGTCACAGTAGATTTTTATTGCGCGCATGGTAAAATCAAACTGGTTTGTTATCTGCTGGAAATCGTCGGTGCGTATTCTTAAAATAACCCTCGGAATGGTAAATTCGACTGCAATTTTTTTTGCGTTTACGTTCTCATAATCCAGCTTTCCACGCTCGGTAATGGCGGCTTGTCGCTGTGTAAAAATCAATCGGCCACTGTACTGTTTGACACTAGCGTTCCTGGATGAGGGGAAGGGAAAAAAGGCCTTTTCGCCAGTGAGTTTTCCTCCAGCTAGTGTCAAAAAGTACAGTGACCGATTGATTTTTACACACCGAAAAGCCGCCATTACCGAGCGTGGAAAGCTGGATATATTTTATGATGAAATTTTTTATATTTATGTAGCTTGTATTCTGCCCATGATCGCATATTTGTAACATTTGCATTTTTGGCGATTTTGAGATAGGCTCATGAATCATCTCCAAATTGCTAATTCTTTCAGCTGACCAGGTGAAATAAGAAAGATTGTTCCAAAAAACTCGAAAAAACTATCAAGTTGTTTTGTAACATTGAGCAAAGTGACTGCATAACCGTAACACCGAAAAACTTTATTGCCGGTACTCCGTGTGCTGTGTACCAAAATTTTCGCAATTAGTTTGCTTTCAAATACCAAATAATGGAAATGTTTTTACCGAAGATTCCAATTGGATAAAGTGTTTGCAATTTTTGGGATTTTTTAGAAAATCATTAAGGTTTGCATAGTTATGCATATCGCAAACTTCATCGTTCCATTTCTCCCATGCCTACTTTTGTCGATTGTTACAAATATGCAATCATAGGCAGTATTGTGAATAGCTGTCGGACTTTATGTCTGGAGTTTGTTTACGTCACATGTTTATGTAAAGATCAGTTATGATCATAGGACTCGGGTATTCTATCTGGGGAGATCACAGCTGAGATTTACGATTGTTATGGTAGAAAGTGGGAGCAGCCAGGGATTCGGGGACATGTTCTGGAGTAGGTTGACTCTCAGGATCTACAGGTTGTAGTGGAAGTTATTTACGTACACTGTCTTAGTTTTCGTCTAACAATGCACAATGGGGAAATCCGATTTCAAAGGTGGAAAAAATTGATAACTTTCTTCACGAACAACTTACAGAAGAGATCAGGAGCTTATTCGAAAGGGAATTTTGCAAAGAATTCAGTGAGTGCTGTTTCATGGACGTGTAACGCTTCTGTATGTAGCTATTGAGCTCGTTTTGCCCTAATGCCCCATATATTGCGAGTTTCCAAACTATTTGTCATTTTATCTTTAAGACATTGTTCTAAAATTGTGTTTATCTCTACACTGTGGATCCATAGAAGGGTACTAAATATATTTTGTTGGTAAAAGGTGGAAATTTAAAAGATTTTGGGGTTAAATAAGCATCAAAGTGCATTTTATGTGCAATTTTCATGTATTCTGTAAAAAATAGTAATATTTGCAGTTAAGTGTTGATATTATTGTCCCAAAGTGTTGAACAGATATTGACAAATGTTTGCTGAACGAAAATTAATGAAATAAATCGTTTCACAAATGTTTTATTTGATTATTTGTTGAGTAAAAAACGATTTTTAAAAACTTTTGAATAACACCGATGCCAAACATTTCCAAACCATACCCGATAGCACTACTAAACAAGAATAGTCATCTGTTATGAGTCTTGCTGTGATCATAGATAGGAGGTGATGGGAGATACTCTTTTTTCTTACCTTTTTGCCCAAATTCCCCTATAAAATAATTTAGCTCAATGATTTCGAGCAAGGAAATGATGTAGTAATGTTAATTTAGTCGATATTTTCCAATGATATAATAAAAATAACGAATAATCATATAATTCATTAAAAATATTGAATTATAGGGGATTTAGGAGTCATACAGCTCATTTAATGTAATTTTTTATTCAAAATAGGATAACATTTTTCACAGACGACGCACATAGATGATTAAGGGCTTATTCGAAAGGGAGTTTTCCAAGAAATTCAGTGAGAAATGTTTTTTAGACGTGAGACACTTCTGTATGTAGTTATAAGGCTCGTTTTGACCCAATGTCGCATACATCACAGTTTATCATATTTTTCGTGCTTTCGTCTTCCAAGTATTGTACTAAAGATGTGTTCTTCTCTTCATTATAGATTCATACATAGCACTATACATATTTTGTTGGAAAAAGTTGGAAATTTAAGGGATTTTGGGGTCAAATAATCATCAGTGTGCATCTATGTGAATTTTTCATGTATTCTGTAAAAAAAAAATACCCAAGAAATCATTTGCACTATATTACGTCAAATAATCATTTAGGGTTAATATACGGTGGTTTAAAAACATGTAAGTATTGAAGTAGCTCCTAATATGGTCAATTTTGGCAAAATCTACAGCATCAATGTTACTCCATCATTACTTAACCCAAAATCATTGAGCTATATTATTTTATAAGGGGAATTTGGGTGAAACGTCATGAGAAAAGAATATTTCTTATTTACTCCTATCTATTGTCTCATCGACTAATATATTTACTCTTATCTAGTTGTGCAAACGGGTATGGTTTGGGAATGATTGGCATCGGCGCCTTTCAGAAGCATTTAAAAAATCGTGTTTTACCCAATAAATCACAAAACAAAACACTTGCGACACTAACTTCATTAGTTATTGTTTCGCAAACATTTATCAATGTCTGTAGAACATTTTGGAAGAATAATAATAATTTTATTATTTTTCACAGAATACATGAAAAGTTCACGTAAAGTGCAATTTAGTATAGTGCTATGTATGGATCTATAATGAAGAGGAGAACACATCTTTAGTACAATACTTGGAAGATAAAAGCACGAAAAATATGAGAAACTGTGATGTATGCGACATTGGGGCAAAACGAGCTTAATAACTACATACAGAAGTGTCTCACGTCTACAAAACATTTTTCTCTGAATTTCTTGGAAAACTCCCTTTCGAATAAGCCCTTAATCTTCTATGTGTGTCGTCTGTAAAAAATGTTATCTCATTTTGAATAAAAAATTACATTAAATGAGCTGTATGACCCCTAAATCCCCTATAATTCAATATTTTAATGAATTATATGATTATTTGTTATTTTCATTATATCATTGGAAAATATCGACTAAATTAACATAACTACATCATTTCCTTGCTCGAAATAATTGAGCTATATTATTTTATAGGGGAATTTGTGCAAAAAGGTAAGAAAAAATAGTATTTCCCATCACCTCCTATCTATGATCACATCAAGACTCATAACAGATGACTATTCTTGTCTAGTAGTGCTATCGGGTATGGTTTGGAAATGTTTGGCATCGGTGTTATTCAAAAGTTTTTAAAAATCGTTTTTTACTCAACAAATAATCAAATAAAACATTTGTGAAACGATTTATTTCATTAAATTTCGTTCAGCAAACATTTGTCAATATCTGTTCAACACTTTGGGACAATAATATCAACACTTATCTGTAAATATTACTATTTTTTACAGAATACATGAAAATTGCACATAAAATGCACTTTGATGCTTATTTGATCCCAAAATCCCTTAAATTTCCAACTTTTACCAACAAAATATATTTAGTGCCCTTTTATGGATCCACAGTGAAGAGATAAACACAATTTTAGAACAATGTCTTAAAGATAAAATGTCAAATAGTTTGGAAACTCGCGATATATGGGGCATTAGGGCAAAACGAGCTCAATAACTACATACAGCAGCGTTACACGTCCACGAAACAGCTTTCACTGAATTCTTTGCAAAATTCCCTTTCGAATAAGCTCCTGATCTCTTCTGTAAGTTGTTCGTGAAGAAAGTTATCAATTTTTTCCACCTTTGAAATCGGATTTCCCCATTGTGCAATGGCTCACGAGGTTTTTTGACATTGTACAATGATCCAAAAACAAATTGTCTGAATTCCTCAAAAATAGCAAATCCTTGACAATGACATTTCCCCGGTAATAACATGCATTTGCTGGGTATAAAGCAATGATAATTGGTACCCTTCATCGGAATCACGGTTTGCCCAGTGAAAAGCAATGATTAATGTGTTTCCTTCGGGATGGTGGGTGTGATCCCTTCTTTAAAAATATGCGTTTTTCCGGAGTAAAGCTGTTCAAACCCACATGAGTGCGTGATCTCTCATGTTTCGGACAGCAGAACGATTGCGTGGTCGGCCGAATTATTGTGTTCTGCATTGCGCGGCCGGTAATAAAAATAATCAGTTTAGTGCGTGATCTCTCATGTTTCGGACAGCAGAACGATCGCGCGGTCGGCCGAATTATTGTGTTCTGCATTGCGCGGCCGGTAATAAAATTAATCAGTTCAGTGCGTGATCTCTCTTGTTTCGGACAGCAGAACGATCGCGCGGTCGACCGAATTATTGTGTTCTGCGTTGCGCGGCCGGCAATAAAATTAATCAGTTCAGTGCGTGATCTCTCTTGTTTCGATGCGGGCTTGGTAGTCATATGGCTACTGCTTCTGCCTCATGGTTTCTGGTTTCTGGTCATGGTTTCAATCCCAGGTCCGTTCCATTCTCCTACTTTTTATCTTTCTCTTTATTTCTCATGTTCTAGCAATCGCTAGAACTGGAAATGGACTTCCATACCGTTTCCATTACTATTCCTATACCTTCAACTTGAGTATTCTAACAGTAATCTGCTAGAATTGGAAATGAACTATAGAGCTCGTTTCCTACATCCAATTAGAAATTCCATCACTTACCTTCTCCTATCTATCACATTGGCAGCTCGTTAACCAAGACGGACCCCTGCCTCTCCAACCTAACCCAGAAATTCCAACAAATTCCGCATGAACTCGTGGCAAGTGCAGAGGTATATTCGGCTTGCAGTGGGCGAGTGATTGCATCATCATTTCCTCCCCCTTCCCTACATTGACTTGCATTCTGACGTGGCAGGCGCCAGTATGACCTAACAAATGAGATCACCAGTACTTGTACATTGAAGATGTGTGCTAGTCCCAAGCAAACATCTGTTGGTTCCCTGTGCAAGAACAGCTGATCTGGTCATAATGGAGTAGCAACTACGAGCAGTCAATCAAGCTCAAGCTCAAGCTCAAGTAAAGCTGTTCAAACCCACGATCTCTTCAAAATCAGTCAATGTTTCCAAAAGCCTTCTTTTAATCCAAAGTATCAATAAGTAAAAAACAATTACCCTGATGACCAATTGGTTTTATCATTTTCAGATTGTGAAAAAAAAAATGCGAACCAAACTGGCAATTCCGAGCAAGGCCGGATACATAAAGCTTCTTCTTCTTCTTATTGAAATTTCATCCCCACACTGGGTAGAGCCGCCTTGCAGCTTAGTGTTTATGAAGCACTACCACAGTTATTAACTGCGATGTTTCTAAGCCAGGTTACCATTTTTGCATTCGCATATCATGAGGCTAGTACGATGATACTTTTATGCCCCGGGAAGTCGAGATAATTTCCAATTCGAAAGTTGCCTAGACCGGCACCGGGAATCGAACCCAGCCACCCTCAGCATGTTCTTGCTTTGTAGCCGCGCGTCTTACCGCACGGCGATGGAGGGCCCCGGTACATAAAGCTAGTGTCCAATAAAATAATGTCCAATTTTAGACAAAAAAAACCCTGATTAATCCACCTAGCGGTGATGATGCCTTTCTCGCTCGTTCAAAAGGGTTGACAAACATATTTTTCACATTTATTAATGGCAGCCTTACTTTGTACCGTTAAATGCACAAAAACGATCCAGAAAAATGAAAAACGATCCATTAATAACATCTGAATGTTCCATAAAACGCTACCTTAAATCCACAAAATAGCTCAGGCGTATCCATAAAGATTAATTTTAAGATCCATAGCTAAGCATAACTAAGCTAAAAAATAAACCAAATAATTGGAAAATAAGTATGTACCTTTAAACATGATCAAGAAAAACAATATCATTCCTGCTATTTTCCCATCATCCATTTGGAAAATGATCCATAGAAAACTACATTTTGATCCATAAAAATACAATTTTGCGCAATTTTTATCGTGATTATGATCCAAAACTTCGGTAATATGATCCATAGTTTTGGATATATGATCCATAATGTTGGTCATTTGACAAACTTTCGAGTGTTTCTTGTTTTGAAGTCAGAATCCAGCTTAGGCTTCTGGCACCCATCAATAAGTTAGCCTTTTAAAATTATTGTTTTGAATAGTATGATTCTTCATATAGATAAGAATTCATTTTTTGCTGATAGCAGTTCCGTTTTTGTCATTGACATTCAACCACTTTTAACTAAGATTTACGAATTTGATCCGACTTAATAAAATGTGAAGGAATTCTACTATGGTTGCTTTTTCTTCATATGGAGGCATTTCGGAGTGATTAACGGAAGGTTTTATTAAAATTGATTCATATTAATTTGTTTTGTATATATTATAATGAACTGATCTAAAATTATTTATCAGATCACTCTGTACAGGTAAACTATCACTGTACAAAATCTGATAGATTACTCGTGACAGAGCTGGTGTTACCGAAATCAGCATACTTGGGCCAATAATGTCTAATACTTTATATCATACTGATTGCATACCTGATATTATTCTATCAGGAAATCAAAAATCGTTGATTGAATTAGAGTAATTTGTTATGGATTATAGCAAGGATGTTTTCGATCATTTAGTAATATAGGTTCGATAATTTAGTAGTTTGTCAATAACTCATTCCAGAGGATAAATGTCGAAAAATATTCGCACCAGAAGTCCACCATAAAACACGTTTAAAATTTAACTTCTGGTATGAGTAATCGACAAACTAAATGATCCAACTTAGATTACTACATGATCCAAAACATGCTTGGATTGTAGAAAAGTTTGGATACATTTTCCATTGACTTGCCAAAAAGAAAATTTTTCTTCAAATCCTACCGAATCTCAGCTTCTCCCACATAATCCGAGTGCTATTTAAAATCTTCAAACAGATGTGTTGTCACTATGAATGGGGTTCCAATTGGTCTAGCGAAGTCCAAGATTTAGGACTTATGTATAGCATGAATTAATTAACTATCAAAAACCACACCGAAGGTATGCAAGCGAAAAAAGTACGAATATAGTAAGTATTTATAGAAAATCAAAACCATTTACTAAAATAAACTGTTTTATTTACAAACTAGTTGTTAGACCAGCCATGTTTTACATATACTGTGCCAATATGAATTATTTGCTGCAACGCCAGGAAAAATGCATTATAGTGGATTCAAAATAAATGTTGAAATTGTTTCTGAAGTTGCTTCCCTGCACACCAAAACATTATGAATATTATGTGACATATTTGAATGAATTGACACAAAAGCACATGACGTAAACTCAATCGTATATGTTTTTCAACGTCAGATGATTTAAATATGCCACGGAACCTAAAAACATAGCACCAGGTGCGTTGCCGCACGAATGCACAAGCAGCCGATGATAAGTGCAAATTGCATATAACCTGTTATACTTCGATCACCACTCATCCAAGAAGTAAAGATAGCTGAGGGGTAACGTTCTAGCCTCTCACTCAGAGAATCTGTGTTCGACGCTCGTTCGGTTCTCATTTTTTCTTTCAAAAACATATTTATTTTCTATAACTCAATACCACATTTTTAACATCGTTAACATTAAAACATCGATTCGTCAAATCTGAGAGGCGAGAGCACTCCCACGCAATCCAACACCACCAACAGGTAGCCGAAGTATAACATATATATGTTAGACTACATATCTACACATGTCTTTTAATCGAAATAATTAGACTTTCATGTTGCCAATCTAAAACAAAATTAAATTTCAAACACGAAAAATCTGTGTTTTAACATTTTAACAATCATTTTAAAATTGACGCCCTTCACCCTTGCCGGGGTGATGGGCCAATGGGGCGTGTTGATGATGCTTCCTTCTGCAATATTCATCCAACGGCAAGCGCTTGAAGCGAATGTAGTGACGTTTTATTTTAGTATTAGCATTTATTTTAGTATTACAAAAAAATCCCGGGATATAGAACAAAAAATGTTTCCAGTTGGCAAACATTCGAGTGCTTCCCAGTTTGAAGTCAGAATCCAGCTTAGGCTTCTGTCACCCAATCAATAAGCTAGCCTTTTTAAAATTATTGTTTTGAATAGTATGATTCTTCATATTGGTAAGAATTCATTTTTTGCTGATAGCAGCTTCGTTTTTGTCATTGACATTCAACCACTTTTCAACTAAAATTAACGAATTAGATCCGACTTTATAAAATCTGAAGATAATTCTACTATGGTTGCTTTTTTTTTCATATGGAGAGCATTTCACAGTGAAATGCTTAATTTTAATTAGCTTTTGTATCCAAAATCCAAAAGATCCAAAATTATTTATCAGTTCACTCCATACAGGTAAACTATCCATGTACACAATCTGATAGATTACTCGTGACAGAGCTGGTGTTACCAAAATCAGCATACTTGGGCCAATAATGTGTAATACTTTATATCATACTGATTGCATACCTAATATTATACTCAATTAATTTAATAATTATCAAACCTATACATTTAGTAGTTTGTCAATAACTCATTCCAAAGGTTGAATTTCAAATGTGATGTCCACCATTTCTAGTGCGAAGGTTTATACAAAATGATAGCGCTAGTTTCAGTAACTTATACTGACTAATAATAACCAACAAAAAAATATTTTGCTATCATTCAGTATAAGTTATTACAAACTAGTGCTTTAAATCGATTATTAGTTAAATTAAAACAACAAACCGTAGGGCAGAGCTGTCGAAAAATTTTCGCACCAGAAGTCCACCATAAAACACGTTTTGAAATTTAACCTCCGGGAGGAGTCATCGACAAACTAAATGATCGAACTGAGATTACTACATGATCCAAAACATGCTTGGATTGTAGAAAAGTTTGGATACATTTTCCGTTGACTTGCAAGAATGGAACATTTTCTCCGAATCCTTCCGAAACTCAGCTTCTCCCACATAATCCGAGTGATATTTGAGAACTTCAAACATATATGTTATCACTATGAATGGGGTTCCAATTAATTGGTCTAGCGAAGTCCAAGATTTAGGACTTATGTATAGCATGAATTAATTAACTATCAAAACCACACAGAAGATATGCAAGCGAAAAGGTAGGAATATAGTAAGTTAATATTTGTAGAAAATCAAAACCATTTACTAAAATAAATTGTTTTATTTACAAACTAATTGTTAGAAAAGCCATGTTCTACATATACTGTGCCAATATAGATTATTTGCTGTAACGCCAGGAAGAATGCATTACAGAGGATTCAAATTAAACATTGAAATTGATGTTGCTTCCGTGCACATCAAACACTATGAATATTAGGTGACATATCTGAATGAATTGACACAAAAGCACATGACGTAGACTCAATCGTATATGTTTTTCAACGTCAGATGATTTAAATATGCCACGGAACCTAAACACAGCATCCGGTGCGTTGCCGCACGAATGCACAAGCAGCCGATGATCAGTGCAAATTGCGTATAAGCTGTTATACTTCGATCACCACTCATCCAAGAAGTAAAGATAGCTGAGGGGTAACGTTCTAGCCTCTCACTCAGAGAGCCTATGTTCGACGCTCGTTCGATTCTCTTTTTTTTTTTTCGAAAACATATTTTTAACCAATTTTTCTTTTCTATAACTCATTACCAAATTTTTAAAACGACTTCTCTGCGTTAAAGATTAAAACATCGATTTGTCAAATTTGAGAGCGGAGAACACTCCCACGCAATCCAACACCAGCAACAGTTAGCCGAAATCTTCACCTATATGTTAGGCTACATATTTACATGTTTCTAACCGAAATAATTAGACTTTCATGTTGTCAATCTAAAAGTAAATTAAATTTCGAACCCGAAAAATCTAACTATTTTCGGCTAAAATGTGTTTTAACGTTTCAACAATTATTTTAAAATTGTCGCCTTATATCCCTTACCGGGTGAAATAAAAAAGCATCACCCGGCCCCCATTTTGTTTACTCGCTTCCGTCAGGGCCAAAGCGGTGTGTTGGTGATGCTTCCTTCTGCGATATTCATCCGACGGCAAGCGACTGAAGCGAATGCAGTGCGGTTCGCTCCCGCCGAAATGTGCTTGCATAGCGTCCTCACGTACACCAGCTGCGCTCCCATACGCTGATTGAACGCTACAAAAATAGCTGCCACGTGAGAAGTTCACTCGTATATAGGGTATGCGAGCGCATGATAGCAAAATAATAGAAAAAATGGGCCTGATTACGTTTAGTAAAGAGAAACGTTATTAATTATTGAACAGTTTTATCTTCGTTAGAGGTAACCCAAATAAACACTTATAGGGCGATCATGCCTTCAGTGAAAACAATGGATTCTTAATAATAATATTGTTCATCATTGCATTTCTTAAAGTTTGCTTTACTTGAAGCGACACGTTGTAATTATGCCATTATGAATACTAACTGAAAACAATAATTTCCCAACAAATTGACTTTCCTACCTATATACTGCCGCCGAAAGCGTAACTGTTCCATATTTTCTTCCATGCAAAATCAATATTGGACGATTATGCTTGCGACGGCAGTATAATGGAGCTCATTTTACCTCCAAGAAATTTAGATTAATTATCAAGGCAAAATGAATCCAATTTCATGTCTATCAAATTCAAAGTTTGTCTATCAGTTAATGCATTAAAACTATCAATTTAGAACCACTATTGATTTTATCAAATATATTTTCTTTCATTGATTCAATAATACTTCCAATATTGGTACCGTTACCCTAGCAGAGTGAACTCTGTGGCTTTGAAAAGAAATGAACGTATACCAATTTGATGAATACTGTACAACTTATATTTACTCATACCATGTGTGTCCCGATGGTTTAGTGGTATAGTAAGCGCTTTCCACCCCAAAGGTCAGCAGTTCGAATCTAGGAAAATTCAGTGTAGAACATTTTGCTGTTTTTTTATACGCAAAAACAGTTTTTTGGCCATAACTCCAGATTGCGATGAGCTATTGATCTAATTTTCAATAGCAAACAATGGGACTGAATTCCGCGTCGACTGCAACTTGTTGCGAGCAAATCGGACAATGGGAAGTTCAAAAAAGTGTGTCTACAAATTTTGTACACATACACACATACACACATACACACATACACACATACACACACACACACATACATCCACACATACAGACATCACCTCAGTTCGTCGAGCTGAGTCGATTGGTATATAACACTATGGGTCTCCGGGCCTCCTATCAAAAGTTCGTTTTTGGAGTGATCATATAGCCTTTCGGTACAACTTTGTTGTACGAGAAAGGCAAAAATCGTTGCAATCTTCTATTACAATGGTTAGCTCCTTGTACCCAGTATAAATTAGGTTAAGTTTAGTTTAAGTTTAATATAAATCCTACATGGTTCAATTCAACCAGAGGAAAAATCCTAACTGCCAGAGGCAATTGAAATGCATTAACACTAGGATTGATTCGCTAAAAAAACTTACGCGGATACATTCGTGCAGAAAATCGTTGTAACTAAATTTTCAAATGGCTATATCTCAGTGGTTATTCAACCGATTTTCTCAGTTTTTTCACCAACCTCTTAGCCATCTCTTCTAGTTTCTGGACATTGCAAAATATTGTATCTAGGGGTGTTCAATTTTTCACTAGGGCTGTGGGAGTAAAGCAACGGATTTAGAAAAATGCGATTTTGGAGATATATTCATATTTCATTACCAAAAATGATATCTATTCATATAGAGATGATGGAAATGATAAAATAACAAATAAAAGACATCACCTGGAACATAAGAACACATTTTGAGCATCCCTACTATGCATACGATGATAATTCGGTACCTTTAGGAACCACTTTATACTACACGATGTATAAAGCTTCAGAAAATGTTTTCAAGCATGTTGTCTACTGTGAACTTGTTAAAATAAATGTAAACTATATACGAAACATGTGTGATAATAAATTATGATGTTCTAGGATCTCCGAACTGTACTGGAATTTGAATCAAATGGTCTTCCGAATCAACCAAGGCTTCCATGATGCCCCCAGCCGCATTATCAACCCTATTATGTCCTCCGAGAATTTGTCTTTCACTTCCATCTCAAATCCAGGCATTTGAGATGTTGTAAGATCTCCAAATTGCCCTGGAGTTTGAGTAAAATGGTCTATCGAATCAACGAAGGCATCCATGGTGTCCCCAGCCGCGGTATCAACCCAATTATGTCCTCCGAGTATTTATCTTTCACTTGGGTCTCAAATCCAGGCATTTGAGTTGTTGTAAGATCTCCAAATTGTTCTGGAGTTTGAGTAAAATGGTCTATCGAATCAACCAAGGCATCCATGATGGCCTCAGCCGCGGTGTCAACCCAGTTATGTCCTCAGAGTATTTATCTTTCACTTGCGTCTCAGGCATAAGAGATGTTGTAGGATGTCCAAATTTTCTTGCAGTTTGAATCAAATGGTCTTAGGAATCAACCAAGGCTTCCACGAAGTCCCCAGCCACGGCATCAACCCAATTATGTCCTCTGAATATTTGTCTTTCACTTGCGTTGCAGTTTCAGGCAATTGAGTTGTTGTAAGATCTCCAAATTGTCCCGGTATGAGTAAAATGGTCTATCGAATCAACCATGGCTTACATGATGTCCCCAGACGCGGTTTCAACCCAGTTATGTCCTCCGAGTATTTATATTTTACTTGCGTCTCAAATCCAGGCAATTGAGATGTTGTAAGATCTCCAAGTTTTCCTGGAGTTTGAGTAAAATGGTCTACAGAATCAACCAAGGCTTCCATGATGTCCCCAGTCGCGATATCAACTTTTTTATGTCCATCGAGTATTTGTATTTCACTTGCGCCTCAAATCCAGGCATATGAGATGTTGTAAGATCTCCAAATTGTCCTGGAGTTTGAGTAAAATGGTCTATCGAATCAACCAAGGCCTCCATGATGTTCTTAGTCGCAGTATAAACCCTATCATGTCCTCCGAATAATTGTCTTCCACCTGCGTATCAAATCCAGGCATAGGGGATATTGTAAGATCTTCATATGGTTCTAGAGTATGAGCAAAATGGTCTATTGAATCAACCAAAGCTTTCATGATGTCGTCAGCCGCGATATCAACTCTTTTATGTCCTTCGAGTATTTGCATTTCATTTGCGCCTCAAATCCGGGCAATTGAGATGTTGTAAGATCTCCAAATTATCCTGGAGTTTGAGTGAAATGGTCTATCGAATCAACCAAGGCTTCCATGAAGTCTCTAGCTTGTTTTTCACTTGCGTCTCAAATCCAGGCAAATGAGATGTTGTAATATCTTCTAAATGTCCTGGAGTTTGTATCAAATAGTCTAGCAAATCAACAAGGCTTCCATGCTGTTTCCAGCAGCGTTATCAACCCAATAATGTTCTCCGAGTCTTCAAGTTCCACTTACGTCACAAATCCAGGCATATGAGATGTTGAAAGATATCTAAATTGTCCTGGAGTTTGAAACAAATGGCCTACCGAATCAACGAATGCTTCCATAATATCCCCAGCCGCAGTTTCAACACAATTATTTCCTCCGAGTATTTGTCTTTCACTTGCGTCACAAATCCAGACATATCATATGTTGGAAGATCTCCAAATTATTCTGGAGTTTAAATCAAATGGTCTACCGAATCAACCAAGGCTTCCATGAAGTCCCTAGCCACGGTATCAACTCAATCACGTCCCCCGAGTATTTGACTTTCTCGTGCGTCACAAATCCAGGCATATGAGATGTTGTAAAATCTCCAAACTGTCCTGGAGTTTGAATCAAATGGCCTACCGAATCAACCAAGGCTGCCATGATGTCTTCAGCCACGATATCAACGCAATTTAGTGGACATAATTGTTTTTAAATTACTTTCCAAATGAACCACGACTTGCAAATCAACCCTACCTTGAAATATGTCTCCAGCAGATGTTTTTATCCAATCTTCCGAGCCCATGCACATGTTTGGTATATAAAAATGCTATGTTATTAGTCCCCCAAATCGCCCTGGATGTGGATCAAGTTGTCTGTCAACCAAATCAACCTCGCCTGGAACTATGTCTCCATCGAAGGCATGTATCTAATCATGTCTTCCGAGCTCATGCACACATTTAGTCGAGTCAAGTACGAGACACTAAAGAAGGCCTCGCATATCTGGTAAGTTACAATTAAAAATTGTCTTATGACAAGTGATTACCCAAATCATGCAGCTAGGGATGACAGTGTACCGGAGTGTGAGATTTCTGCTGCCGTGACTGGTCATACGTAGAACTTAACGTACTCCTCCCAAAACAACACGCTTTACGATGCCTCTCTGAAATGTTTTCGGTTCCCTCATTTTCTCGATTCAAGGAGAAAAAACCGAAATAAACCAGGTAGTAAGTGATCTCTCCTTTCTTCCGTTTAACCAAAACACCAACCTTTTTGGATTGTTTCCCCATTCTCTTCATAACTTTTGAAAGCAATGACCGTCGACTAGAGTGTGCCAATTACAGAGGGATCACCCTTCTGAACTCGGCGTACACAATTCTTTCGCGTATTCTGTTTAACAGACTGACACCGCTAGAAGAGTCCTTCGTCAGCGAATACCAGGCAGGTTTTCGTGAGGGTCGATCAACGACGGATCAGATGTTCAGCCTGCGGATGATCATTGATGAATTCCGGGAGTACAACTTGCAGACTTACCAAAGTTCTTGTTGGCGTATCGAGTAACCACCCACTCCCCCTATTTTTTGGCAAAAATACGTTCCATTCTAGTGTCTTCTTCCGTTTACCTCGAGGACACCATTACTAGTACCTGATTGTACCAATTTGATCAATGATGATCGGATTTAACGAGACGTGCCCGAAATTAGACTTCGACTGACAAAGTGATGTTCTTAAAATTGAGGTTTTTAGAGTAAAGTTTCATTAAGACAAACATACACTGTCGAATGATTATTATGATAATAATAAACAATAAACATCATAAGTAAAGTAATCAACTCATATGCCTGGATTTGTAATGCAAGTAAAAGACAAATACTCGGAGGTCATAATTGGGTTGGTAGCGCGGCTGGGGACATCATGAAAGCTTTGGTCGATTCGATAGACCATTTGATTCAAACTCATGGACAATTTGGAGATCTTACAACATCTCAATTGCCTAAAACTGCGACGCAAGTGAAAGACAAATATTCAGAGGACATAATTGGGTTGATGCCGCGGCTGGGGACTTCATGGAAGCCTTGGTTGATCCGTTAGACCATTTGATTCAAATTTCAAGACAATTTGTAGATTTTACAACATCTCATATGTCGAGATTAAAGACGCAAGTAAAAGACAAATACCCGGAATATATAATTGGGGTGATACCGCGACAGAGGACATCATGGAAGCCTTGGTTGATTCGATAGATCATTTTGCTCAAACTCCAAGGCAATTTGGAAATCTTACAATATCTCAAATGCCTGGATTTGAGACACAAGTGAAAGATAAATACTCGGAGGACATAATTGGGTTGACACCGTGGCTAGGGGCATCATGAAAGCTTTCGTTGATTCGATAGACCATTTAACTCATACTCCAGGACCATTTGGAGATCTTTCAACATCGCCTATGCCTGGATTTGAGACGCAGGTGAAAGACGATTACTCGGAGGATATAATAAGGTTTATACTGCGACTGAGGACATCATGGAAGCCTTGGTTGATTCGATACACCATTTTGCTCAAACTCCAGGGCAATTTGAAGATCTTACAACATCTCAAATACCTGGATTTGAGATGCAAGTGAAAGACAAATACTCGGAGGACATAGTAGGGTTTATACTACGGCAGAAGACATCATGGAAGCCTTAGTTGATTCGATAGACTATTTTACTCCAACTCCAAGACAATTTGGAGATCTTACAACAACTCAAATGCCTGGATTTGAGACGCAAGTGAAAGATAAATACTCGGAGCACAAAATTGGGTTGATGCCGCGGCTAGGGACATCATGGATGCCTTGGTTGATTCGATAGACCATTTTACTCAAACTCCAGGGCAATTTGGAGATCTTACAACATCTCAAATGCCTGGATTTGAGATGGAAGTGAAAGACAAATTCTCGGAGGACATAATAGGGTTGATACTGCGGCTGGGGGCATCATGGAAGCCTTGGTTGATTCGGAAGACCATTTGATTCAAATTCCAGTACAGTTCGGAGATCCTAGAACATCATAATTTATTATCACACATGTTTCGTATATAGTTTACATTTATTTTAACAAGTTCACAGTAGACAACATGCTTGAAAACATTTTCTGAAGCTTTATACATCGTGTAGTATAAAGTGGTTCCTAAAGGTACCGAATTATCATCGTATGCATAGTAGGGATGCTCAAAATGTGTTCTTATGTTCCAGGTGATGTCTTTTATTTGTTATTTTATCATTTCCATCATCTCTATATGAATAGATATCATTTTTGGTAATGAAATATGAATATATCTCCAAAATCGCATTTTTCTAAATCCGTTGCTTTACTCCCACAGCCCTAGTGAAAAATTGAACACCCCTAGATACAATATTTTGCAATGTCCAGAAACTAGAAGAGATGGCTAAGAGGTTGGTGAAAAAACTGAGAAAATCGGTTGAAAAACCACTGAGATATAGCCATTTGAAAATTTAGTTACAACGATTTTCTGAACGAATGAATCCTAGTGTTAATAATAACCAAAGATGTTACATAGCAAATAAGGATGTTAGTGTTAAGAAAACGCGGAATACCTAGTCTAAGAGATGAATGCATGATAGTTAGCAAATAAAATTAGTTAAAAAAATAAACAGATCAGATGGCACTTTCTCGCGCACTAAAATATTAAGAAAAGCACATAAGAGAGGTCGAAATTGCACTTTAGGGGGATAGATTTTACTTTTTCCACAAATTCATATCCATTTGTGGTTATTTGAATTTGCAAGATTGCGACCTTTGAAATTTTTTTTTTCGTTTTTGAATTTTTTTCCCAAAGGGTGACTTTCGGCAAAAAACAATGTTTTTTGATAACTTCGGAACGCAATGACCGATCGGGCCAATTTTCAATAGGAAACAACTACACCACAATCCGCGTCGATTGCAACCTGTTCGGATTATGCTAAGTACCAAAAAATGTGGCTCACATTTTTGTACACATACACACACATACAGACATCCCCTCAATTCATCGAGCTGAGTCGATTGGTATATAACACTATGGGTCTCCGAGTCTTCTATCAAAAGTTCGGTTTTGGAGTCATCCTCTAGCCTTTCGGTACAACTTTATTGTACGAGTAAGACAAAACATGGTGGTGCTAATTTTATTTCGCTTAGTGTACATGATTTTCCACAGTACCGGTCTAAGTATCGACTCATCACGTGGAACACCCGTGGTCTTTCTTGACAGTAGAAATTCATTTAAAATCAAAATCATATTTTTGACCAACATTTTCTAGAGATGTTAAATGCGCTTGTATAACATCCACAACACGTAATGTCAAATTGTTTCTGCTCGAATGGACTATTAGTTGATGTCCAATTACCCAATACGACACGATTGTATTCGAAATAAATTAAAACAAATTTAAAAGGTTAGGTTGCATTCTTAGAACCAGCAGCGATAGGATCAAGCAGTCAGTGTTGATGTTGGCAACAAATGCTGAATCCAATGGAAGTAAGCCAAACCTTCCGTCGCGCTCCCGACACATTCCATTCACTTGCAAGCTTTAGTCTGAACTTGAGTCGTAAATCATCTTTTAAGCATGCCCAAGGTTTAGCTTCGGCCGCTCTCGTTCCAACATACAACCTTATGCGAGAATGTGTGTGCTTTGAGCAAAGTAAATTATGGTTTGCAAGCAATCCTTTATTATTTCACGCTCATTTTTCCAAGTTTTCGTGCAGCGCACCGGAAGGGAATCCGTTCGCTCGATGTTCCGGGTCTGCTAGGTACATGCTCACACGGACATGAAACTGTAACCAGTTTGGAACAAATTGCATATAAAAGAAAAGTTAAGTAAACCAACGAATTATTTTCCATCAATGTGCACGACCACACGTGTCACAAAATTTCGTCAGTTCCACCTTGGATGAAAACTATGAACTGAAGCTTCATAATTCTAATGATTTATAAATTAACCTACTGCAAAGCTGTTCTTCTCCACGGCAAGCAACTAAACTACAATTATGCGTTTCTCAGCGGTGAGATACATGTGGTAAAAAAGCAGATATGTAATACTGAAGGTTAATGGTATCAAATTCCGAGTCTGTCTTGGAAATTTTCGGACGGAACATTTTTGGACTTTGCTAGATATAAGAATACTTTCCCGAACATTTGTGGTAACAGTTGGCATGCAAATTATGAAAATGCCTAATGAATACGGTGTCCCAAATGTCAGATGAGATGTCTATGAAATAATGAAGAAGTTTTTTTGAATCAAAATTGAACTTCTTCCAACACAGCTTTTAAAGGCATTGAAATTAAAAACAAGCAGAAATGTAAAATTTAGGAAATTTTAGTAATTCTAAAAGCTTACTTAGTTTCTGCTCTACAGATCTCCAAATCTCATTGGTTTTGGGTCGTTAGGTCTTACTATCTTTGTCGTGGTTAAGCACTTAAATCCGCTTTGTACAACCATGAAACTGCAGCTAACTATCTACAGTTGGTCATATTGTATAAGTGGAAGGATAATAGAAAGATGATAAGGCGAAAAATTATGCTTCCCCATGTTTTTTGGTCAGTTCCGAATGACCGGATTTAGGGAAGGGTTGTATCGCGATGTAGATTGCTTACCCAGAATAATTAACCAGAATCATGCATGATTTTAATTATAATTGATTCTGCGTCAACCAATGTATGAGTTCGAACTCTTTGTTTTTGATTTCTGATGCATCCCTGGTAGCTAATAGAACCATAACGCGTTGTTCACCCGCTGCGCTCAAACAAAATAGAAACGGAAGCGTAAACAATATGAATCAAAAGAATTAAAACTATATAAATAAATGTTGTTTCCCGCTTTATACACCCCCGATCCTACAGCAAACATCCGTGTGACTTACAATACATTTTTTACTTAGCTGTTGTTATAACGAAGCCCACCTCAACTAGCTATGATCACAAACAGTGCACGCAGGCAGGGTAGCGTCACATCCACACGACACTCTTGGAAGGATTTAAATGCAGTGGAAGCTTTCTCTCGGATAATACAATTCAAAACAGTTACATGGACCGAACATTTATTGGCGTACAAAATTTTATCTTCTCATCTTTGTATCAATCTGTCAGTTTCAGCGAACACGGTGGACATAGCTTATGTTCTCTAAAGGCAGATTTCAACTAGCAAGTTAGAAAGATCGCGGTCTCTACAAATCGCACAATACTACCCACGACTGCACACCATCTGCTGGTACGTTACTACCGTGGTGGCAGCCGAGCCCAGTTCCATCGACTTCCGGTTGTGGTATTGTTATACGGCAAATGCTGAATAGCCGAGCAACGATCCGTTCGTTCATCGCAGGTTGGCTGGAGCGTGCTAAACAAGTAAGTAGCTGGTACAATTCCAGCATGGTTGAGGTAGGTGTGTAATAACTTGGCTCTCGAAGAAGCTCATATTGCAATCGCAACGTGCCCGGTTTGTGTTCGTCCTTTGTACTACAGTGGGATGCAACAACGAAGATGACGCTGCAACCGAGGAGGGGCACGCGCACATCGCATAATATCCACACGTTCCGGCATTCATATGTGCGACTCAAGGCGTCTTAGGTATTATTGTTTGTCCGCACCTCCGTAGTACGGTCTGAGTTGTGCTCCCCGTCGAATCCAAAACCGGAAGGGCAGTCTCGAACGAGGGGGGTGGTAATGGGTTGCATTTAAGTGAGATTTATTGAAGTATACGTATTAGCAAAACGGGAAACTCCTCCTCCGCTCAGCCGAAACAGTGGCACGGGTCTTTGGTGGGTCCAGCTTATTGGAGGGGGTGAACTAGCACCATGCAGCGTGGCAGTTGTCTTCCTAATGCGAACACATTTGCACTAGCATGCAGTAGCGGTTTATTGAAAATGAATGGATTTACTTAGGGATTTATTATGTTGATAGTTACCCTCGTTGAGTTATGAGGAAGTAAGCTCTCACGGGAAAGTTGTTGCAGCGTGTGAGGATTTTACAAGAATTATTCAGTATCATTCCCAATTACGTGAGTTGGCAAATTGGATGTTTCAGACGTACGAATAATAGTTTGATTGAATAGATATTGCAGAGAAAACACACCGTGTCAAATATATTCTTATACATAATCAAACTTCAATTATTTCACATCAGTGTTCCGGATTTCGTTGGTAATTGTTTTTATTGAAACATAATATAAAATGGATCGATTACAGCATGTGGTTTGCAATAGTACCGCCTTTAACCTGCAGCTTTTTGATCGTTTGTTCCTCGACTACATTTATGACCAAATAAAACAATCTAAGAGGTTTAGATCTGGTAAACGTGGAGACAATTCGGCAGTTTTGGATCAACTTCAGTGTATGGACAACCGCTTCGGCCTTCTGTAACATGAAATTGGCCGTTCTGCTTAGCTAGCTAGCTAGTGCTTGCTTAGCTTTGACTGACTACACATATCTGTGATTGACCAGAATCAGTGGAATTGCACAAAAAATCAACTGAATTAATTACTGGGATTGTTCATGCATTCTTAGTGAGCAAATCTTAGTGACTCAAATATTCAAATGATCAATAAAGGCTCCAGCCACCTCGTTGTAGTCAGTTGGACAGAGGGAAGGAATATTAGTAGGTGGCTTTTGCTATTTGAAGATAGTGTTTACCTCTGCGTATCCACGGAAAGGATTATCACTTAATCGGTAGGCATCTTTGGATCTGGATTGACACTGATAAGTTATGCGACCGTGCCGGTTGTTTAAACAATGGTTTCAAGGTTTCAACAAACGGCCGGCCGCATAAAGCACACAAAACAGGAACGTAATCAAACGCGAACAAATTCATTCACTTCACGACCGCACAAAGCACAACGATGCCGGACCGTGTGCCAAAGTGTCTAAGAACCGTACATGAATATGATCAAACGCGCACTTCACACCATGCATATGGTGGCATATGCAAAGCGTTGAGGATCACGCTTTGAATGCCTGAAACGGCACGCAACACTAACATCCTCCAAACACTAGTCAGTTACCTTCATTGTCCTTCGACGAGAAAAACCCACTCTAAAGATGCCTGGTGGCATATGCAAACTGTGGCAGATCGCGCTGTAACATGGATCGTCCATTCAGTACATTTTCTCTAAGTTTGGCTTCATGACATTCTGTAACACTTATATATTATAATAGTTTACGATAAAAACAAACGGTAGCTTTTCGTGCTTACAAATAATTTCACAACTACGAGATGAAAAAGTGTGTTTTGCGTTGGAAAACGTCTTACCAAAAGATATTTTAGTTACTAGATAAAGATTGTCGCTTCGGTTCCCTTTGTTCTGCTGTCCGAAACATGTGTGGTACATACCTGTCAAATCGTATGGATTTTCCTTCTTTGACATTTAGCTCCCCTATCCTCGCCAGCAAAAGATGTTCCGGACAGCGACGACAGCGACAATCTTTATCTAGTAACTAAAATATCTTTTGTCTTACCCGAAGGTAGTAAGACTTTCCAAAGTCAAAACACACTTTTTCATCTCGAGGCTATGAAATTATTTGTAAGCACGAAAAGCTACCGTTTGTTTTTATCGTAAACTATTTTAATGTACCTATAATTGTTACAGAATGTCATGAAGCCAAGCTTAGAGAAAATGCCGGTGTCGAATCAGAATCTAAAACTGGGGACCATCACGAAATCATGTAAGATTTTAAACGTTATCTACTAGCACAAAGGTTCCCAAACTTTTTGAAATGCGACCCACCTAGCGGAATCCCATGTTACTTGCGACCCACCAGGTACCAAATGCATTGATTTTATGAAATTGGATAAAAATGATTTCGCGTCAGAATCAATAAATAATAACAAATTGCTCCATATCTCACCATTGTAATTACTTTTTTTTTTAGATCTTTATTATTGTGATTTTTTATATTTACAATAAGTTTATCACGTAATTGTAATTACTAAAATTTCACCAATTTTCCATTCTTTTTGGATTGTATTTGGTTGAGATTTGGATATGGATTGGATTTGGATTGGATTTGGATTTGACTTGGATTGGACTTGGATTGGACTTCAATTGGACTTCAATTGGATTTGGATTAGATTTGGTTTGGACTTGGATTGGATTTGGATTGGATTTGGATTGGATTTGTATTGGATTTGGATTGGATTTGGATTGGATTTTGATTGGATTTTGATTGGATTTGGATTGGATTTGGATTGGATTTGGATTTGGATTGGATTTGAATTGTATTTGCATTGGATTTGGATTGGATTTGGATTGGATTTGGATTGGATTTGGATTGAATTTGGATTGGATTTGGATTGGTGTTGGATTGGATTTGGATTGGATTTGGATTTGACTTGGATTGGACTTGGATTGGACTTCAATTGGACTTCAATTGGATTTGGATTAGATTTGGTTTGGACTTGGATTGGATTTGGATTGGATTTGGATTGGATTTGTATTGGATTTGGATTGGATTTGGATTGGTTTGATTGGTTTTGATTGGTTTGGATTGGTTTGGATTGGTTGGTTTGGATTGGTTTGGATTGTGTTTGCGTTGGTTTGGATTGGTTTGGATTGGTTTGGTTGGTTTGGATTGGTTTGGATTGGTTTGGATTGGTTTGGATTGGTTTGGATTGGTTTGGATTGGTGTTGGATTGGTTTGGATTGGTTTGGGATTTGACTTGGATTGGACTTGGATTGGACTTCAGTTGGACTTCAATTGGTTTGGATTAGATTTTGGTTTGGACTTGGATTGGTTTGGATTGGTTTGGATTGGTTTGTGTTGGTTTGGATTGGTTTGGATTGGTTTGATTGGTTTGGATTGGTTTGGATTGGTTTGGTTGTGTTTGCGTTGGATTAGGATTGGTTTGGATTGGTTTGGATTGGTTTGGATTGGTTTGGATTGGTTTGGTTGGTTTGGATTGGTGTTGGATTGGATTTGGATTGGTTTGGATTGTGTTTGGATTGGTTTGGATTGGTTTGGATTGGTTGGATTGGTTTGGATTGGTTTGGATTGGTTTGGATTGGTTTGGATTGGTTTGGATTGGATTTGATTGGTTTGGATTGGTTTGGATTGGATTCGGATTGGTTTGGGTTGGTTTGGATTGGTTTGGATTGGTTTGGATTGGTTTGGGTTGGTTTGGTTGGTTTGGATTGGTTTGGATTGGTTTGGATTGGTTTGGTTGGTTTGGATTGGTTTGGTTGGTTTGGATTGGTTTGGATTGGATTTGGATTGGTTTGGATTGGTTTGGATTGGTTTGGATTGGTTTGGATTGGTTTGGATTGGTTTGGGTTGGTTTGGATTGGTTTGGATTGGTTTGGTTGGTTTGGATTGGTTTGGATTGTGTTTGGATTGGTTTGGATTGGTTTGGATTGGTTTGGATTGGTTTGGATTGGTTTGGATTGGTTTGGATTGGTTTGGGTTGGTTGGATTGGTTTGGATTGGTTTGGATTGGATTTGGATTGGTTTGGATTGGTTTGGATTGGTTTGGATTGGTTTGGATTGGTTTGGATTGGTTTGGATGGGTTTGGATCGGTTTGGATTGGATTCCGTTGGTTTGGATGGTTTGGATCAGTTTGGATTCGGTTTGTGTTGGATTCGATTGGTTTGGATGGTTTGGATGGGTTTGGATTGGTTTGGATGGTTGGTTTGGAATGGTTTGGATTGGTTTGGATTGGTTTGGATTGGTTTGGATTGGTTTGGATTGGTTCGGATTGGTTTGGTTGTGTTTGCGTTGGTTTGGATTGGTTTGGATTGGTTTGGGTTGGTTTGGATTGGTTTGGATTGGTTTGGATTGGTTTGGATTGGTTTGGATTGGTTTGGATTGGTGTTGGATTGGTTTGGATTGGTTTGGATTTGACTTGGATTGGACTTGGATTGGACTTCAGTTGGACTTCAATTGGTTTGGATTGGTTGGATTGGTTTGTATTGGTTTGGATTGGTTTGGATTGGATTTTGATTGGTTTGGATTGGTTTGGATTGGTTTGGATTGGTTTGGATTGGTTTGGATTGGTTTGGATTGGTTTGGGTTGGTTTGGATTGGTTTGGATTGGTTTGGATTGGTTTGGATTGGTTTGGATTGGTTTGGATTGGTTTGGATTGGTTTGGTTGGTTTGGATTGGTTTGGATTGGTTTGGTTTAATTTGGTTTAATTTGGTTTGGATTGGTTTGGATTGGTTTGGATTGGTTTGGATTGGTTTGGATTGGTTTGGATTGGTTTGGTTGGTTTGGATTGGTTTGGATTGGTTTGGATGGGTTTGGATCGGTTTGGATTGGATTCCGTTGGTTTGGAATGGTTTGGATCAGGTTTGGATTCGGTTGTGATTGGTTCGATTGGTTTGGGATGGTTTGGATGGGGTTTGGTTGGTTTGGATGAATTGGTTTGGAATGGTTTGGATTGGTTTGGATTGGATTTGGATTGGTTTGGTTGGTTTGGATTGGATTCGGATTGGTTTGGATTGTGTTTGCGTTGGTTTGGATTGGTTTGGATTGGTTTGGGTTTGGTTTGGATTGGTTTGGATTGGTTTGGATTGGTTTGGATTGAATTTGGATTGGTTTGGTTGGTGTTGGATTGGTTTGGATTGGTTTGGTTTGACTTGGATTGGACTTGGATTGGACTTCAGTTGGACTTCAATTGGACTTCAATTGGTTTGGATTGGTTGGATTGGTTTGGATTGGTTTGGATTGGTTTGGATTGGTTTGGATTGGTTTGGATTGGTTTGGATTGGTTTGGATTGGTTTGGTTGGTTGTTGGTTGGTTGTTGGTTGGTTTGGATTGGTTTGGATTGGTTTGGGTTGGTTTGGATTGGTTTGGATTGGTTTGGATTGGTTTGGTTGGAATTTGGTTGGTTTGGATTGGTTTGGATTGGTTCGGATTGGTTTGGGTTGGTTTGGATTGGTTTGGATTGGTTTGGATTGGTTGGATTGGTTTGGATTGGTTTGGATTGGTTTGGTTGGTTTGGATTGGTTTGGGTTGGATTTGGATTGGTTTGGATTGGTTTGGATTGGTTTGGATTGGTTTGGATTGGTTTGGATTGTGTTTGGATTGGTTTGGATTGGTTTGGATTGGTTTGGATTGGTTTGGATTGGTTTGGATTGGTTTGGATTGGATGTGGATTGGTTTGGATTGGTTTGGGTTGGTTTGGATTGGTTTGGATTGGTTTGGATTGGTTTGGATTGGTTTGGGTTGGTTTGGTTGGTTTGGATTGGTTTGGATTGGTTTGGATTGGTTTGGATTGGTTTGGATTGGTTTGGATTGGTTTGGTTGGTTTGGATTGGTTTGGATTGGTTTGGATTGGTTTGGGATTGGTTTGGATTGGTTTGGATTGGTTTGGATTGGTTTGGATTGGTTTGGTTGGTTTGGATTGGTTTGGATTGGTTTGGATTGGTTTGGATTGGTTTGGATTGGTTTGGATTGGTTTGGATTGGTTTGGATTGGTTTGGATTGGTTTGGGTTGGTTTGGATTGGTTTGGATTGGTTTGGATTGGTTTGGATTGGATTTGGATTGGTTTGGATTGGATTGGTTGGATTGGTGTTGGATTGGTTTGGATTGGTTTGGTTTGGACTTGGATTGGACTTGGTTGGACTTCAATTGGACTTCAATTGGTTTGGATTAGATTTGGTTTGGTTGGATTGGTTTGGATTGGTTTGATTGGTTTGGATTGGTTTGGATTGGTTGGTTTGGTTTGGATTGGTTTGGTTGTGTTTGCGTTGGTTTGGATTGGTTTGGATTGGTTTGGTTGGTTTGGATTGGTTGGATTGGTTTGGATTGGTGTTGGATTGGTTTGGATTGGTTGGATTGTGTTGGATTGGTTGGATTGATTTGGATTGGTTTGGTTGGTTTGGATGGGATTTGATTGGTTTGGATTGGTTTGGATTGGTTTGGGTTGGTTTGGATTGGTTTGGATTGGTTTGGATTGGTTTGGATTGGTTTGGATTGGTTTGGATTGGTTTGGATTGGTTTGGGTTGGTTTGGGTTTGGTTTGGATTGGTTTGGTTGGTTTGATTGGTTTGATTGGTTTGGATTGGTTTGGATTGGTTTGGATTGGTTTGGATTGGTTTGGATTGTGTTTGGATTGTGTTTGGTTGGTTTGGATTGGATTTGGATTGGTTTGGATTGGTTTGGGTTGGATTTGGATTGGTTGGTTTGGATTGGTTTGGATTGGTTTGGATTGGTTTGGGTTGGTTTGGATTGGATTTGGATTGGTTTGGTTGGTTTGGATTGGTTTGGTTGGTTTGGATTGGTTTGGATTGGTTTGGATTGGTTTGGTTGGTTTGGATTGGTTTGGATTGGTTTGGATTGGTTTGGATTGGTTTGGATTGGTTTGGATTGCGTTTGGATTGGTTTGGATTGGTTTGGTTGGTTTGGATTGGTTTGGTTGGTTTGGATTGGTTTGGATTGGTTTGGTTGGTTTGGATTGGTTTGGTTGGTTTGGATTGGTTTGGATTGGTTTGGATTGGTTTGGTTGGTTTGGATTGGTTTGGATTGGTTTGGTTGGTTTGGATTGGTTTGGATTGGTTTGGTTGGTTTGGATTGGTTTGGATTGGTTTGGATTGGTTTGGTTGGTTTGGTTGGTTTGGATTGGTTTGGATTGGTTTGGATTGGTTTGGATTGGTTTGGATTGGTTTGGATTGGTTTGGATTGGTTTGGATTGGTTTGGATTGGTTTGGATTGGTTTGGATTGGTTTGGATTGGTTTGGATTGGTTTGGATTGGTTTGGATTGGTTTGGATTGGTTTGGATTGGTTTGGATTGGTTTGGTTGGTTTGGATTGGTTTGGATTGGTTTGGATTGGTTTGGATTGGTTTGGATTGGTTTGGTTGGTTTGGTTGGTTTGGTTGGTTTGGTTGGTTTGGATTGGTTTGGATTGGTTTGGATTGGTTTGGTTGGTTTGGTTGGTTTGGATTGGTTTGGATTGGTTTGGATTGGTTTGGATTGGTTTGGATTGGTTTGGATTGGTTTGGATTGGTTTGGATTGGTTTGGATTGGTTTGGTTGGTTTGGATTGGTTTGGATTGGTTTGGATTGGTTTGGATTGGATTTGGATTGGTTTGGATTGGTTTGGATTGGTTTGGATTGGTTTGGATTGGTTTGGATTGGATGCGGATGGGGAATTGGTTTCGGTTTGGTTGGATTTGGTTTGGTTTGGATTGGTTTGGATTGGTTTGGATTGGTTGGATTGGACTTGGATTGGTTTGGATTGGATATGGATTGGAATTGGTTTCGATTTGGATTGGAATTGGTTTGGTTTGGATTGGTTGTGTTGAATTTTGATTGGTTGGATTGGTTTGGATTGGTTTGGATTGGTTTGGATTGGTTTGGATTGGTTTGGATTGGTTGCGTTGGTTTGGTTGGTTTGGTTGGATTTGGATTGGTTTGGATTGGTTTGGATTGGTTTGGATTGGTTTGGATTGGTTTGGATTGGTTTGGTTGGTTTGGATTGGTTTGGATTGGTTTGGATTGGTTTGGATTGGTTTGGATTGGTTTGGATTGGTTTGGATTGGTTTGGATTGGGTTTGGATTGGTTTGGACTAGATTTGTGTTGGGTTTGGATTGGTTTTGGGTTGGATTTGGATGGGTTTTGGTTTGGGTTGGAATTGGTTTGGATTGGATTTGGATTGGATTTGGATTGGATTTGGATTGGATTTGGATTGGATTTGGATTGGATTTGGATTGGATTTGGATTGGATTTGGATTGGATTTGGATTGGATACGGATGGGAATTGGTTTCGATTTAGATTGGAATTGGTTTGAATTTGGATTGGATTTGGATTGAATTTGGATTGGATTTGGATTGGACTTGAATTGGATTTGGATTGGATATGGATTGGAATTGGTTTCGATTTAGATTGGAATTGGTTTGAATTTGGATTGGATTTGTATTGAATTTGGATTGGATTTGGATTGGATTTGGATTGGATTTGGATTGGATTTGGATTGGATGTGGATTGGATTTGGATTGGATGTGGATTTGGATGGGGTTTGGATTGGTTTGGATTGGTTTGGATTGGTTTGGTTGGTTTGGTTGGATGTGGTTGGTTTGGATTGGTTTGGATTGGTTTGGATTGGTTTGGATTGGATATGGACTGGTTTGGATTGGTTTGGATTGGTTTGGATTGGTTTGGATTGGTTTGGATTGGTTTGGTTGGATTGGTTTGGATTGGTTTGGATTGGTTTGATTGGTTTGGATTGGGTTTGGATTGGATATGGTTTGGATTGGTTTGGATTGGTTTGGATTGGTTTGGATTGGTTTGGTTGGTTTGGATTGGATGTGGATTGGTTTGGATTGGATATGGATTGGATATTGGTTGGATTGGTTTGGATTGGTTTGGATTGGTTTGGATTGGTTTGGATTGGTTGGATTGGATATGGATTGGACTTGGATTGGTTTGGATTGGTTTGGATTGGATTGGTTTGGATTGGATGTGGATTGGTTTGGATTGGTTTGGATTGGTTTGGATTGGTTTGGATTGGTTTGGTTGGTTTGGATTGGTTTGGTTGGTTTGGTTGGTTTGGTTGGTTTGGATTGGTTTGGATTGGTTTGGATTGGTTTGGATTGGTTTGGATTGGTTTGGATTGGTTTGGTTGGTTTGGATTGGTTTGGATTGGTTTGGTTGGTTGGTTTGGATTGGTTTGGTTGGTTTGGTTGGTTTGGTTGGTTTGATTGGATGTAGATTGGTTTGGATTGGTTTGGATTGGTTTGGATTGGTTTGGTTGGTTTGGATTGGTTGGTTTGGTTTGATTTGGATTGGTTTGGTTTGGATTGGTTTGGATTTGGTTTGGATTTGGTTTGGATTTGGTTTGGTTTTGGTTTGTTTTTGGTTTGGATTTGGATTGGATTTGGATTGGATTTGGATTGGATTTGGATTGGATTTGGATTGGATTTGGATTGGATTTGGATTGGATTTGGATTGGATTTGGATTGGATTTGGATTGGATTTGGATTGCATTTGGATTGGATTTAGATTGGATTTGGACCTGGGGACCTGGGGACCTGGGGGCCTGGGGGTCGCGACCTACACTTTGGGAAACTATGTTTTAGCGCCTTTCAAGTTTATTTAAAATTATTAATGATAATCTATTGAAAATTCAAATTCTTGTCATACCCAGTAAAAATCCCGAAACAACAAATTCTGCTCATGCATTCCTAACACAGACATCAGATAGATGTAAGTTGCGAGCCTTTTGCTCCTACTCAAGATTTTTTTATGCATAAAGGAAGCAGTGCTTGTCGCAAGCGAGTCAATTTCTACACGCCCATCAAACAAAACGAACGAACTGCACCGGTTCAGATCGATACATAAAACAGAAGGGTTGTGTATAAGACATGACCGGTTTTCTTGAAAGGAAGCTCCTGGGCGTTTTGGAAGAAGGCCTCTGGGCCTCTTGGAAGGTGCCTCCCGGCCTTTTGGAAGGAGACTTCCAGGCCTCTTGAAAGAAGTTTCCGGGGCTTTTGAAAGAAGGCTTCCGGGCCACATGGAAGGAAGCTTCCGGGCCTCTTGGAAGGAAGCTTCCGGGCCTCTTGGAAGGAGGCTTCCGGGCCTCTTGAAAGGGGGCTTTCGGGCCTCTTGAAAGGAGGCTTCAGGGCCCCTTGAAAGGGGGCTTCTGGGCCTCTTGAAAGGAGGCTTCCACGCTTCTTGAAAGGAGGCTTCCCCGCCTCTTGAAAGGAGGCTTCCCCGCCTCTTGAAAGGAGGCTTCCCCGCCTCTTGAAAGGAGGCTTGCGGGCCTCTTGAAAGGAGGCTTCCGGGTCTCCTGGAAGGAGGCTTGCGGGCCTCTTCAAAGGAGGCTTACACGCTTCTTGAAAGGAGGCTTCCCCGCTTCTTGAAAGGAGGCTTCCCCGCCTCTTGAATGGAGGCTTGCGGGCCTCTTGAAAGGAGGCTTCCGGGCCTCTTGAAAGGAGGCTTCCGGGCCTCTTGAAAGCAGGCTTCCGGGCCTCTTGAAAGGAGGCTTCCGGGCCTCTTGAAAGCAGGCTTCCGGGTCTCTTGAAATGAGGCTTCCGGGCCTCTTGAAATGAGGCTTCCGGGCCTCTTGAAAGGAGGCTTCCGGGCCTCTTGAAAGGAGGCTTCCGGGCCTCTTGAAAGGAGGCTTCCGGGCCTCTTGAAAGGAGGCTTCCGGGCCTCTTGAAAGGAGGCTTTCGGGTATCTTGAAAGGAGGCCTATGATTTTCTTGGAAGTAGGTTTCCGAATCTTTTGAAAGGAGGTTTCCAATCCTCTCGAAAGGAGCGCACCGAGCTGCTCAGAAGGAGGCTTCCAATCTTCTTGCTACTAAGCAACATTGGTTTTCGAAAAAAAACCTTCATGTTTCTCAAATGGAGGCTTCCGAATTTTAGTTCAAAAGTTCATTCTTATTATATCTTTCAATATTTTGTTTCGATCATAGAAAATTTTCAAAATTTATTCATTTGTCGTTCTGTCTTTTTGATCTTTTGTCCCACTGCCCTGCATCCACTGGGCTGGTTGTAGAGGGCAGGATTAAATAGTCTTTGAGTAACTGATCGCCAAGCATATTATTTACAAGACAAAATTTGGAAATAAAAAAAAATGAAATTCTCAATACCAATAAGTTTTAATTTAGTCTCGCTAATAATGACAAAAAAAAAGATTTATTTAAAATTGTAATACATCCGCTTTTACGCATTTTTGTCCTAAGTACCCCCAGGGGTACTTTCTTATTTCAACTGGAAATCGCTGGAGTACCGAATATGATCCAAAGATTCCGGTTGAAGCATAGCAACCGATTCAACAGTGCTTTGACTACCCAAAACGAAACGAAACGAAACTTATCATATCTAACCATTGAGCCAATCAGCTTCCAGCCTTATTCTTATGCCAATCTTAACAACTTGTTTGTTGAGCCATTTAGCTCCTGGCTAAGTCGCGAATCACTCAAATGATCCACGGCGGCAAGTCTAACCTACTCCGACAGGAAGTTCCCCTGCGTTGGAATGTCCCGAACCGACGACCCGTTCCCGTGTAAGGCTTGTTGAATAACCTCCAACACTGTTGGAATCATGACTTAAGCAAATCAAGTGCCGAAGTCCTCTAGAGATTGCGCCGTTCGGTTCAATGGCACTACGACGATCCGAAACCGGTAATGTCATGCGTCTCATTCTACTCGGTTTAGTCCCCAGCGGTGATCTAGCTTACTCCGACTAGAAGCATCCCAGCGGCGAAACCACCTTCGAAACCATTTTTTTTTGTAGCTACGAGCCATTAAGCTCCCAACTTGATCACGGTCTACTCATAAAGTCATCGACGGTGGATGTATTCTACCCTGCCCATTCAGTTATATGGGGATGGGTAGTCATAGTAGTTCTTAACCGACGCACTACTAAAACTAAAGCCCCCATAAATTCTCCACACTCGCCCCTATCCCCCGGCCAGCACTCAAGCAATACCCCGTCAAGTTATCGTAGAAAATTTACAATTTGCTCTTATCAGAACCACGAGAGTGAACTTGAGAGACACCCTTTTCCGGATTCTCTACTAAATATTTTCTTCGCTTGACGTTTTTCCTGCATACAAACAACGTGTTCAGCCCATCGTAGTCTGCCGACGATCAAAAGACATAAAACGCCCTAAATACTTCGGATCAATGCTTTACACTGGTCGTTGTCGGCAAGTTATCGTAGAAGATCTTGTAAATCATTTCAAATTTTCTCTTATCAGAAGTCAGAACAATGAGAGTGAACTGGATACTCGTCTCCAAACAGATACATTTTGATCCTCTATAACAGTTGCGGATCTATCCCAATTTACTTCTGCAGTGATAGACCAGGCATGACAGAGTTCTAAATTTAGAAAATTCAATTCGCACTTTGGAAAAAATGTGCCAAATCCAAACCACCACCGGTAGTACACTTCGTTTTGTAGCATTACCTTTTCCATTACCCAAAAAAAGTCTTCTAACATTCGAAACGTACGGGATAAAAATCACATCCCGAAATGACTCTTCTCAGCGAGCGCTTTTGAAAGCATGTTCACAAATCTGGGTCACCACCACTGTTCGATGGGCCCACATAAACTCATATGTCGCAGTAAGCCTACGCAATCCTTCGAATGCTGAAAATGGAATTACATGGCTTTATCCGGTCTGAAGAATATCATTCGGATCTGCATTTCGCCAGCCCTGCCTACCACCTATCTACCCGACCGACAAACGAAGCAACCAGCAAACAAATCCTCTTCAGTCCACACGCGAAGTAACGTTTTCCAATTTCAAGAGCCACTAATTTATTCATGTCCGTTAAATTCTTTCGTTTGCTTCGTCCTCGACGGCGGCACTCGCAAAACCTGCTGACACCATTCTTTTCCACTGGATGGGCTGGCCTGGCCAGACCAGCAGCGCTGCCCAACAGCCCAGCAAGATTGTGCATGCTGTCGGAGTGCGCGGTGAAAATTTTATGCACCTGCAACAGGAACAGCACTAGTGCAGGCAGAGCGAGGTCTACATGATGCTACTGCGAATGAGTACGGAGTGCCTTGCTTGATATCACGGCCTGATATGTGGGTTGTTTTTTGTTGTCTGCCGCATATCGCCAGCCAGCCAGGCTAGCAATAATAATAACAGGCGCGATCTCCAGTGCTTGCTGCTGCGATTTTGCACATCAGGAGGAACTCGAATTGCAAACGTCAGATTTCACAAAAGTATAAAGAGAGGATAACTTTTTGGGTTGTTTAAATAGAAATAAAATGAAGCTTATTTTTACTGCATACAACTGCTCTGTTCCTGTTGTTTCGGAAGTCTTTCGATTTATTGTGGTCAATTGCGAGTCCCGCTTAGTGCGAAGTATGCATTGATCAAAAATGTTAAAATTAATATTCTGCATCAAGGTTCTGGAACTGTTTCAAAACGAGTTTGAAGGAACTATGGATAGGTACGTCTGACCATGAAGATGGAAACAAATCTTAAGACTCCGGTATATAGAAGACATCGCAAGCATGCATGGTACCGAGAATATGCAATCTGCATATTATATATTGCTTACATTTAACATTTTTTTAAACTTAATCATAATCATTCGTCATTACTTTAGATTATCCGATCCAGCTAGTTGAAAGTTTTTTTTAACTTAGAACTAAACACATGCCGGTTCTCGAATAAGTAGAGGCAATAAACTAAATCATCTTCCTTTTTCTCTAGAGCTAACATTATTTCTCAAATCACAACTTCTTGGAAGCATCATCTGACAGGAACTATTTTTACCAGCTTGGTAAAACCTCGAACAAACTATTTTTACCACTTCTATTTTGTCTAACCGCTGTGCTTTGTCCTTATTTCGGGTTGATGTTTCGCCACTGTTGTCTGATGCCAAAAAGATACTGACCGGTTGACGTCACAGCATCGCAGGACCATGATTGGGTAGGTTTATTGGCCTTCTGCACACCACCCAAACTTTGGTCAAAATCTACACCTTGCCGGGTACCGACGACGACGCCAAGTACTTCTACCGAATAACAATCTACCTCTGCCTCTTATCTCCCACTCGTGTGGCGATGGTGATGGCGAAAAAGTGTGAGAATGCTGTTACATCGCGGTGTTTATGTTGACGACGAGGGTGATGATAAGCCGTTTGTGCGCCGAAAACGATGCAAAGAGACACTTCTGGTAGCGGCTCGGTCGGGTCGCTGGTGATGCTGGGAGGGATACACGCTCATGTTTATGTTATTTCTCCCTGGTGGATGCGTTTGAATACCACAATGATTTACTTTGTTGGTCGACAGCTGGCAGCGAACCAGATGAGTGCAAACGCAGTGGAACTGGATGCCGGCATCGAAACAGTCAGAGAGGCTCAATAAATTGTGAGTAGATTGCTGACTTGAATTGGTGACGGTGGATACCAAGTTGGCTTTGCAAAATTCCAGTATAGCTTGTTATTAACACTTATTGTGAAGGTAGTGTAACACGACTCACGCAAAAGTACGCTACGAAAAAACGATGTGTCAACTAAGGTTAACTGAGTAGGTGGCTATTCAACTATAATGAACATAGCTCTGCCATTAACAGAAATGGTAAAAAATTACAAATATGAGATTCTTGGTATTATGCTTTGTTATGGAGAAAAGGGGGAACAGTCATTTGCTCGAATGCCACAGACCATTAGGCCGAAACCCATCTGGCCGAAAGGGCCATTTGGCTGAAAGGGTCATTTATCCAGACGGGAAAGGGTCTGAAAGGGTCGTTTGGCCGAAAAGCTCATTTGGCCAAATAGGTAATTTAGCCGAATAGCTCATTTGAAAAGTGAGAATTTAGGAATGAGGAGAAAGACGTCTCATTTCTCACTCTTTATTTTTCTCTTCTCACTGTAAAAAATGAGAAGCGCGACATGAGCAGTGAGACGTCTCACTACCCCCTCCGCACTACTCACTTTTTACTATGAGAAGTGAGAAATGGGGAGTAAAAAGAGAGACGTCTCGCTTCTCACTCCTTATTTATCACTTCTCGCTGTCAAAACTGAGAAGCGTGCTTCTCACTTTTTACAGTGAGAAGTGATAGCTCGCTTCTCACAATTGACAGCGAGAAGTGATAAATGAGGAGAGAGAAGTGAGACGTCTCACTTTTCAAAATTCATTTATCACTTCTCGATGTAAATATTGAGAAGCGCATGTGAGTAGTGAGACGCCCCACTACTCACTTCGCGCTCCTCTTTTTTTACAGTGAGAAGTGAGAAATGAGGATTGAGAAGTGAGATTTGTTGCGACAGGTGATGATCGATTATTTCGGACAATCCAAAGAGCGAACTCGTTTTTGGGTTGTGGAGTTGATTTTAGCTGCAATATATATTGATTTCAAATAGTATTAAGTTCAAACATAGTTCGTAAGTTCAATTTTGCATGAATAAAAAATTTTACAATTTAGTTCATAATTTGCATGATTTAGTTATAAGTAGGATAACAAATTTAGAAGCCATAGGCTTATAATTGATAATTTTCAAAAGTCTGCCATTTATCTCGCACAATCCTTTTTCAACCATTTGTTTAACTCCTAATCGATCAAATTATAGAAAATAAAATGTAGATTTCAAAATTACGCTCTTCGTTGCCACACCACTGAGTCGTAAAAACACCTACCTGAAAATCGTCACAGTGATCGATACAATCATTGCTTGAAGCTGTTAATCGCCACACCTTAATGTTAAACTCACGCACTTCAATCTTTTCATTTTTTTCATATCACTAGAACTTATAAAACATATTAGAAAACATTTGAAAATGTATCTTCAAACGGAACAAAAAATCATCTCGGCCCATGAGCTTCTGGCTGCACCGTGCTGCCAAAAGGCCAGGAGTATGAAAATAATCCTTCATCGTTAATTGAAAAACTGTCAAATACGTTGACGCTTTCATATTATTAATAATTCTCTTGATTTCAGAGAGAGATTGATTGAAAATCGCTTATGTCGGGAATAGAATTAAAGTATGCCGGAAAAGCAATTGCTGTGACTGAAATACGTGCTACACCAAGTTAATTTAAAACAAATGAAGGTTTTTCAAACGATGTTTAGCAAGAATAGCCATTTTCAAGCAAAAATGAACCTCATTGCAGTATTACACGGCATACAAAATTCAAGAAATTTTGATTCCTGTCATAAATATCATTTAAATAATGCAGTCGCACGCATGTTAGGCCAGGAATGGGGTAAGAAACCCTATTAACATCTATTTTATCTGTCATTTGAGTTTTCTCAATATTATACTATGTCTAGGATTGCATAAACCTTTTCTATTGGGCTGAGCAAGGGAAATTCTCTCACCAAGAAGAACAAATACTAGAGTTCCCTCTTACTCCACGGCAGGCTACTGATTGCCAGCAGCTGCAGCTCTCTTTGTTTTTAACAACAGGTAGGGTAAAAGACCCAATAGTGGAGGAACTAAGCACGTTCCACCACTATTTGTTGGTTCACATCAATCCTTTACTTCATTTCACTTACCTCAAGGGTGCACATGGAAGATTATTAATTATATTTGATCCGAAAGGGGTCCTGATTGCAGCAGCATCCATCATTGTTACCTAAAATGGTACCTCCAATTATTGGTGCAGTGTTCCAATAGTTGCGGTTTTTTTTTAATTCGTGTTCCTATAGTTGCGAATCCCATTGTCTTCATATAGGACTCGCAACTATAGGAACACTACCGCAACTATTGGTGCAAAGCAGAGAAAAGGAAAAGGAATTTTAGTAATACTTTACCAATTTTGATGCAATTCTCGATCTGTTTTCCTGTATTTCGTATAATGACAGGTCAACAAATTGATAGACTATATCGGTTGCTGCGTTAAATACGTAGATTGTGTAAAAACAGCACTACCGCAACTATAGGAACACCCACGACTATCGGAACTTTTACCCTATATACAATATATCCATACCAATATTCCTTAATCTACCAAAAAGCAACTGCAAATAACTGGCGCCTGCTACCTATTCATCTTCTACAGCGAACTTCCTATCCATCTTCGATCTACAGCGTTGTACACTACACAGATAAAAATATGTTGTGATTTTAAATGAATTTTCATGCACATATTTGGAGCATGCAAATAAACGTAACATTAAATCAATCTCACTGTTCTTTTAAATCGAAATAAATTTAAACTGTGCTTGCCTGTAAAAGTCAATCAAATTTAATTGAATATCGAATGTTAATTCGTTTGATAGGGTTCGCTGCAATTTTACACGTCGTTGAATTTTCTAAATTATTTGCTGTGTACCTGATATTCCAACATTTCCGAACTTTTTTGTTTTTGGGCAAGGTTTTTTTAAATCCAGAGAGCAAATTGTTTTTAGGGGGGGTCCCGTAGCATAGTTGGCTACACGTTCGCCTTATAAGCGAATAGTCATGGGTTTGATTCCCAGCCCCTCCACCAAACCCTCGTCAGTCCCCGGATCCGCAGCCCATACGGTGGCGTTTTGGGGTACGCACCTTTCCGTCACGGCTGAATGACAACTGACAACTTGTTCTTCTCGGAGGCATTCCTCCAACGTTACCCGGATTAAATGGCAACCGAACAATGCAACGATCATTGGATACACGACATGCATACGGACACAATGAACTCACGACAAGATGAACTGGCAACGACAACAATAACGAATAATGGATATCTAAAAATAGATTCTGTGTGGATTATGTACAGCACAATATTGTAGATCCAGTTGAAAACCGAACTGAGCTCTCGCGAAAATCGCATTTTCTCCCATTTCTGGATGTCGTAACTGCATCACGAGTAGTGCGCATCTATGCAATAGCCGTGCGCCATTCTGTGCACTACCCGCGATGCAATTGCGACACTTGGAAATGGGAGAAAATGCGATTGTTGCGAGAGCTCAGTTCGGTTTTCAACTGGATCTACAATACCATAGTAGATCACGACACAGTAGCGGTTAAGAACACAGAGTGCCTTGCCTACCAAATAAATATATGAATAAAAAAAAGTAAATTTGTTTTAAGTCAAATTATGAAAACTTTGGTAGAGATGGGAAGGAAATTGACAGGATCGCACAGTGGGCACAGCAAGCCAAAAACGTTTGTTTAATTATTTGCGTGCAAATGGTTGATTTTACATAGGTGGTGTCTTCGGAAGAAAATTTTACCAAAATATAAGCTATATTTTGGAAAATTAGGGTGATCAAAAAATTCGCCTGTTGGGGTGATCCAATTTTTTTTTCTTTTCCGTTCAAAAAAAATTTAGCCGCTACAGAGTGATAGAGCTTGAAAAATACAAACGACTTCGTAGAATATACCAACTCTCTATCTTTTAACGATAACGAGTTATTAAAAAATATAATAAGTTTTCTCAAGATTTTTTTTATTATTATTTTTTGACATGGACATGTTCTACAAACTCTTAGCTGGCGGTCAATTGTCATCGGAAGATTGGAACTTGTGAGGACCAGAGCTATGTTAGGCGCCCCTTCCCGGATGTCAACTCACCATTTCGCAGCCCTCACCGACCGCCAGCTAAGGGTTGCGTACTTAGCTGGTAGTGCAGCTTGGGCACTGTTGTCCTTCTGACATCAGCTAGAGTGAGAGGGTGCGTCCTGTGGGGTCTGCCTAGGATGTGGTAGGGTTCGACAGTGGGCTCTGTTGAACTTCTATAAAAAGCTGCATGTTCCCCAAGCAGGCCCTATCAAAGCGACCGTGTGCCGCTCAAAACGCACTAGCCTAGTCCTGGTGTTGGGTGGGACTTTAAACAAATTTGACCCGACTGATTGAGTGTCTGTCCACCAAGGAGGTGCGGCTCCAACAGCGTCTGGTCTGGCATCCAGCGGCTGAGTATGAAATGCTATTCCCCGGAAGCTATACCTAAGATGGCAGCCCCATCCCGGTGGATAGGGAACCTTGGGCCAACAACCTACTGTTCCCGAAACATCAATTTGTTCGAGAATTCGATAATGAAAGAATACGGACTGATTTTACGGCGACGACTCTTAGCGCGAAACAACGGACACGAATAGGAACATGGAACGTTTTAACCCTAGCCCAGCAGGGTAAATTGGCACAACTTGCCAATGAGGCACGCCGCATGAAACTTGAGATCCTAGGACTGAGTGAAGTCCGTTGGCGAAACTTTGGAGAACACAGAACGCCGTCGGGACAAGTTCTGCTATACTCTGGGTTACGAGGTGAACACGCTCCCCGGCATCGCGGAGTTGGCTTCCTACTAAGCGCTCAGGCACACTCTGCGCTTATGAAGTGGGAACCTATAAATGAAGGGATAATCGTTGCCTTACTATAATCCAAATGTTATGCACCAACCGATGCTGCCGATCTGCAAGACAAAGAGAACGTCTACAGTCAACTCAATGCCGTCGTAGATAGAATTCCGAAGGGTGATATCAAAATCTGTTTGAGCGACTTCAATGCGAAGATCGGATCCGACAACTCGAACCATGAGCGCGTTATGGAACGCCATGCTCTCGGAGAAATGAGCGAAAACGGAGAACTGTTCGCAGAATTTTGTTATGATAACGACATGCTGATCGGGGGATCGCTCTTCCCTCATCGACTGGTTCACAAGGTCACGTGGGTCTCCCGTGACGGCTTTACAGAAAATCAAATCGACCACATCTGCATCAGCCGAAAATGGAAACGGAGCCTTCTTGATGTACGGAATAAACGTAGTGCCGATATCGCGTCTGATCATCACCTCCTCATCGGCGAAATACGCCTGCGCATCGCGCGGATTCGTCGGCAGGAGGAAAGAGTTGGACGACGATTCAACACACGCCGACTGGAAGATGCCACGGTGAAACGGTCCTTCGTTGAAGAACTGGAGACGCGTGCTGCAGATATTCCGGAAGGTGGCAGCGTGTAAGACCAATGGACCGCCATCAAGAATGCCTTCATCGCCACCAGCGAGAACAATCTGGGCGAACTACGCACCCAGAGAAAACAATGGATCACCGATGAGACCTGGAGGAAGATAGAGGAGCGAAGAGAAGCCAAAGCCGCGATAGAGCGATCGAAAACCAGAGGAGCCAAAGTCTTAGCCCGTCAACGATACCCGACTCTTGAAAAGGAAGTAAAACACTCATGTCGACGGGACAAGCGAGCGTGGGCAGACTCTCTGGCCGACGAAGGAGAGAGAGCCGCAGCAACCGGGGACATTCGCCTCCTCTACGGTATCTCACGACGCTTAAGCGGGGCGAAGATGTTCATTTAATTCGAAATTTTTCGAAAGGAAACGAAATTTGAATTTTTTTCCGCGGAATTTTTATTACATTATGTACACAATTCTGAATTCATTTTCTCAAAGTCAAATAACTGCTTTGCGACCAATAGAATTATAGACACGCGGCTACAAAGCAAGACCATGCTGAGGGTGGCTGGGTTCGATTCCCGATGCCGGTCTAGGCAATTTTCGGATAGGAAATTGTCTCGACTTCCCTGGGCATAGAAGTATCATCGTGTTAGCCTCATGATATACGAATGCAAAAATGGTAACTTGGCTTAGAATCCTCGCAGGTAATAACTGTGGAAGTGCTTAATGAACACTAAGCTGCGATGCGGCTCTGTCCCCCAGTGTGGGGATGTAATGCCAATAAGAAGAAGAACAGAAGAAGCAGTCTGTGATAAATCGCCGTGTTCCCGTTTACCATTGACGATAAGGCAATACCCCAGCATTTGTGCCGCTTTCAAAGGAATTCATTGTGGAGTGGGTGCTCCCGAATTTTTATATCAGTTCAGTTTTATATCAGTAAGTATGTATATAAAAATTTAGGAATTGTGGGATTCATTTTGTTTTCTGATTCAAATTCTATTTAAAACCTTATTTCATTTAAGACTTATGTGATTATGCTGAAGCATTCTTCATATTCATTTATCAGCGTGGTTTTATGGCATTGAGCTATATCAAAACCAGAATATACCAATATAGTATACGCAGATAGAGAATTGTTATTAAGATACATTTGCTCACTAGACGAATCCTCTGCACCTTTCTAAAATGTTCAAAAATATGTCTGTCAGATTGTCAGAAATGTCAGAAATGCGATCGCGAAGTTTGTACGACTGCAATTGCCAAGAATGATTAAATAATTTTTCCTTTTTCATACACAAACTTGTAAGAAAAAGGATATAATTTCCTTAAAAATTCAACCTTTTTAAAGGAGGCTCGGAGACCCATAGTCTTATATACAATCAACTCGACGAACTAAGCTATTGTCTGTTTGTCCTTGTATATGTGTTTGTGCATATGAGGCATGCAAAAATCGTTGTCAAATTTTCATCATCAACCGACTTCAATTGAGTGCAAGAAACAGCTGATATGAATAGTATGAGCCGGTCACGCCCTTACAGTCAATTTAGGATTAGGTAGGCTGACCAGATCATTGCGGGGAAAAATTTGGACAAACGCGTTTGAAAAACGGGAGTCAAAAAATTTGTGACAAAATTCAAGAGCTGTTGAAATTCCAAATTTATGGGCTTAATTTTTAATTCTCGTGTAAGAATTTGGATAAAATTTTTAGAGTGAATTATTCACCATTCTATTATATTAGGTTAGTTGTGGATGGAAAAGTAGGCCGTTTTATCACTCAAAGACGAACTGTAAACCAGATATTATGATCAGGAATTGCAAAAAAATAGTTAAAGGCTTCAAAAATATGAGTTCTTTGAGAAAATTAACCTTTAAGAAGCCAAAGGATCGATTGAGTCATTAAAACGATAGCAATTTTTGACGGGATTCGTCAATTGAAAATAACAAAAAAAAAATAGTCAGAGTACCCTGTCTGGGTATTAGAGATAAGAAAAAAATATTTAAAAAAAAAATCAAAAAGACAAATGCGAAAAGAGTAATAGAGTGGGATTATTGATTTCTCGCGCTAAAAACTTTTTTCATGAATTTAAGTGAGGAAAAATCTGCGGATAAGAATAACAAGAATCTCAACAAGCAAAACACATGAATAAAATGTAATTTTAATTATTTCGATTATTATGGTTGGCACAAATGAATAAATGCCAAATCCAATCAAATCACAGTCCTTTTTGATCGAAATTGATTCAAATGACATTACATGTAGTCTTACACCTCGGAAATCTTATCCATTGATTTTGTTCTCATGTGCTTCCAAAAAGGCGCAATTTCGTCGTGGAAAGTAAAATAAATCATGGCGAAATTTGCAGACAAGCTCCTGATCTGCAAACTAGCCTGATCTGTAAAGTACGTGAGGACCGAAACCCGAACAAATTTTCCCTCGTTGAAACTACCCTAAACTCGATTTTTTTTCAGTTGGTTTAAAATTTATAATTGATTACAGTCCGACTGGGGTGTTTATTGGTATATTTTGGCTTTTTCAGTCTGATATATATTATATAAAAGGGGTTTATATTCGCATTGCCCGACGTTTCGGCCCGTTTATTGGTTCTTTTTAAGGGAAAAGCTGTCTGCCGTTCTTCATACACTTAACAACTATATACATATATGCAAGGATTGGAGCTTCTGGTATTTGAATACATAATTTGATTGTCATTACCATATTTTTTTTACATTAAATGGGACACTGTTTAACAGACTGAAAAAGCCAAAATTTATTAATAATTCATAATTAATTTTTATTATCGAAAGGTTTTATATGATTCATGTTTCGAAAAGAATCAAACGACTGAAAAATATATGGTAAAGCAGATTTGAAAAAAAGATTTACCTACATCGCAAGAAAAACAAAATTGAAAATTAACTTAATCTTAACTGTCCCAGCGCTTAATTTTATTAACATTTAAGCATGACCTGATTCTCATGATATACTTGCCTATCAAGTTACCGATTCCGTTCAATCCGCTGATGGAATTTGCCAAATTTTAATGCCTTCGGAATTAGCAGAAAAAAAACCCAAATTTATCCCCCGTGGTGATTATGCCTTTCTCGATTCAATGTGTTGAATTCGAATTAGTATGGTAAATGCAACGTAAATTGCCTACATTTAGGCGGTTAACAGCTTTGATGCGATTATATCACGCTGCTTAAAAATAACTCA
This sequence comes from Armigeres subalbatus, assembly GCF_024139115.2. Lineage (NCBI taxonomy): Eukaryota > Metazoa > Arthropoda > Insecta > Diptera > Culicidae > Armigeres > Armigeres subalbatus. Next base: position 197,021,679 of record NC_085139.1, read on the forward strand.
ACTATGAGAGTAATGGATTGCGTCACGGCTAAATTGATTAATGATATAAAATGTGCATGTATACAGCGTATTTGATAAAAGAAAAATAGAAATATTATTCAAACCGCATGAGATATTAGCAAACAAAAACAATAGTGTCCAACTAGGAAAGTTTCTCCGTCGAATGAAATTAGTTGCACTCGAATCGGTCAAGTCCTTCTATATGAAACGTGTTTAACAATAAAAAATTCCCGGGGCTACACACACACACACACACACACACACACACACACACACACACAGTCAGACATGTGCTCAGTTTTTCGAGCTGAGTCGATTGGTATATAACACTATGGGTCTCCGAGCATTTTATCAAAATTTGGCTTTTGGAGTGAAATTATAGCCTTCTGGTACAACTTTGTTGTACGAGAAAGGCAAAAAACATTGAAATGAAACTTTTTGAAAAAATCTCTTTTTGCCACCTGCTGTTCTTGAAGTTTTAAAAACCTTGAGAAAAGTCGAACCATGCAAAATTCGTAATTTGGTAAAATTCATATTTTTGGTATTTATAAGTACCGTCAACTGGGGGGAAGATGATCATTGAGGTGAAGATGATCATTTGATGTGTCAGTCAAAAGTGCCAAATTTTTTTATGAAACGGTAGTCAACAATATTCTCCGTTCAAGTTATGTTACCGCTAGGTAGAAATCCGAGTTTTTCTATTATAATCATGAAAATGTCACCTGTCATAAGACGAGTTTAAACAATCCCATTGAATTCCACCACTTAATTGTATCCTGACAGATACGTATTTCGACCTCAACAGTAAGGCCGTCTTCAGTGTCTTGTACTTGACTCAAGTCGAGTCAAGTACAAGACACTGAAGACGGCCTTACTGTTGAGGTCGAAATACGTATCTGTCAGGATACAATTTAAGTGGTGGAATTCAATGGGATTGTTTAAACTCGTCTTATGACAGGTGAAAACATTCCACTAAAAAGCTCAAAATAATTTTCTTATCATGAAAATGTATTTTGTGGAAGAAAGAGAGAGATAGTCATAAATGACGCTATTTTCGTTTCAAATATTGACTTCGTAGACTTCTTTACGTAGTAAATTCAACATTCATACAAATAACCTAGTGTATTTTGACTACTAGGTCATAATGATTTTAGTAGAGCTGTCTTGATCAACTTCACCCCAAACCAGATTACTCAAAAAATGTGTGATAATTTAATTTATTTTCATAAATGCGAACGCATTTCACAAACTAAAGTTGTTGATTATTGCAACGTATAGCAGTACATGTTTTGAAAATATTTGTTTCGATTTAAAATGTAAACACACATTGTTATTGCATGTTTTGTCTTAAAAATGATCATCTTCCCCCCAGTTGACGGTACTAATTCGACTTTAGATTCCTGTCTAAAATATTGAATTTGTTTGAATAAAGTTTTGGAGCTCTTTGGAAAAATCAATGAAAAAACGGGATAAATTGAGGTTTTTTGTAGGTTACGACGGGACAGCATAAAAAGATCTAAAAAACGGGACTGTTCCATTAAATACGGTACATATGGTCAGCTTAGAATAAGGAGAGGAAAATTAGTTTGATACTCATTATTATAAGATTATAAGAGGAATGCTGGTTTGAGACATAAGAGGTGAAGAAGTTGGTCTTTAATAAAAAAGAGACACTCTAAAAATACTTAGGAATCCGCGCAACGACTTTGCCTCTTTGACAAAGTTGTACTGATATGATTCATTTCTGATTACATTTACACTCTGAGCTTGACATCTTAAATATAAGGTCGGACAACTTTTGGAAAAAAAATGGGATAGAATAGTTAAAAATATTTTTCGTTTTCTGGTGGACATTTCTAACAAAACACCGAAGACGTTTTATAGAAGAAAACTAAATGAGTATTTGTCGACTCAAAATGGGATTAATTAGCAGGCGTTAATAGAAAAATTTGCATAACATTAGGTTTTGAAAACAGCTTTATGATTTTGTTCAGCGGCGCAGCCAAAATTTTTGATAATACTCGACCTTACGAGACAGTATGGTTTTAGTCTAAATTTGTTTCGAAATTCCGCGGAATTCCGTTAAATTTCGTTATAAGCTAGATTTTTCTAGCGAAATTTTTGTAATTTTACGAAACGAAACGAAATCAATAATTCAGATTTCGCCATGCTCAAATTCCGCGAAATTCCGCGGAATTTCGTTTCGAACCACCTGAAACGAAATTTTTCGAAATACCGCATATGCTTACCAGCTGAAACGCTGGTTCGAGCACTTCGAACAACTTTTTCAAGTGCCAGCCAGGCCATTACCACCTCGGCATGATCTGCCTAGGATCCGACGTATAACACGCGTCAATACCGAAGCTCCATCACTGCTAGCGATTCAAACAGCCATCCAAAGCATGAAATCGAATAAAACCCCAAGGGTCGACCGCATATCAGCCGAGATGCTCAAAGCTGACCCCATGAGATCCGCTCAACTACTGCATCGGTTATTTCGTAATATCTGGGACACCGCAACTTTCCCGGTCGACTGGATGCAAGGTATCTTAGTGAAGGTGCCCAAAAAGGGTGACCTGACTCTATGCGATAACTGGCGAGGCATTATGTTGCTGTGTACCGTTCTCAAAGTTCTGTGCAAAATTATCCTAGCCCGGATTCAGGAGAAGATCGATGCGACTCTCCGGCGGTAGCAAGCCGGATTCCGTGCCGGAAGATCCTGTGTGGACCATATTGTTGGATGTAAACACAGTGACTCCTTCCAGTTTCACAGTAGCCGGACAACCAGTGGAGAATGCTGAAAGCTTCCAATATCTTGGTAGCCAAATGGCGTCAGACGACATAGGTCGCACGGATCAAGAAAGCAAGGGCTGCCTTTGTGAGTTTAAGAAATATCTGAAAAAACAGGCAGATAAATGAACGCACCGAAATACGAATTTTCAACTCTAACGTGAAATCTGTGCTGTTATACGCTAGCGAAACATGGTGTGTATCAGTGGAGAATACTCAACGGCGGCAGGTGTTCCATAACAGATGCTTGCGGTATATAATTCGGGCTTGGTGGCCTCACAACTGAATCTCAAACAACGAGCTCCATCGTCGCTGTCACCAGAGACGGATATCAACAGAAATTCGGGATCGGAAGTGGGGCTGGGTCGGCCACACTCTACGTAGGGGCGGAAACGAAATCTGTAAACAAGCATTAGGCTGGAACCCAGTGGGACTTCGCAGCAGAGGCAGACCCAGAGGCTCATGGCGGCGAAGCCTCAATAAAGAAATAAAAGAAGTCGACCGAAATCTAACCTGGCAACAGGTTAAAGCAATAGCCGGGCAACGCTCAGGATGGAGATCTTTCAAGTCTGCCCTTTGCACCACGGGAGGTGTACAGGATCCATAAGTAAGTAAGTAAATGTTCTACAAAGTGAACAAGTATATCAAATCACACGTTTTCCTAAAAAATGTGGATACTTCGGAGGTATATTAGAGAAGTTATTCGTCTTTTTCAAATTATATAATGCAATTTTACTATGTCCATATCTCTGATTGAGGCAAATTGTGGCAGATTAAACACCAACCATATGAAAGTATAGACATTCAGCTACCAAATGCACTCTGTTTTATTAGGAGGAATTCGGAGGAAATATTGATTTGACAAACATTAAGGTGACACGAATTAGGATAAAAATTATTTTTAAATATATTCAGGGACCTATGTAAAATCAACCGTTAGCACGCAAATAAAAAACGCACGTTTTTGGCTTGCTGTGCCTACTGTGGATATATTGCGGCACTTTAATCATCAACTCATGAGCAAATCCCCAATATTTTTCAGCCTAAAGATTGTCATCCACCCATCGAATCCCAGTCCAAGGGTGCTAATGAGACACGGATACAAAGATACAGTAAGGTAGAAAAAAGGTGTTACAGGTGTTGATCCCCGACCCTAAAACATGGCCTGTAACAGGAATCTGGTGCGATATACAAAGCAGAACCACAATTGAGTACTTGAAGGGTCATCCAAACTCAAAAAAGGACTTCCAGTTTCACAATATAAAATGGAGTGATTAAAGAGGTGTACTTACTTTTACTGGTGTACTTATTCTACTGATCCTAGGGTTCTGTTGGTGTGGTGATTGTGTCGGTATGCATCCCTCGGCGTCGGCACTAGAAACATGCTGCCCGGACAGTCTGGGGCCAAAGACTACCAGCGCCATGCAGGCTACCCCGCTGCTTCGCACGCCCTTGACTTGCACACACCACAACATCACCAACCAGCCATGAGGAAGTACCACCGCGAGACATGTCGGTGAACAGAAAGGCCTGAAGCCAATATCAAAACTTAACCATCACTGCACTTTGGGATCATGTTTAGAATTCATGCTCCAATGTTCTTACCGATCTCAAAAGATTATTTCACTCCTGCCGAACCATCTTTACCAGAATATACCATTTGACTAAACAGACCATTATGCCGAAAGGGTCGTGTTAATTCACTGGAGTGGACTGTATTTTCGGAACGGACAGACGGAATTCACACGCGACTTTGGTTTAACAGAAACACCTTTATTGTGATCGAAAACAACACGAATGTTCGGACATTGTTTTATTACTCGCTTTGCTTCTCTTTGCGGTGGACGACCGGACAGAATAACCTTCTGCGCGCGCGGTTCGTATCGTACTATTGCTGTTTATTGTTTATGATACTGGCTATGGACAATTTGGTTTGGGAGAGTGAGTGACTATTGCGAGTGTGTAATGTGTACTGTATGTTGATTACATGAATGGACTATTGAATGAATGTTGCGTTGATGTGTAGGGTGACTAGTTGATTTTAAACATACTTAATTGCGAACAGGTCGTTTGACCGAAAGTCTTTTGGCCGAATGGTTCATTTGACTGAAAGGGTCATTGGGCCGACAGGGTCGTTTGGCTGACAGGGTCGTTTGGCCGAAAGGGTCATTTGGCCGAATAGTTCATTTGAAAAATGAGAGTTCAGGAATGAGAAGTGAGACGTCTCACTTCTAACTTTTCATTTTTATTTTCTCACTGTAAAAAGCCGACGACCTAAATGCCAAACATCAAACCTGTGGCAACAGTCGCGGCAATCGAAACTGCAGCATCTGCAGCAACGACATGGAGGAAGGCCACTACACGATCTTGAGCCCGGATTCCCCCACTCGGCTGAGTCGGTCCGGTGTCCACGCAACCCTCGACCTCTACATAACAAACATGAACGACCACATCTCGCAGCCGGTCGTCTACCAGGAGCTCAGCTCGGATCACTATCCGGTGGTGGTGGAAGTGGGCTCCTCGGTCAATCGGCACCAGTAGTTACGGCGAAACTACCATCGAGTCAACTGGCAGCGGTTCCAGCAATGCATCGAGAACACCATCGATTACGAGGTGCGTTGGAGACACCGGAAAGTATCGACCGCCAGCTGTGCGCCATCGAAAAGGTAATCTCGGTGGCCAGAGAGCAGCATGTCCCGACGGCTCGGCAGGTAAGAAACTCCCTAAACATCGATACACTCACCAAATATTTGATTCAATTGCGGAATGTCACTCGCAGGCAGTTTCAGCGTGCTGGACTGCCTGAGCTTAAGGAACGCTGCAATCGAATCACAAAAACTATCAAGGCCAGAATGGTGGACCTCAAAAATAACGACTTCTCGAATAAGATCGGCACTCTCCCAGATTCTGCTAAGCCGTTCTAGAAAATGACCAAAATACTAAAATCTAAGCCTCGGCCCATTCCACCTTTGATCCCACTAGACAATAATGGCTCTAATGATCGCTTGATAACTCCTGCAGAGAAGGTTGCTGAAATAGGTCGTCACTTCGTCAGCTCACACAATCTTGGACAGAACATCATCAGTCCACACGAAGCAGCCGCCAACGAGCATGCTAACAACATCCATTTGATTCCCAACGATTTCTCGGAGGAGTTGGAGATCTCAGCTGGCGAATTGACGGCCTATATCAAATCATCGAAGAACATGAAGGCCCCAGGCTTCGACAGCATCCTGAATCTCGAGTTCAAACACATGAGTGCTCCGTTCTTTGAGCACCTCTCGCTGATCTTTAATCAGTGTCTCCGGCTCAGCTACTTCCCATCGTCCTGGAAGTCCGCGAAAGTCATCCCCATCCGGAAGCCTGGGAAGGATCCTTCCTCCCCCAAAAGTTATCGACCCATCAGCCTTCTCTCAGGGTTATCCAAGCTATTCGAAAAAGCTATTCATCACCGGTTACTTGAGTCTACCGAAAATCTCAATATCTTGCTCGATGAACAGTTTGGTTTCCGACGCGGTCGGTCAACCGTACACCAACTGACTCGAGTTACCAACGTCCTCAGACGGAACAAGTTTGTCTCAAAAACATCCGCCATGGCCTTACTCGATGTCGAGAAGGCATTTGACAATGTATGGCATGATGGCCTGGTGTACAAACTACATCGCTACAATCTTCCCAGCTACCTGGTGAGAATCATCAACAATTACCTGTCGGCAAGGACATTCCGGGTCTCAATCAGTGGAGCAAGTTCCAATGCGCACAACATCGTCGCAGGCGTCTCCCAGGGCAGTTTCATCGGGCCTCTGCTTTTCAATCTGTTCACCTTCGACATGCTAGAACCTCCAGAAGGCGGCATTCTGTATCTGTTCGCAGATGACCCCTCCATCGTCTACTATGGTAGAGTGATCAGAGCGCTAGTGGCAATACTCCAACGAGGCCTAGATGCTCTGACAGAGTACTTGACGAGCTGGAAGATCTGTATCCACGCGGCGAAGGCCCAGGTCATCATTTTCCCCCACTCCAAATCCCCTAAACATGTTCCGCCTGGGGACTGTAAAATCATCCTCAATGGCACGACTGTGGAATGGGTCAATAAGACCAACTAGCTTGGTTTGACCCTCGACAGCAAGCTTATTTTCAGGCAACAGGTTGATAAGACGGAGAAGAAGTGTAACGTTTTGTTGAAACTACTGTACGCCCTTTGATTAACCGTCGGTCGTCATTGTCCCTGAAAAACAAGCTTGCTGTCTACAAGCAAATCATCCTCCCTGTGACAGAATACGGCATGCCGGTCTGGGAGAGCTACGCAAAAACTCATCATCTGAAACTTCAACGAGTACAAAACAAATTCCTGAGGATGATCCTAAACACTCTTCCCAGGACAAGAACATCCGAGGTTCACCGTCTGGCCGGGATAAAAACATTACATGAATGCTTTGGTGAGTGTAAAGAAAAGTTTGGGGTCCGTTGTTTATCTATAGCTGACATTTTGTCTAGGATTCGGCAAAAGTTTTGATTTTAAGAGATGTCGGCTCCACATTTAGATTAAAATCGGGGAAATCGCTGGAACTCGCCAACGAGACATCCCTGAAATTCGAAATTTGGGAAAAAGGCAGCAAATAAAATTAGTATTTTGTTTACTCCCTTTGATTTTCACAGAACTACGCCACTGTTGCAAACTTCCAACTGTGGAATTCCGTTGCTATTAGTAAAATCTTATCTACGCTCTGCATCTGTAGCTTATTGAATTACACTTCCACGTATTTATCTCCATACCGATTGAACATCCACAAGTAGCTATAAAATATCTTGTCGGTGAGCGATCAGTCGATGATCCAATAATTCAATTCAAATTGCCAGCATGTATGAATTCTATTAAAGAGACAATTTTGAGGACCCACGTGGCGAAGGCAGTTAAGGTAACCAACATCCTGACCACAAACAAACAGACGAAACAACTAGCACTTTTCGCAATCAGTTGAATTTTTAGCAACCGATGGATGGACGAAAAGAATTACGTGGACTGAATTGTGGACCTCGGAAACAGTATATTTTTTTTTCAACTAGATCTGTGCTCTTCCAAACAGTGGAAAGGTTCTAAAAATCGATAATAATTTGAAAAATCAAGCTTCGGCCCATTTCATCTTTGATGCCGACAACGAGAGCTCTACGGATCGCACGATAACTTCTGCAGAAAAGGCCGTTGAAATAGAACAGCTTTGGACGGAACATCGTTAGTCCGCATGAAGCAGCCATTCACGATCATGCGAACATCCTTAATCTGACTCCCAACAACTTCTCGGAGGAGTTGGAGATATCAGCTGACGAATTGTCGACCTACATTAAACCATGAAAGAATACTCGATAACATGTTGAACTATTAACGCAAGAACATAAGTGTTCTGTTTTCCGAGAACCTCTCGCTGATCTTCCATCAGTGTCTTCGAATTAGCATCTTCTCACACCTGGAGGTTAGCGGAAGTTATCCCTTTTGGATGCCTGAGTCAGAGTTGAAATCCGTTTATAGTTGAGTCAAAGAAAGCTAGCTAATCAGATTTACCAACATTATCAGGCGGAACAAGTATGTCCTCAATACCTCCACTCACCATGGCCTTACTCGAGGCCGAGAAGGCATTCAACAACATTTGGCCTGGTGTACATCTACATCGTTATAACCTTTCCAGCCACCTGTTAAAACCATCCATATAATCATCCAGAACTAGCACATTCGGAAATGAATCATCTGGAAATTCTGCAAAGATCGTCAAATTTACCACAATTTCGCCTTCCGAACGTTACGTAAATAGGGGACGTTTCTAAATGACGCTGTTTTAATCACCCGTATTTTTTTTTCAACCTAATGTACGTACATATATCGATACAAAGTTCGCAGTAGATAAACATAAGAGGGCCTGCCATGAGCCCCCGGTTTCAACATCAACAACAACCTTTATAATAGAATATTTTCCATTAGTTTTCCATCCCTTGCATGTCTACAAACACGCGCACTGTTTTCCACCCGCCGTACTGATATTATTCGTTTACTACCGTTCCACAAAGAATTTGCATTTTGTAGCACTCTCCAACGTTATTACCATTTCTCCACGTAATTTTCTCGCCCCACCTTTTGGCTCGCATTGCACTGCAATGCATTCGGTACAGTTTTCACAGTTGCAAATGCATTTTTCACACATAAACTTGATTACTTCATTGTGGCCCCGGCTGTCTGTCCGGGAAGCAACGACCAGGTTTGAATGGGGTTTGCCTTTTCCTGTTACGTTCCTCTCAACCGGCCAGCTTGCACAAGCGTCCTCGATGTTAGCAAACTTGTAACAACCTGGGCCTTGGACGCTGCAGCGTTCCTACCGGGTTCGGAACCGGGGTTTGTTCCTATTATTTACAATTGTTTTTATTAGCAGTGTCGGCAGACCCAAATGAGTACGATGGGTGTAATTAAAGAGAAATAAAAGTCTTCATAAATTAATAATTTTATGGATATTTATGGCAAAGTTTTGCATACACTTTCCGCGAAACGAGGCGACAGCGCTACCTCTCCCGCGGTGGTAGCTTCGCAGTTGTCGTCGCCGTGGTCGTTGGCAAAGCCATTTGCAGCAAATTTGAACAGCCAGTCCGGCTCTAGGGAGTGCAATAATCCGAAATCTTTTCATCTTAAATCTTTTTGCGACTGCCAAATTTATCTATGACAATGACAATATTCTGTTTCAGGTCAATTTTTTTTCAATATAGCTTGAAAAATAATGCGTATGTGTAATCTGCTAAAGGCTGGTACATCGCACACCCTATCAGAAGTAACAGTCGATGAAATTTCGCCCGATGTTGTGGCGCTTATTATCTTGTATATTTCATTGGTCGAAGAAGTTGTTCCTCCAACTGCAAAGAAAATTCTCCTGCTGCTGCTACTTCCAATGACTGCACTATTGCAACAACGAACCGGTGTTGGAAGTTATGAGTTTGTTTTGCTTAATGACCAGTGCGGTAGGTAGAGCCATCCCGGCGCGCTATAAATGCTCCGCCAAATTGCCTGGCTACATCTTTTGTCGTCTTTCTGGGGGACTGGTCCGGATCTCCAACAATTCCATCTTGGGACCGTCTTGGGCAGTCGGTATCGTGTAACTAATGGCGAAACTTGCAAATTAAATGAAGCTTTAATGCTGAAAACTCTAATTGAATGAATTGTTTGCGCTCTACGCTCCAATAAGTCAGCGCTTTTGTCCTTGGCGCAACAGCAACACTGGCACTAGGTCCCATTTAGATTTGACACTGCTTTTCATTTTGCTTGCCTTTTCGGCTCTACTAGACGTTTCGAATTAATCTTTTTGCAAAGCTTATAGAGAGAATAATGAAATGTGACTTATTTCCCCTCTCGAATGCAGTTTACTTTAAACTTCAGTTCAAGTCATTAGCTGTTCGTTGCAATCATACGGTTGACAAAGTATACACTCAAGGTGTTACGAGTTCAACGTAGATGACATGAAAACAATATAGAAATGGCGTCCAGTTTTTGCCTCGCTTATCCCAGAAATGGAGCCGAGGCAGCTTGCTTTTGATGGGAGTCATAGGATCCACAAGTGGCTCAAATTACTTCGAAAATTTCTATGTTGACGAAGGAGTTGAAACCATACCGGAAGCAATTCAATTTGGTATCGAGCTTACAGACTTACTCGCTTCTAGAGGATTTCCAATCCACAAAGGGTGTGTCAATGAACCTGTCCCAGAAGAAGAAAGAGAAATGTTTTTGACGTTTGAAGACTCAGATATCAACCACGATATCAAAACCTTAGGTTTGCTGTGGATCCTAATCGTTTCTTTTTGGAACCTCCTAGTAAAGTTAACTCTCCACCAACCAAACGAAATGTTCTGTTACAATTAGCAAAAATATTCTACCCTCTTAGACTGGTATCACCTACGAAATTGAAATAATGTACATTTTTGTAGAACAACAGTTTTTTTTTCTAAAAAATATAGTTTTGGCGTAAAATGCATCTTTCCGTGTAAATCTGTATCCTGGACCATAGTGCAGTGGACGAAAGCTCCGGGTCCGGGTGGAATTCCACATGTGGTTCTAAAATCTGCGATTTTGGCGTTCCCGGACTTGTTCAGGATTGTGTTGAAGAAATGTTTAGTAGATGTTAACTTTCCTGATACGTGGAAGATCCAGAGACTGGTGTTGCTGTCGAAACCAGGGAATCCAGCATCGTATAGGCCCATATGTCTGCTGGAAACACTGGGGAAGCTTCTGAAAATGGTTATCTTTAATAGGCTCACGCAGTTCACGGACGGCAAGACTGGCTAATCGGAAAAACAGTTCGGATTCAGTAAAGACAGATCGGCTGTGGATGCAATTAGGACAGTCATTGAAGATGCAGAGGTCCAAAAAGAAGAGGAGCGGCAATCGGTTCTGCACGGTAGGGACGATCAGTGGTGCGAATTCTCAGTCTCAGTGACTGAGATTTGTAGCCCATTGATACTATTGCCCGTTCACACTCACTTCCTTGCAGTGAAAACTGAAAACGGTTAGCGGCAACAATCAAAGATAAAGTAAACAAAAGAACTCTTTTCTCATCGCACACGCAGCCCGCAGTGACAGTCCATTCAGTTTACTCGCTGGTGCGTGAAACTGACGGCCCTATATAAATGCATGGGTGAACACTATCACTTGAAAGAAAAAGACAGGAAATTTGTGCCGAATGATCATCAGCTTCAGCACACTGTTTGCAAACCGAGTTGACTAAGCTATTCCTGCTTTGTCTTTCTGATTGAAAGGCATAATCATGGGCAAAGAGGAGCAGACAAAAATACAAAACAAAGGAATCAAACTCATCAGGAATTATGGCATGATAAATTGCACCACTGGTGACCATTGACGTCAAAAACGCGTTCAATAGTGCAAGCTGGGAGGCCATCGCCGCAGCGCTGCACAGAATGCGGATCCCCGAATTCCAATGTATCAACGTAGAGGAGACTCCAGAGCACGTAGTATTCGACTGCCCAAGGTTTGCGGAGGCACGTAGAAGAAGGCCTGTGTAACGAGCTTGCCGTAGGTTGTTCGGATAGAATGAACTTAACGAGGAGAGGTCTAGTTGCAAGTGTGTTCTGTATTTTTCCAAACCTCTTAACTTAACTTATCATCTAGGAAATAATGGTTGAACGAGGAGTGAGCAAACGACGGTCGGTGTGTTTAACAAACAGCGTGAATGCAAATGGTGCTTGTTGTGCACATGTGGTAATAATTTGGAGGTTTCAATATAACGAAGAGTAAATACAATACGTGTAAAATTGGCCTAGTGAGACCTTCTCATTAGGTCAAGTACGGGTGGTCGGAATTTAGGCAAATAACTGTGTCGGATTGAGGAAGTGTTTAATTTGTATTCATTCAAACACCTATGATTTCTCTCCAATGATCCTATTGTCTGAGGGTGATATGCCGTAGAACAAATATGATTTATTTTTAAAAGATCGCATATGTTATCAAATATTCCTTTGTACTCGGTTCCTTGGTCCGTGTGAATGGCACCCATAGGACCGTAAACTAAGATACAATGCTCAACTATTGCTTTGGAAATTGTAGCTGATGATTTGTCTGGAATTGGAATAATAATTGTATATTTGCTGAGATCACATTGCATGGTCACAGCATACCTGTTGCCGTTAGAGGTTAAGCTAAATGGACCAATTGTGTCAATTGAAACAATTTTGAAAGTTTTGATAGGTGTCGTTGTTTTAATCATTTTTTCTTTGACGGGTGTGAAATGTTTGTTTATTTTACATAACTCACACGATTTAATAAACTTGTTAACAATGTACTTCATGTTGCGAAAAATATATGAATTTCGTATTTTTTTGTATAATCGTGATATACCAATATGTCCTCCAGTTGGTAAACAATGATTTAATTCCAATAGTTTCTGTATTTCAGTGCTATCTGATAGAAATTTAGGTGGTTCAAAAATAATAATTTGAACTGTGTTTAAAATTTTGTTTCCAATTTGTTTGAAATAATTAAGATATATAGAATTGAATATATCATCGTTTTTCGAAATTGCTATAATGTTTTCAAATTTGGATTGTTGGAAATAATCATTAATAATATGAAAAATGTTTTTTAAATTTTTCAAAGTAAATTCTAGTCCTAACGCTAGAGTTAGGCCTTTTTTATATCTTTTGTCGAATAAGCTTATGTTTCTCACCGGTGGATTTAAATTTTGCAATATTTTGAATGCGATTTATAAATAATTTATAAATTTGTTCATTATTAATTGCTTCATATATGTGAAGATGATCAGGCTTCACTTTATTATTTTTCTCGTTGCTTTTTGCTATGCAAGGTTTGCTTGTCATTGACCTTGTCTGCATTTGTAAGATATTCATATTCTTTAATTCATCAGAGTTTACGTTAATTCTAGATAAAGCGTCTGCTACGACATTACTTTTACCTGGGACAAACTCTATCTCGAAGTCGAACTCTTCGAGGTCGACTCTTATCCGAGTTAACTTCGAGGAAGGGTTTTTCAAGCCAAAGAGGTAAATTAAAGGTCGATGGTCAGTACGCACTATGAATTTTTTACCTAATAAATATGGTCGGTAATGCATTATCGCCCAGTGAATAGCAGCTAATTCTTTTTCGATGATGTGTTTATTTGCTTCGCCTTTTGTAAACGCGCGACTGGCGAAAGAAACAGGCAGATCATTGTTTCCATGTGTTTGAGATATAGGAAAGCACCGCACGCAAAGTCAGATGCGTCTGTTGTAACAATAAAAGTTTTTTCAAAATCTGGATATTGTAAGATATGGGGCGAGAGTAAGTTATTTTTAAGTTTAAAGCAGTTTGACAGTCTTTTGTCCAAGAAAATTTTGTATTTTTTCTCAATAATTTGTTCAAGCAGTTACAAATAGTAGCTAAATTCGGAATGAATCTTCTATAATAGTTGCACATTGCCACAAAACTTCTAACTTGATCAGCATTTTGTGGTATGGGGTAATTCTTTATTACCTCAAATTTGGAATCATCGGGTAAAATGCCTTTATCGGTAATCTTATGCCCTAAGAATGTAACTCCGGGCTGAAAAAAAACAACATTTTTCAGGATTTAATTTCAAGTTTCGTTCTCTGAAGCATTGGAAGACTTTTCTTAAATTTTTTAATGGTGTGATACCGAGCAACCTACAACAATCACGTCGTCAATATATAAAAATTCGCACTCGGGACTCAAGTCACTTAGTGCCATGGACATTATTCTCTGAAAGCTATTTGGACTTATATTCAATCCAAACGGCAATCTTTTAAACTGAAAATGGCCACGTTCTTGTGATGAGAACGCAGTGAATTCTCTTGAATTTTTATGTATCTCAATCTGATGGAAACCAGACATTAGATCTAGAGTTGTGAAATATTTGGCTCTGCCGAGTTGATCAAGAATGTCATCAGTTCTCGGTAGAGGAAATTCATCAACAACTTTTTGTTTAACTGACGATAGTCTACGACAAGTCTCCATTTTTTCATCATTTAAAGACTTTTAAGGAACCAGAAGAATTGGAGAATTGTAATTTGAAACAGATGGTTCGATAATGTCATTTTCTATTAATTTATTAATTTGACGACAGATCTCGTCTCGTTGATTATGGGCATTTCGGTAATTTTTAATATAGACAGGAGTTTCATCCTGTACTCGAATTTTCTGCTTCTAAAAATTATTACAAGTCAAGAAGTCATCTTGAAGACTAAAAATATCATTGTACTCATTACATAAATCATTCAATGGTTTTTTTTATGGAACATGGAACGTTACTTAAATTTAACTCTTTCTCTAGGGCTGCAACTCTATTAATTTTATCATTATTTTCAATATTGTAAATGTGATATTTGTGTAGTGGATTTATATGTGGTTTGAAATCTTTTAAAATTATAATTTCACTATTTGTTTTAATTATTCTAATAAATGGTGAATGTTTTGATATTATAGTATTACTGCAAAACACTCCCGGTGAAATCTCTGAAGATTCCACTAAAGCATCATTATCTAGCTTTAAATTGCCAATGTGTCTGATTACTTCAGATCGTGCTGGCAAAATAATCGTACCATTTAAATTATTTTGGCACTATTAAAGAATTGTTATTAAAGTTTATTGTTAAGATCCAAGAATCATAATCTATGTTACACCTAAAGTTTACTGAGAAATCTCGTCCTAATATACCATCAGCAGGTATTGGGAACGAATTATCTACCAATCGAAAATCATGTGATAAATTAAGATTGTTTACAATTATATTAATATTTACACTTCCAAGACTTAAAATTTCTTGGTCTGTGATGCCACGTAGTGCACTTTGATTTTCAGGATTGTAAAATAGTTTTGTGCATAAAAGTTTGGGTTTAAAAATTGATACATCTGCACCAGTGTCAACGATAAAAGTGCAGGGTTGATTTGTCACATTTGTTTCGAGAGAAACAAAATTGCTGGCGGTTACATTTATTGTGTACACTGCCCTTGTATCCTGCCTAAAGGGTGGATATTTTGAATGTTTTCAATCTGTGGGGTAAGTCGTGAAGAGATTGATTGCTGACGTGAAATGTTCGGCAGAAGTTGAGTTCGTTGGTTCATAAAATTTGGGTCAGACTGCATGCAATAAACACGCGGATTTCTTTGGCTATTTTGTGACGAATTGTGGAAAAATCCACGACTATTGTAAAAATGTAATGGAGAATAGTAATTTCTTTGATTGAAAGTCTCATTATTGTGAACTCTACTTTGCATTCTTTGTCGATTATTAGGTATAACTATTTTGTTTGTAACCACGATTAACGATGCTGTTACTATAGTTTCCATGGTTATGGTTCAAATTGTTTCTTCGCGGAAATCCTCTTCTGGAATTTACTGTCAATACTTGTGTAGATAAACCAAAATTCTCGTTTACCTTCTGAATAGCTGATTGAATTGTAGGGAATTCATTAGCTTTTTTTTCAACTAATTTTATTTGCTAATTATCTAATACATGCATTTATCTCTTAGACTAGGTGTTTTCTTAACACTATCATCCTTATTTGCTATGTCACGCTTTTAGATATTATTAATACATTTCAATTGCCTCTGGCAGTTACAATATTTCCTCTGGTTGAATTAAACCATGTAGGAATTACAATGTTTTCTACTTAAACTAAACTTAACCTAATTTATACTAAAGGGTACAAAGGAGCTAATCGTTGCAATAGAAGATTGCAAACGATTTTTATCTAAAATTGAAATTATTTTGTTGGACATTTGTTGCAATGTCTCAGAAATTCTATGAAGTTCATTGGTACTATACCACGGAGGTAACTTCAGAATCATTTTCAAAATTTTATTTTGAATCCTCTGAAGTGCCTTCTTTCTGGTATTGCAGCAACTAGTCCATATTGGCATAGCATACAACATGGCAGGTCTAAAAATTTGTTTGTAAATCTTAAGGCAAAGTTTTGATTTTCTGTTTATAAGTGGATATAGACACTTAATATATTTGTTACATTTGGCTTGAAGGCCTTCAATGTGATTTTTAAAAGTTAATTTTTGATCTAGCAGAGGTCCTAAATATTTAGCTTCGCTAGACCAATTAATTGGAACCCCATTCATAGTGACAATATGTCTGCTAGAAGGTTTCAAATAAGAAGCTCTCGGCTTATGTGGGAAAATTATAAGCTGAGTTTTGGAAGCATTCGGGGAAATTTTCCATTTTTGCAAGTAAGTGGAGAAAATATCCAAACTTTTTTGCAATCTACTACAAATGACACGAAGGCTTCGCCCTTTGGCTGAGAGGCCCGTGTCATCTGCAAACAAAGATTTTTGACACCCTGGTGGTAAATCAGGTAAGTCAGAAGTAAAAATGTTATACAATATGGGCCCCAGTATGCTACCGTTGGGAACACCAGCTCTAACAGGTAATCTATCAGATTTAGAATTCTGATAGTTTACCTGCAGTGAGCGATCTGATTAATAATTTTGGATCAGTTTAATAATGTACAGAGGAAAATTAAAATTCATCAATTTTACAATCAAACCTTCATGCCAAACACTATCAAATGCTTTCTCTATATCAAGAAGAGCAACTCCAGTCGAATATCCTTCAGATTTGTTGAGCCGAATTAAGTTCGTAACTCTTAATAACTGATGAGTGGTTGAATGCCCATGGCGAAAACCAAATTGCTCATCAGCAAAAAGGGTCAAAAACATTATTTTGGTTGAGAATGTCTTCGAAGCTTCGTGTAACCTGATCCTCAATTGGACTAGTGAGACCTAGACTAAAATTATGGGCACTCTCGAACTGCTGAGCAAGTTTTTGAGCCTTTTCGCCATTTGTTAATAAAATTTTATTTCCCTCTTTAAGCGTTGAAATTGGCTTTAAGAATTTTCGTCAATTTCTAAAAGGGTTTCGAACTGGGATCCAACTTCGAGACATTATTCTCAAAGTAGGTATTTCTCAGAATAGCGAAACGTTTTTTTAATTTCATTTTGCAAATCTCGCCAAATAACTTTTAAAGTGGGATCATGAGTTCTTTTGGTATTGCCTTCGCCTCACATTTTTAAGACGGATCAGTAGCTGAAGATCGTCGTCAATAATAATGGAGTTGAATTTAATTTCACATTTAGGAATTGCAATGCCTCTGGCTTCGACAATTAAATTTGTCAAAGATACGATAGCATTATCAATATCACTTTTGGTATCGAGAGGAATATCAACATCAAAATTCCTATCGGTATACGTTTTATATAAATCCCAATCAGCTCTATGATAATTAAAAGTAGAGCTGATTGGATTATAAATGGCTTCTTGTGAGATTTCAAATGTCACAGGAAGGTGATCAGAGCCAAAGTCAGCATGAGTTACCAATTGGCCACACAGCTGACTTGAATCCGTTAAAACTAAATCAATTGTAGAAGGATTTCGACTGGAAGAAAAACAAGTTGGTCCATTGGGATATTGAATAGTATAATATCCCACAGAACAATCTTCAAATAAAATTTTACCATTGGAATTGCTTTGAGCATTATTCCATGAACGGTGTTTGGCATTGAAGTCACCAATTACGAAGAATTTCGATTTGTTGCGAGTTAGAATTTGAAGATCAGCTTTCAACAAATTCTTTTGCTGCCCATTGCATTGAAAAGGCAAGTAGGCTGCAATGAAGGAAAATTGTCCAAAATTTGTTTCAACAGAAACTCCCAAGGTTTCAAAAGCTTTGGTTTCGAACGAAGAAAATAATTTATGTTTGATACGTCTATTGATGACAATGGCGACCCCACCACAGGCGCTGTCAAGACGATCATTTCTGTAGATAAAATAATTTGGATCTCTTTTAATGGAGAGTCCTGGTTTTAAATAAGTTTCTGTTATAATGGCAATATGCACATTATGAACTGTTAGGAAGTTGAAATACGTGGGTACATTGGAAAAATTGGAATTTACTGAAGTGCTTGCTACCCGTTGACGAGCGTCAAAATTTGTTTGTGAATTGTGGTGGGTATGAATTGCTCGACCGGTAACTGGTTTCGAAATTTGAGCGTTTGAAAAATTTCTACCCGTCGAATCTGGGATCCGATTGGAATTTCCCGTCATCAATTTTGCACGGGAATTCAAAACTTTTTTGCGTGAAGGGCATTCCCAGAAATTGGATTTATGATTGCCCCCACAATTTGCACATTTAAATTTATTGGAATCTTCTCTCACAGGACATGCGTCCTTGGCGTGAGAGGTTCCACCACAAATCATGCATTTAGCATCCATGTGACAATGTTTGGTTCCATGACCCCACTTCTGACACTTACGGCACTGGGTGGGGTTTTGGAAATTTCCCCCAGGCCTGCGGAAATGTTCCCATGTAACACGGACATGGGACATAATACAGGCCTTTTCCAAACTTTTAATATTATTTAGTTCACCTTTGTTAAAATGAACTAAATAAAATTCTTGAGAAATGCCCCTCTGGGAAGTACCAGAGTGGGATTTCTTTTTCATCTTAATTACTTGGACTGGTGAAAATCCAAGTAATTGAGATATTTCAATTTTAATCTCATCCAGTGATTTATCATCACTGGGGAGACCTTTCAAGACGACTTTGAACAATCGCTCAGTTTTGTCGTCGTATGTGAAGAATTTATGACGCTTCTCAGTTAAATACTGAAGAAGACGTTTGCGATCGTCAAAGGATCCCACCAAACGCGGCAGTCACCCTTCCTAGCAATCTGAAATGAAACCTTGATCCCCTGAAGGTTACTCAAGATTTCTCGCTTAATTTTTCAAAAGGACCTAAGTAACATTTTTTTGATGAATTAATTTGAATAGCGCAATCAACAGAACAACATGAAAGTTTTTGTTTGAAGTACTCAAATTAATTCATGAAAAAAATGTTACTTAGGTCCTTTTGAAAAGTTAAGCGAGATTTCATTCCGAAAGCCAGAAAACTCGGCAACAGATACCACAATTGGCGGAATCCTTTGTTTCTTCGCATGAATCGAATCACCTGGGCTAAAGGTAGATTCGATTTGCTCAAATTCATCATTAATCAAATCAAACTGATTGCTCAGTTCGATAGGAGAAGAAACAATGTCAACATTAGATTTAGAAGGAATATTTGAAGTCTCGCGCTTGGGCGTCTTGAAACCTTGTTTCTTTGAAGGAAGTGGAGAATTCAGAGACTCCCCCTTCCTCTTGTTTTTGTTAATACTCATTGCTGAGCGTGGAGACGTGACCTTCTAAGAGGTTTTTTCCCAGAACGGTGTCCCTGCAGGATTACCACCGCTTGTCGGAATTTTACTTCCGCAAACGGGTCCAACGTAAAACGAAGGCACGGGTCCTTGCAAAGATCGTAACGGGATCAGTGGGTACAAATTGCGCTAAGAAGCACCGTTGAAATTAAAATAGCTTCGGGTAGTATTAAAAACTTCCTTCCGCAAAGAGAGAAAGAACCGCACAGCACGAAAGCACGATGCGGTCTCAGTTTTCTAGGTTAAATCTACACAGGAACTGTGGCAGTTAATTGTATACATCAACACACCAACCGACATTGTCTTCACTCCTCCGGACGGTTCAAATTATACATCAACCCCTCTCTCTCGTTCATCCTTTCCTTTTATATATTTCTACGCTTCCTAGAATATTCTAGAAAGTTTCTCTCCGATCTTCTCACGACAATAGGTCTTCAGGTTCAGGATTTCTCTCTATAACGATGTCTTACATGCTAAACAAATAATAATTATTTTTAGGTAGGTGTCAACTAATAATATTTAAATTCCGATTGTTGGCTACATGTAAAGCATTTACAATCCTAACCGGACACTTGTTTTCCTTTTTTTTCCTTTCTTGTGAATAAATTTTTAGATATAGATTTAAATAACGCATCTCAATAAATTATTAAATAAATAGAATAATAATAAATAATGAATAAATAAATAAATAAACTATCTCAATAAATAGGAAATAAATAAATAATGCGTCTGAGTAAATAGTTCGGTAAATAGATAAATAAATGTATAAATAAATAAGTAAATAAATAAAGCATCTAAATAAATAAAGAAAATCTACAATCGGAATACATAACAAAATTAAATAAATAATAAATAAAGACACCTTAAGCTACTAAGCGTAAAATAAACATCGTAACCAAACACAAAAATGTGGAAACAGAAGATTAATATACACTTAGAAATTTAAATTAGAAATATAATCATACAATTTGAATAAACAAATAACAATAAATGAGTAATTCTCAATGATATGGAAATGCTAATATCATCTTCCAAACTTGGACGTACATGTTCATGATAGCATTAGAGGCGAAAGTATAGAATTGATAGTTCCGTTAGGATACGGCAGGCATGAAGAATGTTTTTATAGAAGTCGATTTGAAAGCGAGCGGAGGGCAATATTTGTGATGGCACATATCGCACGACCTTCCTTCTGCCAAGCTCCCGTATGAAGGGGGAGGGAAGAATATCAGTGTGGAAGCTGATATATCTCCACTGGCAAAAGGAAGGTGGTTTGACTTGCTCATATGCCATCGCGTGCGGAAGGATTTGCTATCGACGAGTACTGTCTCAAATTTCTAATATGACATCAGCATTTAGTCGAATAGGATTTTTATTGCACAGTTCTGTTTTCTCATTGCGTCCGTCTCGTCGCAACCAACTTGGCTGCCTCGGAGAGAACAAAGCAGAGAAAGGCACTGCTGCTGTACCGTCGACCAATAACAGCTGAATTGATGGATGCCCCCACCAAGGGTAGTACACTAAATTAATGATTTCGTGTGTGTTACTTCTACGTGAAGTTAAACGATTGAATTGATGGATGCCCCCACCAAGGGTAGTACACTAAATTAATGAAGGTCGAAGGTCGTGCGATATGTGCCATCACAAATATTGCCCTCCGCTCGCTTTCAAATCGACTTCTATAAAAACATTCTTCATGCCTGCCGTATCCTAACGGAACTATCAATTCTATACTTTCGCCTCTAATGCTATCATGAACATGTACGTCCAAGTTTGGAAGATGATATTAGCATTTCCATATCATTGTAAATCGTTTAACTTCACGTAGAAGTAACACACACGAAATCATTAATTTAGAGTAATTCTCGCTGAAACCGGGCCACTATTTGCACGAGGTTCTTAAAAATGCCTAAATTTATATTCTTTCGAAAGCTTTCGGTGAGTATATTAAGGATCCGAGTTAAATTCTTCAGAAAGATGAACTCCTCTTTAGTTATACACGAAATCATTTTAATGAGCCCCTAGATTTTTGTCAATTCTTGACTCACCAAAACTGTAATAACTCCAACATTTCTCAACCGATTATAGAGATCAGCATATCGTTGGAAAGAGGAAGAGTGTATCTTCAATTTGCAATAATAAAAATATAAGCAGCCATATTGAATTTGAACGCCATCTTGGATTTCTTTTTAAAAACTATGTTTCCGCCAGGTTCGCAACCACCGATTTTGAATATTAATACATCAATGGAAAGCTTAGCTTATATTGTGCATTGTGTCCGAAAATCTCAGGTGTATGTTTTTTCTATCAAAAGTTATGTACGATTTACCAAATTATTTTTTGAAAGGCCATCTGACCAACGAACATTGTTTCTATGGTTAATATGCTACTACGACGTCAGTTACTTGATTTCATACACTATTCTAAGCCAAATATGTTTGAAAAATGAAAAGCATATCTTCAACAGTATTTTATTTGAAGGGCTCAAAAGTTTTGAGCATAACGGAGCCGTATTCAAGTTATTGTATTAAATAATTCAAGAAGTTTGGTATTGGTAAATAGTACATAACTTTTGATAGAAAAAACATACACCTGAGATTTTCGGACACAATGCACAATATAAGCTAAGCTTTCCATCGATGTATTAATATTCAAAATCTATGGTTGCGAACCTGGCGGAAACATAGTTTTTAAACATAAATCCAAGATGGCAGCCAAATTCAATATGGCTGCATATATTTTTATTATGGCAAATTGAAGATACACTCTTCTTCTTTTCAACGATATGCTGATCTCTATAATCGGTTGAGAAATGTTGGAGTTATGACAGTTGTGGTGAGTCAAGAATTGACAAAAATCGTGGGGTCAATTAAAATGATTTCGTGTATAACTAACGAGGGGTTCATCTTTCTGAAGAATTTAACTCGGATCCTTAATATACTCGCCGAAAGCTTCCGAAAGAATATAAATTTAGGCATTTTTAAGAACCTCGTGCAAATAGTGGCCCGGTTTCAGCGAGAATTACTCAAATATTCTCCATACCATCAGCTGGCCTTTCCAATACATAGCAACATTGTTACCAAAAACGGTTGGTAACCCTAGTACAATACTGAACGAATTTCAAAGTCTCGAACATTGCTTTTCCAGCCCCCCACAAGAAGTTTGGAACATTCTAGAATTAACGGAAATTCAACAATTCTGCGGTGACCATGACAACGACTCTGATGCTTGTGATGCAAGACAGCAACCTCGTGGATTCTATGTACTGTCTGGCTGGCTGCTATGTACAATGTACTCGCTTACTATGGTTTTGCAAAATCTTCAAATTGTTGCTTTGTTAGTAGTTAACACATCTCATAAGGGTGGTGTGGTAGTCATTGTGACTTGCGCGGTAGGAGTGAGATTTCGTCCGTATCGGTGAGGTGGAGACGCACGGTCGGTAAAGCGTTAAAACAGTGCGGTATAATCTTGCGCTGTGGGAGTGTAGTAATTTTTTTTTCGCGAGTGAGAAAGCCGCTAGTAACGGTAGCGGCACAGTGAAACTTTCGTCACGGTACATTGTTCATGGCGTCGAACTTTTCGCGGAGCTCGATTCGACGAGCACGCTTCGAAATCCGTCCGTGTTTGTTGGCGGCGCGCGCTGGTTTAACATGGCGGTGGCATCGAACCACTCGTTTCACCTAGGAAACCTAGGGGGCAGTAATGGCACGGTCACCAACCGTTTTAACGGTGACTATACCGGGAGAAGACTCCCGAGTTACATGGACCCCGACAACTCATCTGGACCGCTCTAGATTACGAGACTGCAAGGTGTGAACGGTCAGCCACTTCCGACTGACCCGTTACTTCTCCGCCTCTTTTCTCGGGGGAGCAATCAAAGGCGCGAACAAGGAGAATGGTGGAACCTCGTACGCTCTCAAGGTTCGCAACAAGAAACTGTTTGATAAGCTGCTGCAGATGGACAAGCTGAGTGACGGAACACAGGTATCGATAATTGAACACCCTCAACTGAACTCCGTCAGATGCGTGGTCTCGAACGTGGACGCCAAGGACCTTTTGGACGACTACCTTCTAAGCCAACTGAAGGAGCAAGTTGTGAAGGAGCTACACCTGATCAAAAATGACTACCAAACGGTAATTTGGCTAACATACCGACAATTATTCTGATCTTCGCAGGTACAGTCATCCCAGAAACCAGAAACTACTATACCAATCCCATGAGGCGTTTCCGGTGTTGGAACAAGAGATGTCCAAATGCAGAACAATTGTGCGACAACTGCTCGAAGCACCACCCCGCGGACGCCTCAATAGCGACCGACGAGCCCACCATTTGCCCATAATGCCCTGATCTATCCTTCTGCAAATTCTGCAAGAGACACGAGCACCAATCCTCCAGCAGAAGATTCCCGGACTAGGATCAAGGATCTGCAGGTATCTAAGACCAAACAAACCTCGGGAAATGGTAACCGTACGGAGACCATCAAGCAAAACGGCACGATCGTGGATATGGTCCGAAAACTGTAGGAGCTGAAGGAAACCATCAGCAACCCAAGCAACACTTCTTGTTTCTCAGTGAGGAAAAATAACTGTGGTGTGACTTACTAATGCTCTGATTTATGCACAACGCGTCATATTTGGAACTCCTTTGTGACACAAAAAGCGCAAGAGGTGGAGCCTATTTGCAACATCTTGCGGCTGCAATGAAAATAAAAACACAAAAACCAACCGGGAATCGAACCATGGACCTTGAGATTTGCAACCTTCTACCATAACCATCACACCAACAATTCTATTTTAAGATTCTGCTACAATTGCACTACATAAACAATAAAGTCATTTGTAACTTCATTGTACATTATACGGAACATGCTGACTGTCAAAAATAAAATACTGCTCAGCTGAGCTCAAAGTGTTTTGCAACATATCAGAAACTTTGTCGTAACAGCAATGAACCGAAGTGATAATAATTCTGCAACTTATCTGTTTTAATTCTGATATGAACACATCGAATTTTAAACTACCCAAGTCAGATGGGTAAAATATTGCGACGCCACTTAAACGGATATGAAACATTGTGATTTTCTGAAACTGGGAAGTGGCTTTAATGTGACTCGATGTATTGCCAGTGTCTTCAATGCAATTTATTAGGAACAAACACCTATTTGAAAGATGTTGCGCGTGCTGCTTGGGAAACTGCAAACGAATCTCGAAGATAAGGACAAAGTTATCGAAAAGCTGAACGTCATTATCCAAAGCAACGACAAGAAGGACACCAAGAAGACCAAGTGAGCCAGCAAGGCAAACACGAGCAAGGTGGACGCATCAAGCATCCGAAATCCCTACGACAATTTCAGCGACAGCGAAGAAATGTTGGTTACACCAACGCAATTCCCTAAACGTGATCGCACCCCAAGAGACTCCAGCGAGAGTGTCAATTTTTCAACTGGAGCCCCACGGACGAAGCATGTGATAGGTAGAACAGCCAAGTAAGTAGTTTTATTGGCTCTGTTTGCCTCTATTGGATCCTACAAGTTATTTACCTACAATGATGTGCAAGCCGAGCCTCCCAGACGAGTACTACTCAAGTAACCAATAAACACAATAAGCACTCCAATTCGCCAAACCGCCCCGACGCTATCATCTTGCCCGGTCTATCCGGCAGTGACACCACCTCTAACCCACCAATCTAGCACTCCAATGGAACATGAACGGTTTCCTCAACAATTTGTGTGACTAGAAACTGCTAGTGTCGAACTCAGAACCGGTAGCCATAGCGCTACAATAAATACACAGAACGACACCCGCCGCTATGGACCGGGCACTGGGAGGCAAGTGCAAATGGTTCACCAAGGTGTAACAAAATGTACACCGATCCGCTGCTGTAGGAATCTTGCAGGAAATTTCTGCCACGGAAATCCCTGTCGGCGCCGACTTCCCCATCGTCGCAGTAAAGCTAGGATGGCTACCGCCGGTAACTATCGTATCGGTGAACATCCCCAGCGGCAAACTCCCAAACCTCAGAAATAGACTGGTGAGAATTCTTGAAAACCTCCCTACCCCCGCGATCATCTTAGGAAACATTAACAACCACCATCAGTCCTGGGGCAGTAGTACAAACAACGGTAGAGGTGAGATAGTCTTCGACGCCGCCGCCTACGCTATATTCGTAATTCTAAACGACGGCACTCGAGGACGAAAGTCAACGGTGTCTGCTGTCGATATCTCTATGGTCTCGATCGGCATAGTTGGTATGCTTCTCTGGTCCTCCGACGAGGACCCCAGAGGTAGCGAGCATTCGCCAATCCTCGTGGCTTTCGACAGCGCCCCCACCAATATCACCCGCCGACCGATGTGAATATACGGAAAAGCGGACTGGGGCAGTTTTCAGCGGGAGATCAAACGGAAGCTAGGTGCAGGTCCCTAGGACCCTAGGTCCAGAACCATCCATCATCGAAATCTCCGACGCCATCCTCTACGTGGCAGAAAGCACCATTCCCAGAACCAGTCCCAACCCGGGACGCAAAGCGGTCCATTGGTGGAGTGATAACACCAAAAACCGACGAGAACACCGACTTCCTCGACAGGATAAACCCTGACCAATCGTCAACTGAGCTCTGGAGGCGAATAAACCGTTTCCAGGGCTAGCGATGATCAAGCGCAATCACTCTTTTCAGTGACTTGTCACACACCGGGGCCTTGTGTTCGTAGCCAACACGATAGCTGACTATTTCCACCGACAATCATCCTATCAGCAGTATCGCGAAACCTTTCGCCTCCGCACCTTTCGAGTACCACCAGACGACGGCAATAGCATGAATCACCCCTTCTCCATGGCGGAACTAGACTTCGCGCTCCAAAAAGGCCAAGGTAAGTCTGCCGGCCCGGACTGCACCGGGCACCCAATGTATAGAAACTTGCCCCTAAGCGTCAAGGCCGCTTTCTTGTAGGCACTTTACAAAGAGTGGACCAGCGACACATTCCCTGAGAAGTGCTTGGAGTGCCAACACCAAGAAGTCAAGACCCACCGAACGAGGCGGGAAGCTACCGTTCCATAGCGCCTACAAACGTCGGCTTAAAAATTATGGTGCGGATGGAAAACCGACGCCTTACTCACTTCCCCGAGGCAAGCTGCCACATGCTTTCCATCTTGCCTCCTTTGCCCCCCAGGTAGTCGCAGCATCTGTTGTGCCGGGGAGATCAAGGCAAGGAGGATAAGGTTTTATCCGGGAGGCACATTTTTAGCAGGGAGGAGACCAACCCTGTTCATCTTCGAGCATAGTGTGGATGCTCAGGTGTCTGTCGCGCATATTTTTGATGGCCTTCAACCCTTGTAAAACACACACGCACACACACCCTGAGTTTACAGGTGTATCATACAAAAACTCTGAGTCAAAAGGCAGAAGGGTAAATGTCGAAAGTAAAAAGGTCGAAGGTAAAAAGGTCGAAGGACCAAAGGTCAAAAGACGAAATGTCGAAGGACAAAAGGTCGAAAGGACGAAAGGTCGAAATATCCAAAGATAGAAATTACGGTTTTAGGACAAAAGGTCGAAGGTCAAAAGGTCGAAGGTTAAAAGGTCGAAGAACGAAAGGTCGAAGGATCAAAAGGTTGAAGATCATAAAGTCGAAGGTTAAAAGGTCCGAAGCCAAAAGTTGAAGGTCGAAAGAGCAAAACGTCGAAAACAAATCTGAGTCAAAAGGACGAAGGACAAAAGGTTGAACGTAAAAGATAGAAGGACAAAAAAATCGAATGGACGGTAGTTCGAAGGGCCAAAAAGTCGAAGGGGCAAAAGACCGAAAGGTCAAAAGTTGAGATGTGATAGTTGTAGGACAAAAAGTCGAAGGTCAAAATTTCGTAGGGTGAAAGGTCGAAGGTCAAAAGGTTGAAGGTGGAAAGGTCGAAAGGTCAAAAGGTCGAAAAGACAGAAAGTTGAAAGTCAAAAGATTGAAAGGACAAAAGTTAGAATGGTCAAAAGATGGAAGGGACAAACGCTCGAAAACAAAATCTGAGTAAAAAAAAGCGAAGGACAAATGGTTTAAAAGGTCTAAAGGACAATAGGTTGAAAGCCAAAAGGTCGAAAGGACAAAAGCTCAAATGGTTAAAAGGAGGAAGGGACAAAAGGTCGAAAAAAATCTGATTCAAAAGGTTGAAGGACAAAAGGTTGAAAGTAAAACGGTCAAAGGACAAAAGGTTCGAAAAGATGAAAGGTCGATGGACAAAAGGCCGAAAGGATGAAAGGGCGAAATAGCAAAAGATAGAAATTACGGTTTTAGGACGGAAGGTCGAAGGCCAAAAGGTAGAAGATAAAAAAGTCGAAGGTCAAAAGGTCGAAGGGTCAAAAGGTGAGATGAGATAGAAGCTCGAAATTACAAAAAAGAGGCAAAACTTCGAGTGTTAATCAACCATTCTTTTTCGCATTTTTGTTTATTTATGATTCACCTGATGATATTTCATTGTTCATTTTTTCCCTGTAAAAGGCCGGGACGACAGTCACCTCTTCAAAGTGCTCGTTCTCAGTAAAGCGTTGACCAAAATCCATGACCCTGAACTTTTCTCAAATGTGATTAGTAGGGCTTACTTTTGGCATAGGTGCCGCCCCGCGTTCATGAGTTTCGAAAATGTCTGTGTTTTTCCTTACTTTTTGCTATGATGGCCAAATTTCTTCAGGAATCAAGTGTAATAAGGTTCTGGTGACATAAAATAAAGTAAACACATGAAATATATAAAGTAGAAGTGATTTTGAATGTTTCCAAGGTATCAAGTTACAAGCATTGTGCTTCAACTTGATTGTAGATCTAACGACCTGAACCCCAGAACGTTTTGGATGGCCTTCTGTGAATTGAAATGCAGAAAGTTCGGTGTAACATTTATTGGCAGGTCTTTTGAGCTGTCGAAAACTTTTTGTAGGCCGTTGTTGCGTAGGTTTTACGATCCGAACTTCAGCATGCTTATCTGCGGGCGCCGCATCAGATGACAGTTGTCGCTTTGTTTTAACGTCTATCAATTTGTTAACCTTTTGTTTGCTGCGGCCGGGCACGGCTTGGTGTATCACGGCGACAGCTTCAATTTCTCCTTCTTTTTCTATAGCTTCATTTGTTGTACCTTCACCTACCACGGCAGCTTGCTGTTGTGCACTCTGTCGTTCCAACATCTTTGGGCAGGACTTTTTTTTATGCGTGTCCGCCTTACAGGCAAAACACTTTGGTTTGAGTCCATCGTAGTAAAATCTCCCCTTCCAGGTGCGAAAATAGAGAATCTCTGGAAAAGCTTTTTCTACCTCCATATAGATACCACGGACACCAGTGAATATGTTAAGTTGGTATTCTGCAGGGAATCGCTCACGTAATGTGCGTTTAACTTTGCCGAATTTTGCCAACACAAATGACAGGTCGGCATCTGAAATTTCCGGCGGCAAATCGAAGACCCTAACATAACGGGTTTTTCCACCAGCTACAGACATAGTTAGAAACAAAGCGATTCTAATTATGTATTTAATTATTAGTTTTATTTCCAGAAGTTTTGAATAAACAAATTGCTAATAATTCTACACAGCAAGGAAGTTGTCGTTTCCAATATCAATACTATAATCAAACTCCATCGATCCAAAAGGTAGAAGTTAAATGTAAATACGTTACGTTTATACAAGTCCTACGTCTACTCGCGATTATGTTGAAAACATTACCCATTGCTCGTTTTTTCAACCTTCTTTTTCATCAAGCTTTTGTCATTTTTTTCAACCTACTTTTCTTTCGATGTTTTGTTATTTCGACCTTTTGTCCTCAGACCTTTTGACATTTGACTTTTGTCCTTTCGACCTTTTGTCCTTTCAACCTTTTGTCCTTTCGACCTTTTGTCCTATCGACCTTTTGTTCTTCGACCTTTTTACCTTTAACCTTTTGTCCTTCTGACACAGATTCACCCAGCGATCAATACCAGTGAGATCCTGATTATGACATTCTGGCCGCGTGTTATCGGGCCTTTGTCTTGGATATCGTAATATTGTGAAAGCGAGGGATGACAATCTGACATTCTACTCTCTTAGTAGTCGAGTGACCCTGACTGGAAACGGCGAATGGGCTAAAGACAAGGTTCTCTTCCGTCCCCTTAAACCGCGGCGGGCCTTGTAGCACGCTGTCCAATCCTGCCAGCAAGCTTTGCCTGCTGGTTATAAGCAAAAATCCTAACCCATATCCATTATGTGTTCTCAAATACGATAGAATTTATGTGGCCTTCGCATAACTACTTTGTTGCTTCACGTGAGCTCTATTCAGTGTGCAATTAATTTGCCTACTGACAGTTCACTCTCCTCCGCCGTAGCACATCGGAAAACTTATTACAATGAAGTAAAAGTAACGATAAACAGAGAAAAAACGATATGGTTAACCAAAGAATAACGCAAAGGCCAGTTCCACCTATAGCTACATGTTTCATGTGCAATAAGGCTGCAGGCGGCACGGCCGGTCTGATACAAAGGTTTCACTCGATATGGAAGTGGGGCGAAACAGTGTGTGTCTCCTTCCTGGACGTGGAATGTTTGCTGCGAGCAATTTAATTATCATTTTCCATTTTATGTCGTAATTGAGACCACGGTATGGGGCGTTTCCATCGCCCGGTGGTATTCTGCTTCAATTATCGACATGCAACAACGTCAACCGGGAAAGCTCCGTTCATGCTGCAGCAAAAGGGTTTCAACCGGGCGGTTGGTATCTACTCGATCGTTGGATGGAATTGTAAAATGGAAATTTGTTATGTGTCAGAATTGGAATTCTTCAGTGATTTATTTTACCATATTTTGATACAATTAATGAATGAAAGCGGAGGCATCACTTCTACATATTTGTGGCTTAAATCGTTTATCTACTGGATATTCTCTGTTTGCACTCGCGTCATTTATTTATTTAGGCCAACAGGTAAAATTATACCCCAATGGCATGATTTGTACTTTCATTCTTCTCACTACTTCTTACTTCTGACTACTTTTTCCACCTTTCTTCTTCCCTCTTTTTTCTTCTTTTTTCCATTCTATTTCATCCAAATGACAAATGGCCAAAACAGTATTCTTAAACGACAAATAATTACGATATCGAAATAATAATTCATAATTAAATTCGTCATGAGACGAGTTTGCATTATCTCATTTAATTCAACCACTCCACCACTTAAATGGGACAGTACGGACTCGTCTTATGTCAATTGAGGACATTCTACTAAAAGCTCAAAATAATGTTGTTTTCATACAATGCTGCCAAAATTACCAGTAACTTTTTCTAAGTGTAGTTATTTCTTCATCTAAAAGTTAAAGCTATTTTGTTATTTCTAATTCTTTCAACATCAATTTTGTTATCAAATGTTTGAAAAGAGTTTGAACGAATTTCGTAAAACATAAAAATGATCATTATGGATTGAGAGATTACGGATTGATTTTGGCGGAATCTACGATGGTTCAACATATTTTTCAGGATTCTTGTTTACTTACACTGCTTTAATATTTCTAAAAGCATATTTACGATCTAATTTATTAGCGACTCCTTGGGCTGCGCTGCTACCTCTACATTGTCATTCCATCAGGCTCAAATCTTCCAATGTAACGCCATGCAGTTCCAAGCCCTTCGAGTACATTATCTGCACTCTCAATGGTGAACCTTGTTGGCAGGAATTTAATCATTTTCCCTTTCCCCCACGACTACTATCTGCATAATGCAACAAACCCCGTTTGCCACCAGCCAGCGCAGCGGTTGGGCACCCATAATGCGGCATCGCTTATCCGGGTGTTAAATTGGGATGAACGGAACCACGGTCAACGAACACGGTGACGGCGACGACCTACGAGATGTTTATCTCCATGATAATAGCGAAGGGTTCTGTTGCCGGCTATCTCACGCAGCAGGTTCAGTAACCATTAACGCACGTGGACTAAATTAACACTAACGTGACTTATGCAGTGAGGCGCGGAAACAGGTAAATATTCACTCGTTGCACCCTCAGAGAGCGTGGCATGCGATGTGTATCATCAGTTAGTAATGTGTCTCACGGGTGAACTTACCGCAACGACTCTATGAACGGACGACGGAGTGCTCAATATGAACCCGTGGAAAGTGAGTGTTGTGAGCGGTAAAGATTTGCCTTTATGCGCGGTCCTTAGCTTGCAATAAAACTAGCAATTTTAGTATTACTACGACACTCAGTACTAGCTTCTATCTTGGTTATGTGTTTTTGCGACCGATTTCCATGAATCTGCTCAACATTTCATTATTTGCACAGGTTTGCAATTCTTTACCATAGCATAGTGGGTGCGTTTCGAAAGTGTTTATCCAACTCTATCTAATGTTTTCATAATAAAAACGATTAGTGGAGTTGGACAACAAAGTATGAAATGTAGCGTCACAAAGTTAGACATATGTTCGTTAGGAATAAATATGTTACACATAAAGAACGTTAGACGAAATGTACGTCAGACTGTTCCCGCCAACGCGCAACGGCAACAAGACTCGGTTCCCGAGAATTTAAACAAACGCGCCCAAAATATGTTGTACACCCAAAAAACAAATCTGACAATTATTGTATAAAATCTGGGCATATACAATTCCAATTCTGTAAGCTTTTTATACAAATATTGTATTAAAATAATACAAATCTGTATTATTTTAATACAATATTTGTATAAAAAGCTTACAGAATTGTATATGCCCAATTATTATACAGTTTCTGTAAGGTTCTTATGCAGAACTGTATTAAAATCTGCCATCCCCTAGATGGGTGATATTTATTTTATTAGACTTGTATGTTAAATTTTTCCTGTAATTGTTGAAAACAGTTTGAAATTTAACGAAAAGCTATGTCGATCTTGAAGGTCAAATTCTGTCATTCTTTTACTCACGTTTAGTGTGTCTTTTACTCGTTACGTCCGGTAAGCGGTCTCGTACGGTATCTCGTGCGATTTCTATCTGTAGTGTAGTTTTGTATTATTAGCATTTATCTTGTTCACGGCATTATAATAATGATTATTACCTTAGTTTTGAAATAGTTGTTCCTAACTGCAAATCCGGATCCGAATCCGTAGCACTAACTGTGATTCCAAACTACTAACTGTGATTAATATCTGTGATAAAATAGGCTAGGTAAAATCCGTACTACTAGTGTTAAGGATCTTTTTAAATTCAATTCACCTTATAGATATAATATTTCACCGTACTTAGCTCTACATCAAAAGATCTCTAATCAAATAAGTTCACGTAATAAGCTCAATAAACTAAATTTAAGATTTTTGGAATTATCTGGTTCTATCAATTTCACAATTTGTAAACAAGATCTCCCTCTTCAGCTACTCATACATACTTGTGTTTTATCTGTGCTATATGCACCGAGTATAGACTCTGTATACCTATGTATTTGATGTGTTTCACTTCCTGGTGTTTCCCTACTATCTGCATCTTGCGTTGCTGAAGGTAGAACCACAATGGGCTCGAAGGCGCTTTACGCAGATTGCGTAACAGTCCCCCCCAGTACACACGGTCCAGGTTCTTGTGTACTCTTGGTTGCGCCGACGTCCAGGACCGCAAGTTTTACTGCTGGGCGCACATAGATATTCTGTGTCCTCACGGTTGCGCTACGAACTTGTCCATCTTTACAGCTCACGTTCACCACGCGACCTTTTGGCCACGAATTCCTAGGAAGGTCTGGATCAGCGATGACCACTACATCACCGATTTCGATCGGTTTTGTTGGGTAGTGCCACTTTGTTCGACGATTGATAGATGGCAAGTATTCCCGTAACCAACGTCTCCAGAAGATGTTGGCATAGATTTGCGAGGATCTCCAGTTGTTGACCAGCGTAGCGGGGCTACCATCGTAGGCGACTAATGGCTTTGAGCCACCTGAAGAACCCAACAAAAAATGATTGGGTGTTAGTGCTTCGTTCTCGGCATCGTCAATGGGAACGTAGGTGAGGGGGCGCGAGTTTATAATATTTTCCACCTCTAGAAGGCTGTTTCGAAGGACTTCGTCGGTTGGTGTTCTCGGGAGCTGCATGTTTTTCAGGATTTTTTTTTACGGATTGCACCAGTCTCTCCCAACTACCACCCATGTGCGGACTACTCGGCGGTAGGAAGGTCCACTTCGTATGCGTAGTGATGAACTCCTGCATCAGTAAATCTTGGTCAAGAGATTGTAGCGCTTCAGTCAGCTCGCGATTCGCTTCGATGAAGTTCGTTCCCCTGTCACTAAACAGTTCTAAGGGTGTTCCTCGCCTGCACATAAAGTTCCGCAGAGCCATGATACACGAACTTGTGGTGAGGGAGTGCACAATTTCAATGTGAATGGCACGTACCACCAGGCATGTTATCAATACGCCCCACCTTTTCTCGATCCGCCTACCCACAACGACTTGAATTGGACCGAAGTAATCGATTCCAGCGTAAGAGAATGGACGAGAATAAGCTGCAAGACGAGCCAGCGGAAGATCAGCCATTGCGGGTGGTTGCGGTTGAGCTCGAATGTTTTTGCAGTATTGGCACAGTCTTCGTACTTTGTTGC
This sequence comes from Armigeres subalbatus, assembly GCF_024139115.2. Classification (NCBI taxonomy): domain Eukaryota; kingdom Metazoa; phylum Arthropoda; class Insecta; order Diptera; family Culicidae; genus Armigeres; species Armigeres subalbatus. Next base: position 197,055,753 of record NC_085139.1, read on the forward strand.
ATAAACTTCGTAGTTTCGGGATCCGATATATCTGACGCAGTTCGTTGACAATCGTTTAATGGTTGAGGTGGTGATAGCGTTCGTGGGTGAACCGTATGATTAGCGAGGTAATCGGATGTTCCCTTGGCAGAATAATGGTGTGGACAGCGTCGTGATCGACGAACTGGCAACCAGCTGCTCGTCCTTGCATGCGAAGCACTCCGTGGTCATCAAGATACGGCAAGAGCTTGTAAAGAGAACTACTTCTGGGAATTGTAGCCGTCTTCTTACCTTCAGATTCCTTAGACTTTCGCAGCAAAGCTACTTCCTCGCTATACGCATCCAGCTGAACTTGACGGTAAATGTATCGTACTGCTTCGATCAACTCTGTCTGTTGGAGGATTCCGGTAAATCGTGTTCTCTGCTGTAATCTTGCTCGCAGGTTTCTCATGAATCGGAGTACATATGCGATAATCCGGAGAAGCCTGCGCCAGTTAGAATAATTGGTGAAATTGAGAATTGGTTCACGAATGGTATGGACGTTGATCGTAGCTACCATTTCAGTGGTAGTTTCACCATGAACGGACGGTTGAACTGGCCAGGCACTCTTCTGCTGCCACATGAATTCCGGTCCTCTAAACCATCTGCTGGATGGCGAGAGATCAGGTATTTTCTGCCATTTTGTACCTTCTTCGGTCGTTCGTTTTTGTTGGAACCCACAGCCACTCTGATAGCTCGGTATCTTCTAAAATTTCTCCAACCCTGGCAGCTTCAAACTTGCTGTATCGTCTGTGATCCGCACGTATCCAGCAGAGAACGTCCCTTGAATCGGTCCAGAAGAACCTTTTTTGCACAGGTACACGATGGGTTTCTCCTATAGACTTCGCAAGGCGGGTTCCAATCACTGCACCCTGGAGTTCCAGTCGTGGAATTGAGACGTACTTCAGTGGCGCGACTCGGGTTTTAGCCATAACGAATGCACACTCCACAGAGCGGTCTTCTTCGAACCGGAGATAGGCGACTGCTGCGTAACCTTTCTCGCTGGCATCGACAAAGACATGCAACTGAACTTCGTTAGTCACGGTTGACGATGAGGTCATCTTACGGTAGCATCGAGGAATGCAAACTGTCTCAACTTCAAGCAGTACGTTAAGCCAAATTCTCCATTTCTCCAGTAGCTGATCGCCTATCTGTTCATCCCAATTAATTTTTGAACGCCAAATTTCTTGGAGCAGAACCTTTAAGTACATTAGTACATGCGCCAGGAAGCCGAGTGGGTCGTAGACTGACATTAAAACCCGTAGAACTTCCCGCTTCGTGGAGACTTGCTCTCCGGATAACAGCTTCTGTTGGCACCGTTTTGGAATCTTGAAAGTAAATGTGTCACCGATAGTGTCCCACCACATTCCAAGGACCTTTTCGGTCGCCAAGTCTCCATCCATGTTCAGATACTTTTGTGGTGTCCTCTGCTCGCCCATAGAATCAAGAACCTTTTTGGAGTTCGACAGCCATCCTCGGATCTCGAATCCACCCTCTGCGTGTATATAACAAATATCCCGCACGAGTTTCACGGCTTATGCTTCGGATTCGACACTGTCGAACATATCGTCCACGTACGTTCCTTTGCATATCGCCGCCACTGCTTCTGGATACTGGTCTTTGAACCGAGCTGCGTTCAGGTTCTTGACGAACTGTGCACTACTTGGAGAGCAGCTTGCACCGAACGTCATCACCTCCATCACGTAAGTCGAAGGACCTCCTCCGAGGACGCCATCATCCCACAGGAATCGTTGACAATGCTGATCGGTAGGATTGATCCGAACCTGGTTAAACATTTCACGGATATCTCCTGAGACCGCTGTGCGGTATTCACGAAACCTTTGGAGAACTTGCTGAAGCGGTGTAACCTGATCTGGTCCCTTTAGCAGAAACGAATTGAGAGAAAGGTTTCCCACTTTAGCGGCAGCATCCCAGACGATTCGTAGTTTATTCGGTTTATTGGGATTCACCACGGGAAAGATCAGCAGATACCACGAACGTCTAGAGTACGTGGCTTCCTCCTGCGCTGAAAGTTTGCGAATATATCCTTTCGCTTGGTAGTCTAAGATTTTTTCCTGAAGAGCCTTGGCCAGCACTGGTTCCCTAGCCATGCGCTTGCTCAAGAAGTTTTGCCTTTTCAGGGCCATGGTTTTGCTCGACGGTAGTCGAACATCATCGTATCGCCATAGCAGACAGGTCTCGTATCGTTTATTATGCAAAACCGTGTTTTCTCGTAACAGTTTTATCGCTCGTTCGTCGTCTTTCGACATCAACGGTGTTCCATTGAGTTGTACTCCGAGACTATCGAGGGAGAAATAACTCTTGACTGCGGAATGCAGTCCTTCGCATTGGCAGATGTGGTAGCTATACGAAACACCGTTTTTCGCATCCTTTTGTCCTGGCAGAAAGGAGCACGGACCGTAGACCACCCAGCCTAGCCGAGTTAGTACAGCCGTCGGCGTGAGAACTTCCTTCCCTGGAATCGAGTGGATACTCCAATCTGGAGCTGTCAACTCCCAACAGAATTCGGGGTTTTGCTACAACAAAAGAGTCAATTGGTAGATCTGTTAAATACTCGAAATGCTTCGCTAGCTCGGTCGCTGACATTGACTGTTCAGGAAGATCTAGGCTACGTACGGTATGCACCTCCGGAAGGTGGAAGCGCTGTCCTGATTTTGAAGCACTGGAAATTTCCGCTGAGAATATAACCGAATCTTGCCCATATCTTCCTTGCCCTCCTGTCCACGCAATGCACAGTGGAGACTTCTCGCCGTTGAGATTGAGTTCCTTCCGCAAACTGTGTTCCACCAGTGTTGTTGTCGATCCTGCATCCAGGAAGGCGTATGTAGTAATCGATCTTCCTTTGCCGTGCAGCGTGACACGCACGTACTTCAGCAGCACATTTGGCAACGAGCTGTGATGCGCATTTACAGACGCGTTCTGTGCTGGAGCGCTTGGTGACGGCTTGTTGTGTTTGCTGTCGTCGTGCAGCAACCGGTGGTGTAGAAAGATGCATCCTCCCTGATTGCATGGAACTTTCATCTCACATGTTTTGAAGTGCTTCTTCAAACACTTTCGACAGAGTTTCTTCTCGTTCACTAACGCCCATCGAGCATTCGGCGACATTTTCAGGAAACTGCTGCACTTTTCAAGGCTTTCACACATATTGCCGCATGCCAGACACTTTTTACGATCGACTTTTTCCTGCTGATGGACGGAATACGCATGGACGTAGACCTCATCCTTCCAGACTTTCTTCTCTATCCTGGTTTCCGGTTTCTGCGGTTTGGTCCATACAGCAGGTCTAATCACCTGACTTAATTGAAATTCAATAACGTAGCAGCTCCAATCTCCATTCGATGGAATGCCCACTTCATTTTCAATGCCGATGGCAGGCTATCCTCAAGCTGCCACGTTGTACAATCATTCGTCCAACTGACACACTTGTATAGTCGGGCAAAGGTTCTGAACTGCGACGCCGAAGTCAACAATGGTCTCCATCTTCTCCGCCTTCGGTGGCGGCATCATCCGAATTCTCCGGACCATAGTCTCTAGATGGATTCTGGTAGATCTGTTAAAGAGAGTTTTCAATCGGCTCATGATCACTGGAACGTTGTCGGGGTGTAGAAGAAGGCTTTTGACGGCGTTCAATGCCTTATCATGTAGACTTCTCTCGAGACGATGATCGAGCAGCTCATCGTTCCTAAGGCCACACATTCTAGAAGTTCGCTCGTATGCTGCAATGAAACGTGGCCAGTCCTCAGGATCCCCACCGAACTTCGGAAGATCTTTTACCGTCTGTCTTGCAGCTAGGTGGCCACTATTCAGCGGCATAGGGTTGCTATTAAGTGGTGGCTGATATTGCTGCCGTAATGTGGCCAAATTCTGTCGTGGAGTTGACGTCGTTATCTGTGGTTGGCCGACGTTCTCAGGCATAGCCCCGGCAAATGGGAGATTCTGGGTGAACTGATGCTGGTAATTCGCCGTCGGATACGTTGACATCCTGATCAGCTGCCGAGACGCTACGGTGTATACCGGCATCGATGACGAATTGGATATTACGGCTGGATATCCACAAACTGGTGGTTGGTAGTTCAGCAGAAATGCCGGGATGCTCCCGGCGGGTCGCAAATGCTGCATATACCTGGCCCCAGGAGCATAACTACCGCAAAGTTGCTGAGCGGCACATGACTGAAGCTGAGGCTGAATCGTAGCAGAATATCCGGTAGATTGTTGAAAATTTGCTGACACCATTGGAACGAAACCGGACGGCACAACCGTTTTTCGCAGAAGCTCGTCGTAAACCGGTAGCGGTGTTTCGTCCATCGCGTTCCCTGCTTCTTTGCCTGCATTCTCCGTTTTCTCCAGCCATTCGTTGATCTTCTCGAGACTTGGGTCCGTTTCCGCCTCAGAGTCACTAGCCTCCCAACATATCACGCTCCAGCGCTAGTCGCTCTTCCAGTTGTTTTTTCTCCAACGCCTGCCTTGCTTCCAGAGCCTTCGCTGGTAGTTCTCGAAGTTTCGCAGAACGCTTAGATGAATTCGATGATGCTTTGTTGCTTTTACCAGAGGTCTCCCCATTATTGGCGACTGCCTTTCGCAACGGGTCGATATTCCACGCTCCATCTGCTGCTGGCGCCTCCGGAACAACGTTCTCCACTATCTGAACCCGATGTGTCTGCCTCGGACCACTGTTCGATTGCTGGGCCACTTTGAGTCCAGATGTACCCGCTTCCAACTGCAACTTCTGCTGCTGCAACTGCAACTTACCCATCTGCAACTGATTTAACTGCTCCTGCTCTCGCTGCTGCAGCTCTTGTTGTTTCTGCCACTGCTCAAGCTTCTAACGCTGTTCCTCAGACTGCTCTAGGTGTTTTTGTTGCTCCTGTTGCCACTGCTTTTGCTGCTGCTCAAGAAGTCCCATCTGGTCACTCAAGGCACGCCGTTGCTTATCCAGCGATGTCCTTACGCATCCGTTACAGCTCCATTCATAATCCCGAATACTGTCTTTCACATTCACACAATCGTAATGGAACCACACATCACACTCATCGCATTGTACCATCCGACCATTAGTACAGTCTAAGTCGATCCGACGGCACACTCCGCAACTCGCCCCCTCACCAGGAGATTCACATTTGTTATTGGAACGCATTCCCGCACCCGTTACGTTTCCGCTTGACATTCCGGGAACTAAACGAAAAATTTAATTTGTTCCCGCCAACGGCAACAAGACTCGGTTTCCGAGAATTTAAACAAACGCGCCCAAAATATGTTGTATTTATTTTATTCGACAGCAGGGACTATGTCCAAGGGCTTGACGATCCCTCCCCAGGCTATCTGCGAGTTGTGGGGCTTGCCTAGGATGTGGTGGGGTTTGGCAGTGGGCCCTGATAAACCTCTATAAAAAGCTGCATGTATCCGCAAGTAGGCCCCACCAAAGCGACCGTGTGCCGCTCAAAGCGCACAAGCCCAAGTCCTGGTGTTAGGTGGGATGCTAAACAGCCCTGACACGACGGCCCTCCGACGAGACAGGAGGTTTGCGCAGGCCCAATAAGCCGCCTAGAAAACCAATCATTACGAACAATATAAGAGATAATGCGACTCGATATAATCGGAAAAGACCTAGGCGACGAATACAGGATCACGATTGGAAGCTTGGAACATGGAACTGCAAGTCGCTAGGTTTCGCAGGTTGCGACAGGATGATCTACGATGAATTACATCCCCGCAACTTAAACGTCGTGGCACTGCAGGAGATTTGCTGGAAACGCGGGCATCGAGCGGCTACCTTCTACCAAAGCTGTGGCACCACCAACGAGCTGGGAACCGGCTTCATAGTGCTGGGTAAGATGCGCCAACGCGTGATTGAGTGACATCCAATCAACGCAAGGATGTGCAAGCTGAGGATTAAAGGCCGTTTCTTCAACTATAGCACCATCAACGTGCACTGCCCACACGAAGGGAGACCCGATGACGAGAAAGAAGCGTTCTACGCACAGCTGGAGCAGACATACGATGGATGCCCACTGCGGGACGTCAACATCGTCATCGGTGACATGAACGCACAGGTAGGAAGGGAGGAAATGTATAGACCGGTCATCGGACCGGATAGTCTGCACACCGTATCGAATGACAACGGCCAACGATGCATAAACTTCGCAGCCTCCCGCGGAATGGTAGTCCGAAGCACCTTTTTTCCCCGCAAAAATATCCACAAGGCCACATGGAGATCACCTAACCAAGAAACGGAAAACCAAATCGACCACGTTCTAATCGACGGTAAATTCTTCTCCGACATCACGAACGTCCGCACTTACCGCAGTGCGAATATTGAATCCGACCACTACCTCGTTGCAGTATGCTCAAAACTCTCGACGGTGTACAACACGCGTCGAAGTCGGACGCCGCGGCTTAACATTGGGCGGCTACAAGACGCTAGACTAGCCCAAGAATACGCGCAGCAGCTGGAAGTGGCATTCCCAACGGAAGAGCAGCTAGGCGCAGCGTCTCTTGAAGATGGCTGGAGATATATTCGATCTGCCATTGGTAGCACCGCAACCGCTGCACTTGGCACGGTGCCTCCGGATCAGAGAAACGACTGGTATGACGGCGAATGTGAGCAGTTAGTGGAAAAGAAGAATGCAGCATGGGCGAGATTGCTGCAACACCGCACGAGGGCGAACGAGGCACGATATAAACAGGCGCGGAACAGACAAAACTCGATTTTCCGGAGGAAAAAGCGCCAGCAGGAAGATCGAGACCGTGAAGAGACGGAGCAACTGTACCGCGCTAATAACACACGAAAGTTCTATGAGAAGTTAAACCGTTCACGTAAGGGCCACGTGCCACAGCCTGATATGTGTAAGGACATAAACGGGAACCTTCTAACGAACGAGCGTGAGGTGATCCAAAGGTGGCGGCAGCACTACGAAGAACACCTGAATGGCGATGTGGCAGACGAAGATGGCGGTATGATGATGGACCAGGGAGCACGCGCGCAGGACATAATCTTACCGGCTCCGAATCTCCAGGAAATCCAGGAGGAGATTGGCCGGCTGAAGAACAACAAAGCCCCTGGGGTTGACCAACTACCAGGAGAGCTATTTAAACACGGTGGTGAGGCACTGGCTAGAGCGCTGCACTGGGTGATTACCAAGGTTTGTGAGGAGAGGTTCTGCCGCAGGAGTGGATAAAAAGTGTCGTGTGTCCCATCTACAAATAAGGCGATAAGCTGGATTGTAGCAACTACCGCGCAATCACATTGCTGATTGCCGCCTACAAGGTACTCTCCCAAATTTTATGCCGCTGACTAACACGAATTTCAAGAGAGTTCGTGGGGCAGTACCAGGCGGGATTTATGGGTGAACGCTCTACGACAGACCAGGTGTTCGTCGTACGTCAGGTACTGCACAAATGCCGCGAATACAACGTGCCCACACATCATCTATTTATCGACTTCAAAGCCGCATATGATACAATCGATCGGGACGAGCTATGGCAGCTAATGCACGATCACGGCCTTCCGGATAAATTGACATGGTTGAACAAAGCGACGATGCGATGGATCGGGTGATGTGCGTAGTTCGAGTTTCAGGGGCATTCTTGAGTCCCTTCGAAACCCGCAGAGGGTTACGGCAGGAGGTATGAGAGGATGGAGAAGCCTACATCAGACTGAAAGCGAAGCTAAACGGATTGGACTAGTCATTAACACGTCAAAGATGAAGTACCTGATAGGAAAAGACTCAGGAGAGGTCAATGTAAGCCACCCACCACGAGTTTCTATCGGTGGTGACGAAATCGAGGAGGTTGAAGAATTCGTGTACTTGGGCTCACTGGTGACCGCCGATAACGATACCAGCAGAGAAATTCGGAGACGCATCATGGCAGGAAATCTTTTATACTTTGGACTCCGCAAGACGGTCCGATTGAATAGAGTTCGCGCCGTACCAAACTGACTATCTACAAAACGCGTATAAGACCGGTAGTTCTCTACGGACACGAGACCTGGACGATGCTCGTGGAGGACCAGCGCGCACTGAGAGTTTGCGAAAGGAAAGTGCTGCGTACCATCTTTGGTGGAGTGCAGATGGTAGACGGTTCGTGGAGGAGGCGAATGAACCACGAGTTGCATCAGCTGTTGGGAGAACCATCCATCGTTCACACCGCGAAAATCGGAAGACTGCGGTGGGCCGGGCACGTAGCCAGAATGTCGGACAGTAATCCGGTGAAAATGGTTCTCGACAACGATCCGACGGGAACAAGAAGGCGAGGTGCGCAGCGGGCAAGGTGGATCGATCAGGTAGAGGACGATTTGCAGACCCTCCACAGATTGCGTGGTTGGCGAAGTGCAGCCATGGACCGAGCTGAATGGAGAAGACTTTTATGTATTGCACAAGCCACTCCGGCCTTAGTCTGGTAATAAATAAAAACATTTTGAACCCTCCTGGTGACATTCTCTTAATTTCTGAACTAAAATCAAACTCCCGTGCGAAAATAGCGAAATTTCGAGGAAATTAAAAGGCGAGCGTTACAATGCATAACGCTGAATTTTTAAATTTTTACGAATTTCGCCACGGGTCATAGATTTTTCTAATATTGGAAGGAGGCTTCCGGGCCTCTTGGAAGGAGGCTTCTGGGCCTATTGGAAGGAGGCTTCCGGGCCTCTTGAAGGAGGCTTCTGGTCTCTTGGAAGGAGGCTTCCTGGCCTCTTGGTAGGAGGCTTCTGGGCCTCTTGGTAGGAGGCTTCCGGCCTCTCTGGAAGGAGACTTCTGGCCTCTTGGAAGGAGGCTTCTGGCCTCTGGAAGGAGGCTTCTGGCCTCTTGGAAGGAGGCTTCTGGCCTCTAGGAAGGAGGCTTCCTGGCCTCTTGGAAGGAGGCTTCCGGGCCTCTTGGAAGGAGGCTTCTGGCCTCTTGGAAGGAGGCTTCCGGCCTCTTGGAAGGAGGCTTCTGGCCTCTTGGAAGGAGGCTTCTGGGCCTCTTGGAAGGAGGCTTCTGGCCTCTTGGTAGGAGGCTTCTGGGCCTCTTTGGTAGGAGGCTTCCTGGCCTCTTGGAAGGAGGCTTCCTGGCCTCTTGGAAGGAGGCTTCTGGCCTCTTGGAAGGAGGCTTCCTGGCCTCTTGGAAGGAGGCTTCTGGCCTCTTGGAAGGAGGCTTCCCCTCTTGGAAGGAGGCTTCTGGCCTCTGGAAGGGGGCTTCCTGCCCACTTGAAGGAGGCTTCCTGCCCTCTTGGAAGGAGGCTTCCTGCCCTCTTGGAAGGAGGCTTCCTGCCCTCTTGGAAGGAGGCTTCCTGCCCTCTTGGAAGGAGGCTTCCGGGCCCTCTTGGAAGGAGGCTTCCTGGCCTCCTGGAAGGAGGCTTCTGGCCTCTTGGAAGGAGGCTTCTGGCCTCTTGGAAGGAGGCTCTGGGGCCCTCTAGGAAGGAGGCTTCCTGACCTCTTGGAAGGAGGCTTCCGGGCCTCTTGGAAGGAGGCTTCCGGGCCTCTTGGAAGGAGGCTTCCGGGCCTCTTGAAAGGTCCAAACTCTTGAAAGGAGGCTTCCGAATCTTTTGAAAGGGGTCCTCCGAGCCTCTGGAAAGAGGCATCCGAGCATCTTGAAAGCAGGCTTCTGAGCTGCTTGGAAAGAGGTTTCGAGAATCGTTGAAGGATGCTTCCAATCCTCGTGCAAAGAAGCAACTTAGCTTTTGGGGAAAAAAATTATGCCTCTCAAATAATGGCTTCCGGACCTTTAGACTCAAGATTTTAGTTCGGAAACATATTATTAACATATTATTCAACATTTTGTTTCGATCAGGTAGATTGCATTGAAATTATTCAAATTTGTTCATTTGACGTTTTTGATCGGTTGTCCACAGGTTCAATAAGCTTTGGTTTACTGATCATCATGTATATTATGTACAAGACAAATTAAATGATGAAATTAAAAACATTGATAAAGTAATAGATTTTGATTGGAATTTCAATACATCCGCCATTACACATTTTTGTCCGAGGTACCCCCTAGGGCAAGTGATGGTACCCCCATGGGTACATGTCCCCAGGTTGAGAACCGCTTGTCTTGGGGTCTATAATGGAACATTTACACTAGTCCCCATAATACTTCATATGATCTATACAGATCTCAAAAGGTAGATGGACAGACAGGGAGACTATTATTGTATGTTCAAGGCCATCCGTACACACTTAACTCATTTCACCGTATTCGGTAAATTTTACCGAAATCTCAACAGCAGAACTGTTCGGTAATATATTTTACAGATTTTTTGTAATTTTTTCTATTGCTCAACTGTCAAAATCACCGAAAATCAGTTAAATTATTTACCGAACAGTTCTGCTGTTGAGATTTCGGTAAAATTTTACCGAATTCGGCGATTTATTTTAAGTGTGTAACAACCTGGAATTGACGTCCACAATTACTATGGGTTCTTTGGCATTATACATCTTTTGTACTTGATTCCCAACCAAACTTAGCAATCCAACATGTTCATGTATGTCTCTAAAGCTCTTGGGGATATTACACCATTCAAATTAATTCATAGGAGGTGTTCTTAGTTGGCTCAATAGGCTCAGAAGTTATGCTGGAACATACATACTATCATTAAATTTCATATACAGTATCGGGTGTTATCCCTCCTCGTTTTTGTCTACCCCCGATTTTATCACGTTTTTGACCCGATTTTGTTACCCCAGAAAATTTTGAAAATGTTGGTCGTTGTTTTTATTTTTGTAAATAATTTCGCAAATAACAATGATTTTCATGAAATTACTTTCACCGTCCTTGGTTTATTACGAATCATTTCAGAGTAGCTGTCAAGAATTTTGTGACCCTTTTGGACAACAAATCATGGGTTCCGGTTTGTGACATTTCCTATTTTTTCACCCCAAAAGCAATCATGGGGGAAACCGGGATATTACTGTAAATAGATAGAAGAAGAAAAAGATAGATAGATAGATGGAAGTCACAGAAAAGAGAAAACCATAAAATCTGTCTTTTATTGGCGAATAAAGGTTGCACAAAGTAGAAGAAAGGTCCAACATCATCTAACCGTTTTTAATTGAATTGCTTCTAGAATTTGTGAAAAGAGCTTAAAATAATTTGCAAATGCTTTCCGTGCATTTTTTTTAAATATCGTCCATCGACTTCTTCATCTTCATGCAACCTCTATTCGCCAATAGTTCGCCATGGCTAATAACCAACTGTCCAACTACTTTGAACACTATTGGCGGTCAAATCTGCCATTTTCCTCCCTTTTCTTCAGAAGTTACAGAGCGCCATCCACGCATTTTAGCTTTATGTTTGATTGCCAATTAGACCATAATGGCTCTCAGGGGCTTCCAGTTGTTGTACAGTGTACACGTTAGGTCTACTTTGTCGTCCTATAGTCAATTCCAAGTACAATTTCACTGCAAATTATAAAACATGTTTCTCATGGTTTGCAATAAACATATATTTCCTTTCCCAAACAGGAGTCAAATAAATAACAGTAATACTATGCTACTTAAATGGTGTTCAAAGTATATACAAAACAGTTGTTTCAACCCACTTCAACCCAACCATTTTCATTTGTTAGCTAATATTGATAGTCCTTTTCAATTCTAATGAACTGCTCTTGAACCCGTTCACCCCATAGTAAAACAATCAATAGGTCCCTCATTCACGTTTCCCATAAACAGAATGTAATTGAAAGCGCTGGCAGACTTATTTTTTCACTCTGCATTCCAATCTGTTGTATACAAACACAAGTACCGAACAAACCAAACATTTTCATCGTTTGACATACCCCCGCCGGACCGCACCATTGGTATGGCTGCGTTCTGAACGACTTTCATCGATGCAGCATCCGTCCGTGGACCACAGAAATCGAAGCGGCGCTTCATTTCAAATCCTGGCGAGCAGACAGCAACACCCACACATCGACAGCCAACGTGGTTCGCTGCACGTGAATCCCAGCAGCAGACTGCGTGAGGACGAAGGTAGCAAGGTTTCTTCCGGAAGGTACAGCAACTGCGCTGTGGCACTTTGCGCACTTTCCGACCATCAGGCACCGGGCTGTTCCGAGCCGGGAAGCGAACGGCAACCGAACCGCCGAGACAGGACCTGACCTTTTTCCACGGTGTGCTTCGGCGGCGGACCACGGCGACACGGCAGTCCAGTTTCCCTCAGACTGTCGTTCGTGTGTGACGCGTGTGTTGCGAGGACTTCCGCTACGAATACGACGGTGACTCTTCAGTGCGATAGTCGAAGACGACGTCGTTTTCTTTTGGTTGCCGACCTGCCCGCCGGGGGGAAAACTGAAGGCGCCTTTGGTTGGCTCTGCTCTGGGGACATCGACGGCGCGGAGTGCCGTGTGCGTTTGGTGTGCTGTCGCGCTACCCTTCCCGTAAAGGGTAATTCGCTAAAGCGCTGCAGCATCTTCTTGGTGTACCCCATCCGTTCGTCTGGGGGGTGGGAAAATTGAAAGAAGAAACATAGGGCGATGGGAGAGTCACAGATTCCTTGTGGTCACGCTGGGTGAAAATTTCCGTGGAATGGAATCTCGTGTGGTCCGCGTTGCGTTAAGTTGAAGGGGTGTTGTTTTGCGGGGCCTGGCAATTGTTCCGTCTGTGGAGCAGTACTTTGGTGCTTGGTGAAAATTTTCGGGGTGGGGTGGTTTCCGTCCGACAGAAAAGTGGATTGTTTTCCGATGGTGGCTGCAAGGAAAAACAGAAGATGAAAGGAAAACGATTTGACAGCTGGTGACCAGAGCAGATGTTTCAAGATTCCGATACTCCTTCGAGGAAACGATTGGCCAAATCGGAGTTGTGTAAATTGAGTTCGAATAAGCTGATTCATATATTGAGTGCTGGGGCAACCGCTTAGGGCGAGAGGAATCAGTGAGGGTTCGTTTCTATTGAGTAAGAGTGACGAAGGTGAAACACGGGGAGATCAAACGATTCAGCAGCCTGTCGAGACGATTCGGTTTGTTCGGTGTAAAACCTTTAAGGATTTGGTCAAATCAACCACCAGTGGATTCCTGGAAATGTTTACCAATATTGAATGTAGAGAATTTGCGTCAGAACTTTTCCAGGATTGATTTCTATGTGAAAAGGACTTTATGTGATCCAATAACCGGCATTGATGAAAGAAAAGCTTCAAAGTGTACCCCCTCGTGAAAATCGATGAAATATTGAACTCGGTGTGCGATTCCGTTGAAACCGTGATCCTTAACCATTTTTGCTCCCTCGCCGTTACAATCCGTGATTTTAACAATCAAGATACGGCCTCAACCAACTCTGAAGCGCTATTTCTACGGTAAGCTACTTTCCACCCTCTCTTTTGGTACTCAATCAACAGAGCAGAGTCTGCGATGTGGTGAAGGTGAAAAAGGTTCCCGATTCCCTACGAATTACTCGTATTATTCAGTGCCGTGGAAAAGGGCAGGACGGCGGGAAGAGGACCCGAGCCGGAGTGGAAAACCTGTGTTTGGATATCGTAAGACGGGGCGACGTGCGTGCGTTTGGGTGTGCGGGCTCTGTTCCCCGTTGATGTGGGTACCCCACTACTGATGGAGCCGGCGAGGTCGGGGTGAAAATCCGAGTGCAAATAAAAGCCGGAAACTGTGCCGTGTGTGAGTCGAGTGCCGAAGAAAGCAGAGAAGCAGGATTTATCCGGTTGTGTGCGCTTCTTGAGCTAGCGCCTAACTAGGTACGTGAGAGATTTTTCTTTTCTGCTCCGTCGAATGTAAGAAAGCCGTAGCCAAAACCATTTGGCAGCCTGTGAACAAAGGTAAAGCTATCAGCAACGTTGGACCCATCGAGTGGAAAGGATTGATCGAATACATGTGAGTACATGCGCTTATGGGGTTCGAAGGGCTGCTGGCGGAAACGAATCAGTCATTCTTTCTCTGGGTGGTGTATTGAAGAAATGGATTATTGAAAAAGGGGTTTTTTGCAAGAAATTCGAGTCGAAAATATTCAAAGGGAATTATATTTCTCTGTTGATTCGAAAATAGGTTTCCGCTCGTCAATATTCAATAATAAATCATTGAACCGTTTTTTTTTTGCTTTTTCGTATAACAAATGTTTGTTTATCAAAAGGCCATAACATAGATCTAGAAATATATTTTTTGTTGGAACATCAAAGAGTTGAGTTTCTTATTCCAGTCGATTCAATTTGCCGAATTTAGATTATGTTTATGGGTGTGTATCTGTTTATGTCTATACACAATAGATGTTTTTCTATACTAGCTCTTGTATATCATGTCACACAGTTTTTGTTTGTGAACATAATCTTAATAAATGGTGGAGCAACAAGTTACATTTGATTATGGAATATATTCTATCAACATTGTATTTGATTTGATTTCAAAACGATTTACGGTTGAAAAAATATTCTTTGAAATTTGTGCTTCTAACCATAAGCATCCAATTTTTCCGGGAGTATCTTAGCCAGGAGTATCTCGCCGAAACACCGCTGTACCTTTTTGTCGCAATCTAACTGGTGCCAATCAGAGTGTAAAATAATCGAAATTTTTTAGTGAAGTCCATTTTTCTTCATTTGTCAGTTCACTTCCGACACATTCATAGTCGGCTCTGGACAGTCAATATTCAGTTGAATATTAGTCATTGAATACTTATACAGATTTTATAAATTGATAAATTATCTGAAATCTGAACACGTTTCAAATGAGTAAAGTGATTTATCACACAGGACTGAATTCAATTTTCATCCGCGAGGCACTTTCAGCGGTAAACATCAACATAAACAATGTTAATTATGTTTTTTTCTGCACATAGTAAACACATTCAGTGACAGTCGAATGAATGAGTTCGTGGAATAGTCGTCTGACTATGTCATTCTATGTTTTGAATATTCATGCGATGTTTGTCAAAATTCGGACCAAAGTTGCTTCATGAAGATGAATATTTTAAGCTCTGGTGCCAATCATGACGTTCCCTATCGTTCAAAACTGCTTAAAAAGTTGGTAAATTGGAAAAAATGTCTTGAAAAATTTTCAATTTCCTCTGACTATTATATTCATGTTTGCCTTTCTCGTGACATGAGTGTACATAAGGGCTATGTCCAGTCCAAAAACGAAATTTTTGTAAGAGGCCAGTAGATTCAAAGAGTTATGGGGCCATCCAGAAACCACGTGGTAATATTTTTGATGATTTTCAACCCCCCCTCCCCCCATGTGGTCTATTGTGGTCATTTGGCAGACCCCCCCTCCCCCCCCCCTTTGACCACGTGGTTTTTTTTTTCAAGCACAAAAATTTAAAAAAAACCTATGTAACTAAAACATATGGTTAATCCGATCAATTTTGAAGATGGACAATTTCAACTGATTCAAAATCAAACTAAAACCCAGCATGGAAATTATAAATTTTCATTATTTCGAAGATTTTTATGATGTTATCATGTTGTAATGTGTATCAGGTATTAGGTTATCTAGAACTCGCATACCTTCGATGCATCAGGAGGATACCAAAAAATGCGGACTCGCGAATATGTTATAAAAATTTCGAGAAAAATTTGTAATGGTTTAGAAATTTTCCAAAATATCCCTATATTTTTTAATTTCTTTATTGGTGATTTTTTTAAATACATAATTGCAATTTTTGCTTTTACAAGTGCTAATTTATTATTGTTTTGTGGAAAACTTTCAACTGTTTATGGAAATTTTGCATTATTTGCAGTAATTCTATATTTATTTAATACTCATACCCTGATTTCTTTATTGGCAATTTCCAATTCTATTATGGAAAATTTCTATTTTTTCTCTGATAAATAATCTAGAGCTGGTTTCATCTCTCAAAATTTCTAATTCTTCATTGAAATTTTATTTTGATATTGACTCGTGGAATCCAATGATGCCATACTAAACATATTTTCTCGGTCACTCTGATGTCTTTCGAATAATTTCCCAAGGAACTTCTATTCCATATCTCGAATATGCTTCAGTCAATGGTCTTTTCATAAGCGACTCATAAAAGAATGAATTTATTATAGATCAATTATCATTTTGGAGTTCGGATCATTCGATTTATCCAATTAACCAAATTATGAATGATGTATGATATAATATCCCATTAGGTCCATTGGGTTGATATGACAATTGTTATTTGTAAAGTTATTACACTGTTGTTCTACGCATAATTGTCCCATGTACATAGGAAATCCCAGCAAACATGGGACAAATATGCGTATGACGGCAGTACAGACTTTTTAGTTAAAAAAGTTATGTTGAGCTTTTTAATGGAATGTCTTTACTTGTCATAAGACGAGTTTGTACCTTCCCATTTAATTCCACCACTTGATTGTACCTTGACAGATACGTATTTCTGCCTCAACAGTAAGGTCGTCTTCAGTGTTTCGTACTTGACTCGACTTCGGGTTATACAAAACTTTAGGTTTTAAAAACGTCCTGGAAGTCGTATTGTTTGAACTACTTAATCATCCAAGTCCGTGGAACCCAGTGCTTCTAAGGCCCTACAAAAAGGCATAGTCATTGTGCAGCTTGGATGTTGACTCAAGATAATTTTGGGTACCTTGTCTCTTAGATCTCATGTTAATGGAAATTAGGATCCTTTTGCTTATTTCATCGGATTGGGTACATACTGATGATGAGGACATTACAAATGTCAGTGATTGATCACCTGAGAAGTCGTGGGCTGAACTGGAGAGCAATCACTGGCTTAACGTTCAGGATGACCCATCTTATCTGAGTGTTCAAAATGATTCAAACATTTCAACTTCATTTGCATGCTCTTAGAATCGAAATCTTCCCAAAGTTTAGGATAACTGAGTGTTCAGGGTCAGTCAAATTTGAGCTCCCATATTTTTTGCTGTAAAACCAATAAATAGATGAACAATTTTACTCAAGAAAATGGTGGTCTAGCTTCTTTGTGATTTAATAGACAATCTAAAACGCTGGGTATATATGACCCATCCGTCCGGAAAGGGTTGAGATTTGTTTTGAATTCAATTTCAATCGTTATTATAACACTATTTATTACCTAGATTGTTTTAGGAATTGGAGTGTTTTTTCTGGAACACTGTTACTTTTTGCCTTTCTCGTATACTAAGTATACGGTAAAGGCTATATGATCGCTCCAAAATCAAACTTTTTATAGAAGGCTCGGAGACACATAGTGTTATATACCGATTGACTCAGCCTGACGAATTGAGGTGATGTCTGTGTGTATGTGTGTGTGTGTGTGTGTGTGTGTGTGTGTGTGTGTGTGTGTGTGTGTGTGTGTGTGTGTGTGTGTGTGTGTGTGTGTGTGTGTGTGTGTGTGTGTGTGTGTATGTGTGCGTCTGTGTGCAAGAACGTTAATTCCACCAAAAAAATGTCACTCATTTTTTAGGTACTTATCCTTAACCGATTTACTCGATTTACTTTACAAGTTGCATTCGACGCAGGACACTCTGCCATTGTTTCCTATTGAAAATTGGTCGGATCGGACTATGGGCTCGGAAGTTATGGCCAAAATACCACTTTTATTACAGAAAAATGTCACTCATTTTTCATGCACTTATCGTTAACTGATTTACTCGCAAACAAGTTGCGTTCGACGCAGGATACTCTACCATTATTTCCTATTGAAAATTAGTCAGATCGGACTATGGGCTCGGAAGTTATGGCCAAAATACCATTTTTTTTTGTAGAAAAAATGAGTAAACAAATGTCACTCATTTTTCAGGTACTTATCCTTAACCGATTTACTCGCAAATAAATTGCATTCGACGCAAGATACTCTACCATTGCTTTCTATTGAAAATTGGGCAGATCGGACTATGGGCTCAAGAGTAATGGCCAAAATACTATTTTTATAATGCACGAGAAAGACAACATTACTGCTATGGGGATTAATCAGGGTTTTTCATATCGCCGGACTCTTCTTAGTTCTAAGACCCTTTTATGAATTTAAAAAAGCATTTTATTTAGAATTTCATGTTGATTTTTTAAATGCAAACTTCTATGTCATAACCTTTTTCATACGCACTACTAGAATTTTAGGTATTATTGATCGAAAATTTAAAATGCACCTAAATGTTCTAATTGGGTGCATTATGAAATTTTTCGATCAATTAGCCTGATTATTCAATATCATAAGAACCAGGCTTCTTAATCCTAAATAATTGCCTACATGTATTGCTTTCTGATGAATTTTAAATTCCAAGATCTTCCTAATTTTCAAGAATAATTATTCTGGAGTTGCAAGGGAAACCCTTCAGAATAGTTAGAAGAAATTCTTCGGAGTCTCCACGAAAAAATCTTCAGTATTTCAACGATTTTTTTTTCGAAATTCTGTGGAAAAGTTCCTAAAAAAGGTTCGGTAGAAATTTTGAAGAACTAGAAGAATCCGTAGAAGGATCTTAAATGCATATTTACGATGAAAATTCCAATAAACATCAAATTCCGAAGAACTTCCGGTATAAATTAGAAAAAAAAACCAGCTTACTTTTTTTACATAATCTCTAAAGATTTTTTTCAAAATCCTGGGCAAATTAATGAATCTTCAAAGGAAATTCTTCTAAATTTCCAATGGAAATTTTTTTCGTTTTTCAAAAAATAATCTTAGAAATTTTCAGCAGTTTTTATAATTTCCAAAAGAAATTATTTGGAATATACCAAAATATTTCGGATGGAAATTCCTAAGATTTTCCAGTAGAAAATCGATGAAAAGTTCATCTAAAACATCAATAATGAATTTCCTGAGGATATTTCTGATGTTTTTACAAGTGGAAATAACGAAAAAATTGCACTTTTGTAGTACTTGTGAAGGTTGTACTTTAGAAGCAATTCCAATAGAAATTCCTTAGAATTAAATCAAAATTTTAAAGATTTTCTGATGTGAAAATTCTTAAAATTTTAAATCATTTCGTGCTTCTTTGCATGGCAAAGACTTAAAGCAATGTTTAGTTGAACCTACAAAGAAATCAAAATGACTTTCCGAAGAAGAATGAATTTCCCATGAAATTTTGGAAGAATTTATGGTGCAAATTAAAAAAACACGAACCTTGTGAATTCTAAAGATTTATTCTTTGAAAATCCAAAGTATTTTTTGAAGATAATCCATAGACTCTTCCGTGGAAATTCTAAATAATGCCTCGAATAAAAAAAATATTTGGAAAATTTAAAAATGTGATTCACAAAGAGCGTAAAAAATTTCATTTCAAAATTCCAAATTTGAAAACAAAAATCCAAAAACAAAAAATCAACGGTAATATCAAAGTGTTTCATGTGGCATTGGCTATTTAATTTCTCATGAAAATTCAGAAGATTTTTTCTTGAAAAATTCAGAAGTCTTCTTCTTCTTCTATGGCTCCATATTCCAACTGGAAGTTGGACTGCTTTTCAACTTAGTTTATTCTTTTAGCATTTCCTCAGTTATAAATTGAAAGTTTTAAATGCCAGCAATTGTACGATTATATATCTTGTGTAGCAAGTACGAAGGATACATTATACCTAGAATGTCGACAATGTTTGACACCCGAAAACATCCTAGACAGGAACGAGAATCGAACTCGTCATCTCCGGATTGGCAATCCTATGCCTTTGGTCGTAAGGCTAACTGGAGATTAAACATTTTGAAGTGCACTCCAAAATGTTCGAAAACTTATTTTGGAAATGAAATAGAATTTCTGGTGAAGATTCGAAGAACGTGTCGAAGAAATTCATTAGAATGTAAAAAAAATATGAAAATATGAACATTTTTTTCCACCGAAAATTGTATGTATTTCCCACGAGACTGTTTTTAAATTTTCAGACAGAATTCACATAGAATTTTTTCGGCATTTACACTGGCGATATTTTGTTTTTTCATGACCAATTTGTAGCAAAATTTACAAGCAAAATTTTCCAGAGAAAATTGTTCAAAAAACATTCTGAATGCTAGCACTTTATCAGGATTGTATAAAGTAAGGTCAAAGTTTTTACAGGAATTTTTTACTGGATTTTTCCTGAATATCCACAAGACATTCTTTGAAGATTTTACTTGAATTATTGTAAAACATGAACAGTTTTCAAAATTGTAGCTGTAGTCCGCTGATGCAAAAAGTGTCGGCGGCGTGATGCCAAAAAAACCATCTGCGGCGGAATTTAAAAAAAAAAAAATATTTTTTCATTTTTCTTCCCAATTTTTTTTGGTAAAATTGAGACTGAAACGCAACCTGCTTTTTCGTTTATTTTTTTTATGGAAAAGGATCTAAAGCTGTTGGCCAAATAACTCAGATATGCATCGGCGTTGCGACCGACGCTGCGTTACCGGGTTTTCTCGATGCTTAATGCTAAATTTTTTTAACACTGAGTTGAAAAGACGCCATGTGGGCATCGGCCCTAAGATGCGCTTTTGCGTTTAATGATTAAATCATTAAATTTTGATGATTTGTATTTTTACACCGCTATTGTTATTTACCAAAATTGTCGTGTTAAAAACCACGTGGTTCGAGAGCAACACCCTCCCCCATGTGGCTTATCGTGGTCATTTTCCAAACCCCCCCTCCCCCCCTATATGACCACGTGGTTTCTGGACGGCCCCTATATACTAATCGACTCGACTAGGAAAATTGAGAGGATGTCTGGCTGTGTGTGTATGTATGTGCGCAAAAATTTCCCTCAATTTTTATACTCTTCTTCTACTTCTTCTTCTTCAATGACTCTACATTCCAGCTGGAACTCAGCCTGCTTTTCAATAAAGTATGCTATTAGCATTTCCTCAGTTATTAATTGAAAACTTTCTATGATCGGCATTCTTCTTCTTCTTCTTATTGACATTACATCCCCGCACTGGGACAGAGCCGCCTCGCAGCTTGTTTATTAAGCACTTCCACAGTTATTAACTGCGAGGTTTCTAAGCCAGGTTACCATTTTTGCATTCGTATATCATGAGGCTAGCACGATGATACTTTTATGCCCAGGGAAGTCGAGACAATTTCCAATCCGAAAATTGCGTAGACCGGCACCAGGAATCGAACTCAGCCACCCTCAGCATGGTTTTGCTTTGTAGCTGCGCGTCTTACCGCACGGCTAAGGAGGGCCCCCAATCGGCATTGCATGGTTTTTAACCTGTGTGGCAAGTACAATGAATACACTATATGCCCAGGGAGTCGAGAATGTTTCCAATCCGAAAACATCCTAGACTGGACCGAGAATCGAACTCGCTATCTCCGGATTGACAATCCTACGTCTTTGCTCGCAAGGCTACTGGAGACCCTTTTTTAGACGCTTATACTTAACAAATTGGCTTACAGCAAGTGGAATTTAATGTGTCCAATTGTGGCGATTTTGTCCATTTTTTCCAAGTTCGTTTATTTGGTAGGCTCAGGCGTGTATAACACTTTACGGAGCCACGTTTCTTTGTGATATGTACAATCGACATATTCTTATTATTAAATAAGTAAGAGAGGGAAATAAGCCAACGTACTCGTGGTGACTCGAGGTTAGGTTTACAATGTTTAAGGATGGACGGGGATTAGGATTCGGGAATCAGGGAATCATCATAATCAAGGAATTTCAGCAGCTCATCCGGTCATTTGGCGTCGGGGACGATGTGGTGTGTCGTCGTGCTCGAAGAATGGTTCGACTGGGAGCATCTTCCGGATGGCCAGAGCTACGGTGCTCTACGGGACAGAAAGACAGAGACAAACAAAAAAAACTTTGAAGAAAAAGAAAAAAACAAAAGTATTAGACTTTTATGTCAGAGGAACAAAGAAAACTATAGATTAGACCTCTTCACGTTTTCAAAAAGTATCAAAAATTCAACCGGTCAGCTCAGAATCACAATTCTTATGTCAAAATAAGTCTCCTGTCAAATTTTCAGCTATTTCGGATAAAATTTCGAGGCGGCTCAAGTCGATTTAGTGTTTTTGGGCTATTTTCAATTCAGGAAAAAATCTAACAAGAGATATAAACGTCGAAAACTATCGCAACAACCTCTATACGGAAGCTTTTGGTATGCTCTACAGGTCTTGTGAACATTGCGATTAGTTTCGTTAACGTTTTGTCCATGTTAAAGTGATTTTCAAGCTTTTAAATGCATAAAAATACTATTTCCCGTAAACGTCGTTGTTCTACAATATTCTTGAATTTATGACAAATGATTGCTAATTTATTATATTATTATTCCTCTTTTATCCCTGGAAATTTCAGTAATATAATTGCCAATGTGCGATTTACCGTTAAATTTTTAAAAATCAGAAGCTGAACATTTGTCGTAAATTTGCACGTTAGGTTTTCTTCAAACAAGTTGTTCGAACAAAACATAAATCAAACCATATGATATTTGATGCTTACAACAAACGACTTCCAAATTTTGATAATTTCACCATATGTCTGCATGCTTTTAACATCGGGTGCATCGTAGTAACAAGTGAAATCGAAGCTTCTTTGTTTGAACAACTTGTCTGAATAAATCTCAGCGTGCAAATTTATGACAAATGTTCAGCTTAAGATTTTTAAGAATTTAACGATAAATCACACATGGGCAATTATATAACTCAAATTTCCAGGGAAAAAAGAGGAATAATAATATAATAAATTAGCAATCATTTGTCATAAATTGAAAAATTTTGTAGAACAACGACTTTTGGGTGAAACAGTATTTTTATGCACTTAAAAGCTCGAAAATCACTTTAACATGGACAAAACGTTAACGAAACTAATCGCAATGTTCACAAGACTTGTAGAGCACACCAAAAGCTTCCGTATAAAGGTTGTTGCGATAGTTTTCGACATTTATATCTCTTGTTAGATTTTTTCCAAAATTGAAAATAGCCCAAAAACACTAAATCGACTTGAGCCACCTCGAAATGTTATCCTAATTAGCTGAAAATTTGACAGGAAACTTATTTTAGTATAAGAATTGTGATTCTGGGCTGACTTGTTGAATTTTTGATATTTTTTGAAAACATGAAGAGGTCTACTATAGATAGCTTGCATATAGACCACATCACGGTTCCCCAAAACACCTCTTATCTCCTGGAAGGGTTGTTTACCTCGGGCCACTAGGGTATCCAATAATTGCTCTCTGGAGACGTCATTTTCCGAGCAGAACCAAACTACGTGATCGATGTCATCATAACCGGCTCCGCACCTACATAAGTTGCTATCGACAAGGTTTATTCTGTACAGATGTGCGTTTAGTGAATAGTGATTAGACATAAGTCTCGACATCACGCGAATGAAGCCTCGACTTAAGTCCTCACCTCTGAACCACGCTCGCCCAGAATCTTTTGGAATTATGGAAATTTTGTCCATTTGTTCTCTATTGAAAATGGAACGGATCAAACTATGAGTTGTGGTCAATATACATTTCTTTCAAATAATCCAATCAAAAAATTTAATACGAAAAGAACCAATTGTAATGTAACGAGGTGTAAATGCCATGGTTGGGTGATGTATTGAAGTGGCCAATACGTCACGGGCCGCATGCGGAGACGGCCGTGAAATGCCAACGGAGTCTGGGCTCAAAAATTTCAGCTCGATTGGCCAACTATAAACCGAGATACAGCCCTCCAAAGTTGAACATTTTGTATAAAAAACGGACTCTGGTCTTATAGTTTTGTCCGACACTGTATATTGTCAAAAACATAAATAACACAAAATAGTCACTCACAATCTTCCTGCCGTTTCCTTACTCTAAGACGGCCATTACTACTATTAGTTGATTACATCTATTCTTATTGTTACGTAGCGGATGTTTCTCGATGTAAAACGCTTAAATTTATTCGATTTGAGATGGACTTGATGAACAATTCAATTAGTTATTCAAGAACATCATTGGAAGATATTATTTTTTCATGAAAGTTATCAAATAATCGATTTTACTAAAAGATTTGGCATTTTCAAAACTTGCGGGAGACTTGATTCTCATCTTTTCCTTCTTATTGGCATTACATCCCCACACTGGGACAGAGCCGCCTCGCAGCTTAGTGTTCATTAGGCACTTCCACAGTTATTAACTGCGAGGTTTCTAAGCCAGGTTACCATTTTTGCATTTGTATATCATGAGGCTAGCACGATGATACTTTAATGCCCAGGGAAGTCGAGACAATTTACAATCCGAAAAATGCCTAGACCGGCACCGGGAATCGAACCCAGCCACCCTCAGCATGGTCTTGCTTTGTAGCCGCGCGTCTTATCGCACGGCTAGGGAGGGCCCCACTTGATCCCCACATCGAGAAGAATTGATTGAATGGATCTCTCTGTGTGGCTGATACAATTATGTTACCCAAACTGGATGATCGATACATAGATATTAAATAACTAGCATACCCGACGAACTTCGTTTTGCCTAAAATTGATTTATTCTCGATTAGATCTCGAGTTATGAATAAATTAGTTACTATGTCTGAAACTTGATTATGCATATGTACAACATGTGATAGATTTAGTTCGGAAAAGGTATTGGAGGGTAACCGCCCCTTCGGTGGGGTTTGATCCCACGACCCCAGTTCGCATGACAGGTGCTTTTCCCTACTAAGCTACGAAGGACCTCCGTCGTCCACCGCAGCTTAGCGGGTACTGATGAAACCAAATTCCCAGCACCAGGTACCAGCCGATCTCTCGCAATACATTTTCAGAACTAACTCTCTCAAATGTATTTTGTACACATCATGTCAACCAAGTAGGATGAGTATTTAGTATTGTCCGGCTCCTACACACTTGCTTCATCAGCAACGGCGCTCAATGAAGTAGGGTTGTGTGAGGTTGTGCCAGTTTGGTCGTCAGATCCCAACACGACCACACAAGCGAAGAGAGATCGCCACTCGAGATCAGTACATTCAGTACATAGGCAATTAACTTTGAATGTACGAATAAATTAGCGTTTCATTTGTATGGGAGCCCCACTTTCCAGAGCGGGGAGGGGTCTCGAACCATCTTAAGAACCTTCCCCGGCCCCAAAAACCTCTGCATACAAATTTTTACGCCGATCGGTTCAGTAATTTCCGAGTCTATAAGGTTCACGCAGACAGAAATTCATTTTTATGTATATAGAAGAAGACTATATAGGGGAACTGTTCCGATCTCAATCTCACTGTACATATATCAATCTCATCGCTAAACAAAGAAATACGGCACCAAATTCGTCGCTTCTTTTTGTCAACATGCGTGCTCACTGCTGAAAAAATCACAAAAATAATAAACAACCCAAATTCCTTTCCATTTCTATGTTTTTGATGGGATGGAAATAGGAGCTATGAGATGAAGTGGCGACCGTTCCCCTAGCTTGATGCCACGATAGCAACAAAAACAAACCAAGTTGTTCGAAAGAAGCTTTGATTTCACTTGTTACTACGATGCTTTCAATGATAAAAGCATACAGACATATGGTGGAATGAACCAAATTTGGAAGTCGTTTGTTGTAAGCATCAAATATCATATGATTTGATTTATGTTTTGTTCGAATAACTTGTTTGAAGAAATCCTAACGTGCAAATTTATGACAAATGTTCAGCTTCTGATTTTGAGGAATTTAACCGTAAATCGCACATTGGCAATTATGTTACTCAAATATCCAGGAAAAAAGAAGAATAATAATAAAATAGTCATGATTTGGTAGAAATTCAAGAATTTTGTGGAACAACGACTTTTTGGGAAAAAAGGGTTTTTTGCACTTAAAAGCTCCAAAGTCACTTTAATATGGTCAAAACGTGAGCGGAACGATTCGCAATAATCACAAGACTTGTAAAGCACACCAAAAGCTTCCGTATAGAGGTTGTTGCGATAGTTTTCGGCGTTTATATCTCTTGTTAGATTTTTTTCAAAATTTAAAATAGCCTAAAAACTCTAAATTGACATGAGCCACCTCGAAATTTAATCCGAATTAGTTGAAAATTTTACAGAAGGCTTATCTTAGCATAAGAATTGCGATTCCGCGCTGACCGGTTGAATTTTTGATACTTTTTGAAAACATGAAGAGGTCTAATATAGATATCTTTGTTGATTTAATCTAGTTAAATTGTTTTTAATTTCAAAAATTAGGCGCACCTCAAAACCCATGGCCATGTTGGAATATCAGGTAGTGTGCGACGCTTCGCTGTAGAACGAAGATGGATAAGACGCGGGCGCCGGTTAGTTGTAGTTGCTCTTTGGTATATTAATCTATAAATATTGTTATGGATGTATTGTATATAGGGTATCCAATCACCGACAAACCGACGGGCCTCTCTGATTCCAATATTGGCAAAAAATAATACAATCGTTTTACTTAGAGTGTAGTAACTCGTTCTGTCATTATTGACATTAACGTTCATTTGATAGAAAAAGTCAAGAAGAAAATGCGCGCAATTCACCAGCTGTTCGACGTCAACATTATATGCACGTTTCAAACAATCAACACAGCGATGTAGATAAAAATAACCAAGTAATTAAAAATCTTTTTTGATGCTTAAATCGACATTGAAGACTTTACGATCATTACACACATTTTCGAAAGTCGAATGTTTTTCATTTGGCGAACGAATCCTATCATAAAATTCTCGATATTTATAATATTGAATATTGATTATTATGTGGGAGCTGATGAAATAAATTAAAGAGTGCATGACCAAGTTTGCCCGCACACTTGTGAGAGCTGTTGTGTAAACCATCGCACAGATGGAGCTAGGTAATGAAAGGAGAGTAATTGCCAATAAATTTGAAGAACTGTATATAAGAAGGCACGTCGGTTTGTCGGTGATCCAATCATGGTTTGAACCAAATGGCGGGTTTCAGATGAGTCGTCAAAATAAAGTTGATTTATTTCATTAAAGGGACAAGTTAGAACTGCGATTTCTAGTTTGTATGGAAGCTTAGTACATTATCTTTCTAAAACATCCTGGGTGCACATATTTATGCTTAGTTTAATTGAAAAAACTTAATAATTACATAACTTTGAATCGTACCATCGTTTGAACTACACTGTTCATGGTTTGAACTAAATTCGTACCATGGTTTTGAACTACTGCAGCAGCTAGCAGCTCATAAATATAATACTATTCACATGCATGAAACGCTGAGAAAATCTGTAGAAATGTAAATTTGTTTTACTATTCATCTTCTCGCATTCGATTAGTAACTCGAAACGTGTGAAAATCGTCTAAATTATCGATATGAAAATTGCGTTTTTTTCATATTGGAAATGTAAACAAAATGCTCCAACTAGGCGCATGCAGCGCTCCTAGCGGACAGCAGCAGAACATGACTGCATTTAGGGTAAAATCAGCAGTGATTCAAATCGTTCAGGGCTGTCAGTTTGAATATCAATCTGAAACATTCATTTTCCCAGCACCTATTCTAGATTCATTTTTTATACCAGTCAAATGTCAAAAAAATAAAACTTTTTTTTTTTAAACTTTATTAGTGTGTTTTTTTAATTGTAAACTAAGTTCAACACAAAAATAAAACTGGTATAACGTGCCGGTCTATTTTCTGCAGATTTGAACCACGATTGAATCACGAGATTCAATTATTTTCCTATTGTTTTGATGTATGAATGCGTCATTTTATCTACGGATCAACCCACTTTGCAATTACAGTGCCTTTCTTGGCGCCAACATGATGATTTCGTTTAATTGAAAATTTGAAAAACATGAATAGAACACTGCTGGGGAAACCACAGAGTTTGTTCTATTTGGCTCCAGATTCAAACTAGAATAGTGGTCGAAAATTTGGAATGAAACTGAATCACTCCTGATTTCAAGTTCAAACCATGGTACGAATTTAGTTCAAACCATGATCAGTTTTTACCTTGTATAAATGTTACTATTTTAACTATTTAAATCTGTTTTTCAATTGTACGACGACGTCAATCGATTACAGATGAAAATAGCGCTCTTTTGATATATTGATCTCACTCTTGTGTCATAAAATGCGTTCTTTACGAGCTTTTTGAAATTATGCCACTGGTGGGGGAGATTTGGCGCAAATTCAGGACGTTTTTAAATCGCTTTATTTAATTACTTAAACAATATATACGAATGTTTAAATAAACTCTATCACTTCCAGTATACCTAAATAATCCATTCATACTGTTTTAGGTTCATGTCCTGCCAATTAAATGGTAATTTCTACTGATTTCAAAATGGTTCAAACCATGATACGCTTTTCACTAGTTCAAACCTGGGAGGGAGATTCAGATTCAAAAAATATGAATGTCAGTGCAGACCTAACTTTAGTTGTCATGAAACGTCACCGCAGACCTAGCTGAAAATGTTTAATGAATGGGGAGTATCGATACTGATCATTTGCTTGAAAACTATAAAAAGCAGAAAATTATATTGAATCAATCTATATTTGAAACGACGGTTGTTGAACAAAAAAAAATGCCTAATACAATCGAACTGTGAAACTCATTTGAAAATGATGTCCATTGTATAAAGAAAAGGAGACGTCTAGGATACATCTTCTTGCAATGATTCCCTTTGCTTAACGCTTATTAATTCATTATCTGCATCGCTCGTTTCACGTTTTACAAAGTCAACCCATTCCGTAGCTACAGTAAATTGTTTTTTCGTAATCTTAATCGTGAATAGTCGGGTTTTGACGATTTGGAAAAATCTGTATTCGTCGTCCGAATCTGGCATATATGGTGAAAACATGGAAGAGAGATTTCGCTTTGCAACTTCCGTCTTTTCCCCCGCCCGTTATTAAACAAGCTACTTCGAAATGCAAAAGAAAACAAAAACACATTTGCCAACATGAACAATCAATCCTTGCCAACCATTTCTTTAAGTTTCTTCATATCCAATTGTAAAAGTTTTCTTATGAACCATCGATAGCGATAGATGTTGTTTTATGAAGAGTTTTAAATTACTCGAAAATTGCAAAGGATATTTTCCAAAATATCGATACCGTTAAAACGGTTAAAACGATATGATTTTTCACCGTTATACTTTATCGATATGTATGTCAGAATTTTTGATAAGAACTTTAATTTTAGATTCTTCAGAGGAACTTCGCGAGTTTTCTTTGGTGCAGATTTTTATTTATTTATTTGCTTAATCGATAATCGAACCTGGAAGAAATAATACTGTAGAACCTTTAGCTATAGGTTAGAATTATTCCATTGATTGTTTAACTTTTAGTTAAAATTTGACAGTTCGGTGGTTATTTCGCCGTGGTTAAAAATAACCCTGCTCCGGAGCAATTTTTAACCACGATGGGAAAATAACCATCGAAGTGTCAAATTTTAACTAAAAGTTAAACGAATCGGTGGAATGGTTCACAGCCTAAGAGATCTTAATCATTAGACCACAATGTAGTTTTGATTGGTAATTGGTAAACATTCTATCCCATATTTTATTCAAATATAATCAATATGTAGGGGAATTATTTTCCTTATCCCAAAACATCAATTACCGGCAATGTCCTTGTGAAATGGTTCTTCATGACGACAAGGCTATTCTTTCATAATCAAAAAGCTAATTTCGTTTCATTCAATAAATTTTTATCTCAAAAATATAAACTTCCGGAGATAAACAAACGCCAAAATACCGATGATTCGATGAACAAAAGACACTTCATATTTCAAATTCCCGCACTCGGAACGTGATATGCAACTTGAGAAAGTCACGCACCGGCTTCAATGAAATCAACGAAAACATCGATGACACGCAAAACAAAAATTGGTCAGTCCGTGTGACGCTTGCTTTGGTATATTTTGCTCGTCGATAATTTTCTTGCGTCATGACGTTTGATTTTATTGTTATTTCGTGTGTAGTATCTGGATCTCCCTCCCAGGTTCAAACCATGATTGGATACCCTACCTATTGTTGAATAAAGAGAACTGCAGCTGCTGGCAGAAGTATTAGTCAGTAGCCTGCCGTGGTGTAGAGAGGGAACTCTAGTATTTTGTTATTCTTGGTGAGGGGGTTCCCTTCCTATGGCCAACAGGCCAGAGGTAAATATCCCAGAGTGCCTATTTTAAGACCAACGAAAAAGGTCTGTGATGCATCGCGGTCGCCAGACTACTACCAATACCACGACCGTGATACCAGGCTGGTGACCATACATCATTGTGGTACTGTCACGCATGCTTGAAACATCAGCGGCGGTGGCGTGACGGCATCACGCCGTTGGTAATCGACGGCGGCGACGCTACGGCGTAAGTGGGTGTATGCTTATTTCAAGCAATAGAAATTTTCCGAAATTGGACCACAAATTCCACCAGGAAGTGCTTTAAAATCTGCTCCAGGAATTGCTCCCAAAGTTCCTCCTAGAATTTCTCTGGCAGTCCCTCAAAGAAGTCCTCCGGAAGTTTATCTAGGAATTCCTCTAGAACTTCCTCCAGGTATTCCTCCGGAAGTTTCACCAGGAATTCCTCCACGAAGTTCCTCCAAGAATTCCTCCGGAAATTCCTCCAGGAATTCCTCCGGAAATTTCTCAAGGAATTCCTCCGGAACTTCCTCCAGGAAGTCCTCTGAAAGTTCCTTCAGGAATTTCCCCGGAAGTTCTTCCAGGAAGCCCTCTGGAAGTTCCTCTAGAAATTCTTCCGGAAGTCCCTCCAGAAGTTCCTCCATTAGTTCCTCCGGAAGTTTCATCAGAAACTTCTCCAGAAGTTCCTCCAGGATTTCCTCCGGAAGTTTCACCAGAAACTTCTCCAGAAGTTCCTCCAGGAGTTCTTCCGGAAGTTCCTCCAAGAATTCCTCCGTAAGTCCATTGGGAAGTTCTTCTGGAAGTTCCCTTCAGGAATTTCTCCGGAAGTATTTTGAAGAATGACTCCAGAAGTTCCTCCAAGGGTTACTCCGGAAGATCCTCCAGGAATTACTCCGGAAGTTCCTCCAGGAATTCCTCTGAAAGTGCCCCCAGGAATATTCTCTTAAAAAATCATAAGGAAAACACTCCGAAAGTTATCCCGCTTTTTATTCAGACTTCTTTAGAAATTCTGCAAGAATTCGTTTAAAAATACCTACAAGAATATCCGCGAAAATTCCTTCCAGAACTCTCCCAGAAACATCTCTATATGTTCTCCTTGAAATTTCTCTAGGGTATTCTCCAAGGAACTGCTCCTGGAAATTCCTCCTGCATGAACAATTCACGACCGAATTTTAGTGGGAATATCCAAAGGAGTTCATGAAAATTTTTTATGATAAATTCATGAAGTATTTATAATTCACAAATAAATTTACTGATTTGAAACTCAGAAGAAATTTTTATATAAATTCTGGAATGTGTTTCGTGTGGATTTCTCGATGAGCTTACAGTACAAATTTTCGAATAAATTCCTAAAAGAGTTTTTGTAGAAGTTCTAGTGCTAGACGTATTAGTTCCTAAAGAATTAAAAAAAAGGATTGTCGAGTGTCCAAACAAAAATTATAAATGTAGTTCTGAAATATTTACAAACTGAAATATTCTAGTACGTACTGTCGAAGAAGTTCTAGGAGAAATTCCTTGAATTCTTTAAGAACAATTGCCTTATTTTCGAATTAATTAAAAGCCAGGTTTATTTTGTTTGAACAAATGTAGTTTTGATTATAGATAGTAGAATCTATAGATGAGCGAAAGCATGGCTGAGTCGATTTTTTTGCCCGTGCACACGCGCATATGACGTTACAGCCCTTAAGGTGATTATAGAATGAAGCCAGAAATCGGCCATTTTGTAAACCACGTGCTTTTCAAATATTTTTTTCAAGAGCACGAGATGAAAGAAACATAACGCGTATGGGGATGAAATAATGGTAGATCGTTTGCTTAGTTATGCTGAACAATCATAATTTGATTTTCGGCACTGTACGAAAACTATTACGCCAGAATTGGGCTTTTGGAAATGTTTGTAGATAAACGTGTGGTGAATTTGAAATTCACCACGGGCTTCATTCTATAATCACCTCAACGTTTCCATTGAAATCGTGACGTCATGCTCGTTTGGAGACACGTTTGACAGTTCGTTTGGAGACAGAGGATTTATCTTCGCTCATCTATATATTCCACTATCTATAGTTTTAATTGACCGAGCATACATTGCGCAACAAAGGATTTAGTTTTTTTTGTTTTAATTGGCTTTTTTCGCTGACAAATAAATCAAACAGCAATTTAGCGCGACGCGTTTCGGCTTACTACGCTTCAGCCATCATCAGACGCTACTAGCTGGCAACCTCCTAGCTGTTCAGTTATAACTATAGACAAACATAACTGACTGAACAGCTAGGAGGTTGCCAGCTAGTATCGTCTGATGATGGCTGAAGCGTAGTAAGCCGAAACAAGCCAATTGAAACAACAAATAAGTGTCTACGGTGATTAAACCCCAGTCAGTAAAGGATTTAGTTGTTCCCCAACAAACAATTCAGGCTTTACTACTTTAGCTGAAAAGCCTATTTTTTTATTAAATTAAGTTCTTAATCTTCTTTCAATTTTGTTGGGTCGTGAATCGTGAACCAGCAAAAATACACCGTAATTTAATTCATAGTTTCGGGAACATCAGTCATGTTTTCCACGTTAGTTCACGAATTCATGAACGCTTTTTTTGCGTGTGTGGGTCTGCCTATCCGATTCTGTTTTTTTCGCACTTGTATTCAAGTTTGATAAATTTGTTATCACGTCTTGTTATTGCGAGAAAAGAGAAAACTTCTAATTTTGCGGAGCAAAGAACACGAAGCAGACTGAGTGTCGGAAGCTTCAAATAACATGCGCTGTACGAAAAGTGTTGATATTTATTGATATCAAGAATATTCGAGAAATTTATAATGTAAATATTTGACAAAATGCCTTGAAAGTTATTTATTTATTTATTCAGACTAAGGCCGAAGTGGCCTGTGCGGTATATAAGAGTCTCCTCCATTCGGCTCGGTCCATGGCTACACGTCGCCAACCACGCAGTCTACGGAGGGTCCGCAAGTCATCTTCCACCTGATCGATCCACCTTGCCCGCTGCGCACCTCGCCTTCTTGTGCCCGTCGGATCGTTGTCGAGAACCATTTTCACCGGGTTACTGTCCGACATTCTGGCCACGTGCCCGGCCCATCGCAGTCGTCCGAATTTCACGGTGTGAACGATGGATGGTTCTCCCAACAGCTGATGCAATTCGTGGTTCATTCGCCTCCTCCACGTACCGTCCGCCATCTGCACCCCACCATAGATGGTACGCAGCACTTTCCTTTCGAAAACTCCAAGTGCGCGTTGGTCCTCCACGAGCATCGTCCAGGTCTCGTGTCCGTAGAGGACTACCGGTCTAATGAGCGTTTTGTAGATTGTCAGTTTGGTACGGCGGCGAACTCTATTCGATCGGAGCGTCTTGCGGAGTCCAAAGTACGTACGATTTCCAGCCACTATGCGTCTCCGAATTTCTCTGCTGGTGTCATTTTCGGCAGTCACCAGTGAGCCCAAGTACACAAATTCTTCTACCACCTCGATTTCGTCACCACCGATGCAAATTCGCGGTGGGTGGCTCACATTGTCTTCTCTTGAACCTCTTCCTATCATGTACTTCGTCTTCGACGTGTTGATGACTAGTCCGATCCGCTTAGCTTCCCTCTTCAGTCTGATGTAGGCTTCCTCCATCTTCTCAAAGTTACATGCCATAATATCTATGTCGTCGGCGAAACCAAATAGCTGGACGGACTTATTGAAAATTGTACCACTCGTGTTAATCCCTGCTCTTCGTATTACCCCTTCCAAAGCGATGTTGAATAGCAAACACGAAAGACCATCACCTTGCCGTAACCCTCTGCGGGTTTCGAAGGGACTCGAGAATGCCCCTGAAACTCGAACTACGCACATCACCCGATCCATCGTCGCCTTGATCAACCGCCTTGAAAGTACCATTGTTTAAAATGTATAGCGACGTAAAACACTCGCTTAAAGTTACATACTCGTTGATTTTAACAATCAACATTCACACCAAAAAAATAAACCAACATTTTTTACCGTGCGTCAAGTGATTTGACGTTTGGGGAACAGCGATCCGACAGTTGTCCTTCAGACCCCGGTTGGATTTATTCAATCTTCTCGCAATAGGCGAATTCGAGAAGGATCCAGTGGTAGAGTGCGCTGCGAGAGTTTGGGGGAAAAGTCGTCAGAAGTGATTTTTTACATTCAAAATCAAGTTTTCTCCATAAAATTTACTTCACTTTTTGGTATATTGTCACATGTTTTCCACTGGCAATGGCTTCTTACAGTCTTTAAGCAGCTGTTGAAGACAAATCTCACCCTTATAAGCCGCGAATAAAAAAATCCGGGAGTTCATAACCAAGATAGTAACCATAGATAGATAACCAAGATAACCGAGAGATGTTTAATCGGAAAAATCATATGCAAGCACCTACCAGTGGAGAAAAAGCGACCCATAAAGGCACCTATTTATTGTGGCTACATGATGCGGCAGAAAAATACCCTTCCTTAAGGGAAAATTCACGACAAATCGAATGGTGCTATTTTTGTTCCATTTACCCCTAAACAACATATTTTTTCTATGGCAGCTATACTTAAAAACCGATTGCGGCTAACTACTCTTATGTTCTCTGATGCTAATTTTGTTGAGAATGCATATGTCATAAACTCCGAATCTAAATCGCACTTAAAAGGGCCCGTTTTGCCCCATGTACCCCAGAAAAACTTCTTTGGTTATTTCTTGCTGATTTGCAGTAGTGAATAACAATTGATCAA
This sequence comes from Armigeres subalbatus, assembly GCF_024139115.2. Taxonomy (NCBI): domain Eukaryota; kingdom Metazoa; phylum Arthropoda; class Insecta; order Diptera; family Culicidae; genus Armigeres; species Armigeres subalbatus. The sequence continues at coordinate 197,090,328 of NC_085139.1, forward strand.
CAATAAGGGTTCCCATAATTTCCAGCGAACGAAAATAGCACCATTCGATTTGTCGTGAATTTTTCTTTAAGGAAGGATATTTCTCTGCCGCAGCAAGTAGCCGCAATGAATAGGTACTTTTTTGGGTCGCTTTTTCCCCACTGTGCACCGGATGAAAGCTCATGCCAAAGAATACAAAATTTTCTTCCAATTTGCGACAATTTCAGCTTTCATAAATGGTTGGATTAAAAAGAAAACGCGAAAATCGTACTCCCTCCATATGCTGCCAAGGCTTTGGGACAGAATGTCGAAAGACAAAAGGTTGAAGGACAAAAGGTAGACGGACAAAAGGTCGAAAGGATAAAAGGTCGACGGGACAAAAGGTCGAAGGGACAAAATGTCAAATCTATAATTCTGTACACATGAAAAAACTAAATATACGACAACAAGTTTGAAAACATGTTTCTGAAGAAAAATCTAGCTTATTACATTTCCCAGAGATTTCTTCTTCTTTATTTCATGGGCAATTTTTTAACTAATTTACAGTGAATATACAGCTGCCAGGGGGATCATTGTATGATTTTTATTAGTTCTCCGGTCGTTGATGCTGAATAATTAGTACTCGTTAAATCGTGCTTTGGTTTTTGGTGTCTTTTAACCACTGCCGCATTATGAATTATTTCTCAGCTAACCAACGCGACTCCCTATACATTCCTACGGGAGATACAGAGAGATTGTCAGTCTCTTGTAGCAATGTGTGTCAAATTCATTTTCCGCTCCTCATCATGAATTAAATGGGGATGTTATTGTTTATTGGAATAATTTTAATTACCATTCAAACACGCATGTTGTTGTTTTTTACAACATTAACGAAACAATCTCTCTCATGATGGTACATAGCATTACCGAGCCTGTGTGAGAGTTCCCGGACGGCACGCTTCCTGAACGGTTTATAATCATGATTGTGCATATGCATTAGGGTGGCTCAAAAAACACTTTAAATTTTTTTGATGGGCCTCTTATTCGGTTCTATTTGATGCCCTGATGCTCTGGACAAAATTTCAGCCAAATCGGTCAACGTTTGGGCGGTGCTAAACTCGTTGGAAGTTTATATGGACAAATGTATGCAGAAACATCCAAAAACAATGATTTGCAGTTGGACGGCATAATTTACGATCAAGAACCATGATACTCATTCAGTTCTTGTAGAATTAAATACAGAATGTTATGCTTAAAACCGCGAGAGGATTAGAGTTTATTACGCAAAGATATTAGCATTTTACTGGAGTGTTGTAGGAGTGAATTTATTTCTTTTCAAAGATGAAACAAACGAAATTTGCTCAAACCCCACTTCAGAAAAATGCTAATAACAGACTCTAATTTTCTCGCGGTTTTCTGCATAATATTCTGTATTAAATTCTTCAAGATCTGAATGAATATCATAGTTCTTCATCGTAAGTTGTTTTGCAATTTACTGTTTGCAATTTACTGTTTTTGGATGTTTCTGCATACATTTTTGCATATTAACTTCCAACGAGTTTAGCACCGCCCAAACGTTGACCGATTTACCGTTTGACCGTTTTTTTAGAGCGCCTTTTTCACATTGATTTTGCGTTGGATTTATTTGAAAAACGGTTTTCATTTTCGAGTTTTCAAAATAACTTTGCTACAATAAACATTTAGTCGCTTACCAAGGTGGCTTCACATGAATTACCTGTTCAGCTAACCAACGATTCCTTTCCCGTGGCGATCACGGACACAGATCATATCTCGGTCTCTTATAACTATGAGTGTCAAACTAATTTTTCTCTCCTAATAGTAGTTCGTCGAGTTGATCGTATAAAAGACTGTGGGTCTTCGAGCCTCATATAAAAATGTCGAATTCGGAAGGAAATGATAGCCTTTTGGTGCAACGTTTTGTATTAGAAAAGAAAAATTATTTCTTCATACTTGGCAAACTGTTGACATAAAAATTTTGCGATCACATTTCTGAAAAACAATCTGAAATGCATATCCTTGTGCATTTTAGAAAGATGCAGAGGATTATTATAGAGAGCAAATGTATGCTATTAACAATTCTCTATCTGCGTTTACGCCTGACAGATTAATACCCCACTAGATAAAAAACAAAATCTTTGCAATCATTTACTAGTTTGGTAAGACAATATGAAGTACGCTTCAGCATAATTACATAACTCTTAAGTAAAATAAGTTTTTTTTACAGAATTTGAATCCAAACACAAAAAAATCTCACAATTTCTATATTTTTATATACCTACTGATATAAAACTGAACTGATATAAAATTGATCAGATTCGGGGGCACACACTCCACAATGAATTGGGTATTACCTTATCACCAATGGTAGGGGTGGAGGTTCGGTTGTGGACACCCTTTCGAATTTTGGTCATAACTTTGGTTCTAGTTGGTATTATGTCTACATTTGTATACCAATTAAAAGCTAGACGTATAACCTTACTTCTAGAGAAGAAATTGGTTTGAGTTAATCGATTTGATACATTTTATTGTCAATTTCGCAAAATTAGAATTTTTGGACCCTTCAGTTTTGTGGTTCGGTTGTGGGCACCCTTGAAAATCCGGCTAATAATGAAGAATTACAAATAAAATCCACCCAGTTTCAAAGAAAAATAATATTTTATTAGTTCCAATTGTCATGAAACAATAAAAACCTAGAATAATCAACCTAGCAGTGATGATGCCTTTCTCATGGATTGAAGAATCGTTACCTTCTTAACAATCACTTAAGAAAGGTAAAAAATTGCACTTTAGGTAGTTGGATTTAACTTTTTCCATCAATTTTCATATATTGCATTCATTTATATACATCGAAGGCAGAAACATATATTTTTTTAAAAATTTCGCGTTTTTCTCCGCAATGAGGGGTCTCTATGAAAATACATGATGATTTGTCAACAACTTCGGAAGGCAATGTCCGATGATCTCTGTTAAACAAGGCAATGTCTAAAAGGTCCAATTTTATTTAAATGGCAAACAATAAGACTGAATTTGCCGTTGAATGCAACTTGTTGCGTGTAAATCAGTCAACGCTTAGTTCCAAAAAGCGAATATACAATGGTTAGATGCGCCCAAAAAAAAACAAATAAATAATAAAACTTATTATTACAATAAATTATGACTGAATAATTAGAAGAAAATGCATAAAAACAGCATAAACATAATTTTGGTGATATGTTTGTTGATACACTCAGTGATATTGAACGATTTGTTTATAAAAAGAGGGTGCCCATAACCGAACCAATAAAGGTGCCCACAACCGAATTTAGCAGCGTTTCAGGAAAATGATGAAACAAAAATTTCGAGCTGAAATTTTGATGGCAATCGTCATTGAACCCCGAAATAGACTAAATTTACCGTATGAATACGCATTAGAACCCACTTTTTCAATTCAATCACACCATTTCATGACACTTTGAAAAGTGACAAACAAGATTCGTGTTGATTTTTATGTAGAAAAAAATTTATTTGTTCATAGTTAAAAGTCGAGGTGTCTATCTAGTTTGGTATTATGCAGAAAACATCGTGTTTCGATAGCAAATGAATGACAGATGTCAGAATAACAGTATCGGCTTTCTGTCAAAAGATAAGGGGGGTTGCCCACAACCGAACCACCTCCCCTATATAAACGGGAATGTGGCAATTTATCACAGACTGATTCTTGTGTTACTATAACTCTATTGGTCGCAAAAAAAATTGACTTCGAAAAACTGAATCGCCTGCTTTGAGCGTGCTTACAGCGGCACACTAGGAGTTATCTTTCTGAAATCAGTATGGCGAAAGGCATCTAAGGTTCGATTTCTCAAAAATAGGCATCTTTACCGACAAAATATTTGGTAGGCGTAGTAGCGGACACCATCCTTCATAACTGGTACCAAATAGTTTTTCATGAAAAGTTCCTGATTTTGAAAAAAACAGCGTTAGATGTCTTTCGCCATACACATTTCTGGCGGTTAACTCATGCTGGCTATTTGCGCATATACGATAGTGCCTGGATGCGGAAGCGGTGGGTAGAAAATCAGCCACTGCCAATAATTCATTAAATCAGAATTGCGTACATAATGTAAAACCAATTCAATACAAAAAAAATCCTTTCGTTTCGTAAAATTTCGAATTAAATAGACATTGATTTCCTATCGTTCCGAAGTCTCGAAAGTAAATCTTAAATTACACAGCTCAACAAGATTTTGTCCCTAACACCAAATAATGTGTCCCTAATAGATTTTTGCTCGCTGAATCCGAATCTGACTTCAGATTTGCTCTAACACGTCGAGATTTTGAGATATACCTCAATAAATGTCGTAAAATCAATGATTTTGAGCATTTTGGAACAGCCATCGTTAACCCTATAAAAAGAATTACTAGTCAATCAAGGTCCAAAATGGATCACAAACATCTTATCTTTCGAAATGTGGTGCATTTTGAACAGGTTAAACATAAAGAGTGTGATTTATCTACAATTTTAGTAAGTAAAAGTCATTTAAAAATATGTTTTATGCAAGCCACCTCGAAGACTTGTATACAAGCCTGGTTATATTCTGTAAACGTTTTTGAGAGGAAAGTAAAAAGAATTCAATATAGGGGAACTGTTCCGTTTTCCATCTCACTGAACATATATTCATCTCACCGCAAAACAGAGAAATACAGCACCAATCTTGTCGCTTCTTTTTGCTAACACGCGTGCTTACTGGTGGAAAAAATCACAAAAATAAGAAACCAACCAAATTCCTTTTCATTGCTTTGTATTTGATGGAATAGAAATAGGAGCTGTGGGATGAAGTGCCGAACCGTTCCCCTAATAGTTTGTCCAAGCAAAAATAATATGTTTTCATTGAAGCAAGTTCTATTGAATGTAAATATGATATTGTATTTCCTCTGGCGCGATAAATTTTCTATAATTGCTCAAGTGATATGGTGTATTTACTGCCAATTGAAGCTCCTTTATTATGTTCATTCGAATAAAGCAAGTAGGAGAACTGTACGCAATTCTATACATTTTGATTATTCCTGCTATTTATGATCATTCCAATATTCCTATGATAGAATTTTGGGCCGAAAACTATCAATTAGCAAAATCAATCAACGAATCGATAAGTTGCATTCGAACGTTCTTGTGTATGATTGCATACAAGCTGAAGCAACGTTGACGGCTACGCAACAGAAACCGGAAAACGTCAGCAACCTACTCGTGCGTGGGGGACTTTTCATTTGATTCGCGTTGAAAATGCTGCGTGAATGTTGCAATAATCCCAATGCAATTTCTAGGACGCAAGGTTATGCGCCAGAAAAAAAAACTTGGGCTCCGCTCCACTTCTGTGCTGTTCAACATGTTACAATTTTTACAGTTACCCGAGCATATGGTTGGATGATCCGCCAATTCTGCACTCTGATATTTCTCTAAAACAACGGCATAAATGAGAAAATTTACGATGAAGTTACAACATGTTCAAGTTTCAACTTATTTTCCTAGTGCTGGAGTGTATTTTATTAGTCAATGTGGCTTGAATGCTCTGGTAGGGGATCCAGTAGAGGATTTGAATTTGTTCAAATTGCAATCTGATCTGTTTCCTTGTTGATAAAAAGAAAGGAACTTTCTGGATCATCATGTGCGCACTATATTCTAGCACAACACAATTGCAACATGATAACAGATTACGTGTGGTTCTTGGAAGTTGATCGATCAAAAAAAAAACAACCAGAAATCGAGCAGAACAACATTTTAGGAGGAGGAGAAATGTTGAGCATGAAATGAAAAAAAGATATTTTATTAAAAGTAGCGTAAAACATATATTTACAAACTTACCAGTATCTCTATACTTCATTCAACATTTTCATATCCCAGTTCCTCTGGCCGCATGTTGTTGAATTTTTGGTGGCTTCGAACTGGGGGTGAGGCGTTTGCATGCAAGTTTTTGAAAAACAACTTGCATGGAATATTTTTAAATTAAATTCACTGAACTTAAATTCAAGGAAAACCGAGTAGAAAACAATTGTAACGTGCAAATCTGATGGAAATTCATTAGATCAGATGTGTTTATACCGTTTCGGATATTGATTGACCTAAAATTATGTTTATATACTTCATGAAAGTCCTTCGAAAAATGCCAATTTCTTCAAATTAGCGGTATTAATCTAGCTATATCTCAAAATTTGGACGTGTTAGAGCATATCTGAGGACAAATTCGGATTCAGCGAGCCAAAATCTACTGAAGACACATCAATTGGTTCTGAGGACCCGCAAAAGTTTTAATTTTGTTCCCCTTATTGGATCCTGAAAAGGTGAGACGAAAAGAAACAGGCCAGTATCAAACAATATGAGTGATTTTGTTTGGAAATCAGTATGTTTTTTTTAGTTTTCCTCATTATCTCCGGAGGTTTTAGGAAGGTGTGCAATCCTAGCCAACACAAAATCGCATATGCTAGCGAATAAGTGTACTAGGTGGAGGCGATATAGGCACATTCCTCCATTTGACTGCGTACAAAATGCACGTATATGGCCTCTTTGTACACTTATTCGCTATGATATACGATCTTGTGTTTGCTGGGATGGCACATTAACTCTCAACTTAATTAAAATATAATACTCAACAAATATCAGAAGAGGATAATACTCAATTAATACTCAAGGGATATCAGAGGAGAATAAAGCATTTATTTGGGCAAATATAAACTGCTTGCTGCTCTATATGGAAAATGGTTGAAATCGATTAATAGTAGGATTACAAGCTAAAACACGCCAAACAAGCCACTTTGCTAGAATACGAATAGACGCAGCTTCACCTTACTGCCCAGGTAACCAGTAAGCATTATATAAAGCATTTAAGTGGCATTATATGCGCCTTTACTGCAAAACATTTAATGCTAATAAGCCCTATAGTTGCCTTTAATGCTATTTTAATGCAGGTTTTGGCCCAATATATGGCTGCTTAAATGCTGAATCCTACTTTATCGATAAAGTAGAAATTTTGCTGAGTAGCATTTGTTCAGCATCCGAAATGCTGAATAAATGCTTGATTTTGAAAACAAGAAAAAAAGTTTTTTTAATGGCATTTTTTTTTCAAATTCTTTTTCAACATAGTTTTTTTTTTCATATTATAATCGTTATTGTATTTTCATATTCGAAATGGAACATAATTTTTTACTTTTTCGAGCGGGATTCGAACTCGCGCTCTTTGCCACCCGACGCTGTAGTTGTCATCGCCCTTACCAGCTGGCCCATAAGAGAGAGATGGTAGTGTGAATAATTTTGCCCAACATAAACAAAACCCCCTTTCAGGAACATTGAAACTTAATCTAACTCATCTCAGAATGCAACCGTCACAAACGTCATACCAAGCTACAGTAGTGCTGCTTTAATGCATCCATCGAATATAGTGCAATGAAATAATAAAATGTAGCTAAACTATGTAATTAGTGTAGGGTTAGGTTAACGACAAGTACTCCTGTCAATGGCCGGAATGAAAAAAAAATCATTCTGCACGTACCGATTTCTTTTATCAAATGTAAGTTCATTGGACAAATAGTCCACTATATGGTTCCATATTGGAAAACGTTTGACGTATGAACACTACAGGCCTTAAAGTGGCACTAATGTAGCTGTTCCATTGCACTTAACGAAAAACATTATTGTGCATTCAAAATGCTATTATAAGACTATGCCTCTCATGACTGCTTTGACAATGCTTATTTAGAACAGCCAGGTTTTCGAAATGCTTATTTACAGCATGGAGCATATACAATGCCAGTATAATGCTACTATAGTGCTTACTTTAATGCTTATTGGTTACCTGGGTGATTTCTAAGGAAATATTTTCACCACCGAAGTTTTCACTCTTCCTTTTTTTCTGTGATACCTGTGATGTGCGAGTGAGAAGAAAAAATTTGCAGAAATATGAACCATCAATGGTTTCAGGCTCTTCTTCACTTGGAACGTATAGTTTTAGCATGTCTGATTTAGGCTCCAACTCTCTTTCGCCCGTCACACAAGTCAAATGATGTATAAATTTGGCATTAAGCCAAAGATGTTGAATGCAAGACACAAAAATATTGAAATAATTTGAATACAACAATGATATGGAAATGCTAATATCATCTGCCAAACTTGGACGTACATGTTCATGATAGCATTAGAGGCGAAAGTATAGAATTGATAGTTCCGTTATGATACGGCAGGCATGAAGAATGTTTTTATAGAAGTCGATTTGAAAGCGAGCGGAGGGCAATATTTGTGATGGCACATATCACACGACCTTCCTATACAACGGTAATTGATCAAATTTCAAAAACGGCTATTTTGCACGTTTTAGGTCTAAATAGCATTTCTCATATATGGAATGCGGGTTTTTTTTTCTAATTTACATAGTTGCAAAAATGCACAGTGAAAGCAAAGACTTAGTTTTTAGTGGAAATCTTTAACGTAGAAACCGCAAAGAATCAACCCGATCGGCCCGAGGTGATCGGAGATCCGGATGTTTCGTTCCGGATGGTGACGTCATTCGGCTGACCGGTCCAAGCAAGTGCGGTGAAATTTTTTCCATTTTTGTTTTGTTTTTGTTTACCGACTCTCGAGTTCAGTGTGCGGTCGTGCTGAACAGTAGGGGCGCGATTTCTTCATCGGCGTGGTACCATCACATCAGTGCGTTGATATTTTCTATTCGTCTAGCTTGGTTAGCTCGTTATCGTTCCGCGCGTTTCAAAATAAGGAGTATTCGGTTCATGAACATTTAAAGAACAAAAATATAAATAAAATAAATATTACTATATACTCTTTCGACAGCCGGCTGGCAAGAGTTTTAATTATAAACACATAAACAACATATGCTATGGGTCGAGTTGTGAGCTTGAGGCAAACGTCCATGACCTACCTAACCCTACCCAACCAAAAACTCCGTAGATCTTATGAGGGCGTCGCCAAGTCGGGGGCCTCTCCATAGGCGTAACTAGAGTCCCGGTCTAGGGGTGGCCATGGCCCCAGCTGGTATATGGTAATATTTTAAGGGGGTATAGAACACTGCATGCGTAGACTACCAAGGGTTTTTAATGCCTTTGCCGTTTATTTGTCTTGTTGTTAACATCAATCGTATCTGGTTTGAGCGTATTTCATTGTATTTTCATGAATTATGCACAAGTTTGTCTAAATCTGATTTGCAGTTCTTGGATCTCTTCATTACTGTTTGTATGATATGCGGAAAGCTTCGAGGGACCGTACTTTCTTCACAATTTAACAATTTTTAATAATGGAGATGTTCCGAATTTTGAAGAGCATTTTTAAGGCTGCGATTACGTAAGGGCTAACGGGGAAAAGATGGGGTCGATTATTTTCTCACGTTCCATATAATAAAAAAACACATATTTTGAATGAAAAACGGCGAGTTGAAAAGCTCAGAAAAATCCCTCACTTAATAAAGGTAAAAACGAAGATGATTTGTTGATATTGTGGGGTCCATAAAAAACTGAATACAATCTACATCATATTGTGAAAGTATAATAATCCTAATATTTTCATACCAAAGAATTGCGGCTCCTCAAAGCGCCATATACGACTGAGCCTTCCAAATAAAAAAGCTAGTTAAACAAATCCTGATATTTGCACAATTTTTTTAGATGTTGTTAGATTATTGTAAATTTTTCCTTTGTTTTATAATTCTGGAAATATTTTAAGGATTTAAAAAAAAATCATTGAGAAGGTGTTGTAGAAGTATTGAATGAAGGGCACTTGAAAACCGGATTTTAATAAGATTTCGTGAATAACAAATGGTAACAATCGAATTTTCTCCCATTTTCAGAATCATTCAACTATTTTTGATAATCTCTAATATCTATTTACAAAAGGTTTAAAAAAGAATTATGGTTTTAACTCGCAATGGCTGTATTTTGGAGCATACAAGTATGAAGGCCAATAATATGTGTAAACAGTAAGGTGACTCAAAAACACTTTTTCAAATGTTTTGATGGGCCGCCCTCTTATTCAATTCTATTAAAAGATATTTTAGTTACCAGATAAAGATTGTCGCTGTCGTCGTTGTCCGGAACATCTTTTGCTGGCGAGGATACGGGATCTAAATGTCAATGAAGGAAAAACACATACGATATGGCAGTTGGGTACCACGCATGTTCCGGACAGCAGAACAAAGGGAACAGAGGCGACAATCTTTATCTGGTAACTAAAATACCTTTTATTCTATTTGATGCTAATATCGTTGCCTAATAAACTCTAATCTTCTTGCGGTTTTCAGCATAACATTCTGTATAAAATCCTTCTAGATCTGAATGAGTATCATAGTTCTTCATCGTAAAATATGCCGTCTAACTGCAAATTACTGTGTTTGGATGTTTTTTCATATGAAGTTCCAACAAGTTTAGCACCGCCCAAATGTTGACCGATTTGGCTGAAATTTTGTCCAGAGCATCACTGCTGCTAATTGCAAGTCGAGCACATATGTATATGGATCCCATATACAGATGTGCTCGACTTGCGGTTAGGGGCAGATCAGGGAATAAATAGTACCGAATAAGATAGCGGCACATCAATAAAATTGAAAAAAGGTTTTTTTTTTCATACTAATTTAAGCCACCCTAATAGACAGTCACGACTATGAATTATTAAATTATGGTCCAAAAATGTTCCCGCTTCGTTTGAATCTAACCGTCGTTGGACAAGAATGTATATTTTTTCAAACAAACTTGTTTTTTAACGTGGTATAATCAATAATCCAGAATGTTAGCACGCTTTGCAATTACTTGATTAATTAATGGCAGTGAAAGTGATTGGCATTAAAAATCTGAAAAATCTACTTGGACTTATCATTTTGCACAGTTTGATACTGTGCCAAACAATTGATCGAAGAAGACGTATGATGCAATGAGGAAATATGTTTGTGGTATATAAAAATTGACTATTTTGGAAATCGATTTTCAAATTTTCTGGGTGGGCCACAAGTGTGTCTGGGGAGGGCCAGGCCCCCCCCTGGCCCCCCCTTATTTACGCCAATGGGCCTCTCGCTAAGTAAGTTCTGCATCAACATTTCCTTCCCTATCCCTAATTACGGTAAAGATGTGCGTGGCCGGGAGTAGTAATCCTCATGCTTTTGCCATTTTTATCTTGGATTGAAATCAAGGATTACTCCCCATCTTGATTTCTGATAGCAATCTGGATAAGGATTTCAAAAGAAACATGAGTATCACTAGTGTCCAATCTACGAAGTATACCGTAACAACGCTAACGCTAACGCTAAATATCATTTCTCATATATGCTTTGTTTTTCTTTATTACTTATTGTTCTGAGGTATTTCCAACATCTGAAATGGACAATTGTGAAAATGTTTTTGAGATTTTAGAACTTGCATCGTTGTAAAAATGCGTGTCAGTTGGTAATCTGCTTCTTCTATATACATAAAAATAAATTTTAGTCTGTATGACCCTTTTAGACTCGGAAACTACTGAACCTGGAAGAAGTCAGAGCAGACTCCAGAACTAAGTTTGACTGTTTATTGATAATAATTATCATTCCTTCGCGTGAGTTGCGTTTATTCCGGCAGACACCTAGGAACGAGCCGAAGATAGTTTCCCATAACGCATCCACTGCAGCAGCGTAGTAGCTTCCGAACCCCTCTACTGGCATCAATAGACTTAGCCGTCAAACGCTAAGTCTATCATATTTCCGTGACGTTTTTTGATTTTTTGCAATCGTAAAGTGTACCCCAATAGGGCACTGCACGGACTGCTTTGTCTCTTTCTCGCTGCAAAAAAATTAGAAAACAACAGGCCCAGTAAACGACAAAATTTATGAAGTACGAAAGAGAAAGAGATGTTTCCGTGCAGTGCCCTATATAGAAAAGACAGAGGTACAGGGTATCTGCAAATTATCCGTACAGATTTTGATAGTTTGCTTCTACAAAGCAAAAACAGATAATAATGGACTGAATCGGTAGCTATATGGGCATAACAACTCAGCAGGCTGTAACAGATGTATATTTATTCTGAGAACACTGAGCGTCATTTCATGTATAAAAAAATTAAGTCTTTGTGAATGCTTTTTTTCGGTTTTCCGAACAAAAAGGAATTGCCTTCCTACTCACCCGATTTGGATTGAATTTATCATTCGGTATGGTCCATCTTGAAATCAACAGCCATCAAAACACCGAACATATTATCGAGACAATTGAAATCATGTCACAATCGTCAAAAATGTGTGAGAAGTATCTGTATAGAAACGTGCGGCCATCGTGATTTTTTTCCAACACGATCGAAGGCGTACAACTCAGGATACAGGGGTCATTTTAATTTGATCAAATTCAGCTTGGTTTATGTAGTCCTATTATAATAACATGCAATGCATGCTGGTTCTTTAATTTATTCCAAAAAATAATCAAAAACCTGTCTTGTTGTACGGATAATTTGCAGACACCCTGTAGTTCTATGTCAAAATGACGGAGCAAACAAATTTTGCATCCTATCTTGATCGCGGCTCACTTCGATCCTTAGAAAAGTATGCAAAGACAATTTGAAGTTAAAAAATCAGGAGGGTTGTGTACAAGACACGACCGCTCGACGTAAACTACGTAAAACCGCTTAGTGCAATAAGAATCGTAATATCATATGAAAATTAGGTTGTATACATGATACAATAGCGAATTTCAACAAAAAAATTTCTTAAACTGTTTTCAGAACAAACATTTTTCTCAATCATCACCGACGACCATACCGATGTTACTTGGACCGCTACCGGCGCAGCCATCGTCTCAAGTCAATTCAAAAAGCTGCTCTCACGCGCGCGTTTGCGGTTTTGCTTGAAATCATCGTGCGGTTGTCATCAGCATCAGCAGCGTTCAATAGAATTTGTTTAAATTTTTTGTAGAACAGATTTGTCGACAGCGAGTTAAAATGAGGAGAAAATTGCTGCAACAACTACCCGTCGACGGCCGCCAATCCGCAAGACACGACTATGCACAGGAAAAATGAAGCGGTGGGCCAAAAGGTGCGTGCGTTACAGCAATCTGATGTCCGTGTTGGGGATGCATGAAAGATGTTGGTTAGTTCTGAATCTTTTACCAGACGTGAAAGAACTAAAATTTTCAATAGTTTTTCGTTGATAATCAATAGTTTTAAAACAATTAACGAATTGGTAGAAAATTTCAGAATCATTGATAATAAAATCTCGAAAATTTATCGGGGCGCACTCGTGATTCTGCTACGGACGGCAACATTATGGCGTCACCATTGGTTAATTGGCACTTTGAATAATATTCGCCTCGTCTCTTCCTTTATATAGAATGGTGGCCCTGAGAAGAACCGATTAATTTGCTCAGCAGCTCCGCCGATGCTGGGACCGCTCTCCGCGACATTTCAAATTAAATGCCACGCGCGCGGGGAAGAGCAGTTTTCTTATAATCAATAAAGATGGCTCATTTGTCCCGCCTCTTTGTTGTCCGGTATGACTGCAAATATTGTGTAACCGTCAAACACTCACCAAAGGGGCGTGGCTACAGATTTAACTTTATTGATTACAAGAAAGCAGCTCTTCCGCGCGCGCGATCCATTTCGTTCGAGATGTCGCGGAGACCAGACCATGGTACCACCTTCGGCATCGGCGGAGCTCCCACCGGAAATTTTATTCCCGGCGATGGTGTAAGTCGCGCGGTCGTCGTCGTCAGCATCAATAGCACTCAGATGGAATTTTCTTGCGTGTTTCTCTACGATGGTGGTGTATATTGCGAGAAGATAGAAAAAATCGAACGAGGGTCCGACGGTCGACCGTCGGAAAGCTGTTCCGCAAACGTCAAATCACATGAAGCACGGAAAATAATGTTGGTTGATTTTTTCGGTGTGAATGTTGATTATTGAAATCAAAGATAATATGTAACTTTAAACGAGTGTTATATGCCGCTATATATTTTAAATAAGCTTTATGGTACTTTCAAGGCATTTCGGAACGTATTTATGCGATTTTGAAACATTTTAGACTTCTCGAATATTCTTGATATCAAGGAATATCTACACTTTTCGCACAGTGCATGTCATTTGAAGTTTCCGACACTCAGTCTTCTTCTTCTTTTTTGCTCCGCAAAATTAGAAGTTTTCTCTGTTCTCGCAATATTTCTGCAACGGTTGCGTCTGAAGTACCATTGATTAGCTGTCATCAATGAAAGCAGCTCTTAAACCATAATTTGAGGCGAGACGATTTTTGATCAAAGTTCATATTAATCGCTTGGTGATGGCTGATAGTTTCCGTCGGTTGCGGAATCACGACCGTGCGTCAGGGACGCTACAAAAATTTATTCGCATGGATAGCATCAATACCAGTGAAAATTCCTCTCAAGATTATAATTTTAGTAGATAGACTGCTACTTGTTTCAGGTTTAATTTCTATCCATGCGAATACATTTTTGCAGCTTCTCCTTCTGACGCACGCTCTTCGTTCCCACCGATGGCGTAGGTAGCGCTCGTAATAGGATCGTTGCTACAGAGAATCCAACGATGGCAATCTGTCGCAGAGTAGCGGTAAAACCATAGAGCCAGCATCTGCATTTGAGTGAAATACTCTTGTGATATTCTGACTATCGAATGGTTGCTGTTGTGTTGGTGATTAGGAATCCGCATGATCTGAAATCTGTCCTTTTCAGGGCATTAAATTTTTCATTGGAGGAATTTGGTTTGACTGAGAGTAAATTTATGAGATTGTTGCGGTAAATCGGCAGCAGTAACGCAAAAAATCATAAGATTCAATCCATCATTTGACTTCTGCAGAGTTAGTGATTAAAAATCCATCGAAAGATAAAGACGCTATTAGCGTTTGAAATCTATCCTACTTTCGTGGAAATTTCCGTTTTACACCATGTATCTGAGTCTTCCCCTTAGACGTAGTTTACGTCAAAAATCTGTAGCAAACATCAATACTGACGCCATACAATTTTCTTCAGTCATAATGCGAATCAATTGTTTGCATGGTCTCCTACCGATACTTGCTTGGGATTCAACTACCGACGTTAGCGTTGCGCTTTGAATAAAGTTCATCTCGGAACCGATTTCTTTTTCAATCATCAAGGAAAAATACAAAGTTAGAGTCTCGCGGGAAAATTTCATGTTGTTCCGACAACTTCTAAATCGTTGCAAACGTCACATTAGTGAATAAATTGCTGTAGCAATCTTCCGCTGACAGCCTATGGTCGGACCGGCACTAAAGCTATGATTCCGCTACCGATGCCAAACAATTATGCTTTGTTCTATGAAGAAAGTTCGTCTCAACTTTCTCAATTACTAAAATCATATAACTCCGAATTACGCTAGAAAATTTCACCGAAGAATTTTCCAGTTCCTAGCGGTTGCACTTTAGAAAAATTATTTCAACTTAAACTTCCTCCCAAATATAATGATGGTCCTGAAAAGAACCGATTAATTTCCACTTATGTGTTTTATCAACAGCAGCCACTGGGCTGCGCGAGCGCCATCCGATGATTCGGTTCAATGAACGCCGTCGATTGCCAGATCCGCCGAAGATGGAACACGGATGCAAATGATTGTGCTGCTGCTGCCACGACCGCCACCACCACCGAGCGAAAAAATTTCATCCGCACCACAACCGCTGAGATAGCCGTTGTCACTAGGACCGCTTCTGGTCGCCCTGGTCCGCTCGCCGTGACATCCAAAATGAAAATGACGCGCACACGCGAAACACGGGGCTTTTAATACACAGGGAAAACGACGCAGTGGATCAAAAAGCCCGTACCTTACTGTAATCTGATGTCCGTGTTGGGGATTTATGAACGGGATTGATTATTTCTGAATTTTTCAACCGGTTTGGAAAGAAACAACATTTTCAATAGTTTAACGTTGATAATCAATAGTATCAATATAATTGGCAAATTGCTGGAGAGTTTCTGAATCGATTGATAAGCAAATGTCGAAAATCCATCGAAAGATAAAGACGCTATTAGCATTTGAAATCTATCCTAATTTCGTGACGGTCTCGAATTTGTAAATTTCGGTTTTACACCCTGTATCTGAGTCTTCCCCTTAGACGTAGTATACGTCAAAAAAAATGCTGGCAAATTAATTTTTTTGTGTAAAATGATAAATAAATCTTGATAGAAAATTTCACTTGGGAACAACTGACGCCATCCATACGAATACATATTTGCAGCACCTAAGACGCGTGCCCGTAATTGTGCTGCTGGAATAACAAAACCTAATAAGAATTTCACTGCCACTGAAGCCATCTCCCTCCGATGCGCGCTCGTGATTCTGCTACGGACGCAGGCAACTTTATGGCGTCGCCAAGCGGTTTATTTTCACTTTGAATAAAATTTGCCTCACCTCAATCTTCCTTTGTGTAGAATGGTGGTCCTGAGAAGAACCGATTGTCAACGACGACCACATGATCCACGACACGAGCTGGAATTCAACTCTAGGAGCGATGCTGGGACCGCTCTCCACGACATTTCGAATGAAATGCAACGCGCGCGCGGGAGAGCAGTTTTCTTATAATCAATAAAGATGGCTCATTAGTCCCGCCTCTTTGTTCTCCGGTATGACTGCAAATATTGTGTAACCGTCACACACTCACCAAAGGGGCGTGGCTACAGGTTCAACTTTATTGATTACAATAAAGCAGCTCTTCCGCGCGCGCGAGGCATTTCGTTCGAGATATCGCGGAGAGCAGACGCGTGATACCACCTTCGGCATCGGCGGAGCTCCTACCGGAAATTTTATTCCCGGCGATGGTTAGCAGCGCTCAAATTAAATTTTCTTGTATGAAGTAGGAGGAATGACGGCTTTGGCAGGTTTTGTTCTATTATTGTCGGGGGCGGTTTTTGTTGACCAAATTTTAGGAAATTTTGCCACAATGTTCTTTGATATGCAAAGAATGCTTAGGCCAAATTTGAGCATAATTAGTTACAGAAAACCCCCTGACAATAATAGAACAAAACCTGCCAAAGCCGTAATTTCCCCTACTAACGATTGGCTACCATCAATGAAAGTAGCTCTTAAGTCACAACTTGAGGCGAGATGAATTTTGATCAAAGTAAAACTTAATTACTTGGTGATAGCAGATTGTTTTTCGTCGGTAGTAGAATCACGAGAGCACGATTCAGAGAAAGACTTATAATTTTAATAGATAGTCATCCATGCGAAAACATTTTTGCAGCTTCTCCGTTTGACGCGCGCTCATGATTCTATAACATACAGAAAACATACGATGATTCAACTCATCCATGAGCTTTTAGGTGCTGAAATGCCACGCGCGCGCGGAAGAGCAGTTTTCTTATAATCAATAAAGATGGCTCATTAGTCCCGCCTCTTTGTTCTCCGGTATGACTGCAAATATTGTGTAACCGTCACACACCCCCCAAAGGGGCGTGGCTACAGGTTCAACTTTATTGATTACAAGAAAGCAGCTCTTCCGCGCGCGCGAGCCATTTCGTTCGAGATGTCGCGGAGAGTAGACCGTGGTACCACCTTCGGCATCGGCGGAGCTCCTACCGGAAATTTTATTCCCGGTGATGGTGTGGGTCGCGCGGTCGTCGTCATCAACATTAGCAGAGCTCAGATTAAATTTTCTTGTCTGAAATAGGGGGAATGACGGCTTTGGCAGGTTTTGTTCTATTATTGTCAGGGGGGTTTTTGTTGGCCAAATTTTATGAAATTTGGCCACAATATTCTTTGATATGATATGATATTTGATATGAAGTACTAACGATCGGCTACCATCAATGAAAGTGGCTCTTGGGAAAGTCCACAAATTACGTAACGCTTAGAGGGGGAAGGAGGCTTGGGCGAAGTGTGACGACCCATACATAATTTTTAGATGCTTCATACAAAAAGTGTGACATAGGGGGGAGGGAGGGTTGAAAATGCCCAATTTTTGCGTTCCGTAATTAAAGGATCTTCCCTTAAGGTGACTCGGGGAGGCACTACACACCGTGTTATTTTTCCTATCTTTTGTCTTTTTCTGACATTGTCACCTCGTAATTTTGGAGTGGCGTATTTCGGTTTTCAGTTGTTTGATGTAACTGTAAATGTATAAGCATGTAGATTTCGAGTAAGCACGCGCCGGTGATACTTTTTCAAAATCATATTTGTTGAAAGAAAAAAATTAAGCATTAATAATAATCTACAGTATCAATAGAATTGGCAAATTGCAGTCTCGAATTTGGAAATTTCCGTTTTAAACCCTGTATCTGAGTCTTCCCCTTGGACGTAGTTTTTGTCAAAAAATCTGTAGCAAACATCAATACTGACGCCATACAATTTTCTTCAGTCATAATGCGAATCAATTGTTTGCATGGTCTCCTTCCGATACTTGCTTGGGATTCAACTACCGACGTTAGCGTTGCGCTTTGAATAAAGTTCATCTCGGAACCGATTTCTTTTTCAATCAACAGGAAAAATACAAAATTAGTCTCGCGGGAAAATTTCATGTTGTGCCGATAACATCCAAACCGTTGCAAACGCCACATTAGTGAATAAATTGCTGTAGCAATCTTCCGATGACAGCCTATGCTCGGACCGGCACTAATGCTATGATTCCGCTACCGATGACAAACAATTACGCTTTGTTCTATGAAGAAAATTCGTCTAAAATCAACATTCTCAATCACTAATCAATCACAATCATACAACTCTGAATTACGCTAGAAAATTTCACCGAAGAATTTTCCAGTTCCTAACGGTTGCACTTTAGGAAAATTATTTCAACTTAACCTTCCTCCCAAATATAATGATGGTCCTGAAAAGAACCGATTAATTTCCACTTATATGCCTTATCAACAGCAGCCACTGGGCTACGCGAGCGCCATCCGATGATTCGGTTCAATGAACGCCGTCGATTGCCAGATCCGCCGAAGATGGAACACGGATGCAAATGATGTGCTGCTGCTGCCACGACCGCCACCACCACCGAGCGAAAATAATTTATCCGCACCACAACCGCTGAGATAGCCGTTGTCACTAGGACCGCTTCTGGTCGCCCTGGTCCGCTCGCTGTGACATCCACAATGAAAATGATTCGCGCACGCGAAACACGGGGCTTTTTATACACAGGGAAAACGAAGCAGTGGATCAAAAGGCCCGTACCTTACTGCAATCTGATGTCCGTGTTGGGGATTTATGAACGGAATTGAATTTTTCACCCGGTTTGGAAAAAAACAACATTTTCAATAGTTTAACGTTGATAATCAATAGTATCAATATAATTGGCAAATTGCTGTAGAGTTTCTGAATCGACTGATAAGCAAATGTCGAAAATCCATCGAAAGATAAAGACGCTATTAGCGTTTGAAATCTATCCTAATTTCGTGACGGTCTCGAATTTGGAAATTTCGGTTTTACACCCTGTATCAGAGTCTTCCCCTTAGACGTAGTTTACGTCAAAAAACCATAAATCATATTTACATTGAAAAAAAAAATGAAAAAAAATGAAATGGTTCTGGAATAAAAAGTCATCCATATACACATAAAAGTTAGAATATTCAATTCCAAATTACTTAAAAGATGTTGCTAAAATGCCAAATACCTGCATATGAATTACTTAAAACAAGTTTATGAAACATTGTCTGCAGTAATATGATTTATTCACATTGTTAACTTTGAACTGAGGAAGAAAAATATATGTTTTAGTGAGAAGATATTGAGATATTGTGGGTTCTGTTCATGAACCTTTTAACGGCGAATACTTTCTCTCGACACTGTAAATCGAACACGGTGCTTGAGGTACCCTTAACTTCAAAGAAAGTCAAAGGAACAATCAGTCGAAATTATCAAGTTTGTAAACATTGAGTGGGCAGGAGTCTACTTGGAGAACCAACAAAGAAAAATTGTAAATTATTTCGAAAACTCTCCATTAAATAAAGAATGAGACATTTAAGGGAAAGGTTTTACATGTTTCCAAACTTTTTGTGCAAAACAAATGAATGTATAATCTTTAATTATATTGAAAACATCTTTCAGAATACTTTCATCAAAAAACGATTAAATAGGAGACCTGCCATTATCATAAGCTTGTCTTCTTTCCTTCAAATTAATTATGTATTATGTCTAGCTTCGAGGATGTTTTCAATCTCTTTTTTTCTATGCCCTCTAATGCTATCTGTCTTTAATACACAAAGGAGCAGCCATTACCTAATTCTCAGAATTCAAGTAAATGTGGCTTTCAATACGTACTATAGTTACATGGTGATCTAATGGAAACGAACCCACCAACAGTATTACCAATATCCTTAGCCTTGAAACCCTCGCGCAATAGTTTTTGTCGACGGTATTGCCGCCGCGTGTATTCTTCAGAGCCACCACAATCAAGAAACGACGACGCGGCACGTCAACGTTCCAATAACGTGTTCCGCCCGTGTGAACGTGCGATTGTGGAGCCAGCATTATTCTGAAATGGGATAAACTGTCGGCAGCAGCACGTCAATTTTGCAAGCGGGGGTAAATCCGATGAAGGCTATGTGAACAACACGGTGCGAGGCTGGATGAAGGTGACGGAATAAGTAGGTAACAGAAAATTGTGCCTAACATTGCACCAGTAAATGGATGTGGCGGAAATAGGTCAAAATCGTTTTCACATAGACCTTACAGACTGGCACTCCTGCACTGTCAAACGTTTGGCAATCCTCCAGCATGTGATTTTTCACTGTGACTGTAACTGAGCCTTAAACAAATCAACATTCTGACAAATCGTTTAGTGATTTTCTCCCACTGTTCCCTTCCTGTGGAGTATTCGTACGAAAAAAAAATCCCCTTACTGTCAAGTCTGTGAGACGTTTTTTGAAGGCTGGACAAAAGAAGTCGTCTCCAATTGACTGGGTTTTCCGGTACGTTCGTTCGTTATGGTACCGTTCGGCAGTGAAAGTATATTGGGCTTCATCTACCGTTGCGCTGTATAGGTGGTTTACGTGAGCCTAACTGTGCCGAAGTATGTTCCTAGGAGTCACGATTGTCGGATGATTTAAAGGGAAGCACCGAAGAATACTGGCTCTTGTCGTCTTTGTCGGAGGAAATAGGCATATGGTTTGAGGTTTGTGCCATTTGCTTGAAAGGGCGCAGAAGTGAGGGGTAATCGAGATTTTCGCCATTCCATGTGGGAAATGTTTTTGTGTGCGATTTGGATTTTGAATTATCAGGATTTCTTTCCATCTCCGGTTAAACCGGAAAATGCCGTTTCGTAGTAAAAAGCTGACAATGTCGTTGAACAAAACTTAAAGCCATCTGGAATGGAATTTATCAAGTTGAATTAGAGCAAGACTCGGGTACGATTTACCTTGCGTGAAAGCGTCGACTTATTGAATCTGTTTTACCGTGTTTATCAACATTTCTTCCCCTTCCCCCCCAAAAATGTATTATATGGATTTTGATAGATAAACATACGAAATACAGATTCGAATGCATTTTTGTATAACATGGTTATTGCCATTAATGATGAACAGCATCCAAACTGATTTTTGTTTGGATTCCGTCCTTTTTCACAATACATTACTCAATTAGAATGATTCTACGCAGGTTAAAAGTCTAATAATAGACATGACCATCTCCGAAAGCACATGCTTCAGTCTAGAAAAAATGAATCGCCAAAGGTAGTAATGAAAAAAAAATAGCCAACATGAGTCAAAGAGGAAACCCCAAGAAGTCTTCTATGAATAAACAACGAATAGTAAACATGTAATGGATTTGTTTCCCCAATATTAAAGAAAACATGCAGTAAAACAAATAAAACGAGCTCAATAACATTTCTGGTGTAGTTCATATTCATATGTATACATATAGAGATTGAATAAAAACCCTTGCAATTCTTGTAAGCAAAGTATGGATTTGCTGTGTGATTCCTGTGGAAATTAGGAATTTATATTATTTATGATGCCATCGACTTGAAAATTTTATTTATGTACATATTGACATTCATCCTTCAGAAACGAAAACGAATTAAAAATCTTTTTCTGATCTATCAAGGGAAAAGTTGGTTTATGAGTGCGCATCTCGTCTTGAAATGCCTGTCATATGTAAAGTTAAACTGCCAGTCGTCGTTTTACATCTATTTGATTATTTGCCATCATCAAACACGTTCATGCAGGCTCACATAGTTTTGGCATGGACAGGGGTGGAAGAAGATCTCAAACGATGTTGTCGCAATCGTCATCGTTCCGCACAGTCCCGTCAGTGCATGTTTGTCATGAAATAGGAATTCACTTTGATACAAACTGCTCCAATTTGCCTGCCATACCACTGATGCCGATTTCCATAGCCAGGTTCCCGGGAAACTATCTGTGTAAGATGCAGCAGACTTGTCAACAACGATGTACAATTCCAACGGATGTTATGATGCGAATGTTTCTTTTCTTGGCGATTTTTTTCATTGGGTTTCTGCGGAACGCAGGACGATTATGATGGATCACAAAGAAAATGTGCATAAATGTAATTCATGAATGTTTTTGACGCCAGTTTTTCCCATTCTTCATCTTCTGAAAGGCTTTACTAAGTGTTTCTAACTGAGGCGGTCATCAAAGTATACGACATGGTGGTACCGATATGAATGTGTTTCTTTATGCAGTGTAGCCCCATCGAGACTTGATAAAGCAACGTAATGTGAAAAAGAAACGAAAGAGAGGATCGAAGGTGTACCTCCAAGCCTGTTGACGGGAGGCATTTGGACCTTTTGGAAGACGGCTTTCGAGCCCTTGAAAGGGGATTTCAGAGCCTCTTGAAAGCGGCTTTCGAACCACTTTAAAGGAGACTTGTGAGCTCTTGGGAGATGAATTTTCGTGCCTCTTGAAGGGAAGCTTCCGGACCTCTTGAAAGGATGCTTTCGTGCTTCTAGAAAGGCGTGCCTATTGAAGGGAGGCTTCAAAACCTTTTGAAAGCGGCCTACGAGCCACTTAAAAGAAGAGTTCTGAGCATCTTGAAAGTACGCTTCTAAGCCTCCCCAGGCAGAAAAATTGCATGCCTTTTAAAGGGAAGCGTCCGAACCTCTTGGAAGGAGGCTTCCGAGCCTCTCAAAAGGGAAGCTTCCGAGACTTAAGAGTCTCTTGGAAGGAGGCTTACGAGCCTCTTGAAAGTATGCATCCTCGCGTTTTGAAAACAGGCTTCCAAGCCTCTTGAAAGGAGGCTTCCAAGTATTTTGAGAATAAGCTTCCGAGCATCTTGAATGGAGGCTTCAGGGCTTCTGGAAAGACAGCTTTCTATCCTCTTAAAAGGAGACTCCTGAGCATCTTGAAAGTATGCTTCCAAGCCTTTTCAAAGAAGAATTCCGAGCTTCCTGAGAAAAGAATTCCAAGCCTTTTGAAAGCAGCCTCCCAAGCCTCTTGCAATGACGTCTCTAGCCTCTTGGAAGTAGGCTTCCAAGCCTCTTGAAAAAAGAATACTTAGCCTCTTAATAGGAGGCTGCCGAGCGCCTCGAAGAGAAGCTTGCGAATCTCCGTAAAGGCGGCTTTCGAGCCACTTAAAAGGAGGTTTCTGTAGTAGATAAGATCAGGTCTATAAAGTGTCAGAAACAATATTCACTTTAATTCATTGTCTTATTTGCATTTAGTTTAGGCATTTAGTTTAAACGTGTAACGAGCGACCTAAGATTGTAAGATATTTTGATTCCATCCAGCAAGAAACTTTTCGGGATGATCGTGTGAGAGCGAAATGACAATCAGTTTGCTGAGTACCTGTTGCGACGAACGGCCGAGACTAGAAATCTCGGTCGGGGCACGACCAGAGCTGTAAATATTCGATTATTTTTTAGGAAGCCCGTCGGCCTTCTTTGTCACTTCACTTCTAAACATATTCATATTCGGCTCTGCACCGTCAATTTTTAGAATGCATATGGGTCAGTGAGTAATCATTTGAATATCACAAATTATTAAATAATCGTAAAACTGAACACATTTTTGATGATTTAAATAAATACACGCATAGGTAGATCTAATCCCGACGTTCAATTGAGGGGCATTTTTAGCGTCAAATGTCAATATCTAGACCAACATTTGAAAAGGGCGTAACAGCCAAAATTTATTCCTTCTGATTCTTCGTCTACATATAAAGCTATATATGTAGACGAGGAATCAGAAGAAAAAAAAAATTTGGCTGTTACGCCCTTTTCAAATGTTGGTCTAGATATGATCAAGGCTGATTTTGTTTTTTTCGCGCGCAGTTACCAAACTCAGTGTTAATCAATTGAATGAATTTATGAAGAAGTAAACTGAGTGAGTCATTCTATGTTTTGAATAATCAAAACACGAATGTCAAAAGTCGGAGTGAATGTGCTTCATGAAAGTGAATATATTATGCTCTGGTTACGACAATGACGCAGCCGGTAGAATTACGATTTTTATCTGTTGGTCTTGCTAGTGCTCCCCAGAAGAAGTGATATAAGGAAAACAATCAGGTAAATATAAGCGTAAAATGGAGACAAATAAAAGAAATATGCTAGCGTCCCCGGCACAATGGAAACAAAAACAAAGATGACTAGATTTAGATTGGATTTGAATTGTACTTGAATTTGGATTAGATTTGATTTGGACAAAATTTGAATTGAATTTGGACTGGATTTGATTCGGACTGGATTTCGATTAAGTTTGGATTGGAATTGACTCGGATTAAATTGAATTTGAACTGGATTGGATTAAATTTGGATTGGATTATGATTAGATCTGGATGAGTATTTATTTGGATTTGGCTAAATTTGGATTGGAATTGATTCGGACTGGATTTGCATTATATTTGGATTGGATTTAGATTAAATTGGCTTTGAATTGGATTGGATTCTGATAAAATTTGGATTAGATAAAGATTATATTTAAATGAGTGATTTAATTTGGCTACATTTGGTTTGAATTGGATTTGGATTAAATGTGGATTGGATTTGAATTGAATTTGGATTGGATTGGAGTGAAATTTCTGGATCTTGATTTGAATTGGTATTTAAATTGGGTTTGCATTGAATTATGATTAGATTCAGGTTAAATTTGGATTGGATGAAGATCAGATTTAAATGAGTAATTGAATTGGCTAGATTTGTGTTGGATTGGATTTGGACTGTATTTGGATTGAATTTGGATTTTTTTTCTTTATTAAAGTGATTTTTAAGTAGGACAAAGTTCATCACTCCAAGTGAATTTGGATTGGATTTGTAATGAATGTAGATTGGATTTGGATTGAATTGGATTTGCCATAGATTCAGACTAAATTTAGATTGGATTTGAATTGTATTTGAATTTGGATTTGGATTGAATTTGAATTGTATCTGAATTGGATTCAGATTAAATTTGGATTGAATTAAGAGACTTGAATGAGTTTATTTGGATTTGGCTATATATTAATTGGATTTGATTCGAACTGGACTTGGATTAAATTTGGACTAGACTTAGATTCAGATTGAATTGGATTTTGATTCAGATTGAATTTGGATTGGAATAAAAATTATATATGAATAATTAATTGAATTCAGATTGGATTTGAATTAGATTTCCAATGGTTTCAGATTAAATTTGCATTGGATTTGCAATAGATTTCGATTTAATTTGTATTAGATTATGGAGTATATTTCATTGGCTATGGCTAGATTTTAATTATTTCATTGGATTTGGCTAGATTTGGATTGAAATTGAATTGTTTTTGGACTATTTTTATTGGATTTGAATTGGATTTGGATTGAATGGGGATGAGACTTCGGTTGGACTTGAATTTAAACAGGGATTTGGATTGACGTTGGATTGGATTTGGATTGGCTTTGCATTGATTATGGATTGGCTTCGGGCTGGATTTGAATTGATTTTGGATTGGATTTAATTTGGTTTTGGATTTAAATTAAATTTGGATTGTGTGGTATCCGCGTGTGTTAAGCACAAAGATGTATACAAGACTGACTTCTGTTCAATTACGATGTACAGCATGCAGTTGCTGTTGCACTTATACTTAGATAGTGTAGCGTACACGGGTGTACTTCATAGATGCTACGAAGAGTAGATCAATATGATATGGTGCGTATATATGACCGAGACATCAGTCACCACATCCCTCTTTCTATAGAATATATTTTTACTTCTTACCTATGTATTGAAAAGCATTCATAGCATACACTCCCTCTATGTTTAGTCACGTGTACATCGTTTGTTTCTGATACATAAACAACGCATAACAAGTTCCATAATGAGGATAAATACAACCAAGAGTTTTGATATAATGTTTTCATACCTTTGCTACCTTATATCTCGACTTTGCTAAATTATTAGTAAATTGCAATCTAGTCAAATTTAAATAGATGATAACACCTCCGCCATTTACAAACAGTTTGTTGTATCCAGAAATACGTGGTATTATTATTTACTCAGGTTAAGGCCGATGTGACCAGTAGTGCTGTACATAAACGACTTCTCCATTCAACTCGATTCTTGGCTGTACGTCGCCAACCACGCAGTCTACCGAGGGTCCGAATATCGTCTTCCTGAGCGATCCACCTTGCTTGCTGCGTACCTCGACATCTTGTACTCGTTGGGTTATTGTCGAGAATCATTTCCAATACGTAGTATAATGACTTAAATAATTCATCACCAGGCGATTTTTCAACAAACCTATTTTTTACGATCTGTTCTGTTTAACATATGAATTGTAATTTACATTAATAACTGAATTTTACCCTGCTTTAATGCCGAATATTCCTTCAAAATTCTATTATGTATTATTTTCAATGGGGGCTACATTTTTTCATCATTCATGTCCAATGTTTTTGAATCGGTTTAATGCATATTCAAGCCCTTTATCAGCATGCATACATTAAACGGTGGATTTATTTAAGACGATCAAAAACTAAATAAGATGAACATTTCTAAACGAACACACAAGAGATCGCCCTTAGATTTCTTGGTTGTTTCCTAATTGAAATTTTTCAAGCGTAATCGAAAGTTTGAGATAGCAATGAACCACCAATGCTAGGTGCTTTGTTCGTTCTCATTTTACATTTTTTTATCTTTCTCGTATAGTATTATGTTTAAACTGCAGTAATGAAATGAATAAATAGGTATAGTTTTGACCATAAATAATAATATGTTTGAACAAGTATTCTAGAACATACACAGTAGCAAACTTAATTCGTGTATGCAAAGTAGTCTATAACTAATATGCCGTATTTATATTATTCCAACTGCTAAAGTTTTGGTGATTATTAGTTGATTGTTTTGAATCTTGAGTTTCCTACTATAGTACTGCTCACATCATATGAACTGCGTATATAATAAAGGTAGGTGAGAAATAGGTAATAAAAGATTTTAATACTTACTAGACGAGCTCTTATCAATAGAAACATAAAATAAATTAACACATTTCACTCGATCATAATTGGTATGCCCCCGGTTCAATATTCTTCTTCTTCATTGGCATTAGATCCTCCACTGGGACATTGCCGCCTCGCAGCTTAGTTTCATTGTGCACTTCCACAATTAACTGCGAGGTTTCTAAACTAAGTTGCCATTTTTGATTTTGTATATCATGAGGCTAACACGATGACAGGAAAGTCGAGAAATTTTCCAACCATAAAAATTCCTAGACCGGACCGGAAATCGAACCCAGCCAAAAGGATCTACTCGTCGGAAGATGCGGCAATCTATAATAAATATTTTATCAGTTCAATGCTACTATCAATATACGCCAGTAGTTTTAGTCCACCTGAAGAATGCACTAATCTTTACTTTTTTCACAACACATAATTTTCACATTTCTTTAGACGTCATTCATCTTTTCTGTTATTGACTGGCACAACAACTGGCACAATTCAGTTTTATCTTTATCTGTCTCCCGCATTCGCATATGATCCATGGGGTGCCCTTGTACGCAGTGTGGTCCACCTTTAGTAGCATATATGTGCTGCGAGAGTTGGCATCTGGACACATTTCTGTTGGTCGTGTTCAAAGCCAACAGATCCTAATACTCCTATAGATTACTTAGAGTCTTCGAGGAGGAATCTTGAACATATTCGAAAGCCTACCAAAGCCGCGGAACTCGAACATTATCAATCAAAATTCTATGTAGGATATCTCAGCTGAAAATAGTTATGCTATGCCACTTATTTCAAGGCTTTAGAATCACTTTATGCACAGTAGAAAAATTGCAGGTACCTAAAAGCGGGCTTGGTGGTCATATGGCTACTGCTTCTGCCTCATACGCAGGAGGTCGTGGGTTCAATCCCAGGTCCGTTCCATTTTCCTACTTTGTATCTTTCTCTTTATTTCTCATGTTCTAGCAATCGCCTAGAACTGGAAATGAACTTCCATACCGTTTCCATT
Source organism: Armigeres subalbatus (assembly GCF_024139115.2). Lineage (NCBI taxonomy): Eukaryota > Metazoa > Arthropoda > Insecta > Diptera > Culicidae > Armigeres > Armigeres subalbatus. The sequence goes on from NC_085139.1 coordinate 197,118,594, forward strand.
ACTATTCCTATACCTTCAACTTGAGTATTCTAACAGTAATCTGCTAGAATTGGGAATGAACTATAGAGCTCGTTTCCTACATCCAATTAGAAATTCCATCAGTTACCTTCTCCTATCTATCACATTAGCAGCTCGTTAACCAAGACGGACCCCCCTGCCTCTCCAACCTAACCCAGAAATTCCAACAAATTCCGCATGAACTCGTGGCGGCAAGTGCAGAGGTATATTCGGCTTGCAGTGGGCGAGTGATTGCATCATCATTTCCTCCCCCTTCCCTACATTGACTTGCATTCTGACGTGACAGGCGCCAGTATGACCTAACAAATGAAATCACCATTACTTGTACATTGAAGATGTGTGCTAGTCCCAAGCAAACATCTGTTGGTTCCCTGTGCAAGAACAGCTGATCTGGTCATAATGGAGTAGCAACTACGAGCTCAAGCTCAAGTAGAAAAATTGCAGGTACCTAATCCACCATGTGTTTTGCAATTAAAGATTTCATTAATTGATCTAGGTAACGAGATAACAACAATCATGTTGCGGTCGCGCATAAAGCTTTTTTTCCAAGAATTGAGGTAGCTATGGTTTCAAATCTACCATATAATAGATCTTTTTAGCATACCCAAAAACTGTACTTCTTACAAAGATTTGTCATCACGTTAATGTTGAATTCGAGTACACCCATTACTAACTTTCTCAATGACCGCATTTTGCCTCCTTCCTTTTTTTATGAAGCATCTGTTACGTTTTTTTTCGATTCCATTTTAAAGTAGGTATACATTTTTTTCATGAAACCAACTTCATGGATCTTGGTCATAAATTTCTCCTTACTTCTCCTTAAGTTATCTCTCCTGCCAATGTTATCTCAGTGAATTGAAGCACATCACATTTGTGCTCCCAGTGATTTAATCACAGTGCTTTTGTGTTCTCAGTAAAATGGATCACAGTGCACTATGCGCAAACGGTGAATTCAACCACAACGCTTTAATCACCGTGCGTCTGGAATTTATTCACAGCGCTTCTGCACTCTCAGTGAATTTAGTCACAGTGCATTCTACACTCTCAGTGAATTTAATCACAGCGCTTCTGTGGTCTTAGTGAATTTAATCACAACGCTCTCAGCGTTCTCTCAGTAGGCTTCACAAAATAACGGAATTCAATATTATTTTAACCAACACATGAAATCAACTTTAGCATAATATATTTTAATGAGGTCAGGTCATCTACTAGTTGTGTTCCACAGCAGTCACAATCTAATCGATCACTTTTGCATTATCCATCACACTTATTATTTATTCAACTTACTTCAAAACAAAAAAAAAACCTTCATTGTGAATAAATTAGTGAAACACATTCAGTTGTTTCAATGATTTATTGCTTCACATGTCTTAACACAGTTACGCAGGATGAAGGTTACTATTTGCGACACAGTTGGTTTTAAAACGTAAATTGATATCACTATTATCACGTCGACTAATTTTGAGAAATGACAGAGAGCTACACAGCAAATAATTTTGAAAATTCAACGGCGTGAAAAATTAAAGCTTATCCCATCAAACGAATTAAAATTCGATACTCAATTAAATTTGATTGAATTTTACAAACAAGCACAGTTTAAATTTATTTCGATTTAAAAGAAAAGTGAGATCGATGTAATGTTACGTTTATTTACATGCTCCAAATATGTGCATGAAGATACATTTAAAATCACAACATATTTTTATCTGTGTATATACAATTAATTATTCTTCTTTTCAAAAATATTCGTTTTATTTTAACTTTGCAATATTGAATATGGCAGAGCTTTCCGTAAACCCTGACTACCGTTTTTTTAACATCAAATCGCTTTACTAATGTAGTCCAACAGAGACAACCAAAAATATAAGGTTTGATTTAAGAAGATTTACCATGTACGCAATGTTTGGTGATAGAATTCTTTGTGGCCTGTTCACAAAAATATATGCAGAGTAATTAAAAAGACAATCAACTTACATGCTTTGTCTCTACAAAACTCCAATAGATCAACAATGGGGGTATATATTTTATCCTTATCAATGCAGAAAAAAAAATCGTTTGCTTTATCTTCTACAAATACGATGAAACCTTAGATGTTATCTGCCCAAATAGCGATCAATTGGAATAGAAATTATGTTAACAGCAATATGATTTTCTTTTATGTCGAAATACTTTCATCCGAGTTATTGTAAAATTCAGTCAAAAACGACCCATTAGAGTTTAAGGTGAATCGCATTGGAGTCCAATTAAAAATCTACATAGCGCTTTAAAGGGCACATAACTCGAAAAGTAAACGACAGGCAAAAGCGGAAAGTAGTTTTTCACCTTTGCTCACTTGCAGCATACACGAAAAAATGGTTTACAGATGTGCTAACCGCCTAAATATTCACATTTGTGCGAGCAAAAACGCGAGGTGAGGGATAGCACGGCCATTGTGCCTGCCATTTTTGGACGCCGCCGTAACTCACCTTAACTGTAATAATGGCGGCGCCTGTTGCGGAGAAGTAGTAAGCCATGGCAAGATGAAGACGTCAATTTTCTCAAATCCTGAATTTTCTTCCGATTTTTTTTACAATTTCAAAAATTGTTAACGTGAAATTTGTGGAAGCAGATGAAAAGTACGGAGAGTAGCTGAGCACACGGCACGTCGTCCGATACCAAATGGAAAAGTAGAAAGCTGCTTACGAAAGGGCAATGCACTAGAGAAAATTACTCCCGGAAGGTTGGAGATTACTGTTTCGGGATTATATGTGGTGAGCCATTTCCAGTTTTCATGTTTTTTCCATGTTTTATTATCTAAAATTGAGTTTTTAAGGGTTTGGTAAAAAATGGTAGAGCTTTCTATGAAGCACGTAGATCGACACCTAATCGTTCATCGTTTGTAGAGAAATGACAGCTTTGGGAGACGTTGTTTAATTACTAGCATTATGTCCAAGCACAACCTTTCTGAAATTCGCCTGTATCGTTTTTCGATTCACAAGGAAAGTTTAGGCTTCAAAAGCTGTCAAACCAGGTTTCCCATATTCGTCGTGATTGTATTTTTTCAGTTTTTTACAGTTTTACTTTGAATAATGTGTATTGTTTTATTTGTTATTGATTAGATCTATGTGTATGGAAATTGCTTATTCAGACTACAAGCTTTATCACGTGATGGAAACTGTCTTGATGTCAAAGATCCATCATCTAATTGTCACTGAGAATAATGTATATATGGCATTTAATTTTATATCAATCTCAAGTTACTGAATATTAGGGCTATTATTAAGGTGGTTGGGATTAAAAAGCACATTTATGCAGCGCGACAATGCTCCCATGGTACTATTTTTTTAAGCCAAGATCGCTTTTAGATGGGGTACTGTGATAATTTTTTTTATGAAGAATCCGTGATATCGATCAATAATATAAACTGCAATGCATGTTTAAATGTAGTATTTGGGTATTTTTTGATCCTCCGTGTATTCATTCGTATACTTTTGAAGAGTTCAATATTTGTAATTTATTATTTTCCCCAATTAACCATCTTCAAGAAAGCTATAGTTGACCAATGAATGAGGACATCGCGCTTTTCTTTTCATTCAATACAAGTTTATAAATTTTAAATACTTTGAAAAATTTGTTTTTAATGAAATTTTGGTTATTACTATATAAATTTTGCAAGTTCTCTAGAAGGCCCAAGCCTCCTTCAGACCGAGTACTTTCGATGATCATTATTATTATTGTCTTTATTATAGAGACTTGTACTGCCGTAGATTGAAGAAGTGACGTGTGTGCCATTTTGCAAAAAATTGTGTTATCAAGTTGTACTCATCGAGTTATTTAACAGAAAAATGGAAAACATGTATGTTGTAATTTGGCGTCGCTTTTTCTGATTGCGGCAGTGTAGCCTGGCGGCAGTGTAGCTGGCTCGTTTCTTACTGTCTATAATTTTTTAATAATAAATTTTAAAATAATTTCGCAATTTAAATTTGTTTTTGATATTAGTGAGCAATATATAGTTGTTCTGCGACACTAACGATTTTGCTCGTTTTATTTTTGAAATATATTTGTTTAATGTGTGTAGTTTAGTATTTTACAATGAATGAAAAATCGATAATGTTGAAAATATTCAAGACATAATATCTATAGATAAAACAGTAAACATAATTCGAATTCACAGAAGATCAGTTAAAAATTGTACAAATAGTTATGATGTTATACAATCTGTAAAATTAGTCAGATATCTGCAAACTAATGCAATTTTATGGTCAACGTGAAAGAAAGGCAACAACTTTTAATTTATATTTCATCTATCAGATTGTCAATGAAATATAAACTAGTACTACCGGTACCCCCCAGGAATTTTCACCGAATTTGGATTCTGTATCAACTGTCTTGTTCATTTGGCTTATTAATTTTTCTGCAACCTCTGATGAAAAGCTAAACTTTATATTTCTGTCACCAGTTCAGAAGCATAGTTATTTGAAATTAATCACTACTTCTTGCTTAAATTAAAATGTTTTTATATAAAACAAAATGGTTCTCAAGTTCAATATTAAAAACGCGTTTTCAAAATTTGTACTTGTTGCGTGTGCATTTCTGTTATATTTTTATAATTTACATCATATATGTAATAGGAAAAACTGGACACACATGATCTCCATTCTTTTATTATTATTATTTTAATTTTCTCGTTGTAACATGTGAGTGCAAGCTTTTTCGTGTTGGACGCAGAACAACCGCGCGGTTATCGAAATGTCAGATTCTGAGTGCAGGTTAGAAAATTTTTTAAGAAAATGAAACAATCCGATTTTATGTGCTTTGTATTGGACATAAAAGGATCCCGCGATTATCTAAATGTCCGGTTCTGTTGGGCGGGCGGGCAAATGAATAAGAAAGGGAAATAAACAGTGCAGGTTTGTTCGTGTTTTGTAGGACGTAGAACGATCGTAGATCGCGTCCATGTTTTCTTCATTAAGCAGAACGATCAGCCGGTCATCCAAATTGTGTTCTGCTTTGTGCGGTAAGCAGAACGATCGGCTGGTTACCGAAATTTTGTTCTGCGTAGTGCGGGTGAGTAAATTAATTAGAAAGTTAAAGTTTAGATCGCGTCCAGACATGTTTTCTTCAGGAAGCAGAACGATCGGCCGGTCATCGAAACTTTGTTCTGCTTTGTGCGGTGAGCAGAACGATCAGCCGGTCACCGAAATTTGGTTCTGCTTTGTGCGGCCTTAAATTAAAATTATTAGTTTTGATTTTATCGATCAAACTACACGCTATACACGGCATACCGTTTACCAAAACGAACCCTGCCACACTCCCTACCCCATATATCCAACATCCCAGTGATTTCTCGTGGAAGTGCAGATGACTTGTCGGCTTCTATCAAAGCGAGTATCACGTCAACATTATCCTACCCATTCCTCAATTGACCTGCATTCGGACACGGCCGGCGCTGGTATTGCTTGTTTTTGGGTCACCAGTTCTTACACATTGAAGATGATGTTAGTCCCAAACTTCATCTGTTGGTTCTTTGTGTAATTACAGCTGACCTGGCAATAACGGAGTAACAACCGTGGGCGGTCAATCATGCTCATGCTCATGCTCATGCTCAATTCAGTCAAAAACGACCCATCAATTTCCATCATTCAGGCTACAAGCAGCATCTCATCACCTTCAAGCTTATGAAATCATTTCCTTCATTCCGAGCCTGTCCTGACAGGCGTAGATGAGAATATTCGGCTATCATTGATAAAGTGTAACTAGTTTTACACTCGCTGACTATGATAATAATCAAAATAAGAAACACGATATCAAATATGTATTCTCCATAGGTATGTTTAGAAATCTGCTTATCGAATATTATGCGTCTATAAACCATGCATATTGCAGTACACAACTGCGAAATGAACCCGTCAACCAAGCCACATCAAATAAATAAAATCATGTGCTCGATCCTTCTCGAAATGCATTAATGTATTACATGTGCTATCGTTCAGGGATGCTCTATTCGTGACTTACTTGATTCCCAAAGTGAATGATACAACACTTACACCAGCGGCTGCTTGAAACATTATCCCGTTTCAAAAAATTAAACAAGCAAATACAATACAGTCGCATGTAAATGCGTATTCAAATATTTCAGCCTTAGCCACTGAACACTTCATCACATCGCTCTAAACAAAAATTAATGCACCCTTCCGCACTTCTCACCCGCGCGTTTCTGATCAATAACCACTAATCGCAACCAGCGAAGGCTTTCTTTTCGATTCTATTTTTTCACTCTCTTTTGTGCGGACATGATCACCGCGAAAGCGACACCGCACATCTTGGATCACGCGTTTTTTTTTGCACTCTGAATTATAAAACTGAACAACTGTTTCGGAACTTAAAATATTTAAACTATGATTCCTCTATCCAGAAAAACATGCAATCAAACGAAATGTTCTTGATTTCCTTCAAAACTTGTTTCTTTCTCCTCGTCGCCATTTGTGGTATCCGCGTGTGTTATACTTGTGACACATATATGATACCAATATCACTGTACAGCATAAAATCATATGTCTGTCACCCAGAATCACGCTGGTATCACGATAGCACGATGATTTCCGTACCCTGCCCTGCGACCGTTGTATTGTACGAAACAGAACATAATTTGTTGTTTTGAAATGTCAAATACGCCGTTTGACATATGAAATAAAAACAAACATTTGCAAGCTGACTGAGTAAAATTCGTTTTTCTGCAATTCCGGATGATATTTTTCACAACATTGGCAAAATAATTATTCGTAAGCCCATTATTTGCTACAATTACGTTCTGAAGATGTCTTCCTATTGATTTTGCCAGTTCTTGGGTTGTTTCCGGGAAAGATCTACCGTCACTTTTGCATGATATTCAATGGTTTGAGTTCTGTATCGTGTGATTTCGAACATTTTGTGCAAGGATCCCATGAGTTTTAATTGGAATGAGGTCTGGGGGTTGGGAAGGATGCGGGATCTTTGATTTGTCATTAGTCAGCATCTACTTTTTTAGATGGGAAGAATGTTTTGCACGTTGTTTTGGACAAATTCAAAATTGGATCTGTAGTATTTGGAGAGGGAAGGAAGATAGGAGAGGAGGATCTCGTGGATGTAAAAGTGGAGTGCAGAAATAAACGGTAGTCAGCGCTAATGTCGAATTCGATTTTAAACCTGGGTCAGTGCCAACCCGAACCCTGAATAAAAAAACATTTTCAGTTCCATCTGTCATTGGATTTGTTGGTGTGCGTAGCATCGTGTTTGTTTTGATTCGAAACATATGATCCAGGACATCCAGTGCACTGGCAGTGCGTTGGCCTTGACTAATCAGATCATGATAAATAAATATGTTTAAGTGCGTGAACTGATTTTTGCGGATAGTAGAATTTACTTTTGGGTGGATATAAATAGGGGAACAGCTCCTGGAATTCATCTCATGGCTCCGATATTCATCCCACCAAAAACAAAGCAATGGAAAGGAATTTGATAGTGTAGCGTACACAGATGCTACGAAGAGTAGATCAATATGATATGGTGCGTATATATGACCGAGACATCAGTCACCACAGATTGGATAAAGATTTAATTTAGATTGGATAAAATTAGATTTAAATGAAAAATTGGATTTGTTTGGATTGGGATTGGATTGGATTTAGGTATGATTGCACATTTTATTAGGTTTGGCTTGGATTTGGATGAAGTTTAAATTGGATTGGATTTGGATTCGATTGGAATTGGATTTGATTTGGACTGAGTGTTCGATTTGAGTTGGATTTGACCAAAATTGAATTTGGTGATCTGCAGCTTTTTCGGCTTCATTGCGTTAAGTTTCTAATAATTTTTGCATAAACTTTTCGTGAAATTTTGAACTTTTGATACACAGCAAAAAATAATGAAATTTACATGACGTGTAAATAAGAAAAGATTTAAAAATAAATTGATTGAATCAGAAATTTGATTGAATATTAGGTTGATTTTTTAACTTCTGTAATAATAAAGTGATTGAAACAAAATTTGATTCAAAATTGAGTGGATTTTAATGCACATGATTAGAGCAGCTATAACTTCACATTTGATTACACTCAATTTTACAGCGCAATGTTTTTCCAACAAGTACTTTAAAATAAATGGCATTCGTTGAATTTTAAATCAATATTGCTTTTATTTTCAATCAACGTGTAAATATACAGCACCACATGACAAAACACAAATGGCGGATGCTCAAGCCCGCACCAGTTTTTTTTTCACTCTGTGAGTTGGTGGTATTTTAGTTTGCTCCGACATGATTAAGTGTAAGTTTAGTGCATCTGGTTTTAAATACATGGAAAAGATGATCTACCATTCGTAAGTTTACAGGTTCGAGAAATATAATGAATGTGCGATTCCGGAGTGGGGATTACGATGCAAATCATGTGAATCCTTAAAAAAACATCTGCGTCCATGGAACGCCGATGTGAAAAAAAGTGAAATAATAACTAATTATTGTATGATGCTAGCACACGATTTGAAAGTAGGAACAGCCTCGGGACGGGAACCCACAGGAAATCGCTTTGACTGATTTGGAATGTGTATGGAATGGAATGGAAGTTGCGTATAGCATTGACGCTTTTGATACCACGTTTGAATCCACTGGAATGTTCCGTTCATTGTATCATTATTTCTGCTTTGTCAGACTTTGAAATAGAAGGCATTGTGAAGAAGACATGTATTGTTTAATGGAACAAATAAATGAATTTACAAAACTCGACTCCACACTATTTTATTTAAATAACATGCTGTCACAATGCTTTATAGTTACCATTCAATTGATTTGGAATCCGATTGCATTACGGTATATTTTCAGTTGTTTCCCTAACAGGAATATATTCATCTCTAAAGATTGCAGACTTTAACTCCTTCTTCGAATATTGTCCAATATCGTACATTTGAGTCCAATATACAAAAAAAACACCATGAACGAATTGTAGAATTACACCATTGTTTAAAATTAAACGATCGTGTAAAATTAAACGCTTAAGGATATTCAATCAAAACTACATGTCATGTAATTCTGCACGACTACTTTTTCAATTCGTGTAAATTTAATACCCGACTCATTTTTGCGTTTATTTTCATGCTCCAAATATGTGCATGAAAATAAACGTAAATTTACATAAAAATTAATACTGTGTATCGACGGAGCGGTAACACAAGTTTTAGTTTTGTTGACGACTTAGATTATTAATTTTATTGATGTTTATGAGTGACAAACGTTAAGTGGGCTTGTATAAACATGAAACGCGATTCTTGGTGGAACTTTTGAAATCTGTGCGAGAGGTACACAGTATTAATTTTTATGTAAATTTACGTTTATTTTCATGCACATATTTGGAGCATGAAAATAAACGCAAAAATGAGTCGGGTATTAAATTTACACGAATTGAAAAAGTAGTCGTGCAGAATTACATGACATGTAGTTTTGATTGAATATCCTTAAGCGTTTAATTTTACACGATCGTTTAATTTTAAACAATGGTGTAATTCTACAATTCGTTCATGGTGTTTTTTTTGTATATTGGACTCAAATGTACGATATTGGACAATATTCGAAGAAGGAGTTAAAGTCTGCAATCTTTAGAGATGAATATATTCCTGGGTTAGGAAACAACTGAAAATATACCGTAATGCAATCGGATTCCAAATCAATTGAATGGTAACTATAAAGCATTGTGACAGCATGTTATTTAAATAAAATAGTGTGGAGTCGAGTTTTGTAAATTCATTTATTTGTTCCATTAAACAATACATGTCTTCTTCACAATGCCTTCTATTTCAAAGTCTGACAAAGCAGAAATAATGATACAATGAACGGAACATTCCAGTGGATTCAAACGTGGTATCAAAAGCGTCAATGCTATACGCAACTTCCATTCCATTCCATACACATTCCAAATCAGTCAAAGCGATTTCCTGTGGGTTCCCGTCCCGAGGCTGTTCCTACTTTCAAATCGTGTGCTAGCATCATACAATAATTAGTTATTATTTCACTTTTTTCACATCGACGTTCCATGGACGCAGATGTTTTTTTAAGGATTCACATGATTTGCATCGTAATCCCCACTCCGGAATCGCACATTCATTATATTTCTCGAACCTGTAAACTTACGAATGGTAGATCATCTTTTCCATGTATTTAAAACCAGATGCACTAAACTTACACTTAATCATGTCGGAGCAAACTAAAATACCACCAACTCACAGAGTGAAAAAAAAACTGGTGCGGGCTTGAGCATCCGCCATTTGTGTTTTGTCATGTGGTGCTGTATATTTACACGTTGATTGAAAATAAAAGCAATATTGATTTAAAATTCAACGAATGCCATTTATTTTTAAAGTACTTGTTGGAAAAAAACATTGTGCTGTAAAATTGAGTGTAATGAAATGTAAAGTTACATGTTTTTCGATGCTCTAATTATGTGCATTAAAATTCACTCAATTTTCAATCGAATTTTTGTTTCAATCACTTTATTATTACAGAAGTTAAAAAATCAACCTAATTTTCAATCAAATTTCTGATTCAATCAATTTATTTTTAAATCTTTTCTTATTTACACGTCATGTAAATTTCATTATTTTTTGCTGTGTATCACAAGTTTTGCATTTTAGTATAAACTCGAAGTATCACTACCGATGCTTATGAGAATCTGTAGATGAAAACAACAGTTTTTTTTCTTAATTTACATTTTTTGCTGGATAGTAATGGAAAGTTATGTAATTCATATCTGTGATGGTAATCAGATCGTTTTGTTTTTGCAAATCTGATTAAATTGTTATATCAAATTCAATTAATTATCTTAAAGATAAATCGTCTAGCTCAAACCTTTGTAGGGGTATGTGGAATTATACGTTGATTACATTCCTGTAGAGTAGAGGAGGAGAAGAATGTATTAGATAAGATCAGGTCTATAAAGTGTCGGAAAAAATATTCACTTCAATTCATTGTCTTATTTGCATTTAGTTCTTATCCAATTAAATTATACTCATTTGTAGTATATTTTGTTTAAAAGTGTAGTGAGCGACCTAAGATTGTAAGATATTTTGATTCCATCCAGCAAGAAACTTCAAGTGAGAAACTTCGGGATGATCGTGTGAGAGCGAAATGACAATCAGTTTGCTGAGTATTGTTGCGACGAACGGCCGAGGCTAGAAATCTCGGTCGGGTCACGACAGTTTCCAAACTTCTTTCCTTCTTCTTAAAGGGAGGGACGAGCCTTCTGAAAGGAGGCTTATGAGCCTCTTGAGAAATGAGGCTTCCGAGTCTTTTGAAAGAAGGCTTCGAGCTGCTTGAATGGAAGCTTCCGAGAAGCGTAAAGGGTGCTTTCAATTCTCTCGCAACGAAACAACTGAGATTATCGATAAAAAAGTCTCGGTCCATCTCAAATGGAGGCTTCTGTACTTTCATTCTCTTTTAGCTAGATTTAACCTTCTGCCTGTGCTCAAAAAAACTTACGTTGTCTGTGCTCTGGGGTCAAATTGACCCCAAATTGAAGTTGCTATAACTTTTTAAATGTTTGGCCAATTTTGGATTTTTGGGGCTGTTTCGAAAGATAATTTAATCATCTTTCAGGTCGTTACCAAAGATTGACTATTAGTGGGCTGGTACATCGCGGGGAGGGGTTTTAGTGAACAAGGGTACAAAACAGTATTTTTTCATGATTATTTTGCTCATATCCGAAAATACTACCCATTTTGAACTGCACCTTTCTTAAAAAGGTTATGCAGGAAGGCATGTGCTTTGGCATGAGGCGTTGATAAATTTAGAACTCGGCCGCCAGGTGGTGGTATATTTGAATTCATTATTTTAGACTACTCAAGATATTCCGTTATACATAGAACTCTTCTTAGTGTAAATATTCTTATCGCACAAATTTAAAAATTGGAAGAAGTGCTCATTATATTGAGCACCGCTTTGTAGTGCTAGACATCCTGAACAGTGTTGCCGAATACAACTTGGGTGTAGGTATGAGGGGTCTCAAGCTAAAGTAATATTTTCATATATGCAAGAATATTGCAAGTACACTAGCGAAGCCTATTTGTAAATTTTCTAATTATTTATTCCGTCACATGACAGTTCATTCCTACCAGACGAACTTTGTTAAAGACGTCATCTTTACAAATTTCAAATTTGTTTGATAAGAATATTTACAATGAGGAAAATTCCATATACATATCGGAATTACTTGAGTAGTCTAAAATAATTCAAATATACCGCCACCTAGCGACCAAGCTCTAAACTAATCAATGCCTCATGTCAAAGCACACGCCTTCCTGCACCTTTTTGAAAAGGTGCAGTTCAAAATGGGTACGATTTTCAGATATAAGTAAAATAATCATAAAAAATCACTGTTTTGTAACCTTTTTTCACAAAAACCCTTCCTCGCGATGTACCCGCCCACCTACAGTCAATCTTTGGTAACGACCTGAAAGATGATTAAATTATCGTTCGAAACAGCTCCAAAAATCCAAAATTGGCCAAACATTAAAAAAGTTATAGCAATTTCAATTTGGGGTCAATTTGACCCCAGAGCACAGACAACGTAAGTTTTTTGAAAAAAGTACACTGTAGCGCATATTTTCAAGATTTTTCAAGCAAATTTGCACCTAGGAGACAGATTTCGGCGAGTTTTACCAAACTACCAAAAATTAGGAGAATCGGTTGAAAACTAAAAAAATGGCAGCCCCTCAAAGTGGCCTGGGGTCATATTGACCCCAGAGCACAGACAAAAGGTTAAGTTCAGAAGCATGTTTTTACCATATTATGCAATATTTTGTTTCAATCTACCTTATTGCATTGGACTTTTTTTTAATTTGTTCATGCAACGCTTTGTGCTATTGATCTTTTATCGCACAGTACTTCATACACTGTGCTAGTTTTGGAGGGCAGGATTCAATAGGCTGTGATTTACCAAAATATATTTTAGTTTGGAATGAAAAAAAAAAGAAATACACAATTATCAAAACTTTATAAATAAGTTCTGATTGAAATTGTTATACAGCCGCCATTACGCATTCTTGTCCGAGGTACCCCCGGAGCCAACGAAGGTACCCCTAGAGGTACATGTACCCCAGGTTGAGAACCGCTGTATTGATAGAACTGTGATTAAACGTTCTAAAAACAATATGTTTTCCAGATAAATTGTGTACTCCCAAAAATTGTATCAGAAAATTGATCAATTTTTGTCGAGACAAGGTTCGCCGGGCCAGCTAGTTGATTATAAAGCTGACTTGAATGAGTTTGGGAATTTGGGATTGGGCAGTGAAAGCGGACGTTGTCGTCCGTTGGATTTTACATTAATGTAATTTCAAATGCGCCCTCCAAGTAAAACGTGTAAAATTCCACGAACTGAATTGAATTTTGAAGTGTTGTAAATTAAACATCTAGCGGCGAACAGTGAACGAAACGTTTTTTATGTTTCATATTTTACAGTTTAGACAAATTTACAATATTTCATCAAATATCACAATTTCGTAAATCTGGTCATTTGTGTGTAACATTGATATAAGAAATCTAGGGAAATATAAACTCTTTTCAAATATTGGTCCACATTAATGTGAGTTTATGCTGAATTGCGTCCTAAACAAAATTTTCCAAAATGTGCCGTTGGTTGATGATTGGCTGCTGAACCCATATTCGGCACTGTAGGCATAAAACACACTGATAAATTTTCACTCAATATTGAATTTTTGTTTGAAAAACTTTTTTTCCTTAAATATGTCACAGGAACATTATTCCCAAAAAAGTTAGATAATTGAAATTATTTTTTGGATATTTTCCAAAAAATTTCAGGTAAATTCACGACAGTCCGCCATACAACACTTTTTTTTGTAGATCTCGTCATTTTAGAGTTACATTAATTTTAAAAAAATCAATTATAAATATAGGCCCCCATCAAATGTTACTCTTGACAATTTTTGAAAAACCAAGTATGCAGAGTGGCTTAGAAATACCATATCTTCATGCCCACCAAGTTTCATTCGATTCTGAGATGGTGCTGCCAGCCCCATAGAAGGGTTGCCGCGAAATTCGTCAATATTGAATTGCTGTGAGTTTTTTTTTTACAAATTGTTTGCTGCGCAGAGCCACTAAGAAGGTTAGTGAACAGAAATAAAAAATTAAAATACCTACACACTTAAAATTTTCCACCGATCTCGACTGTGCAAATCTCGGTTAAAGTTCGTTTGCTGAAATATCGCCTGAATCGACGTATGATTACGGCGGCTCCTTTGTGTGCCACAGTAAACAAATTGCTTTTTCAGCTGAGATATCAGCAGAAAGTCCCGAACCGAGCGTTTGGCTGTGCGGATCTCGGTAAAAGAATAAAACATGCCGAGCCGAACTAAGTGTGTATGTTCCTCGAAACATCCAAAGCTTCATATCCTTTGGCTTCATATGACAATGTTAGCTCGTGCCACGCAAGACGTTGTCTACAAGATTTGTCTAAAAAGATATACAGCTGAAGGGTTTCTGAAACAAGTAAAATCCTCATTGACTGAGCATGAAGGCATTTCTTCTTGCCGGTACATATATTTTCGAGTACCATTGATCCAACGTTTTCATCGCTGTCATCATCTTACATCGAGCCCCACACACAGTGCGTAAATAGCAGAATCACGTGTTTATCCACTTTCACGATGATTTTTTTTCCGAACTTGAGCTCACTTATGTCTGAAGGATAAATCTCTTTCCATTTCCCACGGAGAAAGCTCAAAAGCTGCTCAATCTGTCCACCCATCGACAATTCTTTTGATGCACCACTTCGCCTTTCGCTTAACGACTTACGGATCGGTCATTCCGAGAAAATCAAGAAAATCTAATCCTCTTCTGTTCGGGCAAAAAATATCGCTTCGAACTTCCCGCTGCGCGTTCACGTCGTCCCACCAATGGGGGTCCAATTTCACAGTACACTTGTCTCGCAATATTAAATACCGCCCAGTCCAGTTGTTGACAGACTGGACGAGGGATGACGGGGCGGTCATAAGTTTTGCTGCTAGCCGTGGAGAATAATAATAATCTGAGCACGCCCGGTGACATGCGAGGCCTGTCAATCGGGGCCAGTGTCAAGCCACGTGTCGGGGAAAAAAGTTTGATAATAACATCATCCAATCGGAACTGAATCATGGATTATGTGGGCTTCGCTGTCCGGATGACGGTTGCTTGGTATTCCCTCCAGATGATGAAGTAAACCGAAGAGGCACTTTTAAATTTCAATTTATTTTCTTGTTTTTTCCACGCTTCATGGGATCATAAAATTCCTGCAGTCCATCCCCCATGGATTGATGTTCGCATGGTGTCCTACTTGACGTAGCTAAGTCTTGATTTGGCCGAGTCAAGAATGAGACACTGACGTGGGGACCTAATTGCGTAATACGTATGTGTAAGGTTACAAACTGGTGGAATATAGTTGAAAATTGTAAGAAGTTGTCAACGCGTTAACCAGAATGAAGAATATTGGAAAAACTGTCAACACAATTCATTCCTCGATGGATGAGTAAAGATAGATACAATGTATGTTCCAACACATGTTGAGTTCACGTATTCGAAGCTTCCATACAAGAGAATGCAAGCTTAAATATAAATTTCTGCATTTATCCCGAGTTAATGAAAGCTTTGGCTAGAGCTAATGTGAGAATGTAGTAATTTTTTGCATCTTTTGGTTGGAAACAGTTTAATAAATGCTTTGATTATTATCATTTTTCATTAGTTTTTGTCACAAGTTGAAGGGCAGTCAATGTTCCTATTGGAAGTAGAGCTACGCAAGAAAAAAAAACAAGCTAAGCGAGAAAGCCAACCGAAAGTCAATTTGGAGAAACACCACTCATTCAAGCGAAATTGCATCCAGCTGTTCATAAAAACAATTTTCCGCACGCAGAGATGCTGCGGTTGGCCACTACAGCAACAACAGCAGCCAACGTGCCCGGGCAGCTGGCTTCCGTTCCGCTGCCAAACCACAAAGATGACAAAATTGTGCTCGCAAATTTGTCATTACACGCTCCTTGACAAAACCATCAGCTTGTCTCGGAAGAAAATTGTTTCCCCTCCGTGCTTCCTGGAGTGCGTTCCTTCTGCCATCATCATCGCCGGACTGGCTGTTCGTAGCGCGCAATTACCGAGCTTTGTTTGGTCCCATGTCCGTGAAAATTTGCACGGGACGGAAGTCTAAAATAGGCAGCCGGACAATATGAGAAGGATATACCTACCAGGGGAAAAAAATATTAAAGATCATAGAATAGCACTGAATGGAGGAAGCTCGCACTCGGAAAACTCGTCGAAGTGCCAGCACCATCTGTCTGCACACTAAATGCTGCGGAACGAAGATGCGATGCCACCACGAGCTGACAACATTTTTGATGAAGGATTTCCCGGTTCCCGCAGCATAGCCCCGCCTGATGAATTGTGCTGCGACGCATAGAGGACGCAGAACCTCGCGAATGAATTCTGCTTGACTGTTTATTAATGATTGATTTTTTTAGGTTATTAAGGTTTTTTTTCTTTTTTAGACAGAAGTAATTTATTCCACTTCAGCAGCTGCTTGTATCCCGTTTAGATTGGACGATAAACTTGATTTGACATGTGACATTGACATTTTTTGTTCGACAGGGATTTTAGGTTTTTATGACGATTTATATTTAATAGTTATTTTTAACGTAGCCTGAGCCTTTATGGAGGAGTTGGATACGCCAGAGCAGTGAATAACATTATTTTCAAGGTAATTGAGTATGAGGCCGTCCAGAAACCACGTGGTCACATGTGGGGGAAGGGGGGGGGGGAGTTGGAAAATGACCACGATAAGCCACGTGGGGGGAGGGGGGTGTTTCTCTCGAACCACGTGATCTTTTATTTTATACGAAAAGCTTTTGTTGAATAACAATAGCGGTGTGAAAAAACAAATCATTAAACGCAAAGCGCATCTTAGGAGCGATGCCCACGTAGTAAGCATATGCGGTATTTCGAAAAATTTCGTTTCAGGTGGTTCGAAACGAAATTCCGCGGAATTTCGCGGAATTTGAGCATGGCGAAATCTGATTTCTTGATTTCGTTTAGTTTCGTAAAATTACAAAAATTTCGATACAAACGAATTTTAACGGAATTCCGCGGAATTTCGAAACAAATTTAAACTTAAACCATACTTTATATTATCAAAAATTTTGGCTGCGCCGCTGAACAAAATCGTTAAGTTGTTTTCAAAACTTCAGGTTATACATTTTTTTTTATCAACTATAAATTTAATCTATCAACTACATAACCCCATTCTTAGTCAACAAATACGTTTGTAGTTTTCTTCTATAACACGTCTTCAGTGTTTCCAAGATTCAAATTTATATTTTGTGATATTTTTTACTATTTGTTAGAGTTTCCATTTCCCGGCCATTTTTGCTGTCTCGGGATCCGGGATGAAAAATCCTTTTATATCCTAGAAAATGTTTCGAAAAAGTTTTTTTTTTAAGTTTATATATATATTTTAGAAAGGCCAGATGATGCAGAATTCAATTTCAATGTAAATCGATCCTTGGTTTGACTTCAAAAAGCAAATAGTATTTGCGTTTGTATCGGAAAGCAGGGTTTCTAGAACAAAATTTTAATGTTCGCCGAGTTCTTGATTGTTTGTATTATATTGGATTAGGACCATTTCTAAGTTTTCATTCAAGCAGCGTATTTTCTGTGGCAATACTAGATAGTGTCAAACACATTGGAAACTCACGCGTCACAACGAAAACACAATAGTAGAGTTGCCTACCAGCAGTTACAGCTCCCCTATTCATTAACAGGTTATAGGCCCAGGAATGGTTCCAGATCTACAACTTAGTGTCAATAAACTAGTCCTAAAGACTTTATCAAAGACCAACTAATTAAGTAACTAATCTTTTACGTAATCGCAGTACGGGATCCATGAATCGGTTGTGTAAGTCGCGTGGCGCCGTGGGATCATGAATTGACTGCGTTAATTATGGGTAGGGTCGTACCGAATTTATCGGGGCACGTCAGCAAAAGTCTAAGAAGAGCTTTAATCCAAAACATTCAGAAGCTGGTCAGCAGAAGTCCTGAAGGAACTCGGACCAAAATATAAACATAGGGGACGAAGAGCTCAGGATGACTAGCTCGGTGTTAGGAGGACCGAGAAGATTAACGAGGCCTGCACAAATTATAGTTAAATAACGCGTAAAATAGAATCGCAAAATAAAATAAAATAGAAAGCAAATTTAAACTTTATTTGATTTATTAAAACTATTTTCATATCAATCAATGAATTAAATCAATGTAGATTTAAAATTAAAACTTTTATTTTTGTGTCCATTTTTATGCTCTAAATATGTGCATCAAAATGAATGCAAATTTACAAAATATTTCAGGTTGCGTAGAGAAATGCTGAAATGTGTATCGGATAGTGTGCGACTCATCGTTGTAGACGGAAGATAAGCAGGAACTATACACCAGTTGGATGTATCTCCCCTCCTTAGCCGTGCGGTAAGACGCGCGGCTACAAAGCAAGACCATGCTGAGGGTGGCTGGGTTCGATTCCCGGTGCCGGTCTAGGCAATTCTCGGATCGGAAATTGTCTCGACTTCCCTGGGCATAAAAGTATCATCGTGTTAGCCTCATGATATACGAATGCAAAAATGGTAACTTGGCTTAGAAACCTCGCAGTTAATAACTGTGGAAGTGCTTAAGTGAATACTAAGCTGCGAGTCGGCGCTGTCCCAGTGCACAATGGGGAAAATGTTGCATGTTTCGGGCAAAATTCAACAACTCAAAAGGCCGCTGAACGAAAATTGTGACCAAGAACTTTTCTTAAACAAAATTTTCCCAGGAATCGAATGGGGGTAATTTCGGAGCCGGCACGCCATGCCTAATAGGACTTTTTGGACGTTTTTCCCCAAGTTCCCCCAGAACTTTAGTATTATGAACGGAATGCAGCCGTTATAAGCAGTTTACGGCATATTTATTTGCATGATTAGTTTCCGAATTATGCAGAAATTTATGTTTCATTTGTATGAAAGCCCCCCCCCCTCTTATAGAAGGGGGAGGAGTCACGAACCACCAAAGAAACATTTCCTGACTTCAAAAACCTTCACATACCAAATTTGGTTCCATTTGCTTGATTAGTTTTTGAGTTATGTGGAAATTTCGATTCCATTAGTATGAGAGCCCTCCCCCCTCCTTACAGAGAGGGGAGGGCTCACGAACTACCACGGAAACATTTCTTGCCTATTATATCCACCACATGCCAAATTTGGTTACATTTGCTTGATCAGTTTCGGAATTATGCTGACATTTATGTTTCATTTATATGAGAGCCCCATTCCCCCACCTTCCACGAATCACCACAGAAACATTTCTTGACTTCAAAAACCTTGACATGCCAACTTTGGTTGCATTTGCTTGATTAGTCCTCGAGTTATGCTGTAATTTTTTTTATTTATGTGGAAGCCCCCATTCAGAAGGGGGAGGGGTCTCCAAGCATCATAAAAACCTTCTCTACTCCAAAAACCCCTACATATTAGTTTTCGCGCCGAATGGTTCAGTAGTTTACGAGTCTATAATGATCAGACAGACAGACAGAAATCCATTTGTCTGTATATATTATATAAGACTATTTTACCCCATATTCCCCTAAAACTAACATACTCTCCAGATAAAATACCACTGCGCTTACCCAACAATATTCTAATCATTCAGATTCAATCATAAATATGCCGTAAACTGCTTATAACGGCTGCATTCCGTTCATAATACTAAAGTTCTGGGGGAAGTTGGGGAAAAACGTCCAAAAAGTCCTATTAGGAATGGCGTGCCGGCTCCGAAATTACTTCCATTCGATTCCTGGGAAAATTTTGTTTAAGAAAAGTTCTTGGTCACAATTTTCGTTCAGCGGCCTTTTGAGTTATTGAATTTTTCCCGAAACATGCAACATTTTCCCCATTGTGGCAGTGTGGGGATGTAATGCCAATAAGAAGAAGAAGAAGAAAATGTATCTGCTCTTTTGTAATATCAAAGAATATTGTTAGCTAGCGATATATTGTAGATACTTGTTGTTTAAATATAAGAGAGCTGCAGTTGCTGGCAGAAGTATCAGTCAACAGACCGCCATAGGGTAAAGAAAACTCTAGTCTTGTGTTTTCTTTGTGTGGGAGTTCCCCTTGGCGTTGGGCGTTCAATGCAAATAAAAATTGTGAGCATACACACTATTAGTAAGCCTGAAGTAAAAAAGATTTTTTGTCCCGGGTATCGCGGGATTTCAAAAATAATATCCCGGGAATCAGGAAATCCCGAATTTTCCAAAATCCCGGGATTTTTCGTCCAAAGATGTCCCGGGATGGAAACTTTACTATTTGTGCAATATGAATGCGGAATCGGGCCCTCCTTAGCCATGCGGTAAGGCGCGCGGCTACAAAGCAAGACCATGCTGAGGGTGGCTGGGTTCGATTCCCGGTGCCGGTCTAGGCAATTTTCGGATTGTAAATTGTCTCGACTTCCCTGAGCATAAAAGTATCATCGTGTTAGCCTCATGATATACGAATGCAAATATGGTAACCTGGCTAAGAAACCTCGCAGTTAATAACTGTGGAAGTGCTTAATGAATACTAAACTGCGAGGCAGCTCTGCCCCAGTGTTGGGATGTAATGCCAATAAGAAGAAGAAGAAGATGAATGCGGAATCGATCGTGTTGCTGCTGGTCATGGGACGGCAACTAGTCCGGGAGAATGCGATGTGCAAAAATCTACCTCTCGAAGCAGAAATTTGTTTGACCAGTGTACAATCGACCTTGTTGATGTAGACCACGCCGGGGGCAGCAGGGACAGCAGGGACAGCATGGACCATGTCCAAGGGCTTGACGACCCCTCCCCAGCTGTCTGTGAGTCAGGGAGTACTGCCTAGGGCGTGGTGGGATTTAGCAGTGGGCTCTGCTAAAATCCCTCCCAAAAAACCACAAGTGCCCGTAAGCAGACTCTATCAAAGCGACTGTGTGCCGCTTCAAAAGCACAAGCCCAGGGAGTGCCAATTGGCATGGGGAGTGTCCCTACTTCGGTAGGGTAGCGCGTGAGCTGCTTCGGCAGGGAGTGAGTGATCTGTTTGTGCTGAGGCAGGAGTATCATAGCGCGTCGCCGCTATTGTCACCTCGAAGCGCAGCAGAAGTCTGAGTATGGACTGCACATGCTGAGGTAGGAGTGTCGTAGCGTAGTATCGTTGATCGGACCCTACATACCGCTATCGATACCTCGAGGCATGGCAGTGGAGTGTTAGAGTGAGTTGGGGAGTGTCCCTACTTCGGTAGGGTAGCGCGTGAGCTGCTTCGGCAGGGAGTGAGTGATCTGGTTTTGCTGAGGCAGGAGTGTCATAGCGTATCGCCGCTATTGTCACCTCGAAGCGCAGCAGAAGTCTGAGTATGGACTGCACATGCTGAGGTAGGAGTCGAGGTAGCTATCGACACCTCGAGGCATAGCAGTGGAGTGTTAGAGTGAGCACCCGAAAAAGGGTCACATGGAGCGAATGGTCTTTGGAGAAGCTGCTTCGGCGGCAGGGTAGCAGTGGGTTGTACCCACACACCCACAGTTGTGCACATGTGGTGCATGAGGAGTATCCCTGCTTCGGCAGTGGTGTGATTGATCTGCTCGTGCTGAGGCAGGAGTGTCGTAGCGTAATATCTGTAGGCCCAGGCAGTTACCGCTATTGACACCTCGAGGCAAGTAAGACTCAAATGGAGTGAATGGTGTGCGAGCACCCAAGTCAGTCTCGCATGGGACGGGTGCCTGTGTGAGCGATAATGATCGAGTACGTTTAGTACTGCCATCCCCCAGAAGTAGTACTGGGAGGTAGTTCCTGGGGGAAACGATGGTGGAGCCCAAGGGAGTTTAGTCGGTATTACCGGTATGGTCGAGTCCGACACTCCAGTACACTTCCGTGTGGTAGTTTGGCAACTACAATGCATGTGTACTGGGTTAGTGTGTAAATGCATTCTCCCTTGTAAAAAAAAAAAAAAATGTAGACCACGCCAGCTAGTGTGGGAGAACGTGAAGTGATAAAATTAATCCCTGCATCGAAGTGCACACAATTATTTAGTGCGGAATTGATCATATTGTAGAAGCTTATTAAACAAAGCACATTGATCTAGCGTTGGATTGATTTGAAACACAGTTTTCGTCTTCTTGTTTTCAAAATATCTTCGCTTACAATAAATATTTAGTCGCCTACCAAGGGGCCTCACATGAATAACCTTCTCTACTAACCAACAATTTCTTCTCGTAGCGCTCACGGAGATGCAGAGCATTCCTCGGTCTTTTATAACAGTGAGTGTTAAACTAATTTTCCTCTCCTAATCCTAAAATGACTGTAAGGACGTGACCAGCATCGTTATTGGCCATGAATTGGAAACTCCGAAGCAAGTATACAATATAAATAACTGTTTTTGAAGCCCAAGAATATTATTTAATTGGTGAGCTGTGCATATTTGATGTTTATCGGCCAATCAACTCAACAATTAGCAACTGCGATGTGTACAGTTAATCAAGCTAAGCTCTTCTTTGACTATTTGCACAATATGTAAGGAACATTGAAGATTTGTGGGCATTTCTAGATCTTCGCATGGAATTTGCAAAAAAAAATCCAGAACGGGTTGAAAGATCATTAAAATTGCTGAAAGCTTTACTTATGATTGTTTTCAGCTCATACTGACCATAACAGCTGTTCTCATATGTCAAGGGCACACAGACAATAGCTCAGTTCGTTGAGCTGATTGTATATAAGACTATGGGTCTGTGAAATTTAATCTAAAGTACATATCTTTGTGCATTTTAGAAAGGTGCACAGGATTCTTCTAAGTATTCATTTTATAATTTTGACTTCATACTATAAAATCACGCTGACAAGACAATATGAATTTGCTTTAGCATAATTACATTGTTCTTAAGTGAACTAAGGTTTTAAACAAAATTTGAATCCGTATATGAAAAATCCCAAAATTTTCTATATTTTTTTATACTTATTGATATAAAATTGATCATATTCGGGAGCACACGCTCCACGATAAATTCCTTTGAAAGCGGCACAAATTCTGTGGTATTGCCTTATCGTCAATGGTATATGCGGCGAAAATGCGGTGATTTATCACAGACTGCCTCTTCTGTTATTATAACTCTATTGGTCGCAGAACAGTTACTTGACTTCGAAAAATTGAAATCAGAGTTGCGTACATAATGTAAAACCAATTTAATAAAAATTCCGCGGAAAAAAAATAGAATTTCGTTTCGTTTCGAAAAATTTCGAATTAAGTGAACCATGATTTCGCATCGTTTCGAAGTCTCGAAAGTAAATCTATATTTCGTTTCGTTTCGATCCGAATCAACATAGATATTTTAAATTTCGTTTCGTTTCGTTTCGTTAGGAAAAAGTGTGTTATCGCATACCCTTACCACGTAGCATCTTTTCAACTCAGCGTTGAAAAGACGCGGGTGTGCATCGAAAATAACCGGTAACGCAGCGTCGGTCGCAACGCCGCACTAAGGGGTTACTGGACCAAAATCCTGGCCAAAATTATATTTCGGCGTTTTCTGGTAGGTTTTGCATTTATGATGCGAAAACATCGTTTTTCGAACATTTTTACAGGTGCAAATTCACTTACCAGTGATAAATGACCTTTCTTGATATGTTCAAAAATGAAATTATAAACTGATACAGAAGCGACAGCTCCATGACAGTTCATTTTTTCACTCACCTTTGTCCTTAATTCGCGTGGGAAACGTGAAAAATGGAAAATCTCGCGTAGCATTTGATAAGGGCCTATTACAGAAAGGTAAACATTAATCGATTCAAAACAAAACATTAGATTTTCAGCTCCCATTTCACCAGTTTATTATATTTTTAGCAACGAAAGCTACCCAGAACGTACAATCAACACTGATTACTCACGCATTACATCAGTTGCATCGAAAAATTTGAAATTGATTAAACAAAAGTCTGGCTATTGTTTTTGCAGTTTATGGGTCATAAACTTTCTGCTTAAATCATCTTCATCTCACAATAACATAGAATCGATTATTTTTGGAGAGGAAATGTTTCTTTCTATTTCCTGTTTTGGTCCTATGTACAAGGTTGCCTCAAGTGGTTACTTCACTTAAGTCCAAGTAGACTGCTTATTCGAATTGTTTCTATTTAGCTTGAAGTGGCACTTGTCCGTTTTATCCCCTACCCCATATTATTTCTTTGCTTCAATTTGTCTACATAATATCAACTATGATGTATTAAAGTTATATCGAGATTTACATATCTGTTGTCAATGCAATCGCCAAATTCAATACAATTGATATTTAGATTTTTCATAAGATTGGTTAGAGGGAAGGAGATGAAAGATAATGGAGCATGCTCTATGCTTTGTAGAGATTTAAATGAGCAGCAGATGCCCCAAACTAACATTATTATTTGAGGGTTAGGTTACAAAATTGTATTAAAAAGTTTTTTTTAATCGGCTCCGTAACGCCCTACAGCATTTGAGCCTACCAAATGAACGAGTGAATAACAAAAAATAGAGTATGTTACTATTGTATTCAATCATGTCTATGTGTCAAATGCCTCAAAAGCCAGAAAAAGTTATCTGCGGAGTTTTTCTGCCTATATACTGTTGTAAACAATGGCGGAAAATATGAAAACAACCTATTTTGAAGTTACTCGCAAATTCGTTTGCGGACGAGTGCGGATGATCTTTAACCCGCAATTGAAAGATGAAAGCCTATACATATTTTCATGTGTGTACAATCTCGTAGCGGAATACGAGGGAGTACTTCTACTTTTTTTAATAATCAAGTTTGTTAAAAAATGGCAAAAACTCCATGTTATGTTTATGAAATAATATCTTAACGTTGAATATAATTCATTTCAACTCATGGAGGTCCTAGGGCAGTCCAAAATGATGTTTTGTGTACTATAAACCTAACATTATATGTGTTGTTTAGATTAGTCAGCAGTGATAACTGATCTTTGTCTTACGACACGCTGAAAACATGTTTTTTTTTAACATGTTTTTTGATAGGTTATCATTAATACTAATAAGTAACAAACGTAAAAATTCCAATGACACATAATGGAGATAATATTGAAGAATATTCTTAAAATATAATACTATGCAAAAGTTCCAAAACGAGAAAGGGTTATTGGCCAGCCATTTGTTTTAGCTACTCCACCGTGCGCCGATGCGTATCTGCGTTATTTGACCATCTTAGCCTTAGCCTATTTCCATAAAAAATAAATGAAAAAACAGGTTGCGATTCAGTCTCAATTTCCACAAAAAAAATTGGAAAGGAAAAATGGGAAAATATTTTTAAAAAAATCCGCCGCGCCACGCCACCGCCGCAGATGGTTTTTGGCATCACGCCGCCGACACTTTTGCATTAGCGGACTGCAGCTACAATTTTGAAAAATGTTCATGTTTTTACAATAATTCAAGGAAAAAACTGCAAAAGCATTTCTTGTGGATATTCAGGAAAAATCCAGTAAAGAATTGTCCTGTTTCTGAAGAAGTTCTTGAAGTAATTTTCTGGGAAATTATTGGCGGATTTTTTGGGAGAATACATGGAGGAATTTCTGGAATAAAAAGTGGGAGAGTTTCTCGAAGAATTTCATGGGGTTATTATTTTAAGATATTGCTGCGAAATCCTGAAAAAATCTCTCGTAAAATACTGAAGGGCATTTTGGATAATTTTTTATAGAAATTTTAAGCGAAGTACCGTAGAAATTTTGAGAATGGCTGCAGGATCTTCCGGGAGAATCCCTTAAATAATTTCCAGAAGAATTACAAGGGAAATTTTTGTTGGTAATTCCGAAAGAGTTTTACTAGTGGTGGAAATCTGTGAACCTTGTTCACAAAACAAGAAGTATACTCGCAAACACTTGTTTTGCCTTTTCTTGCCTACCTACAGTAACTACTCGCAGAAAAAACAGTAAAGCGAACCCCGAAAAATGTTCGTGGAGCTTCGTGAGTCATTCGGGTTAATTTGCAAAATGTTATAAACCAACCTTGGAAAATGATTCTCACGGAGGTTAGAGCAAGAACACATTGGTTTTGTGTTTATGTTAAGTGAAATTTATCCATTTTATTCGAAGTAACCACAAATAGGTACTCGCGATCGTGATTTTTACTCGCGAAAAAAATACTGCCCTGCTTTTGTCTTTGCTCTGCCCGTACTCGCGAACAAAGCAAGCGCTAGAAAAAATGCAGGCAGTAGGTTCGCGTGAGTATGGCATTTTTGGTAAATTACACTCTTTTCTTACCCGTGAAGCGTGTTTTTTCAGCACTGGTTTTGACGAAATTTAATTTTTGTAGCCAGATGAATTTGCAGACGAATTTTACATGGAATTTTCAAAAGAAATCCTTAAAAAATAAACAACGGGAACAATTTTAGAGGAGAGTTCTTGCAAGATTTTCCGGAGGAATTCCCGAGGCGTGAGTATCAAGGGCTTCCACGTGAGTTTCTGAAGAAATTCAATGAGAATTTCCGGAAAGACCTCGAAGTAATTAACGGAGAGATCTTGATGAAATTTCTGGAGTAACTCCAGACAGAATGCCCGGAGGAGTTTACATGGGAATTGGTGAATGATTTTCAGGTGGAAGTTCTGGGAAAGGGATGTAGCAAGTACGCCATATTTATTTATTTATTTATTTATTTCAATGTTTATCTTTCTGAATATATTTATTTTGTTATTTATTTAAATTATAAAACTTTGCAGGTACACCCAAAAAACAAGTCTGACAATTATTGTATAAAATCTGGGCATATACAATTCTGTAAGCTTTTTATACAAATATTGTATTAAAATAATACAAATCTGTATTATTTTAATACAATATTTGTATAAAAAGCTTACAGAATTGTATATGCCCAATTATTATACAGTTTCTATAAGGTTCTTATGCAGAACTGTATTAAAATCTGCCATCCCCTGGTTGGGTGTATAGTTGCGTCTTTTGAAATAAATCTTTGTCTTGGATCACCGCAACAATAGTCTACAAGAAGTACGCCATTGAGTTACCTACGGTAAGAATTGAGTCTTATGAGTTCCCTACAGTCAGCTACCAAAGGGGGTTTAGCTAGCATATAGGGCATCATGACGCCAAAAGTAGCGCGTGGCTTGCGGCCAACGATCCGCACGCCGGTCTTTTGAAGTTGCGTTGACCTTTGGCTTGTCCGGCATTCCACGCTTGGCACGATTCTTAGCGAGCAAGCTTACTGGCTAATTTGAATCGTCTGTGGGAATGAGATGCACGATTTTGGGGGATTTCGTGGATAAATTCTTTTGATGCACGGGTTCGCAAATTTCAACTTCGTTGAATTTCGCTAACTCTGGAGACAATGTCTAAAATTTCGCGGTATCTGAGGATTTTTCGAGCCCGGAATCGTGCACTTTGTTCCGTTCCGTGGAAGAGGCAAAAGCGGTAAATTTTGTTCCGTGCCGTAGTGTGTTTTGTAAGGCGAGCATAAGTTTGTCTAAGCTCAGTGTCGTAATCCTGTGAGATTTAGTGTGCGTAGATTCGAGTTTATAAAGGTCCATGGCAGCATTAAATTGGCGAAGCCGACACACTACACCAATCCGATAAGACCGTCTTTTGACCCCACGCATCGTCTACAAAAGTTCCCGGGGTACACTTGGCCGGAGATGGTGGCGAACCGTCAACATTGCACCTTTGGCAGGCGAAGCCAACCCACCGCAAACAGCATCCAATCAATTTGCATCGTACCTCCAACCGCATAGCAGCAGATCGCCGTTGTCGTCGTCATCATCGCACTACCGACGGCGCCTCAACAATTTGCTTTGCGCGCCAGGAGACGAACGGACGCTTGTACCGCGCCCATGCGTAAGCCCGCGCACCGAAGGAAGTGAGTGACCGTCCACAACATCGACGCAATACGCCGTCCATCGGCGTGAGTTTCTGGCCCGGAGTAGTGCGCAAAGCAGCTCCGGCCCCAACCGTAGGTCCGCTCCAAACTCGCTAAGCAAAACCGTGAGTAATATGCATGCATAATTGTTTGTGTCGTCCATGGCCATGTGACTCAATTAGAGGCACAACAATTAGTTTAGGTGAGTCCGTAGTAGCATACACTGGTGGAAATAAGTATAAAGACAAGCACGGTTTCCATACAAAATGGCCATATTGGGAAGTCAATATCTCGATTCGTAGCGATTCAATTGGGCTGATTTTTTGCCAACAAGCCTAAAATGACTTGAATTTTTATTCAATGATAGTTACTTTTATGCATATATTCTGGCTATACGCGTTTCTGTTGGAAATAATTATAAAGACAGTTCCGTTGTATGGAGCTCCATATAAAAAAGTGGTGTCTTTATAATTATTTCCACACACTAAAAAAATCTGAATATTGAAGATGACTCAATTGAAAATTGTGACGTAATATACGTGACGTAATTTGTATTTTGATTTATTTTTACATCATAACTGACGTCTTCAATCCATTCTTTTTTACTATATCATAGCAAACATAATATTTCTATCATGATCGTAAATTCATAGTATGGAAATGCATAATTATGACGAATGCTTTAATTTTCAGTGTGAAATGACTGAAAGTTGCGCGCTATGGAACTTAAACGCAAGCGCTGCATGAACGAATAAAACGTCATAAGTAAAACGTCGTCGGTGATGTCGGCTGAGTTTGTCTAGAGCGCGAAGGTGAAAAACAAAATGATTTGCAAATTTTGTGGATTATCTGCCGAAAATATTCATTTTTTTATAAAGCATATGCGATTACATAGGAGGGAGTTAAAGTTTGAGTGTCCCAATGAAAAATGTGGAGTGGTTTTCAAATCCTTCGGCGCTTTTGTGCAACATATGCGTCAGCGCCATATTGGAAAACAAAACCCCGTGGAAGTGCAATGTTCCGCTATATCCTGTGATTTTTCTGCCACCGATTTCAAGTTAATGACCAAGCACACAATGGAGCATATCAACCAGGGACATCCCGTTTTCTGTCCATTAAAATGCCGTACCGGAAAACCGTTCGCTACAGTTAATGCTTTGCGGATACATAATATGTATTACCATCGGATCGGCAATCTGAAAAAAGTGACCAAAAATGAATCTCCGCAGTCGGATGATGCGACAGAAGTAGAGTGTTCAGAAATTTCTTCTGGCGCTGAAGAATTAGTTCCAGATAGTGCTCCTAGTGAAAAGAAAGCATGCGAAGATGTGTTTCAAATGAAACAAAGCTTTGAGATGGTTTTTGGATCCCTGATCCTTAAATTGCTGTCGAAGAACCATGTCACTGATGTGGTTATACAAGAAGTCGTGGACACTGTGAATGAGGCAGTTCAAATTTTCAATAAGTTTTTACTCTTCAAGTGTGAAAATTTCACAACTAAAGCAGGACTTTCTGTTGAAACTAAGCAAGAACTCGTGCAGTGGATGTGTAGGGATAACCTTTTGATGACCTTTTCGGGCCACAGGGCAAGTTCCGTTCCAGTCATACCAGGAAAGTTTTTCAAAGGAAATTTTTCTTACGTTTCGCCTGTCCAAGTACCTCTGCAAAGAGATCGGGATCATAAGAATTGTTTTATTATTATGTCCCTGTACTTGAAACGCTTACATCGATGTTGAATGACGAAAATGTATATGATGCTGTATTTCGTGACAAGCCTTGGGTACCAAACCACATGACAGATTACACAGATGGACTAAAATACAAAAACAGTCGTTTTTTTGGTAGAAAAACATTGAATTTATTTTTCTACCAAGATGCGGCGGAGGTTGTAGTTAATGCGGTAGGGAATGCAACTGGCCGGCATAAACTAGAATGCTGGTATATGGTCATAGGCAACCTTGAACCTCATTTACGTAACCTTACCGACAACGTTCAATTAGTCCTACTATGCAAAACAAAGGATTTTGCATATTTCGGCACAAATGTAATTTTGCGAAGACTTGTAGAAGATTTAAAAACGCTAGAAGAGTGTGGAATTATTGTGAATGGAGGGGGTTTTGAGGAGAGGATATACGGTTCAATTTTCATTACAATGAATGACAACTTGGGAGCTCATCAACTAGCGGGACTCACCGAGAACTTTTCGAGAAGTGCATATTTTTGCCGATTTTGTTATGTTGTACATGAAACATTTAAAGAAAACTGTTTCATGTTAGCCGACCCAAGAACGCCTCAATCGAGTGACCTAGATGTTGATGTGATTAAAAATAAACCTTCGGAAATACCTCACCGTGGGGTGAAATCGTCTTGTATTTTGAATGAGCTTGCTTATTTCCATATGTTTCATTATGGTTCAGCTCCCTGCATCGCTCATGACTTGTTTGAGGGCTGGGTTAATAACGATATGTTCCTGATACTAAAAAGACTCGTACGGATGAAAGTGGTATCCCTAAACTATTTGCAGGCCCGAATAAACAGTATATTCTACCAATTAAAAATTAAAACCAAAATAGCTCTCGATTTTACCAGGAAAAGTAAAACCATTAAAGCCAAAGCTTGTGATATTTGGCACCTTATTCAAATAGTTCCACTAATTTTTATTACAACTTCTGTAGATTACAATAGCCCAGAATTGTGTATGTTACTGTTAATAAAACAGATAACAGACATCATAACCTCTCCCGTAGTTTCCGTTGAGCACGTGCAGCTACTCTCCGTACTTATAAGAGAGTATTTGGAACTGAGGACACTCGAGTTTGATGTTCCTTTGAAACCGAAACATCATTTTACAAACCATTACCCCAATTTGATTCTTTGGCTAGGTCCGTTAATGAGCTATTGTACTTTATTCTGCGAACGGAAGCACTGCTTTTTTAAAAGAGCTCTCCGTAGTACGCTTAATTTTAAAAATGTGGTCAAGTTCTGTAGTGAACATCACCAATATTACCAAGGTCTACTAAATACCAAAAACTATAGATTTGATAAAAGCTTCATAGTAGAAAAATATTTAGATTCGGCTGAGTATTTATCAACCGCGTTAAGATCCAAGCTAATGGAAGCAGGATTGATAAGCGATCGGAATATATACGCCGAAGAAGCTATTTATTGTGGTCATAATTATAAAAAGGGGCAATTTGTCTTCATTGGCCACGATGAGTTTGGTGAAAACTTTTTCGTAATAAGAATCCAGCTTTTGATTTTCGACCCTGAGTCCAAAAATATTTTCATTTATGGCGACAAGCAGATTATTTTTGATATTCATGAGAAAGGCTTGCTAATTGTTCAAAACGAAACGTTGAATCCGGAAGTGACAAATATCACGGAGCTCATTGATCGTACACCATTGGAATCTTATATCGAAAACAACGAAGAGTACCTTTTCATCAAGCACGCAATTCCACTGTTAAACTAAACCATCAGAAATCATGGAATCAATGGTGTTATTCAGAATATGCGACTCAACCCGGATGCGACGATTTTTTGTGCCTTCCTTCGGATCCATGTCAAGTCTTCTTCAGCAAGGTTTGTTTAAAAGGCATTATCAAACTAACATTTACTAAATACTGTGATATAATTATAGGATCAAACATGCTTGAAAAAAAGTGACTCAAATACTGACCGAAAATGATGGATGCTGTATAACGACAGATTTGGTTCTGAATTTCCTCAAGGATAAACTATTGATGCTCTTAGGATCGGATGAAATGTGGACCTGGGGATACCCATTTCCCCACGAACGATGTGTGCAGCGTGCAATCTGATAGTAAGTAATTTTTTTTATCTATTCATATTTATATTATTATTTACTAGTGAATCAAATTAGCATAGAAGTTGTGAAATTAGAATATATTTTTGTGATCCCATCCTAATGATCAAAAACTATTTTACACATTTAGCTACTAGCCCTGCATTTCGGTGTGGTTGGCTATTTTGAGGTATACCACCGTGGATTTCATTTTTCAACCAATTTAGCAATTTTTCAAATATTTATTGGACGTAGTCGGTGGAACATACCAAAAATTGATGAATTTGTTCAACATCGACAATGATGCATGGATGACACTTGTTGATAATATATTCGCATGGAAGCAATGTAGGTACTGTTTATGAGCAAAACATTGTTTTCAACACTCGAAGGACTTACTATATATATTAACAAATATGTGACGCATCACTACTATCAAGAGTATCGGTGCGATGCACTTGCAATTCGATGAAACATTCTAGCTTTTTCCAGGCAACCCCTCCATCAGGATCTATGATCCAAAACATTGATGTGACTTCTTGCCACAAATATTAACGCCACGAACATAGCTGTTGATATGCATACTTATATCCGAATATTAATAGTAGGTAATAACGTGCTATGATTACCGTACACCGTGACTTATATATGTATACTGCAGTAAATAAGAATGACAATTGATAAGGCCTTTCATACTTTTTCTTTTCACAACATTAGGGTGAAATCAGGAGTGATTCAGTTTGATTCTAAATTTTCGACCACTATTCTAGTTTGCATCTGGAGCAAAATAGAACAAACTCGCTGGTTTCCCCAGCAGTGTTCTATTCATGTTTTTCAAATTTTCAATTAATTGAAACCATTATGTTACTGTCAAGAAAGGCGCCGGAATTGCAAAGTGGATTGATCCGTAGATAAAATGACGCATCCATACACCAAAACAATTGAAAAATATTTGAATCTCGTGATTCAATCGTGGTTCAAATCTGCAGAAAATAGAACGGAGCGTTATACCAGTTTTATTTTTTTGACAGTTGACTGGTATAAAAACTGAATCTAGAACAGCTGCTGGGAAATTCAATGTTTCAGATTCATATTCAAACTGACAGCCCCGAACGATTTGAATCACTGCTGATTTTACTCTTAAAGGGTTGTAAATATATCGGCCTCCGCACATGCACTAGTGGTAAACTCGCCGAATATTTCCCTTGGATGCCAACAGCCCCATAATATAGGGTTCCTATATTGAAAGATAGGCGAATACTTTTCTCAGACGTTATTAAATTTAAAAATATGTTTTGGATGGATAAACATATTCCAAATTGTCATCAAATGCTAAGGCTGTGAACCAATCCACTAATTCGTTTAACTTTTAGTTAAAATTTGACAGCTCGATGGTTATTTCTTCTTTGTTAAAGATACCCGTGCTCCGAAGCATGATTAGATTTGA
Organism: Armigeres subalbatus; assembly: GCF_024139115.2. Taxonomy (NCBI): domain Eukaryota; kingdom Metazoa; phylum Arthropoda; class Insecta; order Diptera; family Culicidae; genus Armigeres; species Armigeres subalbatus. The sequence goes on from NC_085139.1 coordinate 197,151,755, forward strand.
CAGTTCGATAGTTAAACTTTGTTCGCGAGAAAATTGGCGCCAAAACCATTTTGTTCCAAATAACTACCAATCTGACAAAACTCAAATGGGTCGGCTTCGGGGTAAAATGGTAACCTCGATTGGAAAATAACCATCGAATTGTTAAATTTTAACTAAAAGTGGAATGGTTCACAGCCTAAGTCATATAAATACAAACTCCAAAGTTTTGCACTGATTTCTCGCTTAACTTTTCAAAAGGACCTAAGTAACATTTTTTGATGAATTAATTTTAATACTGCAATCAATAGCTTTCATATTGTTCTGTTGATTGCGCTATTCAAATTAATTCATGAAAAAAATGTTACTTAGGTCCTTTTGAAAAGTTAAGCGAGATTTGTGATAGATCGTGACAAGAGGGTTGAAGGGGATGTAACATGCCAAAAAACATTGAAAGCAATTATTGAATGACCTGCAAATGCTAGCAGCATTTCGACATAGTTGTTTCATTAGGGACGAAGTCGCAAATGTAAACAAATCGAGTTTATGCCATGAATCGAACCTCCTGGAAATGTTCTATATGTAGCATATTAAAATGGCACATAATGTTGTTTTTTTACAGTAAAAACGTAAAAATGCAGAAGGGAGATATTACATCACCGTTAGATTTTTGTTGCCTCGTACAACAAAGTTGTACCAGAAGGCTATAATTTCACTCCAAAGGCCAAATTTTGATAGGAGGCTCGGAGTCTCATATACACTGCCAAAAATATCTATATAAGATATATGTGTCGCCGTTATACATTTTTGCAATAGCTCCACCCTAATATAATTGATATAGAACCACACATAAATTAAATAATTGCTAATTCGAGACCACACATAAAGTTTATTTGGATGTATATTTTATAAGTAGTTCGCGTGGAGAATGGTTATGTGTGCGCTGATATACATCATAAGTTAAATCTATGGATTTTTGCCAATAAATATGTGTGGATTTTTAGTAGTGTACCAATCGACTCAGCTCGAAGAACTGATCACATGTCTGTCTGTGTGTGTGTGTAGCCCCGGGAATTTTTTTTGTTAAACTCGTTTCATATACAGTGATCGTTCGCTAATTGGGGCACGACCTCACCCCAACTAGCGAATGCGGTTCGCTAATTGGGACGTTTTGACAAGCGTCAATGTTGTTTACTTTTTGCATTGAACAAAGGAAAATTTTACGCGCCAGAAAATATCGATCCCGCCGAACACGGCAACGAAACGTCAACGTGTTTTTGACATCACATTCTGACGTTTAGCTGCTTTTTAATTGGGTTTCGCCCAGGTTAGCGAACCCCCAACTAAAAAGCATCCCAACTAGAAAAAAATCCAATTAGCAAACGTTCACTGTGGAAGGACTTGACTGATTCGAGTGCAACTAGTTTCATTCGACGGAGAAACTATCCTAGTTTGACACTATTGTTTTTGTTTGCTAATAACTCATACGGTTTGAATAATATTTCTATTTTTCTTTTATCAAATACGCTGTTTACATGCACATTTTAAACCATTAATCAATTTAGTCGTGACGCAAAAAAAGATTACTAGTTCTTTAATCATATTTTCAAATCAAAATCAATCTGAAGTAAATTTAATTTGTATTTGCTTCAACGATTAGATTTGGATCTGTTTTAAAATAAATTAACATTCAAAATAACATTTACTTTTTGAAATATAATTGAAAACATGTCAAGGAAAATTCGAACCTATTTTTCTCCACTCGAGCTCATTGCGACATTGGCCCTTATGAAAAAACTGTGTCGATTTGTTTACAAAAGTAGCAGTCTTGCTACATCGTCTGGAACAGAGTGAATGTAAATAAGAGTGGCGACACTGTCAGAATTGGAATAGAATTCATCTGTCATTCCCATACAAAATCGTGTTTCAAACGAGCAGGAGACCTGTCAAATGCGGCACATGTCGCCACTCTTAATTACATACACTCTGGTCTGGAAAAGAATTCGCCCATCTCTTGGTATAGGATCCCCATATCGGACCAATAAGCCTGCGGACGAAGTTAATGTTGTACAACGTTGTACAAAGTTGTACAAAGGCTACACAAACACACACGCACACACACATGCACACACACACGCGCGCACTTCCTGGACAACCCATGATGTCTGTTGAGCAGATTTCCCCTCCATTGCTTAGGAACAAAAAAACACACACACACACACACACACACACACACACACACACACACACACACACACACACACACACACACACACACACACACACACACACACACACACACACACACACACACACACACACACACACACACACACACACACACACACACACACACACACACACACACACACACACACACACACACACACACACACACACACACACACACACACACACACACACACACACACACACACACACACACACACACACACACAGTGATATTTGTGCTGATCATTCTGGTCTTAGAGAACTCAATTGGATGAGTCATCACCAAAAAGTGAGTAACCACGGTTTTTTCATCATTTTGGGTCCCTTTTGGCAGGAGTGTGAGAGAATTTGGGTTGATTTAAGGTAGCGTGTACGTAAACAGTTGAAGGCGTCGAAGGTGTCAAGTGAAAAGGCCTTTAGTATACGAATGTCACGACATAAAAACAAAGACTGATAGATTCGTAGCAAAATCTTGTTTCAAAACATGTCCAATATTAATTTAATTAAACTACTATAATTTTGATTCCCAATTATGTTGTGAAATTGAAATATCAATACATAAAAAATACATCAATCGATACGTGAAGCAGCACGAAAATGGGATGTCGTCGTTTTGGATTTCTTCGAATATATGGCTATACGACAAACCAGGGAATTTCATTAATGGTACTTATGCAGTTCGGTAGTACTACATTGGCAGCATTATTCAGCAAGCAAATCCCATGTAAGAAAATTTAAATATTAATCAAAGAAAAGGTATTTGAAGTCTCATCCTCTTTAAGTGACTTGCGCTGGTGATTAATAGTTGTGCCTTTGTCGTACATTTAACAATTAACTTTTGGTGTAAGGACCAGAGACACTAGTGCTGTTCATGAGCAGCTTGAAGTACTCAAAGTTTCTCCCGTCCTGCTCGTTCCTTTTTTGTCAACAAATGGGCATAAGCAGGATGAGAATAATCTCGAGCTGTTCATTAGACATTACTGTTATGTACCACTCGACTCAGCTCGTCGAGCTGAGGTTACCTGTGTCCTACATTTTTTAAGCAAACTTCTAAAACTTTTGACGGGAATTCCTGCTTGCAATTAAAAATTGACCTGATCGGGTTGAAAAATTTTGGTCAAAATACGACTAACTAGATACATCAGGGTTTTTTAATCGGACACATGACTAATTAACTAGCACCATCAATTATCAATTACCAATTATTCAAACAGTGCGGAGTCCATGATAAGCAAATGGTCCTATGTCATTCAACAATGTCAGTTCCACTGTGCTGGTATTTCTCGTACAAGTTGTATCTGATACTTTGTTCTAGTTGTAATACCCCAAAATGATTTTATATTAATGATGATTTGAATAACCGTTAGGGCAGCACTATATAGAAGTAGCACTTCTTTGTCATGACCCTTCAACTACAATGTACACTTTGTGTATTTTAACCAGGTGCTCTCTATACTCTACATAATCAAATGTGTCTCATACTTCACATCACTTCAATGCTTACAAAAACTTACAGTTTGAACGAAAAATGGAAATAATGCTAATGTAAGTCTTCTGATCAACCAGAGGACACCTGAAGACCCATAGTAATATACCAATCTACTCAACTCTACGAATTGAGGTGAAAATGGTCAATTCGCGAATTCCACAGTTGAACTCCGGTATTTGTCTAAACCATTTGAGGTCATACTCTGAGTAAAGAATTAACGATGAATAAATAACCCATCTTGGCCGTCGTGTGATCGCCAGGAAGATCCGGAACAGGCGTAGTTATGGTTGTGAATTTCACAGTAGACTTTTTGAGAATATCATTAGTGGTACGACATCTTGTTCTAGCAGTCTGTGTATGAAATTATTGTTGTCAGATATATACATGAACTATTGTTGTTGCAAGGTGGTTTTCTAGAAGACTCGAAACACCGATGGAATCGATCACTTCATAAGTTGCATTGCGAAGCGTCGAATTAATGTCCTAAATTTCAAATGCAGCACACTGTACATGGGATTTACAAAATAACTGGGATTGACATTTTTTGGGTATTATTAGATGTGTTGCATCTATGTCAATTATTATCCGATTTTGACAATTCAGGGATGCCTAAACTAGAAATTTAATGTAGTTTCACGATATGTTAATGGAGACCATTGGATACTAGAGATATTCCGGGCTTTTTGAAGGTCGGTTCAAAATTGTAAATTTGTGATAAGTATTAGACTAAGTTGTGGCTAAAATCCGAATAATATTAGTAACCACAAATAAAGTAGGATATAGTAAGATATGGCCATTTGTTTAGAATCGGTTCCAATCGACAGTTTTAAGAAGAGTCAGGCCACGAATTCATTACATTTCAGTTTTAGCACCAAAACAAGTCATTCGACCACTCGTTTTGACCAACTGCGGGAATCAATATGTCTATCCCAGGGCCAGTAACTCCTGCTCCCACTTGGTTGTTCAATTTTGAACCGTCAGTATAAAACGTGATTGATCCTGATTGGCCCTCCATTCAACCATGTATTGCGCGTCGAGTCGAGTCGAGTCAAGCACGAGACACTGAAGACGGCCTTACTGTTGAGGTCGACATAAATACGTATCTGTCAAGATACAATTAAGTGGTGGAATTCAATGGGATTGTACAAACTCGTCTTATGACAAGTGAAGACATTCCACTAAAAAGCTCAAAATAATTTTCTTAACATGTATTGCGTCCAAGATCAATTACTTTGAACAGTCTATTGAAATTGTACTTTTTCTCCATCCAGTCTTCATTGTTTATTACTAGGGAGTTTATACTGAAGTTTTTTAGAAAGATGACCTTAAGGTCACCTCCCATTCCTTATCAATAGTAATGCACATGCAATTAAATACTAAGGATTTGGGTAACGCTACAATAGATTTAATATCTGATCGCAGTGGCACACCCGAACAGGAAAAAAAAAAGTTCCGGGAGTGGTCAGAGCCGAAGAATAGCCCATTTTATATTCATGCCTCGCTTCCTGAACGAAAACCATGAAAAAAGAGCGGTCAAATGACGAATGACTGCTAAAACTGAAATGCCCTTTTCTACAGCTTGGGGCTGCCTTTGGGGCTGCCTTTGGGGCAATACGTAAGTCTCGTAGGCGGTCAGAGTGGTCAATAGTCCATATAAAATCCATACCTCGTTTCCTGATCATAAAACATGAAAAACGAGTGGTCGAATGACTTGTTTTGGTGCTAAAACTGAAATGTGATGAATTTGTGGCCTGACTCTTTTTAAAACTATCGATTGGAACCGATTCTGAACAATTGGCCATTCATTTTCATTTATTTAGTCTACATCTAAACAGATAACACTGAATCAACAATTTGACGCCACAATACACGGTTCGAGGCCGCATCTCTCCATCCTCGAATGCGCCCCACGCTCGCCAAGTCGTTTTGCACCTGGCCTGCCCATCTCGATCGCTGCGCTCCACGCCGTCTCGTACCTGCCGGATCGGAAGCGAACACCATCTTTGCAGGTTTGCTGTTCGACATTCTTGCATCATGTCCTGCCCATCGTACCCTTCCGGCTTTAGCTACCTTCTGGATACTGGGTTCGCCGTAGAGTTGGGCGAGCACGTGGTTCACTCTTCACCGCCACACACCGTCTTCTTGCACATCGCCAAAGATGGTCCTAAGCACCCGTATCTCGAATACTCCGAGTGCTTGCAAGTCCACCTCGAGCATTGTCCATGTTCCATGTCCGTAGAGGACAACCGGTCTTATTAGCGACACATTTGGTGCGGTGACGAATCTGTTTTGACCGTAGTTTCTTCTGGAGCCCGTAGTAGGCCCGACTTCCACAGATGATGCGCCTTCGTATTTCACGACAGACATTGTTATCAGCCGTTAGCAAGGATCCGAGGTAGACGAATTCCTCGACCACCTCGAAGGTATCTCCGTCTATAGTAACACTGCTTCCCAGGTGGGCCCTGTCGCGCTCGGTTCCGCCCACAAGCATGTACTTTGTCTTTGACGCATTCACCACCAGTCCAACTTTTGTTGCTTCACGTTTCAGGAGGGTGTACAGTTCTGCCACCTTTGCAAATGTTCGGCCGACAATGTCCATGTCATCCGCGAAACAAATAAATTGACTGGATCTGTTGAAAATCGTACCTCGGCTGTTACACCCGGCTCTCCGCATGACACCTTCCAGCGCAATGTTGAACAATAGGCATGAAAGTCCATCACCTTGTCTTAGTCCCCGGCGCGATTCGAACGAAATGGAGTGTTCGCCCGAAATCTTCACACAGTTTTGCACACCATCCACCATCCACGAACTCATTCACTAAAGGTGACAGACGACGGAAGATGATCTGGGATATAACTTTGTAGGCGGTATTAAGGATGGTGATCGCTCTAAAGTTCTCAGACTCCAGCTTGTCGCCTTTCTTGTAGATGGGGCATGATGCTGGGTCATTAGGCCGAAGGCCGTTAGGCCGAAGGTCATTAGGCCGAATGGTCATTAGGCCGAACGGTCATTAGGCCGAATGGCCATTAGGCCGAATAAGAACTGGGGAGTGAGAAACGAGTTGTGCTAAGTGAGGAAGAAGGAAGATGGAAGAAGAAAGGCAGAATGAGAAAGAAGGAAGAAAGGAGAAAGAAGGAAGAAAACGGAAGAAAGAAGTAAGAAGAAGGAAGAAAACGGAAGAAAGAAGTAAGAAGAAGGAAGAAAACGGAAGAAAGAAGTAAGAAGATGGAAGAAAGAAGAAGGAAGAAGAAAGAATAAGAAAGAAGAAAGAAGAAAGAAGAAGAGAGATGAAAGAAGGTGGAAAGAAAAGGGAAGAAAAAGGAAGAAGGAATAAGGAGGAAGGAAGAAGGAAGAACGAAGAAGGAAGAAGGAAGAAGGAAAAGGAAGAAGGAAGAAAAAAGAAAGAGAAAAGGAAGAAGGAAGAAGAAAGAATGAGATAGGAAGAAGCAAGAAGGAAAAAGATCATGAAAGAAGGAAAAAGGAAAAGAAGAAGAAAGGAGGAATAAGGAAGAACAAAGAAGGAAGACGGAAGTAGGAAAAAGGAAGAAGGAAGAAGGAAGAAGAAAGAAAGAAGGAAGAAGAAAGAAGGGGAAAAGGAAAAAGAAAATTGAAGAAGGAAGAAGGAAGAAGGAAGAAGGAAGAAGAAAGAAGAAAGAAGGAAGAAGGAAGAAAGAAGAAGGAAGAAGAAAGAAGGAAGAAGGAAGAAAGAAGAAGGAAGAAGGAAGAAGGAAGAAGGAAGAAGGAAGAAGGAAGAAGGAAGAAGGAAGAATGAAGAAGGAAGAAGGAATAAAGAAGAAGGAAGGAGGAAGAAGTGGAAGGAAGAAGGTAGAAAGAAGAAGGAAGAAGAATGAAGGAAGATGGAATGAAGAAGAAGAAAGAAGTTACAAGGGAAAAAAAAGCGAAGAAGGAAAAATGAAGAAGAAAGAAGGAATAATTGAGAAGGAAAAAGAGAAAAGGAAGAAGGAAGAAGAAAACAGGAAGCAAAAAGAAAGAAAGAAAAAGAAAGAAGAATGAAAAAAATAAGGATAGAAGAAATAAAGAAGAAGGCAGAAAGAAGAAAGAAGAAGGAAACAACAAAGTAGAAAGAAGAATGGTGGAGAAAAGAAGACAAAAAGGAGGAAGAAGGAAGAACCAAGGAAGAAGATAAAAGAAAGAAAGAAGAGGAATGCTGAAAGAAGAAGAAAAAAGGGAGAAGGAATAAATAGCATAGAAGAAGGAAATAGGAATGAACAAGAAGGAAGATCGAAAAAGAAAAAAAGGAAAAAGAAGGATAAGGATTCTTTTTGCTAATTCGGCCTCATTGCCATTCGGCCTAATGACCGTTCGGCCTAATGACCATTCGGCCTAATGACCTTCGGCCAAATGGCCTTCGGCCTAATGGCCTGACACCATGGGGCATATAACCCCTTCCTTCCACTCCTCCGGTAGCTGTCAGATTCCCAGGTTCTGACTATCAATTTGTGCAGGCAAGTGGCTGGCTTTTCCGGGCCCATCTTGATGAGCTCAGCTTCGATACCATCCTTACCAGCTGCTTTATTGGTCTTTAGCTGTTGGATGGCATCCTTAACTTCCCTCAAGGTGGGGTCTGGTCGGCTTCCATCGTCCGCTGAACTGACGTAGTCATCTCCTCCACTGCCTTGACTTTCACTGCCTGTACTCTCAGCGCCATTCAAATGTTCCTCGTAGTGCTGTCAAGATGCTCCCATCCTTATCCCGGCACATTTCGGCTCGCGGCACGAAGTCTTTGCGGGATGCGTTGAGCTTCTGGTAGAACTTGCGTTTTTCTTGAGAACGGCACAGCTGTTCCATCTCCTCGCAACCCGCTTCTTCCAGGCGACGTTTCTTCTCCTGAAAAAGGCGGTCTGCTATCTCCGCTTCCGTCTATAACGTTCCACGTTCTGCCGGGTGCATTGCTGCAGCGCGACCGCCCGCGCTGCGTCCTTCTCCTCCAGAATCTGTCTGCACTCTTCGTCGAACCAATCCTTCCGTCGACTTCGTCCCATATACCCGACGTTGTTCTTCACTGCGTTGATAATGGCTGCTTTGACTTTGACTTGGACCGAAATTGTAGCAATCCTCAAGAGGGTCCCCATGAGCTCACCCTCTTCCGGCAACGCTGCCTCGAGATGCTGCGCGTATGCAGTGGCGACATCAGGTTGCTTCAGTCGCTCTAGGTCGTACCGCGGCGGTCGTCGGTACCGAACATTGTTGATGACAGATAGTTTTGGGCAGGGTTTGCAGAAATCGCTCTCAACAGATAACGAACAACGATAAAAGAGAGGCAAAAACTGTTCCGAATCATAACAAGCCATGATAACAAATGTATCAAACTTGTATACAAGTGCGAAAAAACAGAATTGGATAGGAAGGCCCCACAGAAAAATGGTGATTCTCGCTTTGTTTTCGCTCCTTTCGTGTTGGTTACTGCACAGCTTTGTAGAACAAGTTGAAATGCATCATCAGACCCAGTGCTCCCCGCATTTGGAGCTTTCTAAAAGAAATTTATCATGGGGTATAGCCTCCCGAATCAGTTCTCTATCATGACAGCTTGCGAAAAAAATCTCTCGCGGTATGCTACATATCGTATATGTATACAGAGATGATAAGTGAGAGACTTGTTCTTTCTCTTTACGATTCAATCTCTGGTTTTGGGCGCAGTTTAACCATCACCAGATACTGGTCATAGTCGATGTTAGCGCCACGATATGTCCTGACGTCGATAATGTCGGAGAAGTGCCGTCCATCAATCAGAACGTGGTCGATTTGTGATTCTGTCTGCAGTGGTGATCTCCAGGTGTACCGATATGGAAGGCTGTGTTGGACGTAGGTGCTGCGAATGGCCATATTCTTGGAGGCAGCGAAATCAATTAGTCGTAGGCCATTTTCGTTCGTCAGCCGGTGAGCGCTGAACTTTCTAATAGTCGGTCTAAACTCCTCTTGGCCAACCTGAGCGTTCAAATCTCCTATGATGATTTTGACGTCGTGGCTTGGGCAGCTGTCGTACTCACGTTCCAGCTGCGCGTAGAATGCGTCCTTATCATCATCAGTGCTTCCAGAGTGTGGGTTATGCACGTTAATTATGCTGAAGTTGAAGAACCGGCCTTTGATCCTCAACCTGCACATTCTTTCATTGATCGGCCACCACCCGATTACGCGCCTTTGCATATCGCCCATCACAAAGCTGTTCCTAGCTCGTGTGTGTTGCCGCAGCTCTGGTAGATGGTATGATTACCTCTAAACGTTCGCACCATTGATCCCTTCGAACAAACCTCCTGCAGCGCTACGATGCCGAATCCACATTCTTTGAGCACATCGGCGAGTATGTGTGTGCTCCCGATTAAGCTGAGAAATTTGCAGTTCCACGAACCGAGTTTCCAATCGCTAGTTCCTTTTCGTTGCAGTGGTCTTCGACGATGGTCCCGTTCCGTACTCTCTTGCATTATTGTTCGTTGCGTATGTTTTTTTAAAGGCTGGCTTGCAGGGCCTGACACCAAACCCCCTAAATTTCCGGAGGATCATTCCTCCTTATTCCCGGTGGACCATGGTGCACAGTTTCACTTAGAGTCCCTCGCTGGCACTCGGACGATGATCAGCCGCCCCTAACATGGAGAATAGACGCTGTTGTGAGCCGATCTTGACATGGAGAACAGACGCTCAGTAAGATTTGCACCTCCGGAGAGGAGCAAACCCCCCCTTCTCTGTCAGGGATAGGAGGGATAGGATAGGGATAGGAGTTTCTGGGTAAGAGGCTAAGGACCGCAAGAGGGGGTCTATTTTATTCCTTCAGATACGCGAAGTACCAATGGTATGCTTTACCCAGCATTTGCCGTGCCAATCAACAATTGGCCATATCTCACTTGATTCTGGTCCGATTCAAATCCCAACATGTGGTTCCAATCAGAAAGAGCCCTACTTCATTTGTGGTTACTAATATTATTCGGATTTTTGCCACAACAAAAGCGTGATACCTTCGAAAAGCCTGGAATATCTCTGGTATCCGATGGCTTCCATGAACATATCGTATATCGTAAAACTACATTAAATTTCTAGTTCAGGCATCACTGAATTGTTAAAATCGGATAATAATTGACATATATATATAACACATCTAATTATACCCAAAATTTGCAAATCCCAGTTATTATGGACATCTCTTGTATACACTTATTTGAACATTTCAATGAAGGTCCCTAGAGAAGATGTTCAAAACCTTCCAGAGAATCATACGGTCGCATCAGTACATGTAGTGGTCACAAAATCAACTTCATACTCAGAGTATGATTACAAATGTTTCTAAGAAATCCTGGTGCCCTGTGATAAAATTTAAGAACTAATGATTTTCACGATTGTTCCGAATCTTGAGGACCACCCGCTGGCTACGATGGTCCAAATGTGGGTCATTGTCTCAATTACATCCTTAAAAGTAAAGACAACACATGATTCTAAACAAATCCTGTTGGCTGCACATTGTGTGAAGCGCAACAACAATTCCAAAATCAAAATATAATTGATTGTTTATAGTAATATGAAATTGTTGTTTAAATACTATTCACTTTCTGATAGTTTTTTCTATAGAACTGTATAAGGTTAAACAAATAATTTAATTATATTTTCAGGTATGGTCGAGGAATTAAAACCTATCACACAGCATATGTTGGCTAATCATCAACCTCTAATCATCGATGCCAGTCCACCGGATGTTGTCGAACAAACACAGCCGGCCGCCAACCCTTTGATGATTTATCATCAAACGCAACCAGAAGTCAGCTCTTCTTTGGTTTACCAACAAACTGAATCAGCTACGGGCACCATATCGATTATTCCGTTTCCAAACAACACTTGTGATCAACTTCCAGGACCATCAAGAACCCTTCCGTTGTGCATTATGAATGTATCTGGTGGTGATTCTATCACAGAATCAGACGAAGAAGAAATAAATCAGTCGAATTCGATCGACGTTGAACCTGATCAAAATGTACATGAAGAACAAAATATTCAAATATCTGCGGAGGATGTAGAGAATTGCAGTCCAAACATTGTCCCTAAAAGAGAGGTCCAGAGAGCGTGACAGTTATGAGAAGCACTAAGAAGTTTGCATCAAGTGAGCTGAAGTTCCGGAGCTTCCAAATAAACTGGAGTAAGATAAGTGACAACATTCTTCGTAATCTACAGGAGTTACAAACTTTTCGTAATGCTAACCCTGGCAAATGTGCACCTCGTGCACTGCAACTTACAAAAGCTGATTGGAGCGGTCTAACGAATTCCGTAGTAGATCAACTACGTGCCATCGATTATGAAATACAAGCAAGTATCATGGAGAAAGTTGCAAAAGATATTCTTGGCAAGTATCCGTGTCTAAATTTTTGGATGATGATGGGTACGATACGGGAACAGGCTTCGTTTGGATAAAACACAAAATGTTGAACCGGAACTCTTACCTTAATCGGTTCAAGAATGACAAACCGGCTCCAACCAAATCTGAAGTTCGGCAAACTCGTAACGTGCGGGCTGGAACTAATAAGCAGTATTGGGAAAAATCCAGTAAAGAATGCACTAAAGTTATCTTCTCAACACTGGTGCGTGATGAACCTGATTTATTGACGGAACAATTTCTACAAGACTCCCAGTCATATGTAAGATTCCGCTTTGACGAGGATAAACCACTGAAGGACATACTGGTAGCCTTTCCTGTTCTGCGAAGAAAGCTGTTAATAGATTATCACTTTGAAAGCGCTACTGGCGTATCCGCTAGGTCAATGGAACAATATTTCACGGCAAAACGATCTAAGCTAATCGATTATTCGAAGATGAAGCATAAAACCTGTCACTTGGATACAGCCACAGCCACAGATATCGATATACTAAGGTTCTTGTGCGGCTTGTTGGGAGAGAAGATTGACGACGTTATTATTGAAAAAGAGGTAAGATTATTTATTCTACTCAGTTGTCTAATTGAAGGTTACTAAGAAACGTTAAATGATTTACAGATGGGAACGAAGATCGACGCTATTTTCACAGATTGTTCTGGACCGGTACTTGTCAGCATAGGTAAGTCATACTTTTACTGATTGACTAGGGACACGCAGTCCAAAAAAAATCTGCTCTTTGATTTTACATGGAGTAAAACGATTTTATAGTCTAGTAAAATCCCTCTATTTTGAATTTTCTAAACATTACGTCAACTTAGCAACCATTAGACCCAAAAGCTGATGATATCATTTCTCTTGTCATAAGACGAGTTAGTACTAACCCATTTAATTCCACCATTTGATTGTAACTTTACAAATACGTATTCCGACCTCAACAGTAAGGCAGTATTCAGTGTCTTATGCTTGACGCGAATTGCGACTCGAGTCAAGTACGAAATACTGAAGACCATATTGCTGTTGAGGTCGAAATACGTATCTGTAAAGTTACAATCAAGTGGTGGAATTAAATAAGTTAGTACTAACTCGTCTTATGACAAGAGAAATGCTATCGTTAAGAGGTGAACCAGCCTAGGGCTCAAAGCCTCTGAAATAAAGACAATAATAATAAGAAATGCTACCATTGGGTTTTGGGTCTACTGGGCCTCGTCCATAATACCTGTCAATAACCTACAAATACGTCGTACAGTTGACTTATTTGGACGGTTACTCTATATGGTTAATACAGTGAAGAATACACTAATGTTAACATTTCTTACACATATAAGTCAGTTTTCGATTGTATAATGTGAATGCATATTTACTGGGATATTAGTTGCTTCAAATAACAAATCGATTTCGTTGAGATGAGTTTATAATCGAACAATATTTTTATTTCAGATTGCGGAAATAGTAACCGGATTTATTATGTTTTCGCTGAGCAAGTGAGGCTGACCGAAGGAACAGATAATGTTTTATCAGCAGTGTCGGATCTTATTTCCGTACATTATGTACACAACTTTATGTACATGCGCCAAATATCCAAGTTCTTGGAATTCGTACAAGAGTACCGGCTACAGGATCAAAATCGAATGCCACGCGCAAGGGACAACAACAAAGGGTTGTTAAAAATGTAGTTAAATCCATTTCGGAGTACTGCGCACAATGAAGTGAGATTAATGTCTGTATGATTAAGATTATTCAATAATAATTCAAATAAGATTAAATTAAAACTAACAAAAGGGTATGAGTTCAATATAACAAAAAGGCAAAATAAACAGATATTTTTATTAAATTTACAACTTTGTTTAACTTGACGTCAAATTGAGAGAAAATCAAACAAAAACAAGTATTTTGAATTTCATACCATGAAAATCAGGTATACAATAATACTATTCGCCACAACTTTTTTTATTGCAGTAAATTGTGAATGTCTTATTTCAATGTACGTGTAGAAATCAAAAATGTGTCTGAAAGTAATTTTACACGTAAGAAATGGAACAGTAATTTTACTGTAAACAAATTTTGACGTCATGTAAAAATACGACTTCAGGTAATTCGACCAAATGTAAAACTGAAATTGAACGTAATATTATGTCATTTGTTTCGCTTGCATATGTCGGTCCTAAATGACGTAAAAATGCAAGATTTTTTCGAAGTGTGCAGATTTTGAGGTCAAAATCAACAGAGATGTATACAATTTACTCAAAGATCGAAAGTTCAAGTTAAAAACAGGTGCCTAGTAAAATTTCAGCCAAATCGAATCGCTGCAAATCGAGATATCGATCCTCAATCATGATGAAAATGTATGAAAATCATGCTTGTCTTTATACTTATTTCCGGCGGTATAGTGATACGGCTCTCGTGTGAAGCTCACCGCATGCATGCTCACATGTGACAAGTGAGAGTGAGTACAGAGAAGATTGTTGGAGTCAGATTGTGGAGGAAGATTCGTATATATACCGCCGGCGAAGAGAACTCGAAAGGAGAAGAGGGAAGAGAGCACACGCATGAAGTAGAGAGGAATATTGCACGCACACACAGATAGCTCAGAGGGAAACAGTGGGAAATTCTAGGCCTAGGCGAATGCAGGGAAGGAAGATAAATGCAATAAAACCCATGTAAACCTTGATTGGAGCCTCATGTATGGGAGGGATCAGAGCCGAAAGAAATATCTCGATCGTAAGCGTTAGACCGGTACAAAATCTGCTATTTGAATGTATTTAGTTGGTGTCTGTAAAGAATTTATGTCGTTTCGCGTTCGTGAGTAGTGTATTAGCGTATATTTGAATGTATTTACTGGGTAGTCAGCCGATTCTGATCGCTTTTCAATCTTGGACGGGGTGAAACGGGTAACTTTTTGGGTTGGTCCGATGAGGAAAACCCCCGCCTGAATGACTTTGTCTCCAGGCCGGATATCGGAAGAATTTATTTAAGGAAATCTTTTGGAATTAGTTGTGTTCGCTCGGAAACGAGAAATACGACGGACGTATGCAGGTTAGCCAGTCAGCTATCTCTTTAAGGAAAGTGACCCTTCCCCTAAGAAGGTGTCAAGCCGGGCAACTAAAACTCGTTGGGCGGTCTCCTACCAGGAGTGGCGCATAAGCCGCCCAATTCTAAACCGGAGACGCTACTGGCCGACCCGTTATAGGGATTGTGGAAATTTCTATGAGAATTCCTAAGCTAAAGAAATTACCGAGAAAATAATGGAATTTAGAGGGTATATTTGGATGGATTAACGGAGAAATATTTGGCTATAATTTAAGATGGAAGTTTGGACGAATTTCATAAAAATTCGCGGAGAAATTCCTAAAGAATCTTCCGGAGGAATTTCTGAAGGAACTTCCAGAGGAATTCCTGGAGGAACTTTCAGAGAAATATCTGGAAAAACTCCCCTAGGAATTCCCGGAGAAACTTCCTAGACTTGGACTGGAGGACTGGACTGGACTAGAGGACTTCCTAGAGGAACATCCAGATAAATTCCGAAAAACTTGTAATACTCGAAATTGATTCACGCTGACTCACGCCGCCGCTAACCACCACCACGCCTCTGAAACTGGGTGAAAATGATCTATCACGCCTCACCATCGATTAAATTTCAATCGGCGCACAGGTCTAGATAGAATATCAAGTTAAACCATGTATGGAATTTTCGACCAAACTAACAAGGTATCCCATGGGAGAAACTACTGTTCCAGGATAAACTTCTTCGGAAATCTCAGTAAAACGTCTCAGAAGAAATTTTCGACCGAAAGTTTTCCTCATTTTAGTTCATTTAATCATCATACAATGTTCTGTGAAATTGTTCTGTAGCATACCAACTGCCGTTTTTGCAATTCTGAGGTCAATCGAGCAATCAGAACCAATTTCCAGATCGAATGAGTGACGGAGGTGTATTTTCCTATACATTTTGGCTGAAATCCCCATACAAACTTCAAATCAAATGCGCCAGCTTATGCAACAAGCGATTGAGCTGAAATTTTCAGAGATTGATTTTCTCACCCAAAGACACAATCCTGGGGGGTGCCCCGTGGAATTAGACAACTTTTTGTTTCCTGGGCCAGTCTAATCACCATTCCCATGATGGAATTAATTTACTCCTCGGGGAAATATTTTCTGGTATATCAGGTGAACTAATGCATGGGGAAGGGTTCTAGAACTGGAACTATTTTTTTCATTTATTTAGTTAACATCTAAACAGATAATACTGAATCAACAATTTGACGCCACAATGAACGGTTCGAGGTCGCATCTCTCCATCCTCGGATACGCCCCACGCTCGCCAAGTCGTTTTGCACCTGGTCTGCCCATCTCGCTCGCTGCGCTCCACACCGTCTCGTACCTACCGGATCGGAAGCGAACACCATCTTCGCAGGGTTGCTGTCCGGCATTCTTGCAACATGTCCTGCCCATCGTACCCTTCCGGCTTTAGCTACTTTCTGGATACTGGGTTCGCCGTAGAGTTGGGCGAGCTGGTTCATTCTTCGCCGCCACACACCGTCTTCTTGCACACCGCCAAAGATGGTCCTAAGCACCCGTCTCTCGAATACTCCGAGTGCTTGCAAGTCCTCCTCGAGCATTGTCATGTACAAGCAATGTGTCATGTACAAGACGCTTATAAGACCGGTTGTCCTCTACGGACATGAAACATGGACAATGCTCGAGAACTGGAACTAATTACCTTGATAGATAAAATAATTTATAAACATAATAATTGTTTAATTAAGTGAATAGCTTTCTAAGAAAATCATACCCATAAAATTTCAATTATTGCTGATAACACTCTTATGTCGATGACATACTCACGCGAGTGCATGTGCGAACGCGTCCAAGACAAAAGAATTCACACACCCTCTTGCTGATATTCTGCTTCAATAGGGCTTGGACGCGCTCCACATCGCTCAGCTGTTTCAGATGTTCCTTCAATTGTTGTCAATGTACTACGTAAGACTGGCAAACATTTATGGCACGCTGCTTTTTCGAAGCTTTGCTACCAAATTCGTTATAAGCTCACGATGGTATTAAAAGCTGTTGTGAAATTATTACGTAACATATGAAGGACCCCCGCATGTGCCATGATCAAAGCATATTTAAATTTTTAATAAAATCGTACAGAAAATTGAACAAAAAAATTTTTTTTTGTGCGTA
This sequence comes from Armigeres subalbatus, assembly GCF_024139115.2. NCBI lineage: Eukaryota > Metazoa > Arthropoda > Insecta > Diptera > Culicidae > Armigeres > Armigeres subalbatus. Next base: position 197,169,006 of record NC_085139.1, read on the forward strand.
CTATCGAGGTAAAATGTACGCACTATCGAGGTATGCCTGTAGTTCATTGTGACATTTGCAACACCTGGTCAATGCTGGGTTTCTTATACATCAATAAAGAGCAATAAAAATTAAGAAAATAAGAAAGAAAAGCAACCAAATTGATAAAATTTTCCATGAACTTCAAACGCTTTTAAAGAAGGGGTAATCTATGGAAAAATGCTTAAATTTATTGCTTTTTTAAATCCTTTAATAGATTAATTTTTGTTTTTCAATGCTTTTTATTGATTTTTTCATGGAAAGGTTTTAATTTTTGGCTTAAAAAATATTTATTTTGTTGAAAATTTTGTAATTATTTTTTTCTAATTTTGATTTATTTATGGAATGTTTGTATTTTTTCCGTGGAACATTTTGATTTCTTTATGGAAAATTCTTCTTTTATGTTTGCAATTTTTGGTTTCAAAGTGCTAATTTATTTTTGTTTTGTGGAAAATTCTTAATTGTTTATGGAAATTTGACATTATTTGTAGAAAATTTAATATTTTTTATTGTTAATACCATGATTTCTTTATTGGAAATTTCCTAATTGTTATGGAAATTTTTTAAAATTTGTTAGGCTGAGTTTTCGTGTCAGTCGATATCGTATCTTAGAACATCGACTCATAAAAGGTTGTAGCTTGTGAAAGTAAGAAATGAAATCGCATCGGCTCAATGGACCTGCTTCTATGCTTAGCGATACACGGATACATCGTTCAGGACTTGGTTGATCGGGTCGTTTCAAAACTCCGTAATATCATGTCTTAGGACATTTTGTTTCTTGACATGATTTTTGATACTTTGGAGGATATGTACTTCTGAGTATTTTGTCCTATGACACCCGAAAAAAGTACGACTTTTTAGTTCTTTCTATGAAAATCTATGAATCTATATTGAAGGCATAATGAAGAGAGTTTTGAAATTCTGGATTAAACTTGTATGCTCTTAGAAAAACCTTCAGTTCAGTTCAGATGCTTCGCTGAGGTTAATATATCTTAAGAATTTCCAGTACCTTCAGAGCTACGGAATATCCCAAATACTCTTAGGAATCTATAGGGATATTCAGTGATGAACTTCATAACTATTTCAAAAAAATCACCAATAAAGAAATAAAAAAATAAAAAAAAATAAAGGAATATTTTGGAATAATTCTAAACCATTACAAATTTTTCTCGACTTTTTTATAACATATTCGCAAGTCCACATTTTTTGTATCCTCCTAATGCATCGAAGATGTGCGAGTTCTAGATATACTAATTCCTGATGCACATACAACATGATTTATTTATTATCAGACTAAGGCCGGAGTGGCCTGTGCTGCACATGAAAGACTTCTTTGTTCAGCTCGGTCCATGGCTGCACTTCGCCAACCACACAGTCTGCGGAGGGTCCGCAAATCGTCCTCCACCTGATCGATCCACATTGCCCGCTGTGCACCTCGCCTTCTTGTTCCCGTCGGATCGTTGTCGAGAACCATTTTCACCGGATTACTGTCCGACATTCTGGCTACGTGCCCGGCCCACTGCAGTCTTCCGATTTTCGCGGTGTGAACGATGGATGGTTCTCCCAACAGCTGATGCAACTCGTGGTTCATTCGCCTCCTCCACGTACCGTCCGTCATCTGCACCCCACCATAGATGGTACGCAACACTTTCCTTTCAAAAACTCCCAGTGCGCGTTGGTCCTCCACGATCATCGTCCAGGTCTCGTGTCCGTAGAGAACTACCGGTCTTATAAGCGTTTTGTAGATAGTCAGTTTGGTGCGGCGGCGAACTCTATTCGATCGGAGCGTCTTGCGGAGTCCAAAGTACGTACGATTTCCAGCCACTATACGCCTCCGAATTTCTCTGCTGGTATCGTTATCGGCGGTCACCAGTGAGCCCAAGTACACGAATTCTTCAGCCACCTCGATTTCGTCACTACCGATAGAAACTCGTGGTGGGTGGCTCACATTGACCTCTCTTGAGCCTTTTCCTATCATGTACTTCGTCTTCGACGTGTTGATGACTAGTCCAATCCGTTTAGCTTCGCTTTTCAGTCTGATGCAGGCTTCCTCCATCCTCTCAAAGTTACGCGCCATGATATCAATGTCGTCGGCGAAACCAAATAACTGGACGGACTTCGTGAAAATCGTACCACTCGTGTCAATCCCTGCCATTCGTATTACTCCCTCCAAAGCGATGTTAAATAGCAGACACGAAAGACCATCACCTTGCCGTAACCCTCTACGCGTTTCGAAGGGACTCGAGAATGCCCCTGAAACTTGAACTACGCACATCACCCGATCCATCGTCGCCTTGATCAACCGTAGGGGAGAACGGTCCAAAATGCACCCCTTAAGCTTTTTCGATGTTTTCGCCCATATAAACAAGAATACCCAACCATTTCAACGTATAGGTGCAAAATTTACAAACCCAGCTACATTTCACAATGATCTCCTGTTCAAAACAATAAGGTTTTCATTACTTTCTAACGCATTTAAAAAATGTTTTAAAAACAGGCCTGGGGCAAAACGCCCGAATGGTGGTCTAAAATGACTCAATTGCATGTAAAATGATGGTGAACGCATGGTTGTTTGTATTTTCTTAATGTATTGAACTGCAATCTTACGGATGTGGTGAAAGAATAGCAAATCATTAAATTTGAGTGAATATGAAGGGATTTTGCATATTTTTTCCAATGGAGCTCAATGATGGATAGTCAATTATGAATTGTAATGGTAATATTCGTTCATAAATGTACTACAACAGGTGATATGAGTGATTTTATGAGTGAGGCCATTTTGCCCCAGGGGTGCATTTTGGACCGTTCTCCCCTATCAGTTTATCCGGAAATCCGTTTTCGTGCATTCGCTGCCATAGCTGCCATAGCTGGTCCCGATCGATTGTATCATATGCGGCTTTGAAGTCGATAAATAGATGATGTATGGGCACGTTGTATTCGCGGCATTTCTGCAATACCTGACGTACGGCGAACACCTGGTCTGTGGTAGAGCATTCATCCATAAATCCCGCCTGGTACAGCCCCACGAACTCTCTTGCAATTGGTGCTAGTCGACGTTATAAAATTTGGGAGAGTACCTTGTAGGCGGCGTTCAGCAATGTGATTACGCGGTAGTTGCTACAATCCAGCTTATCGCCCTTTTTGTAGATGGGACACACGACACGACGAGGTTCATTACCATACCGCCACCGTTGTCTGTCACATCGCCTGCCGCTACCTTTGGACCACCTCACGCTCGTTTGTAAGAAGGTTCGTGTTTATGTCATTACACTATCGGGCTGTGGCACGTGAACGATTTAACTTCTCATAGAACTTTTGAACTGGCGCTTTTTCCTCCGGAAAATCGAGTTTTGTCTGTTCCGCGCCCGTTTGTATCGTGCCTCGTTCACCCTCGTGCGGTGTTGCAGCAATCTCGCCCATGCTGCATTCTTCTCTTCAACTATCTGCTCACATTCGCTGCGCGTAGCTACTCTTCCGTTGGGAGTGCCACTTCCAGCTGCTGCGCGTAGTCTTGGGCTAGTCTACCGTATTGTAGCCGCCCAATGTTTAGTCGCGGCGGACGACTCCGACGCGTGTTGTACACCGTCGAGAGTTTTGAGCGCAGACATACTGCAACGAGGTAGTGGTCGGATGCAATATTCGCACTGCGGTAAGTGCGTACGTTCGTGATATCGGAGAAGAATTTACCGTCGATAAGATCGTGGTCGATTTGGTTTTCCGTTACTTGATTAGGTGATTTCCATGTGGCCTTGTGGATATTCTTACGGGGGAAGAATGTGTTTCGGACTACCATGCTTCCCTTCTTTCTTTTTCCTTCTCCCTTCTTCTTTCTTTCTTCTTGCTTCTTCTTTGTTATTTCTTCTTTCTTTTTATTTTTTATTTATTCTTTCTTCCTTCTTCCTTCTTCTTTCGTACTTCTTTTTTCTTTTTTTCCTTATTCCTTCTATCTTCTTATTTCTTCTTCTTTTTTTCTTTTTCCTTCTTATTTCTTCCTTTTCCCATCTTCCTTCTCCCTTCTTCTTTTTTCCTTCTTTCTTCTTCCTTTCTTTTTCCTCCTTCTTATGGCCCTTTTCCTTCTTTTCTCATCTTTCTTTCTTCTTTCTCCTTCCTTCTTTTATCTTCCTCCTTCCTTCTTCTTTCTTCCTTTTTCCTTCTTATTTCTTCCTTTTTTCCATCTTCCATCAAGAAAAAAGAAGAAGAAGGAAGTTGGAAAAAGGAAGAATTTTCCAACTTCCTTCTTCTTCTTTTTTCTTCTTCTCTCGTATACTAAGTATTAAAACTAATTTTAAAACCGAATTTCTGATAGAATTTTGTTTTTCAAAAACTGCTGCATTGCATAATGAATGCAAATAAATGTGAATTGATGGAAATAACATACATACGTTTTATGACACACGAGAAAGGCACTATCACTTCTAGGTGGATTATTTAGGGTTTTTTTTATTTCAAAACTTTTTACAACAATGGGTACCCAGTGAAACATATTCTCTAAGGTATATTACCTCTATTTTTCCTAGGACAATTTTTTAACTAGTTCGAGTCAGAGTTCTTAAGTTAATGAATTTTTGTGGAAAAAATATAATTTTGTGGAATGCTTTGTAATTGCTTATTGCTAATATTGATGTATTTATGGAAATGGTTGTTTTTTTCAATGGAAATTTTGATTTCTCTATGGAAAACTCTGAAGTACAAAAATTGATACACAAAAATTTCCAAAAAAAAATCATATATGCAGGGCACTAGTGATACACAATGTCAGGTCACTTGTCTGGAATGCGGTTGAAATATTAAAGTTCGGAATAGGTGTGACGCTCAATCGGATTTTCACTCTATGGATGACGTCGGAAGACACAATTCGTTTACTCAAATTATCGCACTCATCCACCCTGCACGCAGTCGACGATCAATTATCGTGACGGGAATGGAACACGAGAACATTTATTCGATTTCAGCTAAGATTAGAACCCACTTAAAGTCCCCATTCATCACATTCCTCTGCAGCGCACACCGTATCGGAGAGCGAACGATTCCCAGCTCGAACAATTGAACCAAAAAAGCATCACTGTAATTTGGCTGCGTTTCAATCTTTCGAAACGAGCACTTCCACCCTGTTCGCATTCGGCCCACGTGAGAAGCGAACGAGTGCGCCAAGCTCTTCCAGTAGTGGATGATTCAAATGTTACGTAATTCAAATGATGATAATTTTGATGTACCAAAGTAACGAAAATCGTTATCGCCCCATTATTATGTTTTATCTAACAACATATAACGACACGGTTAACCTCATCCCCCTTAGCGCGTCATGTAATATTTAAACAAACCCCATCGAACCGACGAATGATGGGTACCATTGCGGAGATAGGTCAGGCAACGAGCGAAGTCAAATGTGCCAGATTTATGACGACAACACATTTTCAGTATTTTTAACTGCATCGCACTGCCAGAATTCGAAATTTCTGCCATCAGAGCGCCCCACCGACCGTTTCCAATGCACTGTGCCCTTTGACGGCATTTCCCCTTCGTCACGCCGCCGATGACGGTGGGTAGGAAGTTTTGCCAATTCCGGTTGAATCGCACCGAACGGTCGGTTTGGTGGTGCCGTGGTATTCAATGACTGAGTAAGAGTATTTGATGCTTTCGAGAGGGCTCCCGCTGCTGCCTTCGGCACGCCCCTGCTCGTGGCAAGACCGTTTCTGGGTCGAATACTCCACGGATTGCAACCCATTTATGGGCGACAGGATATGGTTCGATGCGATTTTATTCCTGCCATGAACGTCCTCGACAGTAGCAGCGAGCGAGCGCGCAGCCAGCAGTCGCTTACTCGAGCTCGAGTGAGACATATGAGAAGCTCCTCCGCATCGCCCAACACGACAACGGCCATCAAAGCACAAAAGTTCGTTTGTTCCAGTGCCAGCGCAGAATAACGGCATGAACCATGGATCGATATCCGGATTTGGGAACGCTTTTTTGCCAGGTTCTTTAAACGTTTGACACAGTCTCCAAACTGTGTGTTGCATGCCTCCCCACTCGTTACAAGCCACGTCACGCCACGCCATCCGTTCTCCCGGGGACTCTGACCCAGTTGGGGTATCTTCCGCCGAGAGCAGCTGCCGAGTGTCGGGACCATTCATCAAGCCAGAACGATAGCATTTTTTGGAGGCTGTAACTCATGTCGTGCTGCTTCTTGTACACTAGCTGGCTGGCTGACTGCTTTCTCGACACTCCGTTGTACGTAGTTTGCCATTATTGAACGATAGACAGTCTCGTCCGCCGCGACACGGTGGAAGATTTACGCACTGGTGACAAAAGTGCGCTACGTGGAACCGTCCCGACCGAACCTCCCTTGGTCCCAACGGTGCTAGCCGGCATTGATCTTTGCCTGTAAAATTGGCTGCCGTGTTTTCTCTCGTTTTGTATGGCGCTTGCTGCTATCTCAGCAAGTGGGTAATCTCCTGGGACAACTATCGAGTGTGGTTGAGCTTATGGGGTTTATTTTATCGCCAGATTAGGTCGATGTCTCGATGGTAGCCTTGTGTGGCAGATATTGTGGAGTGGGATGTACATTCCGTTCAAACTGATTGCATGGATTACATTTTTTAATTCGTTTGTGAAGTAAAACAACTATTTGGTTGAAGTTCTGTGGATTTGATATTTTTGTCGGAAGCTAGATTTCTGAATTCTTTCAAATATTAGGTAATCTTACTGTCAGAAAATTGTTTTTTTAGAATATGAAGCTTGAATTATAATTGCATTGGGGGGTCCCGTAGCGTAGTTGGCTACACGTTCGCCTTATAAGCGAATGGTCATGGGTTCGATTCCCAGGGTTTGGTGGAGGAAACCCTCGTCAGTCGCCGGATGCGCAGCCCATGCGGTGGCGTTTTGGGAGACGCTCCTATCGTCATGGCTGCCTGATGACGACTGACACTTGTTCTTCTCGGAGGCATTCCTCCAACGTACCCGGATAAAATGGCAACAGAACAATGCAACGATCATTGGATACACGACATGGACAAACGGACACAATGAACTCACGATGAGATGGATTGGCAACGACAACAATAATGGCAATGGAAATCTAAAAATAGATTCTGTGTGGATTCTGCAAAGCAGAATACCACAGTAGATCTCGGCACAGTAGCGGTTAAGTAACACAGAGTGCCTAAATAAATAAATAAAGGAAAAAAAAATTATAATTGCATGCGTACAGCGTTGTTTACATTCGCTGGCATCTTAAAAACAAAGTGTTCTATAATATGTTTATTTGCCATCAATCTGAAATGCAGTTTATTTTCTTATAAGCAAAACTTTTTAAGATTGGATATCACATGGCGGCTCGAAAGTTTAGATCCTAACAATGGTATTCAAGTATTAATATCTACAATTGGTTGATTCTGACATCTGACATCTAATTGAATATTGAGAAAGTCGTTAAGTGTTCCATAGGTGTGGAGGATGTGTACAAAAGTTAATGTCCTATCATCGATCGGGGCTTGTTCGATGGTATCTACACTTTTATATTCACATGAACTGATTAATTATACAAATTTTCTCTCTTTCTATTGCATTTACAGGTATGTGTGGTTATCATGCCCTTGGGATACGAAATTTGGCAAAAGTTTTAGTAACGAATAGAAAAATCTTCTACAACAGCACACCAAAGGCAAATTCCAGGTAATTAGAACATTGTTGTGAGAAGCACAACCAGTATCTCATAGCAAAGGTTTGTTTTCTTCTTAATAAAGTATTGTTAACACTGGGGGAATCGATCAATAAGAAATTACTCCGAAAAGTGCAACGCACAACTGTTATTTGCTTTATAACGTTTCGATTCCGTGATGATTGTCCTTAAACATTTTCTTCGGTGTTGCTTATAAACTGCCCAAGCAGCACCACTCGTTTCTTAGTGAATTTTAACAACTGTGGTGTGACTAATTAAAGGTCTGATTTATGTTCAGCGCGTCGTTTGTAACAAAAAAAAACCGCAAAAGGTAGAGTCTATTTGCAACATCTTGCGGCTACAATGAAAATAAAAAACGAAATCCAACTGGAAATTGAACCATGAACCTTTGGATTTGCAACTTTCAATTCTAACCATCACACCACCAATTCTATATAGAGCCTCTGCAAATAAGTACGCCGTATGAACAACTCGGGACTGATAAACATAAAAGTACTGCTCACCCGAGCACAAAGGGTTTTGCATCATATCAGAAACATTGTGGCAACGGCAAAGTACCAAACTATCATTATTTGTGCAACTATTTTGTTTTGTTTCTGATATGACACATATTGAATCCAATAATCAAAGAAGTTGTTTGTGAAGCAGATTACGACGTCAGTGGAACGAACGCAAAAGGAATATTGTGTTTTTCTGAAACTGAAAATTTGCTTTAATGAGATTTGATGTATTTCCAGAATCGTTACTGCAATTAATTAGCAATAAGTCAAGGTCCACCACACCTTACATCAGGGCAAAAATCAAATCCGTAAACATTCTGTAAGACTCTAATTTTGTGGCCCCGGAACCGTTCAGTTCCTGAAGGGAACTGGCCTAAACCCCTAGCTGCTGGTCTAGCCACGGCAGCCGTCTGGGGTGGGCGCAGAAGGCCTCTTTTGTTCCGGGTCTCAGGGTCACTGGTGTGGGGAGGTTTTCGGGAGCGTGAAGGCCTAACTGTGATTTTTTTTAATTTTAACAAAGACTTTTATTCAAACGGCGAATAACACTTACGGGTGGATGAATAGCAGGAGGCCGTCGGCTGTACGATTAGGTAGCCGGCGGGTGGCTAGGTGGCGAGGTGGGCGACGGGTTGCCGAACGGCGATGAACGATTTGGTAGACGGGTCGCGTTGCGGAATGCGGCCGCCGGGAAGCTGTTCAGTGATGCGGCCAACGGATGATCGAGGTGGCCGTCGAGCAGTTGATCGATGCGGGAGCCAACGGATGGCTAAGTGGCGATGCGGCTAGTGGGCGATAAAGCCGCCACCGGGCGATGACGTGGCCAACACTTTGCCAGACAGTGATGCAGCCAACGGGGTGGTAAAGCGGCAGCCGGTTCTTGGTCGACACTATGGCCAACTGGTCGTCGGACGATGATTCAGCCGAAGTAAGCGGTAAAGCGGCAACCGGTTCTTGGTCGACACTATGGCCAACTGGTCGTCGGACGATGATGCAGCCGACGGGTGCCTTGGCGGGAACGTAGCTGACGGGTTCTTAGCGGTGGTGCAGCCGGCGGGTGGCTTGACGGTGGCCTAGCGGGCCACGAGTCCTGAATCGCTGGTGGGAGGCCGGGCGTGGATCTAGCCGACGTGTGTTTGAATGATGCGGTCGTACCAGCAATGGCGGCCAACAGCCGACAGGAGTGTTAATGTGGCCGAACAGGGAAAATGTAACCGGGGTAGCGTTCCGGTTTACCCACTAAGGGTGGTCGGATAGAAAAAACGCTGGTGTGGAAATTCCCAACCAGATAGCTGCGATGACGTGGCAGTCAAATGACCCGGTTGTTAGCGTCGCTGGTGGAAAGGCACGCCGAAAATCACTTTTAAAAATACAAGCACTACTTTCAACCATCAAACCACAAGACAGACTCCTCACCAATCGCCCTGGGTTTGCTTGACTCTCTTCTGGCTTGGGTACTCATTCTTCACAAGCGCGCGTTTGGTCTTTCCTCCTATCCTTCAATCACACGGGTGGAGGTTGCTCACTCGCCTGGTTTGCGTTTCGATCACCCACCCCATAAATTTAAATTCACCGTTTGAAAAATCAAAAGAACTTCACGCTTTAGTTATTTAAGTGTGATTATTAAATGTTACCGCTGGTAACAATTCATTGGACTGAAACGCAGCTGAACATTGCAGCAGATGCAGACCCAGTGGCTGATGGCGGCGTGGCCTCCTTAGAGAAATGAAAAATCTTGACCAAAATCAAAATGAGTTCCAGGAGAAACTTACAGAGAAATTACAGGCTGGCTCGTATCCGGAAAAGGAATTTCTGGCGTAAATTCCGGAAGGGTTCCTGACGGAACTTCAAAAGGAGTTCCTGGCGAAACTTCAGAAGGAGTTCATGGCGGAATACCCGAAGGAGATCTTGGCAGAAATTACGAAGAAGTTCGTGGCGGAACTTCCGAAGATTTTTTTAGAGGAACTTGCGAAACTCCCGAAAAAATTCTTTGCAGAAAGTCCGGAGGAGTTCCGCAGGAGTTCCTGACGGAACTTCCGAAGGAGTTCCTGACGGAACTTCCGAAGGAGTTCCTGACGGAACTTCCGAAGGAGTTCCTGACGGAACTTCCGAAGGAGTTCCTGACGGAACTTCCGAAGGAGTCCCTGACGGAACTTCCGAAGGAGTCCCTGACGGAACTTCCGAAGGAGTCCTTGACGGAACTTCCGAAGGAGTCCCTGACGGAACTTCCGAAGGAGTCCCTGACGGAACTTCCGAAGGAGTCCCTGACGGAACTTCCGAAGGAGTCCCTGACGGAACTTCCGAAGGAGTCCCTGACGGAACTTCCGAAGGAGTCCCTGACGGAACTTCCGAAGGAGTCCCTGACGGAACTTCCGAAGGAGTCCCTGACGGAACTTCCGGAGGAGTTCCTGACGGAACTTCCGGAGGAGTTCCTGACAGAACTTCCGGAGAAGTTCCTGACGGAACTTCCGGAGGAGTTCCTGTAGGAACTTCCGGAGGAGTTCCTGACGGAACTTCCGGAGGAGTTCCTGACGGAACTTCCGGAGGAGTTCCTGATGGAACTTCCGGAGGAGTTCCTGATGGAACTTCCGGAGGAGTTCCTGACGGAGCTTCCGGAGGAGTTCCTGACGGAGCTTCCGGAGGAGTTCCTGACGGAACTTCCGGAGGAGTTCCTGACGGAACTTCCGGAGGAGTTCCTGACGGAACTTCCGGAGGAGTTCCTGACGGAACTTCCGGAGGAGTTCCTGACGGAACTTCCGGAGGAGTTCCTGACGGAACTTCCGGAGGAGTTCCTGACGGAACTTCCGGAGGAGTTCCTGACGGAACTTCCGGAGGAGTTCCTGACGGAACTTCCGGAGGAGTTCCTGACGGAACTTCCGGAGGAGTTCCTGACGGAACTTCCGGAGGAGTTCCTGACGGAACTTCCGGAGCAGTTCCTGACGGAACTTCCGGAGGAGTTCCTGAAGGAACTTCCGGAGGAGTTCCTGACGGAACTTCCGGAGGAGTTCCTGACGGAACTTCCGGAGGAGTTCCTGACGGAACTTCCGGAGGAGTTCCTGACGGAACTTCCGGAGGAGTTCCTGACGGAACTTCCGGAGGAGTTCCTAACGGAACTTCCGGAGGAGTTCCTAACGGAACTTCCGGAGGAGTTCCTGACGGAACTTCCAGAGGAGTTCCTGACGGAACTTCCGGAGGAGTTCCTGACGGAACTTCCGGAGAAGTTCCTGACGGAACTTCCTAACGAGTTCCTGACGGAACTTCCGAACGAGTTCCTGACGGAACTCAAAAATACGTAACCTGGCCATTTTAACGCAATGATCAGTTGGTTGTTCTTTGTACGGCCCTACTTTTCAAATGTAGCTTGGCCTGCTTTTCTACCATTTAATTGGCATTTGCTCAGTTGATAATTCTTAATCGTATGTGACAAAAGATCAATGGATTCACTATTCCCAAGGAAACAAAAATGTTTCCCACCCGTAAAAATACTGGATTAGATCGAGAATAGAACTCGCCATCTCTCGATTGGAAATCCTACACCTTTGCTCGCAAGGCGAACTGGAGATCAAGTAGTTAGATGGTTAGTGAGTTTGTATTACAATCAAGTTTGAATCTGAAATACAAATCGAATTTGTAATGTAACTAAGAAAAATTTATGTCGAAAAGTTTGAAGATACACGAAAAAATAGATAGCAGTTTAATGAAGAAGTAGAAACAAAGAAGCAGAAAGAAAATGAAATGATGATGCAGAGAGAAACACTTAGATAGGATTTCATAATGATTGGTCAATTTACGCAAAATGAGTCTTATCAATACATAAGAAAGGCTGCCTGGCCACTAGCTGGATGAATTGGGGTTTTATGGTAATATTGGTTCTTCTGAAGAAATCACTCAATGCAAATCTTCCGTTGATCAATGTTTCTTCTATTTTGAATAATGCTCAGAAGTATCTTATTCGGTTGGCATCGGTTCTCCGAAAATGACTTCATCGCATAATTCGACTGTGAACCGCCGAAAGTTTATCGGAAAACGATAAAACTCAGAAGCACTTCAATTCGAGTTGTTCGTTATCAAAACAATCCATTCTGAGAGAAATATAACTTCCCGAGCTCTCACAGCCAACTGTCGTTACTTGCAAAAATTAGCATTTTTTTTATAAATTTCGATTTTCAACCATAGCATGTGTTGCCTCACCTCGAATCGATCGGTTCGCGGAAAGTAAAGCACCTGCAAGCGTGAGCTAAATATATGGGTATTGGCACAAATTGACGACTAACGAGCCGTCAGCGAAAAATAGAAATAAACGAGCAAAAAATGCGGGGCGCAAAAAGCTGAAAGATTTTTTCCCTTCCACTGACGAAAAAAAAGAGCGCAGAATGAAGGAAACGGAAAAAAATCGGAAACTTACTCTCCTCGCGGTACAACAAAGTTTCACAATAAAAGAGGAAACTTTCCCCCTCGAAAGTTTTTTTTTACAGTTTTCCCCTCAATCAAGGCCGATCGACGCAATCCACGTCGTTGTCGCCGTCCTTCAGCTGGGGGGTCGCATCGGTAGGTGAGGTGCTAAGAAAATTTCAAAGCTTGAAGTACCTACTGGCAGTGGCCGTTATTGTTGCTATGGGCTTCATTTTTCTTCGTTAAGTTTGTTTTTTCCTGGGCTTTTTCTTTCCTCCGAACAACCGGAGACCACGTTCCGGCCATGAATTGAAGGCATCGTTTGTTTTTGGTTGACCAAATGTTTGGAACAACTTTTAGTGTACCTTTGGTAAATCCCACAGTTTTCCGGCTTGTGATGGCGACGGAGCTCTGAAGTTTGGTCCCCTTTATGCTGCCGGATGAATGCCGTGATTGATGTTTCTGGCCTCTTGTGGGTTTTACAGTGGATGCTTGAAGAATACCAACTCATTTCGAACTTTGAATGGTGCTGGAAAGTACAAGCCTAACTATATATAAATTTTTATTTTCAATTATTGCGAGGGTAAAATGATCTTTTGTTTTGGTGGCGGTGTGGTGCAATATGTGTGTTGTGTGTGCTAAACCTTCTCAAAATTCCCGAAGGGATTCTGGTCGAATCCCCGAAGGGATTCTGGTCGAATCCCCGAAGGAATTGTGGTCGAATCCCCGAAGGGATTCTGGTCGAATCCCCGAAGGGATTCTGGTCGAATCCCCGAAGGGATTCTGGTCGAATCCCCGAAGGGATTCTGGTCGAATCACCGAAGGGATTCTGGTCGAATCCCCGAAGGGATTCTGGTCGAATCCCCGAAGGGATTCTGGTCGAATCCCCGAAGGGATTCTGGTCGAATCCCGAAGGGATTCTGGTCGAATCCCCGAAGGGATACTGGTCGAATCCCCGAAGGGATTCTGGTCGAATCCCCGAAGGATTCTGGTCGAACTCGAAGGGATTCTGGTCGAACTCGAAGGATTCTGGTCGAACTCGAAGGATTCTGGTCGAACTCGAAGGATTCTGGTCGAATCCCCGAAGGATTCTGGTCGAATCCCCGAAGGATTCTGGTCGAACTCGAAGGATTCTGGTCGAATCCCCGAAGGGATTCTGGTCGAATCCCCGAAGGATTCTGGTCGAATCCCCGAAGGGATTCTGGTCGAACTCCCGAAGGATTCTGGTCGAATCCCCGAAGGATTCTGGTCGAACTCCCGAAGGATTCTGGTCGAACCCCGAAGGATTCTGGTCGAATCCCCGAAGGATTCTGGTCGAACTCGAAGGATTCTGGTCGAATCCCCGAAGGATTCTGGTCGAACTCGAAGGGATTCTGGTCGAACTCGAAGGGATTCTGGTCGAATCCCCGAAGGGATTCTGGTCGAATCCCCGAAGGATTCTGGTCGAACTCGAAGGATTCTGGTCGAATCCCCGAAGGATTCTGGTCGAACTCGAAGGATTCTGGTCGAATCCCCGAAGGGATTCTGGTCGAATCCCGAAGGATTCTGGTCGAATCCCCGAAGGATTCTGGTCGAATCCCGAAGGGATTCTGGTCGAATCCCCGAAGGATTCTGGTCGAATCCCCGAAGGGATTCTGGTCGAATCCCCGAAGGATTCTGGTCGAATCCCCGAAGGATTCTGGTCGAACTCGAAGGGATTCTGGTCGAATCCCCGAAGGATTCTGGTCGAATCCCCGAAGGATTCTGGTCGAATCCCGAAGGATTCTGGTCGAATCCCCGAAGGATTCTGGTCGAATCCCGAAGGGATTCTGGTCGAATCCCCGAAGGATTCTGGTCGAACTCGAAGGATTCTGGTCGAATCCCCGAAGGATTCTGGTCGAACTCGAAGGATTCTGGTCGAATCCCGAAGGATTCTGGTCGAACTCGAAGGATTCTGGTCGAATCCCCGAAGGGATTCTGGTCGAACTCGAAGGATTCTGGTCGAACTCGAAGGATTCTGGTCGAATCCCCGAAGGGATTCTGGTCGAACTCGAAGGGATTCTGGTCGAATCCCCGAAGGATTCTGGTCGAATCCCCGAAGGATTCTGGTCGAACTCGAAGGATTCTGGTCGAATCCCCGAAGGATTCTGGTCGAATCCCCGAAGGATTCTGGTCGAATCCCCGAAGGATTCTGGTCGAATCTCGAAGGATTCTGGTCGAACTCGAAGGATTCTGGTCGAATCCCCGAAGGGATTCTGGTCGAATCCCCGAAGGATTCTGGTCGAATCCCCGAAGGATTCTGGTCGAACTCGAAGGATTCTGGTCGAATCCCCGAAGGGATTCTGGTCGAATCCCGAAGGATTCTGGTCGAATCCCCGAAGGATTCTGGTCGAATCCCCGAAGTGATTCTGGTCGAATCCCCGAAGGATTCTGGTCGATTCCCCGAAGGGATTCTGGTCGAATCCCCGAAGGGATTCTGGTCGAATCCCGAAGGATTCTGGTCGAATCCCCGAAGGATTCTGGTCGAATCCCCGAAGGGATTCTGGTCGAATCCCCGAAGGATTCTGGTCGAATCCCCGAAGGATTCTGGTCGAACTCGAAGGGATTCTGGTCGAACTCGAAGGATTCTGGTCGAATCCCCGAAGGATTCTGGTCGAACTCGAAGGATTCTGGTCTAATCCCGAAAGGATTCTGGTCGAATCCCCGAAAGGATTCTGGTCGAATCCCCGAAGGAATTCTGGTCGAATCCCCGAAGGATTCTGGTCGAACTCGAAGGGATTCTGGTCGAACTCGAAGGGATTCTGGTCGAATCCCCGAAGGATTCTGGTCGAATCCCCGAAGGGATTCTGGTCGAACTCGAAGGATTCTGGTCTAATCCCCGAAAGGATTCTGGTCAGAACTCGAAGGATTCTGGTCGAATCCCGGAAGGGATTCTGGTCGAATCCCGGAAGGGATTCTGGTCGAATCCCGGAAGGGATTCTGGTCGAATCCCTGACGGGATTCTGGTCGAATCCCGGAAGGGATTCTGGTCGAATCCCGGAAGGGATTCTGGTCGAATCACGGAAGGGATTCTGGTCGAATCACGGAAGGGATTCTGGTCGAATCCCGGAAGGGATTCTGGTCGAATCCCGGAAGGGATTCTGGTCGAATCCCGGAAGGGATTCTGGTCGAATCCCGGAAGGGATTCCGCTCGAATCCCCGAACGGAGTATGGACGAATCCCCGAAGGGATGCTGGTCGAATCCCCGATGGGATTCTGGTCGAATACCCGATGGGATTCTGGTCGAATCTACGATGGGGTTCTGGTCGAATCCCCGATGGGACTCTGGTTGACTCTGGTCGAATCCCCGAAGGGATTCTGGTCGAATCCCCGAAGGGATTCTGGTCGAATCCCCGAAGGGATTCTGGTCGAATCCCCGAAGGGATTCTGGTCGAATCCCCGAAGGGATGCTGGTCGAATCCCCGAAGGGATGCTGGTCGAATCCCCGAAGGGATTCTGGTCGAATCCCCGAAGGGATTCTGGTCGAATCCCCGAAGGGATTCTGGTCGAATCCCCGAAGGGATTCTGGTCGAATCCCCGAAGGGATTCTGGTCGAATCCCCGAAGGGATTCTGGTCGAATCCCCGAAGGGATTCTGGTCGAAATTATTATTAGCTAGAAAAAATATAATTGATAACAGTGCTCCCGAAGTCATGTACGGACAATTGGACATATAGACGGTGTAAGTTATACTAAACATACGAGGACCAACAACAAACATATTTTCCCCTTGAAAAGACACTATCGAAACATCGGGTAAATAATAAACTTGTAAAAATTGTAAGACTAAGTAACCATTCTATAAATATCATATATGTTAATTAAAATAGTTATCCGAGGAACCTGTAGAATTTTTCTGGGATAATTTCAAAAACATTTCACTTTGAGAACCAAAAAAAAACATTAGGAAGAAATCAAAAGTAGCTTTCCAGAGAAGTGCAAAAGTATTTCGAAAATTTTTGGAGGAATTTTTAACGCAATTCTGAAGACTGCAGTAATGTGGAAACGAATTTTCCGTGAAATTTAAGGAAAGCTTGTTTTCAAAATTCAGAAATTTAGTAAATCTTTTTATGGGATTCACAAAAAAAATATGAAAGTTTTCTGAGATCTGTAGAAGTTTTTTTGTTTTTTTATGAATTTTAAAAGAATTTCGCGCGGAATTTCAAAATAATTTTCAGTGTAAATCCTGAAGAAAGTTCCATACATATTCAGAAGACTTTCAATGAAAACTTTCAATAGTGAAATTCAGGAAAATTTTTTTTGGGAAATGCGACGGATTTGTTCGGTTAATTGAATAATAATTTGCGGAAAACTGGAAGATCTCATTTACTAGAAGTTTTTGAATAGTAGTAGAATATAAGCTGTTTAGCATGCCTAATAGCCAATAGCTGCGTATGAGACACAAAGAGCAGCCTCTAGACCACCGATCGCTTGGGCTTGACGACCCCTCCCCAGCTGTCTGCGAGTCAGGGAGAACTGCCTAGGGCGTGGTGGGATTTAGCAGTGGGCTCTGCTAAAATCCCTCCCAAAAAACCACAAGTGCCCGTAAGCGGACTCTATCAAAGCGACTGTGTGCCGCTTCAAAAGCACAAGCCCAGGGAGGGAGTGCCAACTGGCATGTGGAGTGTCCCTACTTCGGTAGGGTAGTGCGTGAGCTGCTTCGGCAGGGAGTGAGTGATCTGTTTGTGCTGAGGCAGGAGTGTCATAGCGAGTCGCCGCCGCTATGGCAGCCTCGAAGCGCAGCAGAAGTCTGAGTATGGACTGCACATGCTAAGGTAAGAGTGTCGTAGCGTAGCTACCGCTATCGACACCTCGAGGCATGGCAGTGTAGTGTTAGAATAAGTTGTGGAGTGTACCTACTTCGGTAGGGTAGCGCGTGAGCTGCTTCGGCAGGGAGTGAGTGATCTGGTTGTGCTGAGGCAGGAGTGTCATAGCGTGTCTCCGCCGCTATTGTCACCTCAAAGCGCAGCAGAAGTCTGAGTATGGACTGCACATGCTGAGGCAGGAGTCGAGGTATCCCCGCGACACCCCTGAGGCATTGCAGTGGAGTGTTAGAGTGAGCACCCGAATAAGGGTCACATGGAGCGAATGGTCTTTGGAGAAGCTGCTTCGGCGGCAGGGTAGCAGTGGGTTGTACCCACACACCTACAGTTGTGCACATGTGGTGCATGGGGAGTGTCCCTGCTTCGGCAGGGTAGCGTATGGTCTGCTTCGGCAGTGGTGTGATTGATCTGCTCGTGCTGAGGCAGGAGTGTCGTAGCGTAATATCTGTAGGCCCAGGCAGTTACCGCTATTGACACCTCGAGGCATGGCAGCGGAGCGTCCGGGAGAGCATCCAAGTAAGACTCAAATGGAGTGAATGGTGTACAGCACACAGTCAGTCTCGCGTGGGACGAGTGCCTGTGTGAGCGATAATGAGTGAGTACGCTTAGTACTGCCGTCCCCCCAGAAGTAGTACTGCGAGGTAGTTCCTGGGGGAAACGATGGTGGAGCCCAAGGGAGTTTAGTCGGTATTACCGGTATGGTCGAGTCCGACACTCCAGTACACTTCCGTGTGGTAGTTTGGCAACTACAATGCACGTGTACTGGGTTAGTGTGTAAATGCATTCTCCCTTGTAAAAAAAAAAAAAAAAAAAAAAAAAGACCACCGATCGGTCCCGTCTTCCTACCCTTACTGTTGTAAAAAGGGAAGAAAAAAAAGGACTGAAAATAATTAACTCCATTGTTAAAAATATCGTCTATCCTATGCTGCAATGTAATCTAGCGATGTCTTAAAACATAATTCAGCGGCGATAAAGTTTAAAGTTTATTTTTTATCGTTTAAGTTTAACACATTTGATTCTACTCCTATAAAAAAGGCTGGCATAATTTTGGGGACTCATTTCCTTGGTAGGTAGAAGGGCACATTTTTCTGTCCCTCAGTATGTCTCAGCTTGGATCGTACCCAGATGCATTATTAAGCAGTAATGGATGTCCGCAGACCAGTGATGCCAATCTTATCCGCACCGAAGCTCGAAGCCCAGCGTGTAAATATGAACCGATCCGGGCGCCCTGCGTGCGTCTCGTCGTCATCACTTCCCGGTTTGTTACTGAGGGGTCATTCGACCCCGGTCAGTAAGTGCCACTTGCGCAACAAGGAAAAGGAAGGGCAGAACAATTAATAGCCCCAAGCTTGTCGCCCCGAAAGGACCATCGAGAACCCATTCAAAAGGCGCAAAACAGCGCCAAATTGCCAATAGACGACGGCGCATACATTTTGGAAAACAAAACCCATCCTCCCTCATAAGGACATAACATCGCAACGCCTTCACGACGGTGTGGTACCGCTGCTGGTGTTGATGGCATAACGTCTTGACCTGAGGGGGGAATGCCGACGACGTCTCCTGAATATATGGGAATGTTTCGTTATCAGATAATTTCATAAAAATTTCATTTGTCCTTGGCTTGGAGGCGCTCAGGACTACGCGCGTCAAACGTCGTTTCCGCACGAACGCGAACGAGCGGTTGGGTACAGCAACGATCAGCCGGCAGCAGCCCCGGGACACTTCCTCGGTTTTGGTGTGTTTCCTTATAGACAAAGTAATAACAGTAAAATTTGATAACATAATCCGAGAACTGGTGGGGTGGCGGCTACGGCGGAGGATGGAGTGTGGTGTAGCCATGACGGGGTACGGAAGAAGGTTCAAGCGCTGCTGGTGGTTGTTCCATTTGGGTGGTGATGTTTTCTTAATAATTCATGTCAATATCAGAAGTCAATATCGAAAATTAAATGAAAATACGACAGTAGTGTTGGCAAAAGATTGTTCCATTGTCAAAGATAGTGAAAGGTTTGAAAAGGATGGTGGTAGGTGCAGCCTCGTTCGTTGCATTTCTGATATTCTTTACATTTCCTACTAAATTAATCTCGTCATTTACATATTCTTAAATCCTTGGAGTTTGAGAACTGTGTTTATATAGAATGGAGGAAATAAACTAGCTCATATCAAAATAGTGCATTCGTTCCATCTTTCCTATAATCATTGTAAATTTGGAGGAAACACAGAAAAACGTAATCCTTTTCTAGCTTTAAAGCTACAAAAAGGGCATTGCCAACTCCTTAAATTTAAAACCTCATAAATATGTTTCTAGTACCTTTATTCAATGCTGAAGCACCATTTTCCCTTCGACTATAAAGTTATTGCCCAGTAAAAACTGGATGCTCAAGAATAGCTGAAAGCAACAAACTCCGAAAAAGCACTTTCCGTTCGTCTGACCGACCAACTGATGAGTCGACCTACAGCAGTCCTAATTTCTTGGAGGGCCAGCTTAAGTACAGAATGAAATATTCATTGGGTGGAATCTTGAAAATGCGACTGCTTCAATATCGACATGTTTTGAGTGTGGACGACCTTCGGTTCAGGCTTGTTAGCTTCCATTGAATCCACACATGTGATGCCACCGACGACACAAACGATGCTTCGAATTGTGTTCCAGGAAGACGAAATATGACGCAATGAATAGAAAATCCAGATATGTACATATGTACATATATATGGAATGGTGGAAGAAAATAGGAAAGATCTGTTGTTATTCGAAGTTGTTAAACAACGATAAAAATGAAACAGCAATTCGAGGAATCATGGTCAAGCTTATGGCGAAGCTGGAAAGACTGCATAGTGAGAAATTTAAACTTATTATTTGGTAATACCCAATCAATCGATTTAGAAGATCTTAGTGGTTTTTAGTTTTCCCAACTTAATTGTTCAATTTATTCTTCTTCTTCTTCTTCTTATTGGCATTACATCCCCACACTGGGACAGAGCCGCCTCGCAGCTTAGTGTTCATTAAGCACTTCCACAGTTATTAACTGCGAGGTTTCTTAGCCAGGTTACCATTTTTGCATTCGTATATCATGAGGCTAACACGATGATACTTTTATGCCCAGGGAAGTCGAGACAATTTCCAATCCGAAAATTGCCTAGACCGGCACCGGGAATCGAACCCAGCCACCCTCAGCATGGTCTTGATTTGTAGCCGCGCATCTTACCGCACGGCTAAGGAGGGCCCATTGTTCAATTTAAATACACGTTATCAAAAAGTTTGCAATAGCTGTCATACATAGAATATGGAATATTATTTGTGAAGAGCGAGGATGGGGGTCGTACACTTATTACCTAAGCATTTTTTTTTCTGGGTTTTTCGACCTCCCCCCATGTAAGATTTTCATAAACATGATTTTTTATTTATATGCTACGAAGGAAAATTACAGACCCCTCTCCCCTCATAAGTGTTTACGTCATAGGTGTACTCTACGTTTTCATACTCACAATAACCTAAAACAGACCTGAGCCATAGGGTGGTAAAACGTTGGTCAACGAATTCCACCACTACTTTGCTATTCATATCATCATTAAATTTTTAATAGTTTCATTCTTCTTCTTCTTCTTTTTGGCATAACATCCCCACACTGGGACAGAGCCGCCTCGCAGCTTAGTGTTCATTAAGCAATGCTACAATTATTAACCGCGAGGTTTCTAAGCCAACCAATTCTGCATTCGTATATCATGAGGCTAACACGATGTCCAAGGAAGTCGAAACAATTTCCAAACCGAAAATTACTTAGACAGGCTTAGACAGAAAATTACTTAGATCGGGAATCGAACCCAGCCACCCTCAGCATGGTCTTGCTTTGTAGCCGCGCGTCTTACCGCATGGCGGAGGAATAGTTTCATTAGGGTAACGTTAATCTATGACCACTGCAGACCTCCGCTGGACGTTGAGTTTGGCTTGAAGAGCTTCTACTACTACCTCTTCTCTCTTTGAGCACACGGCCATTTGGCTGTATAACTCTAAATGCCAAACAGTCTGCAACAAAAACCAGAAACCGTACCCGGAATAGTATCGAAAACAACTTTTAATTGTGGTCTTATATCTTTTCTGAAATTAATCAATCTTTTCGAGCACTTTTGACCTTCCGGATCCACGATACATCATCCTTCTGGTGGCCATACTACCATTGTGGAGGAAGAAAAACCTTGCGAGCGGACGCTTCACTACACATTATTTTGATCATTCCGGTCTGTAATAATACCATTTTTCATGCGGGCGTCCCACCAACATAGAGGAAGAAACTTTTAAACGCGAACGTCCATCCACGCAGAATTGCGATCGTTCCGATTCACAATAACACAATTCTTCTTGCGGGCGTTCCACGAACTTAGAGGAAGAAACACTTGAATGCGGGCGTCCCACTATGAAGTATTGAGATCATTCCGATGCACAAAAATACATTTTTTCTTGCGGGCGTCTCGACAACCCAGAGGAAGAATCTATTGAATGCGGGATTCCTACCACGCAGAATTGTGATCATTCCAATAAACACTAACAACATTCTTCTTACGGGTGTCCCACCATCGCGCATGGGAAGGAAAACTTAAATGTGGGCGTCCCACATTCAAGTTGTGATTGTGATCATTACGATCCACAGTAATACCATTCTTTTTGCACCACCAGTCGAACCAATCGTTACTTCGTTTTGATGAGTATAAGAACGGCTCGGACGGAATCGCAATTGGACATAGTATTTCTAGTACTCATACTTGCCGAATAAAATCCGGGATGGAGGAGCGAGTGCTGCTGCTCTTGACAGTACAGGGCGTACTGAGCGTAGAGGGGTGCGCCGGTTCAATATTCGTCGGCGGCGGCGTTTTGGTCGGCGGCGACGGCGTTTTCGGCATCACGCCGAAAGCCTTTTACGCGGTGGCGGCGGCGTGTATTGGCGTGGCGATTTTTTTTATTACATTTCTTAAGAAAATTTTGTTTTGCATTTTTTCGGAATGCTTTCAAGATTTTAATTTTCAAAGAAAGAATATTTTGAATTTTGCATGAAAAATTTAATGAAGTTTTCCATAAAATACTATAAGTTTTTCCTAAATCTGGAAATTATTTTCGAATTTTCCACGGGAACTACTTTGAAGTTTCGAGAAATCTTTGGAATTACCAAGAGAAGCTCTTTAGAATTCCTAAATAAAATTGTTTGAAATTTCTACATGAAATTCGTCGTAATTTACATGAAAAACTTCAGAATTTCCACGAGAAATTGTTTTTAACTTCTACAGGAAAATCTTCGGAAATTCACGGAAAGTTCTTGTTGAGTTTCTGTTGAGCATTCTTCGAAATTTACACAGACAATTCTTCATAATTGTAGGAGAGGCTGGTAGAATGGATGTTTTAACGTTGGATTTCTCAGTCTAGAATAATTAAGACAACTAGTTTGACATGGCCAACTATAAAACAGTATTTTTTTAAAAGTTTTCAGAGAGACTATAAGAAGTTTTCGAGGAAAATTTATTGGAATATTCACGAGAAGTTCTTCGGAACGTTAAAGGGAACTTCTTAAGAATTGTGTGCGAAGGGTTGTTCAAAATGTAGATTTCAATAAAAAAATATCTTTGGATTTCAACAGAAAATAGTCCGCAATTTTTTTTGGACTTCTACAGGAATTTATTTGTACAATAGACGTTCGATAACTGGAAGTCATTTGACTACAATGGCACTGCAATTCGATAGTTACATCAGTTTTGCAGTTATAGGACAGTTGAACTTCAAAAATATTTCAAAGTCGATGATAGGTGCATTGCACTGCACAATCAGGTGCACTTCTATTGCATCTGACGTCGTCTGACAATCATTTGACGTCAAGAATGCGTTGCAGTTATCGAACGGCCTGTGCTAACTGAAACGAATACATGTTGCAGTTTTCGAACGACTTGTGTATTGTCCATAAGAAATTCTTGGGAAATTCCATTGGCCGGAGGCGACATACGGCCGAACTGGTATTTTGGCCGAAAAAGTCGTTTGCCCTAACTGGTCGTTTGGCTAAAATGATCGTTTGGCCGAATAGGTCATCAGCCCGAAAATATCGTTTGGTGGAAATGGTCGTTTGACAGAATGGGCCATTAGGCCGAAAATATCGTTTGGGCCAACAGGTCATACGGTCAAATGTCAATAACTGAACGGGTAATTTAGTTAAAAATATACATACGTTTGGCCTAATGACCGAAATTTTGTAACCTCTCTACTTTTTAAGTCGATATTGACCCTCGAGCCAAAAGTCATCTCACCAAATCCCATTAAGCCGAATTGAAGCAAACTGTTATTAGGTCGAAAATGGTTTGACCGAAAGCGACATACAGCTTAAAAACCCAGGTTAATCCACCTAGCGTTGGTGGTGCCTTTCTAGCATTTAGTTAAGACACCAACCTTATATGGGGTTTATATGGTCCGATGTACCATTTTCTTCATAACTTTTAAACGCAATATTGATCGTTATAAAATTCGATTGTGTTCAACAAGGCTTTGTCCCCTGTGAAATGAAACTTGTTGCGAGAAAATCGGTTAAGGATTACTGTACGAAAAATTGTCTAATGTTTTTTATAGCTTTTGTTCACACACATACACACAAATACATACACATACACACGGACAGACAGACATGGGCTGGTACAAATTCATTTAACCGAATAGATCATTTGACCGAAAATGCCGTTTGATAGGAATGGTCTTTGGTCGTTTGGCCCGGAAATGTCCTTTCTCCAAATCCTTTCGTTCAAACGGCATTTTCTGTCAAATGACCTATTCAGCTAAACGCCATTTTGGCAAAATGATAAATTCAGCCGTACGACACTTTTCAAAGAAGGTTGCAGAAAGGACATTTTTGGGCCGAATGGCTCTTTCTGCCAAATGACAACCCAGACGACCCCACATCGCATAAGAATGCACGTTTAAAATCGTTTACCGATCCAAATTTCTTCAAAATCGCAAAATCGCTTAAAAACCGTGGCATTACCGTGCACCGTCGGATAAGAAATATACATACACAGCAAATAATTTTGAAAATTCAACGACGTGTAAAATTGCAGCTTATCCCATCAAACGAATTAACATTCGATATTCTATTAAATTTGATTGAATTTTACTAGCAAGCACCGTTTACATTTATTTCGATTTAAAATAATAGTGAGATCGATTGAATGTTACGTTTATTTGCATGCTCCAAATATGTGCATGAAAATACATTTTAAATCACAACATATTTTTATCTGTGTATATCGCCTCCACTTTTGTACGAAAAAAGCGTTTTCGCGACTGATATATGATTAAATTTGTGCACTTAGGCATCGCATAACAGAAAAACAATTCTGGGAATTCTTACCGAAAGACGTTTTTGGTCAGATGATCTATTCGGTTAAATGACTTTTTCGGCCGAACGGCATTTTTAGCCAAATGACCTGTTAGGGCAAACAACTTTTTACAAGTCCGGCCAAATGTTCCTTTTCGCTGTACGTATAACAGTTTCCGTCATGGGGCCCTCCTTAGCCGTGCGGTAAGACGAGCGGCTACAAAGCAAGACCATGCTGAGGGTGGCTTGGTTCGATTCCCGGTGCCGGTCTAGGCAATTTTCGGATTGGAAATTGTCTCGACTTCCCTGGGCATAAAAGTATCATCGTGCTAGCCTCATGATATACGAATGCAAAAATGGTGACCTGGCTTAGAAACCTCGCAGTTAATAACTGTGGAAGTGCTTGATGAACACTAAGCTGTGAGGCGGCTCTGTCCCAGTGTGGGGATGTAATGCCAATAAGAAGAAGAAGACAACAGTTTCCGTTAAACTTTCAGTTTTGCTAAATGGTAATTGGCTAGATTTATTTTGTTCTAAAGGCCAGTATCGACTTTAAAGTAAAGAGGCTACAGAATTTTGTTCAATGGTCAATTGACAAAAAGGCCATTTGGATAAACGCTCGGTTGTTTTTGACAATATTACCCTTTCAGTCAAATGGCTCATTCTGTTTAAAAGCCTTTTCGGCTAAACGGTATTTTCGGCCAACGATCGTTTCGGCCAGACGACCTGCTTTTCGGCCAAATTATCAGTTTACCGTCCAAGAATTTCTTATCGGAAATAGAAAGCATTTTTTGTAGAAATCTAAAAAATCCTTTAAAATTTCAAGCAATTTATCCGTGATATCTAGTGATGAACTAATCCTTACAAAAAAATCACTCTAATAAAGAATGAAAAACTAGCCGTTTTAAACAATCTAGATTGAGTGAGTCGACGTTAAAGCATTCCTTTCACCAGTCACAATTTTCAGTGTAAATTTCAAAGAATGCTCAACAACAACTCAATAGGAACTTTCTGTGGATATTCTGAATATTTTCCTGTAGAAATTTGGAACAGCTTCCCGTGAAAACTCTGAAAATATTCTCATGTAAGTTTCAAACAATTTTCCCTGGTAAATCCAAGGAGCTCCTCTTGGTAATTCCAAAGAGATCTCGTAAATTGTAATTCATGTCTAAAATCCGAAAATAATTTCCAAATAAATATTCTGGGATAACTTGAAGAATTTTCTGGAAGTTCATAAAATGTTTGAGGTGAAAAAAAAATCACCCGTTAATGTCTTGAAAATATCCAAAATGACCAATTCAGCCAAACGACACTTTCGACCGAATGTCCATTTCGGTCAAATGGCCCTTTCGACCAAACCACTATTTCGGCCAAAGGGCATTTTCGGCTATTAAGCTTTTCGACGTTTTTTTCAGTCAAAGGAACTGTTCGACCAAATAACCTTATGCTAGATACCTTAGCAAAGTCTGAAAGCATAATGAGAGCATATACAAAACGTATTTTGATTTTGACATCAACATGATTTATAATTTGTTTTCAAATTTTTAGATTGAGTACATATTTTTATCTCATTTTGCTGTATATTACTATTCTAGTAGGACATCAAAATGTGTACTTATTTTGTTATCAGAAGCCAATATCAAAATTAGTTTTGGATATCATATTAAGTAAACATAATCGAAGATTTCACATCATTAAAACAAGTTATCGAATTGCTCTCAAGCTTTGCTTCTACCAAATAGTCCTTTCGTTTCGGTTAAACTACATATTTGGCCAAACAACTTTCAGCCTTGTGGTCTTTGGCCAAATGGCTTTCTGCCGAACGACTCTTCATATTCAATTTTAATGATATTTTTTTTTATTTCAACGGGAACGTTTCTTTTGCGCAGAGCATTCCGAAATTTCAACAAGAAATTGTATGGAATTTTCATGAAAATCATTGACATCTTCACGAAAAATTCTCGGAAGTTTCAACGTGATGTTGCTGAGTTCTGTCAGTAAATTATACGGAACTTCCACTTAATCTTCGGACTTTCCACAGAAAGTTTTGCGGATTTCTACAAATTTTAATCGGCGTGAAAGATTATAGATCAGCGGCGAGGAAAATTTAAAACCGGCGGCGCACCGATGTCGGCAGAAATGTCGGCGGTGGCGGTGTGTTAAAAACTGTCGGCGGCGCACTTCTCTTACTGGGTGTTGCATTTCAAACCGTCTCCCAGCAAAATCAAATGGGATCTGTTGGGCACACAAATCGACATAGCAAATGTCTTATCAACATGAAAAGTTGGGGGAGCAGTTCCGTGCGAAATGATTGCTGCGGAAGAAATAACTTCCAGATGGGTATGCCATATTCGATCGCAGGGTAGGGTCTAGGGTAAAGCCATGATAGTGAGCCTCATTGACCCGTTCCACTGCCGTGCCGTTGAGGATGATTTCACAATCCTGGTTTAGAGGATTTCCCTGGGTCTTCGTGTGCGTTGATACTTCCGTTGATCTTCCAACTAGTGCAGTACTCTGTCAGCACATCCAGGCCTTGTTGGAGTTTTGCCGCTTTGCGATGATGTCGTGTGCACTGGAACTCGCGCTGCTGATTGAGACCCGGAAAATCCTCACCGACAGATAGCTTTTGGTGAATTTTACGAGGTAGCTGGAACGATTGTAGCGTTGTAGTTTGTACACCATGCCATCATGCCAAACATCGGCGAATCGACATCGAGTTAGGCCATGGCAGAGATTTTTGAGACGTTGCGTTGGACGTTGGTAACTCGGGTCAGTTTGTGTCCGATTTATCGACCAAACTGTCACTGGAGCAAGACGTTGCGAAGTGCTTAACGTACCCAACTCGACCGTACTATCCGTCTCCCATGCAGTGCTTCAACTGCTGGAAGCTCGGCAACACAGAAACGAGATACAAAGCTTCAAACGTCACATCTCAAGCAACACACATGTTACGCAAAGATTACAGTGCTTTATATATGACCAGATTCAGTCACAATTAAGTTGCTGCAACCAAAATTGCTGGACGTGTGCTGCTTGGGATGTTGGAACTGCTAGGGCACTTACTCATTTGGAGAGGACTGAAGGTGCGATATATCGCCTTTCTGCTCCAAGTGTAGCACTGGCCAGCAGTCTCGCTGAAGTAGAGCCGTCCCGGCATACAGAATGCAAAACGATGTCCAGCGGACAAATGTCGATCGAGAATGTACCTACGCCGAAGCTCGACGCATCCTACAGCTGGGTCGTTGTCGCCGATGTCGTCAACGCAGGTCAAACCTATACAAGGAACTCTGCGCAGGGCGCGCCTGCAGAGCGCTCGCCATTAAGTGGATAGAACAAACCGACAATTGCTACACTCCCCCACCCCCACTGAAAGAAACGAGAAAAATTGAAAATTGAAAGCCATGATGGAGGAAAGCCTCCGAAGAAATGCTGAGCTTCTGGACAAGCTCGACAAAATTATTGACAGCCAGCTCCTTCTAACTCCTTCTAATAGTACAAATTAGCCAGAACAGAGAAACAGGACTCTTACATCCATCGAGAAACCGGGAGAGTCCAGCCCCGCCCACGACAATTCCCTCACCACTGTTTAACCCACACCTCAGGCCTTGACCTGCTGATTCCCAAGAAGGTTCTCGGACATCGCCCGATCTTGTCTTCCTCTTACCCCTTCCTATCCTATCGAAACGTTCTACTAAAACAGTGTGTACAGTACCCGCAAATACGACACTACCAGTATCGCTAAAGTGCGAATTTCTCCACGAAAAACCAGAGTCGCCGGAAACAGGAGCATCGCCAAAACATCTTCTGATCCCACTGCCGATGAGAAAACACTCTAAAATCGCAGCGCGGCTAAGTTGAAAGAACAACGGTTCCGCCGCTAAGTAACTGAAACCTTCAACAAGAATACAATAGCCTTCAGTCCAAATCCAAACACCACCAACACCAACGAGTTGACGTCCAACCCAAATAGACGAGTCACCATTGGACCGGAAGCTATACCCTAAAAGGAACCTTTAGATCAACCCCGACGCATGGTAAAGGCCGAGGACGAAGAACAGCAATATAGAACCCTGGATCGTCGGGGCGCCAATACCCAACCGGAACGACCGGTCTTTTGTTGACACCAAGAGACGTCGTTAAACAAGTGGTGAAGTGGATTGGGATAAGTACGAGCGCGCCATGTCGATTGCCTGCGCGTACCAACCTCGCTCGTCCCTCACCGATTTCACCGACACGATCCTTGCTGCTGCTCAGCGAGCCATCCCTCAGTCCAGTGGTCGTCCCGGCCGTCGTGCACTTAGGAAGAGCTTATCATTGACCGACCACTCTCTCAGATCTGACGCCCTGGAAAGCTACAAAGAGAAGCACCGGCAGTGAAAAATCATCATCAGGAAAGTGATGTTCATCGACAGCATCAACCCGTCTCTGACCTCCGCCGAACTGTGGAGGCGGGTAAATGCAATTGGTGGCAAATCGAGAGCTGTTTTCATCCACCTCGATCAGGACAACCGACCAATCTCCGAACCCACTTAGGTTGTCAATACTCTAGGTGTATAACGGGTCGGCCAGTAGCGTTTCCGGTTTAGAATTGGGCGGCTTATGCGCCACTCCTGGTAGGAGACCGCCCAACGAGTTTTAGTTGCCCGGCTTGAGACCTTCTTAGGGGAAGGGTCACTTTCCTTAAAGAGAAAGCTGACTGGCTAACCTGCATACGTCCGTCGTACTTCTCGTTTCCGAGCGGACACAACTAATTCCAAAAGATTTCCTCAAATAAATTCTTCCAATATCCGGCCTGGAGACAAAATCATGCAGGCGGGGTTTTCCTCATCGGACCAACCCAAAAAGTTACCCGTTTCACCCCGTCCAAGACTAGAAAGCGGTCCAAAAGTCAAATCGGGCTGACTACCCAGTAAATTCAACAAAAAAACCTAAATTCGAACACGAAGCGACATAAATTCTTTAAAGGACAGTAACTGACTACATTCAAATTACACGCATTTGGACCAGTCTAACGTCTCAACTCTGGGTTTTATTTCGGCTCCGATCAAATCATACATGGAACACTCAACAAACATTTACATGGATTTTAATGCATTTATTTTATCCCCCTGCATTCGCCTAGGCCTAGCATTTCCCACTGTTTCCCTCTGCGCTATCTGTGTGTGCGTGCAATATTCCTCTCTACTTCTAATTTGTGTACATTCTCTTCACATATCTTCTTTCCTCTTTCTCTTCGCCGGCGGTATCTCCGGCTACGCGACTCTCCTCCTCTAGCTGACTCCGACAACTTCTCCTGCGAGCTCACTCTCGCTTCTCACATACGGTGAGCTTCACACGGGAGCCGTATCGAATTGGCTAATTACGGACTCCCGAAACAAAAATTGTTGTGCCTCTACTGGGTCACATGGCCATGGACGACACAAACAATTATGCATGCATATTACTCACTCTGTACTAGCTAGTCATTTGATGGGGAAGACCTACGGATGGGCCGGAGCTGCTTTAAGCACTACTCCGGGCCGGAACTCACGCCGACGGACGGCTAATTGCGTCGATGTTGCTGGTCTCTCACTCCCTCATACGGTGCGCGGGCTTACGCGTGGGCGCGGTACAAGCGTCCGTCCTGGCGCGCAAAGCAGATTGTTGAGGCGCCGTCGGTAGTGCGATGATGACGACGACAACGGCGATCTGCTGCTATGCGGTTGGAAAACGTTGGAAATTGATTGGATGCTGGTTTGCGGTGGGTTGGCTTCGCCTGCCAAAGGTGCGCAATAGACGGTTCGCAACCTTCTCCGGCCAAGTGTACCCCGGGAACCTTTGTAGCCGTTGCGTGGGGTCAAAAACGGTCGTAATAATAGGGGTAGTGTGTCGGCTTCACCAATGCTGCCACGGACCTAATTTGCAAGACACAATAGCACATACGCACGAAGTTGGAGACACTATCTAGCATATTACAAATTCAATGATTTACCTCTTCTAACACGGATCTGCACTTGCACAATTTTCTCACAAGATAGACGATACTGAGCTTTACTAACTTATGCTCTACTAGAGGAAAACAAAGAACGTATATTAGCTAACAACCTACTAAAAAAACTATGTCACTTTTACCTTACAAAACACACTACGGCACGGAACAAAAGTGACCGCTTTTGCCTCTTCCACGGAACGGAACAAAGTGAACGATTCTGAGTTGGAAAATTCCTCAGATACCGCGGAATTTTAGACATTGTCTCCAGAGTTCGCGAAATTCAACGAAGTTGAAATTTGCGAACCCGAGCATCAAAAGAATTTATCCACGAAATCCCCCAAAATCGTGCATCTCATTCCCACAGACGATTCAAATTAGCCAGTAAGCTTGCTCGCTAAGAATCGTGCCAAGCGTGGAATGCCGGACAAGCCAAAGGTCAACGCAACTTCAAAAGACCGGCGTGCGGGTCGTTGGCCGCAAGCCACGCGCTACTTTTGGCGTCATGATGCGCTATATGCTGGCTAAACCCCATGTGTTTCTTTGGTAGCTCATAAGACTCAATTCTTAGCGTAGGTAACTCAATGGCGTACTTCTTCTAGACTATTCTTGCGGTGATCCAAGACAAAGATTTATTTCAAAAGACGCAACTATACATGCAAAGTTTTATAATTTAAATAAATAACAAAATAAATATATTTACAGAGATAAACTAAACATTGAAATAAATAAATAAATATGGCGTACTTGCTACAACATTCCCCACTAAAAGTACGAAAATTTGATTGGCATTTGAAAATGGAGATGAAAATTGCCAATCAAATTTTCGTAGGCCAAGCAAGACGCATTGGATTAATAACTTTCGATTTTCGGGGTCATATAAGATCATCGTCAACCGAAGTCGACTCCTTCTCAATTTACAGCACAAGTTCCTATTGGTACTGGCTGCCACTGACCATCAGCGACGTGAGTCTCCGGTCTCCAGCAAAAATCTAGTCATTATCTCTCCGCTACGCTCACTAATAGAAATATAATATATAAAAAGGGGGACCGAAAATAGCTTGAAAGTCTGTGAAAAGCAAAAACAGAGTCTATGGAAGTTACTTGTTTTACAGTCTATGATGATAGATGACCTCATTCATACACATAAATTCTCAAAAATACAACATTTAAACGGCTTCAACTCTAGAGTCGTGCACAACTCTGAGCAAGCTCACATAAAATACTGAAACATTATTTAACACCAGGACTACGCCGATATACAAAATAACATTTTCGAAACATTCACATACATGTGAATAAAACTAACAAGTCAGAATGGTTGCCTCTCACCCAGCACGTAGCGAGCAACGCGAGACACCAACTTTCTTGCCAAAACAGGGTCCGTTTCTATTAACGATTCGCTTGCACGGAGTCTTTCATCCGCAATATACGCTCACCATAACATAGAAACTCAAATTAGCTTCTTAAGAGTACTTTCTACGCCTAGAAATATCCGGCTATAAAGTACTCCAAGAAAAACACGCAAGACGCAATATATCAATCATTCACTCATCTCACGCACTCACTTACGCATCAGAATCCAACTCCAGTTGAACTCCGACACGCGCGCACTCATTCTCTCTTCAGACCGGTCTACCAAACATATAATGTCAACATCAAAAGAGAACTGCGAAAACAGAAAGTGGACAAAAAAGTGCAACAAAACAGTTCGCGGACGGGAAAGCCATGCTTTTCCCAAAAGTTGGTGGAAATCTGCGATGGAGCGGCCAGCGATGGAAATCTTCAGGAGAGTGAACCTCTAGTTGTTCCAAACCTATCTGGTGTAAGTTGTTTTGTTTTTATATTTACAGGTAATCGGGAAAACAAATCTGCGGTGGAATAGCGTCGGACAACATGGACGAAGGAAAGGAGATAAAGAGAAGAGACAACCACTAATAGAAACCTGTGTGGTTGAATGGACGGGACCAAATACGAACATTTGAGAAACGAAGGAAGGGTGGATAATAAGACGGGACTGATTACATATTGCATCGGACGGAAGACCAACACAAAGTGCAAAAACGGCACTACTAGGGACTAAAGGACCAAAATGTAAACAACGAAGGATGCCTACTTTATACGGACATTTGCCGTGGACTATACTGGACTGTTACGAATAAGGAAGTGGACAACATTGAGAAAAAAACGGATTTACTTCAATCGACAAAACGGAACTACGAAAGACTAAGCATAAATAATAAATAACGTAAGTAATCAAACAACAAACATTAACTATTTACATTTTTTAGGATATGTACAACGCTGGCTCCTCCTTGACGAAGTAACCAGGAGAATAAATCCAGTCGTCACCCGAAGGATGTGACCGACCAGAACGAATCCAAGTGGATATCGTGAGTGTTTTTAATATTTAACTAATTTAAGATAAGTACTAATCTAATTTAAGTGATAGGGAAATAGGCTAACTAACAAACTAATATTTACATATTTACAGCTCACTGGAGAGTGAGAAAGTCTAAATCGGGAATACGCGTCTTCAATTGACTCAAATCGTGGTTTGTTTGGAAAATGTCTGCCCGAGTTACGGTATTTTCGCGAAGCTTAGTTGTTCGTAGTTACTTTCAGAAAGTTGCATAGCTTTTTAACAATGTCGTAGTTTTAGGCTCAGTCGGTACCCTCAGTGCTAGTCTGTCCGAGAACTTCCTAGGCACGAGTCCGTCGATCTGTCCGTAGATGTTATGACCCCGTAGGTGTTTTCGTTCATCGGTGAATTGTCGCTCTAAAAGAGGTACATAGCTGGACAAACTTTTCCGCTTACGGAATACACGGAGGGGAATGCAACTTCTTGAGTCGATTGGCGAAGTAAACTCCGATTCTTTTACCGGAATCGTCCTCAAGTTCGTACGCATTTGTACCCAAAACCTTCCTAACCACAGCAGGCTCATATTTTGGGGCTAGCTTTTTGCAGAACCCTTTGCCCTTGTCTGAGAGCTCAAACGTCTGCTTCAGGACCCGTTCTCCTTCCCTGTACGCAGGGCAGCTTGGATTTGAGCGCAAGTTGTACGCTTTGGCGTGCCTCTTGTACGCAGCTGAAAGGTTGGTTCTTATTTCCTCAAACAGTTTTTTCCGCCTATCGCAGACAGCATTCTCCTCATTGTCGCCATCTTTCGGTTGATGGTTGTCCCGTATCCTTCCGTATTCTCTGCCGTCGGAGACTTGATTACGTCCAAAGACAGTGAAATAGGGGCTGTATTTTGTCGAATCGTGGACAGCAGTTCTAATGGTGTTCGCGATGGATTGGATATCATCTGCCCAGTGTTTGTGGTCCTTCTTCAGCGTCGCACGGATCGCCGTAGTAATGACCCTGTTTACTCGTTCCGTATTGTTTACCTGAGGATGGTAGGCCGGCGTTAACCAGTGGTTCACGTGGTATGCTTCCAATAAATCCTTGAACCGCTTAGAGACAAATTGGGAACCATTATCGGTGAGAATGATTTCTGGAACACCAAAGAGTCGGAAAATCATGTTTTCCACGAATTCAGCAAGCGAGTTGGCCTTTGCTTCACGGAAAGGCTGGATGAGAACGAACTTACTGAAGACATCAGTGGCCACCAAGAGACATGTGCTCCTATTCTTCCCCGAGGGTGGCAGTGGCCCAACGTAATCCAGGGTTACAAACTGCCACGGGTACTCTACTGGCTTCTGTGCTCCCATCGGCGGTGTCACGTTCACATTGCCCGATTTACTGATCTGACATACTAGGCATTCTCTGCAGTATTTCTTAATCTCCCCATTCATTTTTGGCCAGAAATACCCTTGCTTAATCGCGGCCAACGTCTTTTCGTACCCGAAATGAGCCTTATCATGCTCTCTTTTGATAACTTCCTCCTTCTGCGATTCGGTGGGGAGTTGCTTCCACTCGAACCTAGGGTCGCTCACCCGGTCTTTTACCTTAACGTACCGGTACACCACGCCGTCTACGATTCGGAAGTCTTTATACTTCGTCGGGTTGCTCTGAATCTCCTCCATCAAATCTTCATATTCAGCGTCCGGTTGTGAGGCCGCGATGACGTCAATTTGTACTGCTCGAGACAGGCAATCGGCGGTGATGTTCGCCTTCCCTTT
Organism: Armigeres subalbatus; assembly: GCF_024139115.2. Classification (NCBI taxonomy): domain Eukaryota; kingdom Metazoa; phylum Arthropoda; class Insecta; order Diptera; family Culicidae; genus Armigeres; species Armigeres subalbatus. The sequence continues at coordinate 197,203,861 of NC_085139.1, forward strand.
CCGATACAGCAAGTCGAAGTCGTACGCCTGTATCCGGAGTGCCCACCTCAACAGCTTCGCGTTTCCCGTCTCTGCTCCCACGTTAAACAGCCACAGCAGACTGCGAGCATCCGTAATGACGCGGAACTTGGTTCCCTCGACGTAGTGCCGGAAGTGGTGAATGGCGGACAGTACTCCCAAGCACTCTTTTTCCACTGCGGAGTATCGTCGTTGCGTCCGATTCAGCTTCTTGCTGAAATAGCTAATTACCCGCGTCTCTCCGTCCTGCTCTTGGACCAGAGCTGCTCCCACTGCGCGATCGGAAGCATCTGATTCGATGGTGAACGTCTTTGTGAAATCAGGATTGCCTAAAATGGGTGCTGAGGTCAGTACCGATTTCAATTCATTGAACCCGTGTTCTGCCTCTTTGGTCCATACTACCTTCTTATTCTCCTTAGTCAACAGGTCTGTGATTGGGGCTGTGATCCGGCTGTAGTCCTTGATGAACCGCTGATAGAATCCAGCCAGACCCATGAGACGACGAATGTCTTCCTGATTACGCGGTCGTGCATAGTCCAATATTGGCTGGATTCGAGATACATCTACCGCCAGCCCGTCCTTGTTTAAAAGGTACCCAAGGTACATGACCTGTTTCCGACAGAAACGGGATTTCTCTACAGAAATCGTCAGTCCTGCTCGGTTTAGTCTCTCTGCCACTATTCGTAATAGCCGAAGATGTTCTTCGAACGTCTCGGAAGCGATGACAATGTCATCTAAGTAGACAAAAACGAACGGTTCAAGGTCGAATCTGAGCGCTTTGTCCATTAGACGTGACATCGTAAAAGGCGCGTTCATCACGCCGAACGGAAGAACCTTAAAACGGAACACCCCTTTAGCCGTACGGAATGCAGTGTAGTTTCGACTACCTTCTTTCAGAGGAATCTGAAAGTAGGCGTCCTTAAGATCGATCACTGTAAAGTATTTGGCTTTACCCAATCGTCGGAATATGTCCTGCATATTCCGCATTGAAAGAGTCCTTTATTGTGAGTTTGTTGATCTTTCTGGAATCCAAACACACTCGCACTTTCCCGTTTTTCTTACGGACCGGAACGAGTGGATTCGTCCACTCGCTATAGCACTCTTCAATGGCGTCAAGCTGTTTGAAACGTTCTACCTCCGCATTTATTGCCTCTTGTATGTACGGTGAACACTTGTACATTGGAGGGTTTCGAGGTTTCACTCCATCCTTCAAGACAATCTCGTGTTCGATGAGATGTGTCCTCCCGAGTCTGCCTTCTGACGTTAGCTCGAACCGTTTTATCACATCTATCAGCTGTGCTCGTTGTCCATCCGTTAATGCATGCTCCGTCTCTATATTCTCCGGATCGGCTACCGTTTCCGTCGGTCCTTCGTAGACCGGAATGTCTAGGGTCTCATCGCTCTCTTCCTGTTCGATCGTCGGTAATTCGGTCGCTGGTTCTAGCGTATAGCAGATGACTTCGTTGTCTCTCGGTGCGACGACTTCTACTGTTTCCGGACCACTTCCAAGATCAATCATCGGCCGAATGCCGAACGCCTCCCAAAAATCTGCTCCAAGAATTAACTGTCGCGAGATTTCCGGTACCACGATTGTCGGAATAACTTTCGTCATGTTTTTGAAAGTAAATGGAATGTTGGCGTATCCCAGACACCTGTAGTTTGAGCCATCTGCGGTGGAAACTCTAATAGACGCAGGTTGAATTTTCAGGCCGTATCTGTCGATTACTTCTCTTGAATTGAGGACACTTATTCCTGCTCCAGAGTCTAATAGCGCTTCCCAGTCTGTGTCGAAAATCCTTACTCTAATGTGGGGACACTTGCCCACGCGAATCTTAATATGATACACTTCCAATAATGGGTCATATGGAAGGTTTGTCGTAGTTAGTTTGGGAACTTCTTTTGTAGTTTGGATGTTCGCGTTCCCAGACCGACACCCTTCTATTCGTTTCCCCGCTGATCAGTACTTCGGACTTGATTCCTGGAGCAACGCTCACAGTTCCGAGTTGTCCTTCCTAAATTACCGCAGCCGTAGCAAAATACCACTTTCGGTCTGTTACATTGCCTCCATCCGTGTCCATGAGTTTGACAATTCCAACACATCATCGGCGATGTTGCTTGGTTACCTGCTTGTCGTTCTTGTTCGTTATGCTGTTGGCCGCGTCTCTCGTGGCCGTTGGTTTGCCGCTGACGCTCTCCTGTATCGTTGCGCCCCCTAATCGCGTTAATCGGTGCTGAACGGTCGCTGTCATAGTCGCTTTCTTCCGCATCAATCTGGTTGATTGGCCGCCGGACGTGGTTGTCGTTGGCTTGATACTGCAACTGCGGGTCAGCTGCGTCGATCCTGTAGTTCAGTCTTGTCAGCTGCTGTAGGTCCTTCACCTCTACAATCGAAATTTTGGAGCGATAATGCTGCCGCATATTGTCCCACACTATTTCGAATTTCCTCCGTGTAGACAACGGACGAGACAGCATTTTATTAAGCTTCTCTATTTCCGTTACGAACGCTATAAAAGATTCGCCTCTCTGCTGCTTGCGTTCGTGAATTCTTGAACGGATCCCTTGATCCTTGTTCGGATTTCCAAATCGGTAGACGATGTTAGATTCGAACACGTCCCAAGTGACCAGCTCATCCACGAAGGTAAAGAACCAGTCGGAAGCTGCGCCTTCGAGAAGCATGTGGATGTCACGAAGCAAAATGTCTCTCGACACACCTTCTCGTTCGGCTAACTTCTTCGCCTTGTACAGGAAGTTTTCGATCGGCATGCCCCTAGGTTCCCCCGTAAATCGGAGCTTCCACTTCTCGACTCGGTTGTGGTTTACTGGTGGCCGATGACGTTGCTCGCCATGATGTACCCTTGGCCAACTTCGGAGTTGTGGGATGTCGTCTCTGTAGCACTCTTCATCGCTTGACTGCGAGCTGTCTCTTGGAGGTTGATATCTTCTGTATTGGTGTCCGTCCTCACTAAGGCTTAAAGAATCCTGGTGTGGCTGAATTTCCCTTTGTCGATAGCTGTTTCGTGGTTCTCTCTGTTTCGGCAGTTCCTGTCGTTTCTCGTATATTCCTGTTTGCCTCTGGTGTTCCTCGTTCGGAGGCCTAACCTGATTAACCTGACCATCCCCGGAAAACTTACTCATCAAGCACTGCATCATGGCTTTCATTTCATCCCATTCTTGACGCGAGACCACAAACTCTGAATCCGGTGTCTGCCTTGTCCCCTGCTCAGTCTGCACGGTTTCTTTGTGAATGGCACCCTTGGAATAATCGAGCGATTTGCGAGGATTGTCGAGGAAATGAGAATAGTCCTCTGATACACCTACTGCTCCACCCATAGTTTGACCACTCGCTTCATCATCATTACTCTGAATAATTTTATTTATTTGTTGTTTGTATGGTGAAAGCGAGGGACCAAACTGAAAGTTCTGCATAACAGTCTCGATTCTTCTTACCAAATCTCTTCGCAACTTCTTCTCCTCGTCGTTCCTAGCTACCGCCCGTTTAACCCGATACCAGTAGTGGATCACTCGAGATTCTAGTTTAATTTCAACTCTCTTTTCCAATGCTTTTGTTAAATTTTCGATTCTACCTTCAACGTGTGCCGCTTCCTCGCTAATGGAGTAAGGCGAACGATAGTTGCGTCCATCTTTCTGATCTTCCTTAAATAAACGTCTCAATGTTCTTTGCCTTCCAGACAAATCAAGCTTAAAAACTTCTTCTGGTTGTTGTCGAATCGCGAGCTCATAATCGATCTCCTCAGAGTTGAGATCCTCGGCTCTGGGAAAAACTTGATTCATTTTGAAATAGTGCCACCAAATTAACAACAGAAGAAAATTACACTCAACAAAGATCTACCGCAAAGATGTAAATTATATGGCTTAAGTCTAGTATACGTTTTGAGTTACCTTTTTTTAAATGATTTTCCAAATTCAAACAGATTAATATAATAAATAACACTCAGCAATAAATAATATAGGACAAGAAAAATGAATTATGAAACAAAAATGTAAATAACATATAATAAATTAACAATAATGTAACAAATATGTAGGTTTATTGAAATAAACGTGAATAATAAATAAATATGCATACAGAAAACAAAAATATCATATATTCAACACAAATTTCCGAAATTCGAGTTCCCTTGCAATGGATTTTCCACTTTCAACATAAATATGTGCTTTTATATGCAACAAAAATACAAACTTAAATATAAAAGGTTATTTTACAAACAATCAGCTACAAAAAATCCTGAAAAAGCCTTGTTTTGTTGGGCGCCAGTTATAACGGGTCGGCCAGTAGCGTTTCCGGTTTAGAATTGGGCGGCTTATGCGCCACTCCTGGTAGGAGACCGCCCAACGAGTTTTAGTTGCCCGGCTTGAGACCTTCTTAGGGGAAGGGTCACTTTCCTTAAAGAGAAAGCTGACTGGCTAACCTGCATACGTCCGTCGTACTTCTCGTTTCCGAGCGGACACAACTAATTCCAAAAGATTTCCTCAAATAAATTCTTCCGATATCCGGCCTGAAGACAAAATCATGCAGGCGGGGGTTTTACTCATCGGACCAACCCAAAAAAGTTACCCGTTTCACCCCGTCCAAGACTAGAAAGCGGTCCAAAAGTCAAATCGGGCTGACTACCCAGTAAATACAACAACAAAAACCTAAATTCGAACACGAAGCGACATAAATTCTTTAAAGGACAGTAACTGACTACTTTCAAATTACACGCATTTGGACCAGTCTAACGTCTCAACTCTGGGTTTTTATTTCGGCTCCGATCAAATCATACATGGAACACTCAACAAACATTTACATGGATTTTAATGCATTTATTTTATCCCCTGCATTCGCCTAGGCCTAGCATTTCCCACTGTTTCCCTCTGCGCTATCTGTGTGTGCGTGCAATATTCCTCTCTACTTCTAATTTGTGTACATTCTCTTCACATATCTTCTTTCCTCTTTCTCTTTGCCGGCGGTATCTCCGGCTACGCGACTCTCCTCCTCTAGCTGACTCCGACAACTTCTCCTGCGAGCTCACTCGCTTCTCACATACGGTGAGCTTCACACGGGAGCCGTATCGAATTGGCTAATTACGGACTCCAGAAACAAAAATTGTTGTGCCTCTACTGGGTCACATGGCCATGGACGACACAAACAATTATGCATGCATTTTACTCACTCTGTACTAGCTAGTCATTTGATGGGGAAGACCTACGGATGGGCCGGAGCTGCTTTAAGCACTACTCCGGGCCGGAACTCACGCCGACGGACGGCTAATTGCGTCGATGTTGCTGGTCTCTCACTCCCTCATACGGTGCGCGGGCTTACGCGTGGGCGCGGTACAAGCGTCCGTCCTGGCGCGCAAAGCAGATTGTTGAGGCGCCGTCGGTAGTGCGATGATGACGACGACAACGGCGATCTGCTGCTATGCGGTTGGAAAACGTTGGAAATTGATTGGATGCTGGTTTGCGGTGGGTTGGCTTCGCCTGCCAAAGGTGCGCAATAGACGGTTCGCAACCTTCTCCGGCCAAGTGTACCCCGGGAACCTTTGTAGCCGTTGCGTGGGGTCAAAAACGGTCGTAATAATAGGGGGTAGTGTGTCGGCTTCACCAATGCTGCCACGGACCTAATTTGCAAGACACAATAGCACATACGCACGAAGTTGGAGACACTATCTAGCATATTACAAATTCAATGATTTACCTCTTCTAACACGGATCTGCACTTGCACAATTTTCTCACAAGATAGACGATACTGAGCTTTACTAACTTATGCTCTACTAGAGGAAAACAAAGAACGTATATTAGCTAACAACCTACTAAAAAAACTATGTCACTTTTACCTTACAAAACACACTACGGCACGGAACAAAAGTGACCGCTTTTGCCTCTTCCACGGAACGGAACAAAGTGAACGATTCTGAGTTGGAAAATTCCTCAGATACCGCGGAATTTTAGACATTGTCTCCAGAGTTCGCGAAATTCAACGAAGTTGAAATTTGCGAACCGGAGCATCAAAAGAATTTATCAACTATATCCCCAAAATCGTGCATCTCATTCCCACAGACGATTCAAATTAGCCAGTAAGCTTGCTCGCTAAGAATCGTGCCAAGCGTGGAATGCCGGACAAGCCAAAGGTCAACGCAACTTCAAAAGACCGGCGTGCGGGTCGTTGGCCGCAAGCCACGCGCTACTTTTGGCGTCATGATGCGCTATATGCTGGCTAAACCCCATGTGTTTCTTTGGTAGCTGACTGTAGGGAACTCATAAGACTCAATTCTTAGCGTAGGTAACTCAATGGCGTACTTCTTCTAGACTATTCTTGCGGTGATCCAAGACAAAGATTTATTTCAAAAGACGCAACTATACATGCAAAGTTTTATAATTTAAATAAATAACAAAATAAATATATTTACAGAGATAAACTAAACATTGAAATAAATAAATAAATATGGCGTACTTGCTACAGGTGGATACTTTGCCAACCTGGTAACAACTTCTTAGTGCCCGGCTGAATTTCAAAGTACCATTGCCACGCGTGGTGCACATCTACATAAGCACTACCACGGACTCCCCGACTGCTTGTTGAATCAATCTTTTTCAGCTGGTGAGTTGGCCCATGCACTTGCTAAGTGCAGTGGGAACTCATCCGGGCCGAATGAGTTGGAAAAACCGTCGAAAACAGCTCAGTCAGATTTAAGGCTCCCCCAGACCGAAGCGATTACATCGTCGCGGCGGCGACAACTAATCGCCGCAATTCTGTCGTTCGGTCGCTGCCGGCAATGTTCTATTTACGCTTCCATACCAACGGCGACAGAATCGCTATCGCCAAGCGATAGAATCGCGTCGCGACTGTCGCATCGCGTGTGTTTGGGGGAACCTTTACTTAACAGGAGCGTGGTGGATTGACACGTTCAAACGTGCTCACATATTGAACAGTGCACGATATAGCGGTACATAGCCGCGATCGTCATTGATGATGATGCATTGGCGGCTATGTGTAGGATACTAATGAAAGAAATTGTTTGAGTGAGGAGCGCGGAATTATAACTTAGCCAAAATGATAGAGACAATAAGAGTCTACATTGAATCAACATACACGTATACAGGTGTATTGATCTAAAGGGGTTTGTTGCCCAGTATGAAAAACAGAGAGAACACGATTTTGCTCTTACCAATATAAACTCGAAGGGAAATATTGATATTAGGTTCTGAGCGGTTCGGAAAAAGAAGAGCCGACCCGAAGAAGTAATGATTCTTTCGAAAAAGGGAAATTTAATTCAAAGCCCAATTGAAAGAAAGAGAAAAATATTGATTGATTGATTAATTAATACATTAGTAAATTTAAGTTGTGAGTTGGTGCTCGATATAAGAGAGTTTTAGAGAGAACAAAAAAACAAAAAAACAAAAGTGAATGACATTGTCATACAGGAAAAAGGGCAAAAGTTTGTGAAAAGGATCGTATTTGAGTTTATATTTCAAGAGAAAAGAGTATAATTCTAAGAAACAAGTGTCGTAACAGTAGAAAAAAAAAATAATTATAAGAACAAGTGATATATAAATAATAAAGTTTTATTCTTACCGTAATTCAGTGTTTGAACTAGAAAAACCGAAAGACCAGTGCTGCGCCTTCGACGTGGAACTGTGATTATTAACATTTTAGGAAACATTCTTCTTCATAAAGTGTGGTGTGGCGCGCGTTTTTAGGGAATTTTTGGTTAATGGCTCGAAAACCGTGGAGCGTATGATCAACCGCCGACTTTGTGAGAAACTGGAAGCCGATGGTAGATTTGGCTGTCGGCCGACCTTAATAATGTACAAATATTGTCATCGGAATTTGGAACAGTAGCAACTCACTATTTTTGAAAAAAAAAAAATCAATGGCTCCACCGGCCCCTGGAACAATCCTGTTTCTAAGAAACAGCAGGTAATCACATCGAGGCTTCCGACTGATTGTATTTTTGTGGGTTTTCTCTACCAAATTCTATCCTTAACATCATTATGTTTATTTTAAAGTGCCTGGTTTTACCTACAATCATTTTAATGTGGTACTTTTATTTCAAAATAACTGGCGAAGCCCTAGGCTAGCTCGCAAGGGGGCCCTTCTGGTCCGGCCTTTCTCTTAATTTGAATTCATATACCTTTTTGCTGGTGCGATCCAAGGTTGAGCCGCGAAAGGAATCCTTCTGATTCCTTTCCTTATTGGTTTAAACTTAACATTATAAATTAAAAACACCTTAATCATTGGCGTAACTACTTCGGATGCCTGTTTAAGGGAGAGGCTATAGCCTCTTCATCTATTTTTTCTAACTAGAGCTTCTTTTCAAAAATTCTCGAACATTTCTCGCGCTTAGTTTCATAGGGGCGTAACTGTATTGATCGATTTCTCTTAATCGATTTTATATTTTGTTAAAAACTCAATTGTTTCAAAAGCTACAACCGTGATTCTTAATTCTGGTGCAAGTTACAATCATCCTTTAGCACACCAAACCATTAAATTATCGGCAAACTATGTCAATTCGGTACAATAATAAAAAGAAAACATCGATGAAGAGAAATCGATCAATACAGTTACGCCCCTATGAAACTAAGCGCGAGATTTTACCACCTCATTAAACTATCTTAGTGGGAATGTAACAAATACGATCCAACCACCTAAGGCAATTGCGGATCAATCACATTTATCCATATTCTCTTTTCTCAAGCACGTGCTTTCTGTTGTAGCCCGTCTAGCCCACAAAATCGAAGTGTGTTTGTTTACCAGCCGATGATTGCTACAACGATTCAAATTGGTAACGGATGGCTTTTGTGCCTAAGTGTAGTAGCGCTCGGCTTTGCCCCGCATACTAGAACGACAATAAATATGTGATATGTGACGGATCGCCGCCGTCATTCTATTATTATTATTTATTCAGACTAAGGCCGAAGTGGCCTGTGCGGTAAGTAAGAGTCTTCTCCATTCGGCTCGGTCCATGGCAACACGTCGCCAGCCACGCAGTCTACGGAGGGTCCGCAAGTCATCTTCCACCTGATCGATCCACCTTGCCCGCTGCGCACCTCGCCTTCTTGTGCCCGTCGGATCGTTGTCGAGAACCATTTTCACCGGGTTATTGTCCGACATTCTGGCTACGTGCCCGGCCCACCGCAGTCGTCCGATTTTCACGGTGTGAACGATGGATGGTTCTCCCAACAGCTGATGTAACTCGTGGTTCATTCGCCTCCTCCATGTACCGTCCGCCATCTGCACCCCACCATAGATGGTACGCAGCACTTTCCTTTCGAAAACTCCGAGTGCGCGTTGGTCCTCCACGAGCATCGTCCAGGTCTCGTGTCCGTAGAGGACTACCGGTCTAATGAGCGTTTTGTAGATAGTCAGTTTGGTACGGCGGCGAACTCTATTCGATCGAAGCGTCTTGCGGAGTCCAAAGTATGCACGATTTCCAGCCACTATACGCCTCCGAATTTCTCTGCTGGTGTCATTTTCGGCAGTCACCAGTGAGCCCAAGTACACAAATTCTTCTACCACCTCGATTTCATCACCACCGATGCCAACTCGCGGTGGGTGGCTCACATTGTCTTCTCTTGAACCTCTTCCTATCATGTACTTCGTCTTCGACGTGTTGATGACTAGTCCGATCCGCTTGGCTTCCTCTTCAGTCTGATGTAGGCTTCCTCCATCTTCTCAAAGTTACGTGCCATAATATCTATGTCGTCGGCGAAACCAAATAGCTGGACGGACTTATTGAAAATTGTACCACTCGTGTTAATCCCTGCTCTTCGTATTACCCCTTCCAAAGCGATGTTGAATAGCAAACACGAAAGACCATCACCTTGCCGTAACCCTCTGCGGGTTTCGAAGAGACTCGAGAATGCCCCTGAAACTCGAACTACGCACATCACCCGATCCATCGTCGCTTTGATCAACCGTGTCAGTTTATCCGGAAATCCGTTTTCGTGCATTAGCTGCCATAGCTGGTCCCGATCGATTGTATCATATGCGGCTTTGAAGTCGATGAATAGATGATGTGTGGGCACGTTGTATTCGCGGCACTTCTGCAGTACTTGGCGAATGGCGAACACCTGGTCCGTGGTGGAGCGTTCGCCCATAAAACCCGCCTGGTACTGCCCCACGAACTCCCTTGCAATTGGTGCTAGTCGACGGCATAAAATTTGGGAGAGTACCTTGTAGGCGGCGTTCAGCAATGTGATTGCGCGGTAGTTGCTACAATCCAGCTTATCGCCCTTTTTGTAGATGGGACACAACACCTTCCATCCACTCTTGCGGCAAAACTTCCTCCTCCCAAATCTTGGTAATGACCCAGTGCAGCGCTCTAGCCAGTGCCTCACCACCGTGTTTAAATAGCTCTCCTGGTAGTTGGTCAACCCCAGGGGCTTTGTTGTTCTTCAGCCGGCCAATCTCCTCCTGGATTTCCTGAAGATCCGGGGCCGGTAGAATTATGTCCTGCGCGCGTTCCCCTAGGTCCATCACCATACCGCCATCTTCGTCTGCCACATCGCCATTCAGGTGCTCTTCGTAGTGCTGCTGCCACCTTTGGATCACCTCACGCTCGTTCGTAAGAAGGTTCCCGTTTATGTCCTTGCACATATCAGGCTGTGGCACGTGGCCCTTACGTGAACGGTTCAACTTCTCATAGAACTTTCGTGTGTTATTAGTGCGGTACAGTTGCTCCGTCTCTTCACGGTCTCGATCTTCCTGCTGACGCTTTTCCTCCGGAAAATCGAGTTTTGTCTGTTCCGCGCCTGTTTATATCGTGCCTCATTCGCCCTCGTGCGGTGTTGCAGCAATCTCGCCCATGCTGCATTCTTCTCTTCTACTAACTGCTCACATTCGCCGTCATACCAGTCGTTTCTCCGATCCGGGGCACCGTGCCAAGTGCAGCGGTTGCGGTGCTACCAATGGCGGATCGAATATCTCTCCAGCCATCTTCAAGAGACGCTGCGCCTAGCTGCTCTTCCGTTGGGAGTGCCACTTCCAGCTGCTGCGCGTATTCTTGGGCTAGCCTACCGTCTTGTAGCCGCCCAATATTAAGCCGCGGCGTCCGACTTCGACGCGTGTTGTACACCGTCGAGAGTTTTGAGCGCAGGCAAACTGCAACGAGGTAGTGGTCGGATTCAATATTCGCACTGCGGTAAGTGCGGACGTTCGTGATGTCGGAGAAGAATTTACCGTCGATTAGAACGTGGTCGATTTGGTTTTCCGTTTCTTGGTTAGGTGATCTCCATGTGGCCTTGTGGATATTTTTGCGGGGAAAGAAGGTGCTTCGTACTACCATTCCGCGGGAGGCTGCGAAGTTTATGCATCGTTGGCCGTTGTCATTCGATACGGTGTGCAGACTATCCGGTCCGATGACCGGTCTATACATTTCCTCCTTCCTACCTGCGCGTTCATGTCACCGATGACGATTTTGACGTCCCGCAGTGGGCATCCATCGTATGTCTGCTCCAGCTGTGCGTAGAACGCTTCTTTCTCGTCGTCGGGTCTCCCTTCGTGTGGGCAGTGCACGTTGATGATGCTATAGTTGAAGAAACGGCCTTTAATCCTCAGCTTGCTCATCCTTGCGTTGATTGGCTGCCACCCAATCACGCGTTGGCGCATCTTTCCCAGCACTATGAAGCCGGTTCCCAGCTCGTTGGTGGTGCCACAGCTTTGGTAGAAGGTAGCCGCCCGATGCCCGCTTTTCCACACTTTCTGTCCTGTCCAGCAAATCTCCTGCAGCGCCACGACGTCGAAGTTGCGGGGATGTAATTCATCGTAGATCATCCTGTCGCAACCTGCGAAACCTAGCGACTTGCAGTTCCATGTTCCAAGCTTCCAATCGTGATCCTTTATTCGTCGCCTAGGTCTTTGCCGATTATATCGAGTCGCATTATCTCTTATATTGTTCGTAATTATTGGTTTTCCAGGCGGCTTATTGGGCCTGCGCAAACCTCCTGTCTCGCCGGAGGGCCGTCGTGTCAGGGCTGTTTAGCGTCCCACCTAACACCAGGACTTGGGCTTGTGCGCTTTGAGCGGCACACGGTCGCTTTGGCGGAGCCTACTTGCGGATACATGCAGCTTTTTATAGAGGTTTAACAGGGCCCACTGTCAAACCCCACCACATCCTAGGCAGGCGCCACAACTCGCAGATGGCCTGGGGAGGGATCGTCAAGCCCTTGGACAAAGTCCCTGCTGCCCGCCGTCATTCTATCTCAAATGAAAATAATGCAAAAAGGATTCCAACGGGTATTCTCCAATAATTTCGATGCGAATCCTTTAGTGATTTCGACTGGAGTGTTTCAAATATTCCGACGAGCATATCCCAAGGATTCCAATGAGAATCTTCTAGAGATTCCGAATGATATCCTCAAGGAGTTCCGAGGGGAATCCTCCAGGAATTCCGACGGGAATGTTCCAGAGTTCCAACGGGAATCCTCCTGGAATTTCAACGTAAATGTTCAGGGATTTCGTAGGCAATGTTCCAGGGATGTAGAAGCAAAGGACTCCAAATCAATCCTCCAGGGATTTCGTAAAGAATCCTCCAGCGGATCCGGCGGGAATTCTTCAGGGATTTTGAAGCAACTCGTTGAGGGATTCCGAAGCAAATCATTCAAAGATTTTGAAGAACATCATCGAAGGATTTCGAAGCAATTCGTCGAATGATTCCGAAGTAAATCGTCGAGGAAGGATATCGTTAGAGGGATTCCGAAGCTAATCATTAAGGGATTCCGAGGCATAACATAGAGAGACTTTAAATTAAATATTCAAGGGATTCTGAAGCAAATTGTCGAAGTATTCTGAAACAAATCGTCCAGGTATACAAATCTCCAAACGATTCCGAAACAAATCTTCGAATGACTACGGAAGAATTGCGAAGCAAATTAACGAGAGATTCTGAAGCAAATCCTCCATGGATTACGAAGCGTGTCCCCCACAGATTCCCATGAATACCCTCAACGAAAGGAATTCAATACTTCGATGATTCTGAAAGGAATGCTTTAGAGATGTCAATGAGAATTCTTATAAGATTCTGATGGGAATTCCTCTCAGATTCTGATGAGAATCCTTCTTGGATGCTGATGGATATTGTAGAGTTTATCATGCTGCTAGGCAACCGAAAGTCTGCTGGAAAACTGTCACTCTAGTCCGCAATGGTTGACCACATGCCTTTGACTGCTGGCAAAGTACCACGATTGCTTTGATTGACATTTTGGTGGCTCTCCGCAGTTGTATATATCAAGCTTTCAAATCAGTTAGATATTGCTTTTTCATAATTAACACCAAGTGCAATTTTATTGCTACACAGGATTTTTTATCAGAAATGAGAAACAAGCCCATTTGTCTTCCACTTATTTCATTAGAATAAGATGATTATGGGAGATACCTTTTTTGTCTTCAAACTTTTCAGTAATTCATTATGCTATATTGATATCACTGCTAACTAACTTTTCAAATCCTAGGGAGCTATTTTTTTCTAGGGAGGGCTAATGCCACCCTCCTCCTAACCCTCCGTTATTTACGCCCTAATATAGACTTAAAAAAGGCAATGATATTTTGACCTTATCTCCCTGGCTTTGCACCTAGACATTCTATCTTCTTCTTTTCTTTTTAACAATCAATATGGCACCTGTGTAAAGTGGAGAGTTATACGAAGAAATACAATCTACGACCATGGCATTACTGGCATCAAAAGTAAACATAGAATATTCATAAATTAGATGTATCTAAAAATGAGGACCCAATAATATCGAACAGCAACCGGAAGAAAATGTACACAAACGGATTGTTTCAGGACCCGTGGAAACTGGTGGGCTGGACGGTGCAGAAGACAGGATGAATAAAACACTGAGAAAACTTCACAAGTGAATTTCGAGATCTATTTTTATCCGCCATGAACAGATAATTAGATTTGATCAAGTTTAAAATTAATTGCTGTTCTGTTGGATTTTGTTTTAATAGATATTTGATCTATATGTAAAGTTTAATTCTTAAATCAACGGCCTCAGCTCCGCCTTCGTTCTCTTTTGAATATCCCGGCATGAGACGAACTGACATAACACAAAAGTGGTTTAAACAGTCGGCATTTTCGTAGCTAAAGTTAGCCCTAAACGTTTACGTATCGACCAAACCCAAAATGCTTTAGAAATTCATTCATTCAAGAGAGAATGATGGTGGGTATTGGACGTTAGGCATAAAATGCCTCAAAGAACAGCTCATGACATAAAGAAGGTAGAATTGTGCCTAACGTCGCGGACCCTCTGCCTAGGATCCATATGAGTTGTCCGTATTTTGTTCATCAATGAGAGTAAACCTTATCTAGTCCCTCTATTTGTTCATCCTTCTGACGCCTGTGTTCAAATACCTTACTCTTCAATTCCTAGCCATCGTCGAAATTTGACCCTCAACGAAACGGTTCAGAAGGATCGACAAATGTGACCGATAATCGTCATCAGGGTCGCTCGTTTAACCTCGGCAGTCACACATTACATACCACCGTCGTCGTCATCGTTGTCAGACTAATCTCCTGCAATTTGTCATTTGTTTGCCGGAATTTGGAAAACGTGCCAAATGAACCAGTCTGGCAGCTGTCAGCGAACATGTCCGTCCATCAAACAGACGGAAGTCGTAAAAAGCTCGTGTGAAGAGCGGAGGGGTGGGCAAAAACGATGTGTATCAAATCAACAACCGAAACCGGTCGCATCTTCCAATCGTCGTTGCCAATGGCTTCGTCATCCCCATCGCCATCATCGTCCGCCTCCGATATACCGTGCGGGACCGAAATCCGTACAGCACCGAAATCCGTCCACCTCATGAGATATCAATAAATTAAAGGGGGTTAAAGGTAATTAATGTAAAAATAATTTATCCTATCCTGTTCAGATACTTGCCAGTAAGCTTTTAGGGCATATAAATGGAAAGAAGGCTTTGAATTTAAAACAACAAAAATCAAAAACAAATCGCCACCCACCAAACGCGGAGTTTTTGCCGCCATTTTGTTTTCGGGTAGAGCATAATTGCACCAAAAATAACTGTGTTTTAATTGCTAATTGCAAATCATTACAT
This sequence comes from Armigeres subalbatus, assembly GCF_024139115.2. Taxonomy (NCBI): domain Eukaryota; kingdom Metazoa; phylum Arthropoda; class Insecta; order Diptera; family Culicidae; genus Armigeres; species Armigeres subalbatus. The sequence continues at coordinate 197,218,935 of NC_085139.1, forward strand.
AAGGGCATCTTTAGTAATGTTACAGTTATAGTTATATTTATTTCCCGAGTTTTACTTTTTAAAACAAGAAATGCATCTTCAGTAGCAGTTATAAGCTGCACATGTTTTATACTGGAAAACGTAAAAATAATCTTCCGAGGCCAATTCAAATGTCAAACTGTTATGATGTCGATGAAATAGTATTTTTTGTAGCTGATGACGTCATCTTCTATTGTTTTGAACGAAATAAAACTCGAGTAAATTCTGTTGCAAATTCGTGCAAAAATACAACTGAGCAGTATTCCAGTTATAAATTTCCCGACGAAACTGTTCGAATTTTTGAAACTATAACGTCTGTTGAAGATGGCATTTTTACAGTTTCAATTACATTTCCTAACTCCCATACAATTTATAACTCTACTAAAGATGCCCTAAGATAAGCGGAATACAAATCGAAGGGATCGCTTCTCAAGGTGCGTATCGAACTATTTACAGTGGTAGTTTAGTCAATCAGACTGCTTCAATTTAAATATTTAGTTAAAAAATAGCTGTACGGATTTTGATTCGTAATCCGTCCATGGTGGACGGATTTCGAGTCAGGAGTAGTAGATTTTATTCATTATTTTATCATGTTTTTCGTAGTTTTCAATGAGTAAATGTAAAACACTTCAAAAGTAGAAGCCTTCATGCTCCTGTGTCAATGACAAACGTTTTATTTGGATTCGAATCCTATTTTCTAATGACTTTATCATATACTAAAGTGCTTACGTGTACGGATTTCGATGCCCCACGGTACAGCAGCGGTTCCAGAATCGTTACATGTGTTTTTTATTATTGATGGATTAGAGTAGATAAAACCACAGATCGAATGTGAGGACACGTACTACCGAGGAAGCTACGGCGCGTAATCACAAGCACACATACGCATCTTCGAATTGGGTCTGCTCACCAGAAATCCGAAGATGCCTGTACGAAGGTGAGGGGGATGTGGAAATCAATGTTGGTTAGGATTCGAATTTATTTATTTTATCTTCCATCTCCTGATGGAAGGAACAGATTTATTGGAGTCGATACGCCATTGGATGCATTTGGGGTGAAATATCTTCTCAACTAAAAATCATGATTAACTATCATATCAGTAAGATGTTTTTCTTGTTGAATGTCGTCGTATTATTTTACCAAACTATCAGAACACTTTCTGTCACAACGTCAAATGTTTCAGAAGTCATGTCGTTGTCTCATTAATGTTATCCGTTCATTGCAAATATTCGACAATTATTTCAAACTTATTAGCCAAGACTATATTTTTAAAATGATTTTATTTGCATTCTTCGACTAAGTTAAGACAACATATCCATCCAATAATTTATAAAACTGAATGGAATTATATGACACTTGGTGCTTCGATTTTGAGATAAAAAATATAAAAAATACATTCATTGAATCTTATTGTACGAGGGAAAAAAGTGCGATTTCTAACTACATTATTTTTGCTTCAGAAGACATATTACGTTAGAAGAAGTGTAGGAGAATCGAATGAACATTTTTCTGCCATGCCAATGGTCATTAGGCCGAACGGTCAATAGGCCGAATGAGAAGTGGGGATTGAGAAGCGAGAAGTAGAAAAAAGGAAGAAGGAAGAGAAAGAAGGAAGAAGGTGGGAGGAAGAACGAAGAAGGAGGAAGGAAGAATGAAGAAGGAGGAAGGAAGAAAGAAGACGGAAAAAAGAAGAAAGAAGAAATACAAATGGAAGAGTGACGAAGGAAGAAGTAAAAGGAAAAAGGAAGAAAAAAGAAGGAAGAAGAAAGAAGAAAAAATAAGAAGGAAGAAGGAAGAAAGACGAAGGAAGAAATAATAAGGAAGAAGAAAAAAGCAAAAAGGAAGGGGGAAGAAGAAATAAGGGAGAAAGAAGAAGGAAGAAGGAAGAAGGAAGAAGGAAGAAGGAAGAAGGAAGAAGGAAGAAGGAAGAAAGAAGAAGGAAGAAAGAAGAAGGAAGAAGGAAGAAGGAAGAAGGAAGAAGGAAGAAGGAAGAAGGAAGAAGGAAGAAGGAAGAAGGAAGAAGGAAGAAGGAAGAAGGAAGAAGGAAGAAGGAAAAGAAAGAAGGAAGAAGGAAGAAGAAAGAAATACGGAAGGAGGAAGAAGGAGAAAAAAAATGATAAAAAACGAAGAATGAAGGAAAGTTCCAGGAAAAAGGAAGAAAAAAGGATGGAGGAAGAAGAGGAAAGAAGGAAGAAAGAAGCGGGAACATGGAGAAGGAGGAATGATAAAAGAAGTAGAATGAAGGAAGAACACTTGAAAAAAGAAAGGAAAAAGTAGGGAGAAGGAAGAAGGAAGAAGAAAAAAGAATGACATAATTAATATTGAGCGTCTTAGGGGAAAATGTTACAAGGTTAAAATACTTCAATCTTCCAATCTTCCAATATAGCGGAAGTAAATGGAATATTGAAGCATTTTAACCTTGAAGAAAAAAGAAGGAAGAAAGAAAAAATAATAAGAAAGAAGGAAGAAGGAGGAAGGAAGAAGGAAGAAGAAAGAAAGAAGAAGGAAGAAGAAAGAAAGAAGAAGGAAAAAAGGACGAAGCAAAAAGGCAGAAGGATCAAGGAAGAAGGTAGATAGAAGAAGGAAGAATGAAGAAGGGAGAAGAAAGAAGGAAGAAAGAAGAAGGAAAAAGGAAAAAGGAAGAAGGAAGAACGGAGAACAAATAAGAAAGAAGGAAGATGGAAGAAGGAAGAAGAAGAAAGAAATTGGAAGAAAAAAGAAGGAAGAAGGAAAGAGAAAGAAGGAGAAGTAAGATGGAAGAAGAAAAAAGAAGAAGGAAGAAGAAGAATGAAGAAGAAGAAGGAAGAAGAAGAAGAAGGAAGAAAAAAAGGAAGAAGAAAAAGGAAGAAGAAGGAAGATGGAAAATGGAAAAGGGAAGAAGGAAGAAGGAAAAAGGTAGATGGAAAATGGAAGAAGCAAGAAGAGGCAGGAATATGGAGAAAAGAAGAAGATGAAAGAAGGAAGATGGTTGAAGGAAGAGAAAGAGGAAAAAGCAAGAAGAAAGAGGAGGAAAAAAGAAGCAAGAAGGACGACGGAAGAAAAAAGAAGGATAAAGGAAGAAGTAGAAAAGTAGCAGGAAGAATGAAGAACGAAGATGGAAGGAGGAAGAGGGAAAGAGGAAGAAGGAAGAAGAGAGAAGGAAGATGGAAAATGGAAAATGGAAAACGGAAAATGTAAAAGGGAAGAAGGAAGCAGGTAGATGGAAAAAGGAAGAAGGAAGAAGAGACAGGAAGATGGAAAAAGGAAGAAGATGGAAGAACGAAGATGGAAGAAGGAAGAGAAAGAAGAAAAAGGAAGAAGGGAGAGGAAGAAAAAAGAAGCAAGAAGGACGTTGGAAGAAAAAAGAAGCAAAAAGGAAGAAGTAGAAAAGTAGAAGGAAGAACGAAGAAGGAAGGAGGAGGAGGGAAAAAAGAAGAAGGAAGAAGGAAGAAGGAAGGAAGAAGGAAGGAAGAAGGAAGGAAGAAGGAAGGAAGAAGGAAGGAAGAAGGAAGAAGAAAGAAGGGAGAAGCAAGAAGGGAGAAGAAAGAAGGGTTGAGGTGAAAAAAGAACCTCTCATTTATCTTATTTTCTTTCTTTCTGCACATTCGGCCTAATGACCTTCAGCCAAATGACTTTCGGCTTAATGGTCTGATGCTGTCAAAAGTTATGATGACTATCAACACTTTTGGTAAAAAATGCATTAGAACCACACAGAAAAAAAATAATGAAAAAAAAACATCATCACTTAAGAAAATGACGACACGAAAAATTACACCATTCCTGGCGGAAACGGCTCTTTTTCATCAAATTCCACTGACATTTTCATTACTCAGTGTGAAAAGGGATCATAAATAAAAAATTAAATCTAATAAAAAGTGATGAATATTATATTTTGTATACGTTTCTGTATTACCAAAAGAAATTAAAAAAAACATTATCATTCGGATTCGTACATAGACATCACATGTTTGCATGATTAGTGCGAGATAACAAGCAAAACGCTCTTGACGCATTGAGTTCCAAAATACCTTAGATAACTATTTATTGACGCGTTTTGATGAACTCTACAAGCGAAAATAAATTCCCACAGTTTTGGAATTTTTGTCCGGCGTAGACTCAACCCGCCTGGATGGCGTTGGTTATTACGACGTGTACAACTTCATCGCTGCTTTCGTTGCAGACAGACCTTAAAAACAACCGAAATGCGGCGTCAGAATCGTTGCGGTGGAATGAGGCTCGTAATTTCTGCCACTTGTTAATGGAGCAGCAAAAATTTAATTAACCTTCGGGGGCAGTTTACTTCCATTGCTTACCGATTCTGGCAGGGTAATTTAGATATGGAGGGTTCCACATCGAACGATTCAATCGAATTAAAACGTGGCATGGGTGTGGGAGGACCTTCACAGCCATCAACCGCACCGTTGTTGTCTAGTTGTGCTGAAAGGGAGTGCGAGCGGAACGCTCTTTGGATATTGGATTAGATTAGGATTAAGAAAAAGAGCCCGAAGCAAATGGGTCTTGTCGATTCTATGAACCTGCAATTGATTGGAAATTACTGAGTTTTGTGATCGAAAATCGATGATGATGGTGTGGTTATTGTGTTCCAGTCGTTTGGCCTTGGTCTACAACGAAAAAATTCAATTAACTGCTGTACGAGATAATATAAGAAGAACATTGAGGTTTTCCGAAAAATTGATTTTATCCCGTGCATTGAAGATCATTCAATTCTCATTAACAGTATCATTGCTGTACGAATAAATGTTTCCTCATCAACGTGAATCGGTTATGCATCATGGATGACATACGAACTGGTTCCTATGTACGAGATAAACCTTGTATATTAATTGAAAATTAACAATCATTCGTGTCCACTTCATTTTTAACCTGCCTCTTCAAACAACCAATTGTACATACATAAAACCCGCAGCCCGGTGTGATTGAGCACCGCCGGACATTTGAACCGTACGACGCGACGGCAGAGAGCGGTAACGATGGCAATCAGCATTATTGCTGAGCTCAGAATGAAAATATTATGACATCATAACAATAAAAAACGGATTTTACCGGAAGCCACCAGGACAGGACAATACACAACTATTCCTAGAATCAGCAACATTACCATCGTCATCCGAAGCATCATTGATTGTACACTCCGGATGGCAGCCAAACCACGCGTGTCTCTTTATACTGATTCCAGTTCTCCGAAACCACTGGCAACCATTCCGGCTCTGCTCTGTCGCAAATTGCCGCATGTATGTAGCAGAGTCTCGCCTCAACCAGGTTCACGGATGGACCAGGCTCCACAGCTCGTTCCCTGGCAGCAATGCCAGTAAACAGGAAGCCAACACGGACGGGATCCGTTCCCTTGCAGCGCACGGCATGCATGTGGAGTTCTTGCAAAGCCTGGATTATAATGAACACATAAAGTAAACGTGTCTACCTATACCTAGGAAGCCAAGCCCCTGTCATAAATTTCAAATAAAACAAGTTCGCATTACTTTCGGTTCACTGGAGAAGAGATACCAACTTTCCTCGGGACCTACGTTGTTTGCGTGGTGAGGCTTGCTGCTTCTCGGTACGGGAAATTGTGCTCCAGTTGTTGTTGTGGAGCACTATTGGGAAGGAACGTATCCAATATAAACGACCGAAGAGCAGGTCTGATTGAAACGTCAGATATTAAAAGCGAAGCCAGTGCAGTGGGGTAGAGGGCATGACATCGGTGATGGAGAAGGGTCATCTTGGGATGATAACTTTTACATGACTATTGTTTAATATGTTGTCACTTTGAGACAGTTCAAGTCGGATTGACATTTTCAATTTGAATTCCATATCAATCACAATCAAGTCTGGACATATGTTTTTCTTCGCTTCCATGATGAAATGAAATATGAAGAATCTCTAATGTGTATAAAAAATGAATTGGTTTGTGTTCGTATCCACATAACTTGAAACGGATGGATGAATTTTCTTTCAACACATCTGTTAGATGGTGAGTAGTGATGATGATGATCGCCGAAGACTCCTTATTTTCAAGAAAATCTTTAAAATAATCAATAAACTTGAATTCAATTAGATATGCACAACGAATAGAATCGTATCATCTTCCAAATTTAGACCAAACATGATATAATTAGAGACGGAAGTACATATTTGATAATTCCGTTAGGATGGGGCAGGCAGAATGCTTTATAATAGTGGATATGCTATCGAGCGGAGGGCAATATTTTTGATGATATAAATGTCACGACCTTCCTTCTGCCAAACTCCCGTTTGGAAAGGAAGGAAAGAGTATCACTGATGGAAGCTGATATATCTCCACTGGCAAAAGACCGGCTCTGCGGAAGGTGGTTTGATTTGCTCATATACCATCGCGTGCGGAAAAGGTTGCTATCGACGAGTACTGGTTCATTAATTATTCCAAGTTAAAATTGCAATTATAAAAGAAGAACTTTCCATAAAGAAAACAAAATTTACAAACAAAAAAAAATCCATAAATAAATTAATTTTAGCAATAAACAATTACAAAATTTTCAACAAAATATTGCAATTTTTCACCATTTACCATTCACCCTGACGATAAAAATTTCGTCGTACTCAGATTTTGCATTCGATTTCGCTGCTAGTAATCGTATGCGATTTTCACTTGAAGATCGTGGCAGATGCCACATTGCTTCATTGCTATCAGCTATCCAGCCGATCATGTTTACACAACAAAACCAGCTGGTGCTTCAATGTCAACACTCATTCCCATTGTGCTCAATCGGCCACGTGTTGCCAGAAGTGTGACGACCCATACTAAAAATTTACGAACGCACTAATGACTTGTATATTAATGACAGCAAAAACCGTTTTTCAAAAAACCATAATGAATACATTCATTCCGAAAGTAAAATTTGACCAACCAGTTCTCATCTCGACTAGATGATATTCTAAACTATTGTACTTTATTCAAGAGATATGTCGAAGTGCGATATAGAGTCATGGCAAGATGAAAGATTTTCAAATGGTGGGATTTTTCTCAAATCTTGGCTGAGGTGAAACATTTTCATTATTATTATTTATATTTAAACATCAATCAATATTGAGGTATGGCTAATGAAAACTGTGCTTTTTGATTACGCTCAGCTATTGATATTGATTGTGTCACGAAGTAGTGCAAACTTAAATGCAGAACAATTTTCATCGACGTGCTATGTTTTACCGTGTATTAAAAAGCAGAGCGACTTTCGCATGCATTAATATTCGTATGAAAACCATCTGAAAGGAAATTGATTTTCATACAAGCATTGGGTGATAAACCAGTCAATTTGCTGCCTACGCTTTGTTACTGTAGCGTCATTCGATAAGCGAATGGGGGAAGGGCCGTTTGACCGCATACCGTTCGGTCGCATGTCATTTAGCCGAAGGCCACTAGGCCGAAAGTTGTTTGACCAAACAGACCATTAGGCCGAAAGGGTCATTCGGTCGAAAGGGTCATTTGGCCGAAAGGGTCATTTGGCCGAGCAAACCATTGGGCCGAATAAGACCTTTGGGCGAATAGGACATTTGGCAAAATAAGACATTTGGCCGAAAAAGTCATTTCTCACTCCTCATTTTTCACTTTTCACTGAATGGATTTTGGCCAAACGACCCTGCTCCTGGACTTTATCTCATAGCTCCGATATTCATCCCACGAAAAACAAAGCAACGAAAAGGAATTTGATTTGTTTCTTATTTTGTGATGTTTTCAGCAGCGAGCACCCATGTTGGCAAAAAAAACTATGAAAATGGTGCCGTATTTCTTTGTTTTGCGATGTGATGAATATATGTTCAGACCTCTAATCAGTTCTCCTAAAAATACATCTGTAGAGCAATAATGGATCTCCATATCTACTGTTGATGGCACTCTCTATGTCTGTGTAGTTTACATACCCCGCCTCCCGACCGAATCAACGACGCTGTCCTGGTCAAAAGGAACCTTGATTTACTTAACTGGGTGGTTTCACAATTACTTAGGACCAAGAGACAACTTGATTATCGTAGCAAGGATGTTAACGATCATTCAGTAATTTGCGTTCGATCATTTAGTAGTTTGTCACATTCCAGAAGCTGAATTTCAAATTATGTTATATGGTGGACTTCTAGTGCGAAGGTTTTTCTACAACTCTGCCTAATGGTTCGTTGTTTGGATTCCACTAGTCACGGAGTTAGAGCTATAGTTTCAGTAACTTAGACTAAATGATAACAAAATTCCAATCATTTAGTTTAAGTTACTGCAACTAGCGTTCTAACTCCGTTATTAGTTGAATTCTAAATACGAACCATTAGGCAAAGTTGTAGAAAAACCTTCGCACTAGAAGTCTACCATACAACATATTTTGAAATTAAGCTTCTGGAATGTGTTATTGCCAACTACTAAATGATCGAACGCAAATTACTGAATGATCGTTAACATCCTTGATCGTAGGTGATTTTAACCTGAGCTCAGCTCGATCACTTGGCTGCGCCACCCGTTGGGGTTTCATTTTCTGGTCGCTTCAAGATTTTTGATTGGCCAGACGTCTCGTGGACTCGACGCATACAGCACATCAGGATTGAAGCAAATTATCGACAGGTTATCGACATGTCCAAGGGCTTGGCGATCCCTCCCCAGGCCATCTGCGAGTTGTGGTGCCTGCCTAGGATGTGGTGGGTTTTGACAGTGGGCCCTGTTAAACTTCTAAAAAAAGCTGCATGTATCCCCCAGCAGCACAATGCAGACTAAAATGGTTGCAGCAACGTAATTGGGAATGATTCTGGTCATACATGAATTGCAGTAACTTATGCGGAACATATGTGCTGCCAAGGTCCGCAAGTAGCCTTCGCCAAAGCGCACAAGCCTAAGTGCTGGTGTTGGAACGGCCCTCCGGCGAGACAGGAGGTTTGCACAGGCCCAATAAGCCGCCTTTGAAAACAACCATTACGAACGACGTAGAAGATAATACGACTCGATATAATTGGCAACGACCTAGGTGACGAATAAAGGATCACGATTGGAAGCTTGGAACATGGAACTGCAAGTCGCTAGGTATCGCAGGTTGCGGCAGAATAATCTACGATGAATAACATCCCCGCAACTTCGACGTCGTAGCGCTGCAGGAAATCTGCTGGACAGGACAGAAAGTGTGGGAAAGCATGCATCGAGCGGCTACCTTCTACCAAAGCTGTGACACCACCAACGAGCTGGGAACCGGCTTCATAGTGCTGGGAAAGATGAGCCAACGCGTCATTGGGTGGCAGGAAGGAAGGTAGGAAGGGAGGAGATGTATAGACCGTCATCGGACCGGATAGTCTGCACACCGTATCGAATGATAAAGGCCAACGATGCATAAACTTTGCAGCCTCCCGCGGAATTGTAGTCCGAAGCACTTTCTTCCCCCGCAAGAATATCCACAAGGCCACATGGAGATCACCTGACCAATAAACGGAAAACAGAATCCACCACGTTCTAATCTACGACAAATTCTTCTCCAACATCACGAACGTACGCACTTACCGTAGTGCGAATATTGAATCCGACCACTACCTCGTTGCAGTATTCCTGCGCTCAAAACTCTTGTATAACACGCGTCGGAGTCGTCCGCCGCGGCTAAACATTGGGCGGCTACAAGACGGTAGACTAGCCCAAGACTACGCGCAGCAGGTGGAAGTGGCACTCCTAACGGAAGAGCAGCTAGGCACAGTGTCTCTTGAAGATGGCTGGAGAGATATTCGATCCGCCATTGGAAGCACCGCTACCGCTGCACTAGGCACGGTGCACGAATCACTTTTATAACGGCAAATGTGAGCAGTTAGTTGTGGAGAAGAATGCAGCATGGTCTAGATTGCTGCAACACCGCACGAGGGCGAACGAGGCACGATCTAAACGGGCGCGGAACAGACAAAACTCGATTTGTCAGAGGAAAAAGCACCAGCTCGAAGATCAAGACCGTGAAGAGACGGAGCAACTGTACCGCGCAAATAACGCACGAAAGTTCTATGAGAAGTTGAACCGTTCACGTAAGGGCCATGTGCCACAGCCCGATATGTGTAAGGATATTAACGGGAACTTTCTTACAAACGAGCTTGAGGTGATCCAAAGGTGGCGGTAGCACTACGAAGAGCACCTGAATGGCGATGTGGCAAATAACGGTGGCGGTACGCGCGCAGGACATACGACTTCCGGCTCCAAATCTCCAGGAAAGCCAGGAAAAGATCGGCCGGCTGAAAAACAACAAAGCCCCTGGAGTTTACCAACTACCAGGAGAGCTGTTTAAACACGGTGGTGATGCACTGGCTAATTACCAAGGTTTGGGAGGATGAGATTCTGCCGCAGGAGTGGATGGAAGGTGTCGTGTGTCCCATCTACAAAAAGGGCGATAAGCTGGATTGTAGCAACTACCGCGCAATCACATTGCTGAACGCCGCCTACAAGGTACTCACCCAAATTCTAAGTCACCGACTAACACCAATTGCAAGAGAGTTCATGGGGCAGTATCAGGCGGGATTTATGGGTGAACTCGGTATTGCAGAAATGCCGCGAATTCAACGTGCCCTCATATCATCTATTTACCGACTTCAAAGCCGCATATGATATGATACAATCGATCGGGACCAGCTATGACAGCTTATGCCCGAAAACGGATTTCTGGAGGACGATTTGCGAACCCTCCGCAGACTGCGTGGTTGGCGACATGCAGCCATGGACCGAACTGAGTGGAGAAGACTTTTGTGTACTGCACAGGCCACTCAGGCCTTGGTCTGGTAATAAATAAATAAAAATCAAAACAAACGCATCAAAAAATCTCCCGGACCAGACGGCTTACCGAAAGAACTCTACCTGCGAACGTTCCATGTTATTCATCGTGAACTGAACTTGATGATGAATGAAGCTCTGCGTTCCAACTTCCCTACACAATTTGTCGACGGAGTAATTGTGCTGACGAAGAAACGAGGTGCGGAGGACACTGCTCGCACGTACAGACCCATCAGCTTGATTACCTTCGACTACAAAATTTTGTCACGAATACTTAAACAGCGTCTGGATAATGTACTCCGCACCAAAAATATCTTGACTGCCTCACAAAAATGCTCAAACTCCGGGAAAACATCTTTCAAGCAAACCCTAGCTGTGAAAAACAAAATCACTGAGCTTAAATCAAACAGAAGAACCGCCAAGCTGGTTGGATTTGACTTAGCATGGTCTTTCGACAGAGTGGACCAGAATTTTCTGTTCAAAACAAAGCGAGGGCTGGGCATTAATGGAGGTCCAGTAGATCTTCTCTCCAACATAGCAGCAGCATCATCATCGCGGTTGCTGAAAAAAGGTCACCTGTCGCAACTTGTGCAATCAGATAATGATACCTAAAAATAGTCTTAAACTTTTTATGCACAATATTTATGGGTCGATTGGGTTTGGATCTAAGACACCAGGTCTTATATCAAAGCTCATTTAGGGATTGAACGTTGAAGCAACGTATGTGAATTAGGGTGTCCCAAAATTGGACAAAGTTTGGGATTTTGGGGGCTCAACCTTCAAATGAAAGCTTAGGGTAAAACAAAAGAAAAATTGTTCTACGACAACTCTGGGAAATGACGTTTAGGGGTGGCCCCGACGCGTTTTATGAAAAAAGTGCATTTTTTATAGGTAACATCGAAAATACCGGTATATCAGAAAGAAATTCGATGAAACCCATCCATTTTATATTTTTTACATTTAACTTAGGGTCTATACTTTATGGTAAAACTTTGATACCGCATGTTTTAGGTCTATATATTTTTCACTGATGCTTTAAATGCCCAAAAATAACGAATTTTTCTAAATATTTTTTATTAATGCATCCAAAACAAGTATCCATCATAATGCTTTCGAAACTAGATATACATAGAAAGATGGGGAATTTTATAACGAATATTTTGCTAAAAATAGCAACCTTCTATCTCTATCCGTTTAAAAGTTATTCACGATTTACTGCAGCTTGGAAAAAGACTTTTTGAAATTTCGGATCATAATACCTGGATCGTGTTTCAGTAAAAAAACGCCTACTTTTCCATACCAACCAAATGAGCGCTTTAATAACCAGTATAGTATTCATATGAGTTGCATAAAATTGATTTTAATACTTATTTAAGTGTTATAATGGAAACCCAACGATGGACCAGCAGTAACATGACTGACTACAAATTGTTCAGTTAGTCTGGGTGAGTGCTCAAATAGATTGATGAATATGGTTTCAAAACTACCCATAGGTAGGTTCAGTTTTCGTGTCATGGTTTGTCGAGCTGTGCAATGTTTCTCGATAACATGGAAATTAGTTGTTTTGTGACCATCTTGATTTATCGCAAGAACGATCATGTGAAGCAAATCCAACTAGATCATTTTGATATCGATTTGTCATATTTTACGCCATATTGAAGCTCATTTTACGCCATTGCAAAAAATAGTGTGTGCAACTAATTGCAAAACTCGATTTTATCAGCACTCGTAGTATTTATCCCATTCGGCAAGCCTCGTTGGATAAACGTACAACCATGCTGATTAAATCATCTTTTTGCAACTAGTTACACAAATTACTATTATCATTATTATTTTATAATGCATATTGAAATATTTGGCATCTACCATCTACGGAATCTCTGGAAATAAGAACAATCTACACTAATTACGAACTATTTTGCCTACCAATACTGAATACAATGATAAATTGATTGCATCGATAAATCGGGACCAAAATGATCAAGCCGGATTAACTTCACATGATCGTGCTGGTTAAAAAATCAAGTTGGTCACAAAACAATTAATTTCCATGTTATCGTGAAACATTGCACAGCTCACCAAACCATGAAACGATAGCTGAACCTACCTATGGGTAGTTTTGAAACCATATTCATCAATCTATTTGAGTACTCACTCAGACTAACTGAACAATTTGTAGTCAGTCATGTTACTGCTGGTCCATCGTTGGGTTTCCATTATAACACTCAAATAAGTATTACCCCACCTTTCTATGTATATCTAGTTTCGAAAGCATTATGATGGATACCCGTTTTGGATGCATTAATAAAAAAATATTAAGAAAAATTCATCATTTTTGGGCATTTAAAGCATCAGTGAAAAATATATAGAGCTAAAACATGCGGTATCAAAGTTTTACCATAAAGTATAGACCCTAAGTTAAATGTAAAAAATATAAAATGGATGGGTTTCATCGAATTTCTTTCCGATATACCGGTATTTTCGATGTTACCTATAAAAAATTCACTTTTTTCATAAAACGCGTCGGGGCCACCCCTAAACGTCATTTCCCAGAGTTGTCGTAGAACAATTTTTCTTTTGTGATACTCTAAGCTTTCATTTGAAGGTTGAGCCCCCAAAATCCCAGACTTGGTCCAATTTTGGGACACCCTAATGTGAATTCAAATGGCTTTTAAAAAGTTTGTTTAACGTATTTGTTATAGTCAATTCAGAAGTCCTCAGACGTCTAATTCGTATTCACGGCAACTGCCTTGCTCAGTTTACCTGCCTCAACAAGTAAACTAAGTAAGGCGCTTGCCGTACATTATGCTACCTTTTAAACAAGACAAGTAAAGCAAGGTGCTTGACTTGAATGTGAATTGGCCGTCCGAGGACCTCTATTCAATTCACTTTAATGATAGGGTTAAGGCAGGTATTTTCGTCTTTTCGTCATAGTTTCGAAAACCAATAAAGGAGACATTTTTTTGACAAACTCATTCGTATCAAATCTGTTAGAATGGAGATACGTTCTGCTATAATGGAGCTCTAGCGAATGGATGTTGCTTTCGATGGTTTTAGCCCCTATGACGATGGATGGAAATACCTGCCGTGTCCCTATTAATGCTAAAAATCATTTCATGAAACAAAAATTACTAAAATGAGTAATTTTTATTGTGCGCAAAAGTAGGAAAATTTCAAAGTTTGTGCGCAGAATTAGTAATCATATGGCCATATAAATTTCACTAGCGCTGATGACGTATTTTTCGAAACAATCGATGCACATCGCTTCAGCGTAAGAAATTCCATCTAAAATTGCCTACCTTAAGGCGTTTACATACGCTTTCTCTATAGATGAATGGTTGATCAAAGTTACCCCAAATTGAAAAATCAAAAAACTCGTCAAAAAGCATTTTTAAAACAAGTTTAAAATTATCAAATAATCAAAAACAACAGCCTTATACGGTAGGCCGTCTACATGTAGCAGTACTCGTTTTAAAAATATGAAAAAAGCTATGATTTCACTTACGTAGGAAATATTTCGAAACAATTAAAATGATCAATGTTTCCCCGGATTACGCATTTACCACATACAGATATCCATAAACCATTATTATATCTTAGGTGCCAAACACATATTACGTAAGCACTTAGGATCTAAAATCATTTGTATGAAAAAAAATCTTACATGAGGAGAGATGGGTCGAAAAACACAGAGAAATTGCTAGTGCGCGGACCCTTAATAGGAACGAAAACCTCCACGGTACAATAATTTACCTCTCTGCAGATGATTGGCGGTTCCAACTCCATGTCTACCTGAGTGGATTTTGTCGAATTGGTTGATATGGCTTTAATGAAATCGATCCTGTCTCGCAACCTTGGAAGCAAGAGCTGAAGATCCTGAGGATGGTCTCTAAAGCATGAGAAATCAGCAATCCGTATTTCTTCTCTGGCAAAAATGTCAATCAGCCGCTCCAGTTCATGCTGCTGAAAGAAAGTTGATGTTGCATTATCCGCCATGAAAACGATCGCGATCGATTAACCAATAATGGTTCTGAGATGAGAATGTCTGTCCCTTCACCTTATACCGGGCAAATGCCTCTTTTTAAAGAAGGCATTATCTGTACCCATCGCGTTATACTAGGCAGACGAATATATATCCTTTCGCCTTATATTAAGCAAATTTATCTTTGCTTTGTACCGGGCAGACGCCATTATTTTGATTTTGATTTTATTGATTCCGTCAAAAAATGTAGGCTAATATATGTAGGTACATATACATATTTTTTGCTAATTTTAATGCTAATATAGATCATGAATTTTAAATTGTATGTATAGTAAATATTCATTCCGTGCTTGTACCGACAGCTTGTACGAGCCAGACGTGTGTTCTATGTCTCATGGCGGATATTGCCTGATTTTGTAAAAATTGCACGCGGCGAACCCTTCATGAAAGGTACCGCCGCGCTTTCTGCCCCCCGTTTACTTGATTCTTATGGGTGAATAGCATTGGGGTGTATCGTTTGGCGCGGCCGTACCTTTCGACAGTCATTCGCCGCGTGAAGTTTTGTGCAAGTACCCATTTGGGAATACTACAAACGCCGCGCAGTGTATCATATCCAGAAAATCTGACAATAGTGTTCGGTAGTGCGAGTTATTGTGTGATGCGTATCCTACCTACGGATGCAAGGTGATCGCTGTCAGTGAGAGAAGTAGCTGCTTCTGGTGAAGCCAGTGAAGCAGGCTATTGTTATTACTGCTGCTACCTACAGCAGCAAGCGCAGATAAGTGGAAGGCATTGTTTTATTGTTCTCCCATCTCTGAATTATTTTTTCCCTTTCTCGTACAACTAAGTTGTACCGAAAGGCTATCATTTTACTCCAAATTCGAACTTTTGATAGAAGTCCCATAGTGTTATATACCATTCGACTCAGCTCGATGAGCTGAACAAATGTCTGTCTGTCCGTGTTTTTTTTTCTTCCTAAGCAATGGAGGGGGAATCTGCTCAACAGACATCCTGGGTTGACCAGGAAGTGCGGGGTTAGGGGCCACCTCCAACAGCAAACGAGGGAGGCAGGACTGCATCCCCGACCCGCTAAACCATTTCCATTGCCGCCAAGCCCATCGTCCCTTCGGTACAATCAGAAAGTAATGCTTCAAAGGGGGGCCAGTGCATAACGCACCCTCGAGGTTAGCTGCGTGGCCTTGCATTGAACATCGTGACTCGCTTTTTTAGAAGAACACCATGGTATCGTGCCAGCGCATTGCCGGCTTTCCAGGTGGCCTTACCACGCCCTATGTCCTCGGAAGGTGGGAGGGGTCGACTTCGCGCCTGCTTCCCTCTGCACGACTGGTATCAAGAATGATGATGCCGCGTGCACCCCAAATTGACCTCTCTGCGATATGGCCTATTCGCCAGCACACAGAGGGACTTGCCGACGCGGTGCCTACGCCTGCCCCAGCCTTGACGAGGACCCCTTTCCGTCCTCGGGCTCGGAACCCGCCCGGTTGACCGACGCCGCGAAAGCGACGATACCATGTTGTTCTTCACGCGGCCACTTGTTCGACAAATAGATCGAGTTCGAGCACAGGGCACCGGTATGTCCCAGTAAGCTGACTCCGAACCCTTGGACCACCTCTTATTTACGCCTGAACTAGCCATTCCTCGAGTCCACGCGCCACCTTCTGTGTAGCTCCGAGACGATTTGGACGATAGCCAATCCGCAGCGTCGACAGAGCTTGCTTCTGTCAGGGCCTTTGCAGTCCCATTGCTTGTGCCCCGGTTCCAGGCACTTGAAGCAAACTTCGGATTGCTCGTATATGCCCACAGGGCACACCGACCATCCCACCTTGACGCTCCCTAACTTGACTACCTTGGAGGCATCCGCTGCGGATAGCCGAACCAAAGCTACCTGTGTCCCTGCCGGACCTTTCCGTAGCCGAACGGGGCGTCTCAACTTCACACTGTTGCCGTAGTGCCATGACGAGCTCTTCGACTTCGGTGATCTCGTCCAGGTCTTTAACCCTTAGATTCACTTCCGTCGTGAGTGCCCTCACCTTGACCGTCTCGCCTAGGACTTCGTCCGCCAACTTATTGTAGGCGGCGCCCTTTTGTGAGACGCCCCGCTTCAGCTCGAGGATCATCTCGCCCATCCGGGTACGTCTTATTCGACGTACGTCGGCGCCGAGTTCACCGAGCTTGACGTCACTCCTCATCGCCTCCGAGTACTTAGCCTCGTCCGTCTTGATGACTAGGCCATCGCCCCTGGAGCGATTGGCGCCTATCCTATACTTTTTGCTACCCTCACTCGCCTGGGCCTTCTTTTCGGCCCTTGACGTCTTCGGTTTCCTCTTGTTCTTGACCAGGGTTCAGGAGGCCCCCTATATTTCCCTGTTCTGGGGCGGCTGAGAGTTCTCAGCCAGCCGTAACCCCTTACCACCGTCTTTCCTGGGTAGACGGACTTTTCCAGGTCCTTGCTCCCCTGGTTTGGGGAATACCTGGCCGGGGTTCAGCTTCCCAGCCTCACTACCCTTGTTCGGGGTAGAAACCCTCCGCGTTTTGGAGCGGCCCCCAGGGAGCTCATCCCCTGGAGACTGTCTCCCCCGTTTTTGTGTCTGCTCCGCTGGAGCAGTGACCCCCGACGTGCCCGCGAATACTTGCGCCTCAGTCTGGGTAGACTTTGGCACCACCGTCTTCGCTGGCACGCCCTCGGTCGATTCGACCTTGCCCGAGTCCGCGAATCCTTGGGCCTCAGTCTGGGTAGACCTCGACTCCACGGATTTCACTACACTTGGCCGTCCCGACCGCCCTCTCCGGCTTGGCGTCCAACATCGACTTTCGAAGTTTCAGCAAGCTCCTCTTGAGGTCCTTACTGATATTAAGCTTCGATGACGCAAAGTCGATGATGGCGTCCAGCTGCTCCGTCGCCACCTCGAAGGCCGAAAGCGTTTGCGGTTCATCGCCTTCAAGAGCCATGGGCCGTCAATAACCTCTACCGGCGTAGCCTGGGAGATGGTTAAGTGACCCACGCTGGCGCTGCGCACTGAGCTGCCGACTATTGCCTCTGGCCTCCTAGGCGGAGACCTGAACAACCCACCTCTTGCGAAGGGGTTGTCGCCTACACTACTACCACTAGTTGAAGAATTGCCTTGGTTTTCCATTTTGGTCCCACGAGTTGCTCGGGAAAAGAGGTCCACCACGCCAGAGCCCAGCATGACGCGGTAAGGGACAATTACTGTGGAGGGTGCCCAGGTACCCCACAGGCTCCGTTAAAGGCCTAGCTTATTATTTCACCCCCCTGGCCATGCATCCCCTCGGCACGGGTCGCTTGACGCCTTGGGATTAGGGGTTAGGGACGATGGTCCCTTTGGTCGCACCCACTCACTCTAGCTGATGTCAGAAGGACAACAGTGCCCAGGCTGCACTACCAGCTAAGTACAAAACCCTTAGCTGGCGATCGATTGTCATCGGAAGACCCGTGGAAGCGTGAGATTGGAACTTGTGAGGACCAGAGCTGTGTAGGTCGCTCCTTCCCGGACGTCAATTCATTATTTCGCAGCCCCATGTGTGTCAGTATGTGAAGTCCCATTTGACATCATTACACCAGATCAACAAATTTATTTTATACAAACATAAAGATAAACAATCAGCATGTAACAAATAACAAATTAAAATAATGCACGTTCTCTCCTGGTGCGCTGATCCATCAGCCAAATCCCGCAAATATATTTTTATTGCTTACTAGCAGACCCGACGAACTTTGTTTCGCCTAAAATACATTTATTCTCTGATTAATTCTCGAGTTATGCAGAAATTTCTGTTTCATTTGTATAGGAGCCCCCCTTTCCAAAGCTGGGAGGGGTCTCGAACCATCTTAAGAACATTCCCCGGCCCCAAAAACCTATGCATACAAATTTTCACGCCGATCGGTTCAGTAGTTTCGGAGTCTATAAGGTTCAGACAGACAGAAATTCATTTTTATGTATATAGAGATTGCGCATTTTGTCTACAGCAAACAGTTTGCTGTATTCATAGCTGACCTTTTGTGTAGGATTCTTGTCTGGAACAAACTTGGGACAAATCACAACTAAACATTTTATTGCCTATATTCAGGCTTCTCTCTTGAGTCCAGACACAGAATCAACAAATAAAACAGACACAAACAGCACAAACGATACAGACTAGCAGCACAAACTAGCACAAACGATACAGACTCGATCGAATATTTACAACTATTCGAACAAAATCAACCCATCAATATATATCCAGAATATCTATATATAGGGGGAATGACGGCTTTGGCAGGTTTTGTTCTATTATTGGCAGGGTTTTTTTTTATGACTGACTAGGCTCAAATTTGGCCTAAACATTCTTTGCATATCAAAGAATATTGTGGCCAAATTTCATAAAATTTGGTCGACAAAACCCCCCTGCCAATAATAGAACAAAACCTGCCAAAGCCGTCTTTCCCCCTAATATATATAATATACCCAGAATATCTACGATACTCCAAACCATTCTTGAGTTCAGATCTTGGATGTCTACAAGACCAACAGAGCGATTCTTAGGTTTCCGAGCTTGTGTGTTAGTTGGTGAAACCACATGGGACATCATTACATCAGTATATAAAAAAAACAACCTTCTCAGAATATCCACGGTACTCCAAATAATTCTTGAGTTCAGATATTGGAGGTCTACAAGATCAACAGAGTAATTCAAAAGGTTCCCGAGCTTGTGTGTTAGTTGGAGAAGCCCCATGGGACATCATTACATCAGTATAAAAGAAATTTACATTCCCAGAATAGCTACGGTACTCCAAACCATTCTTGAGTTCAGATATTGGAGGACCACAGCACCAACAGAGTGATTTATTGGGTCCTGAGCTTGTGTGTTAGTTAGAGAAGCCCCATGGGACATCATTACACCAGTATATACGAAACACAACATTCCCAGAATATCTACGGTACTCCAAACAATTCTTGAGTTCATATCTTGGAGGTTCTACAAGATTAACAGAGTAATTCAAAGTAATTAAAAATGGTTCCCGAGCTTATGTGTTAGTTGGAGAAGTCTCGTGGGACATCAATAAATCAGTATATAAGAAGTTTAACATTTCCAGAGAGCTACGATACTCCAAACCATTCTTGAGTTCAGTTTTTGAGGTCTAAAAGACCAACATAGTGATTCATAGGCTTCCGAGCTTTTTTGTTAGTTGGTGAAGTCCCATCCCGAGCAGCACACATGTTACAAATAGATGACAGTAACTTATATATGACCGGATTCAGTCACAAATGAGTTGCTGCAACCTGATTCGCTTGATTTGTGCTGCTTGGGATGGGACATAATTACACATATACTGGTGTATTTCCCAGAATATTTATAGTTTGAAGTGTCATAGATGACGAACGAATGCTGTAGTTTGTCTGTAATGGTGTAACGAAGTCCCGTGGAGCTATTCCAACTCATAAAACTAGTAGGGACATCGAAGATCTTTATGTTGATCGATTTGTATATTAAGATCTGTACTCAAGGATAATTTGGAGAGTCGTAGACAACCGTCTAAGACGAGTTAAGTAACCTCCATTTAATTCCACCAATTATTTCGATATCTTTGCAGATACGTATTTCGACCACAACTGTGTGGTCGTCTTCATTGTCTCGTACTTGACTCGACTTATCGAAGTCTCGAAGTCGAGTCAAGTACGAGATATTGAAGACGACCACACAGTTGTGGTCGAAATACGTATCTGCAAAGATATCGAAATAATTGGTGGAATTAAATGGAGGTTACTTAACTCGTCTTAGATGGTTGAATACATTCCACTAAACAGAGCTTGAAATATTTTTTCTGAGTCGTAGTTGTCGAGCGAAGTATGTAGTATGGCTGTAATGGTTTTACGAGGTACCGTGGAGCTGTTCCAACTCATAAAAATAGTGGGGACATCAAAGATCTTCTTGTTGATCGATTTGAATATTAAGATCTGAATTCAAGGACGGTTTGGAGTATCGTAGATATTGAAAAAGATTTGTTATACCGCTGGGCAGGCGCAGGATTTTATCATTGAGCATTTCAATTTCAATTATTTAACAAGAATATGGTAAAGTATGGTGTTGATTCCTAAGAACATCAAAATTACAACTCAAGGATAGTTTGGATGCCCAAGATCATCGTAGTGCCCGTAACCTGACCTGTGCAATATTTTTCCTGGATGAGACAGTTAATTTTGAACATTTTTGCTGAAGAAAGCAAGGCTCTATCTCTTAAAATTGATTTTTGACAGCTGATTTTCGTCTTGGGTCATATATTACCCATCCGTATTAAATGGGTTAAATAAGGCATTATTACCCCTTCCTTTGCCTTATACCGGGCAGATGCCTTCTTTTAAAGAAGGCATTATCTACCCTTTTTTGTCATATATTGTGCAAGTGTGCTCGTCTTGAGAAAGCTTACTTTGCCTTATACCGGCCAAAAACATTGCCTTCTTGCATTTCTTTAAATCACAATCAAAAAGAATTACAATAAATATTTCAATGATAATTATTCTAACTGAATTCTGCCAAATGGCATTCCGCTGAAAGACCTTCAGTGAAAACGTGCATTTCGCGAAATGTCTTTCGGAAAATTAGAACATTCCGTGAAATGTCATTCCGCGAAAAATAAATAAACGAAATGGTTTTCTGAGGGTCCCCCTAATTTAACGTTTAAAATTTCGTTTATTGAGCTAAAAGGATGTGCTAAATAAATGGCGTCTTCGGCAAGGTTTCGCAAAATAAAATTTTCTACAAGTTTGCTGAATCTTCAATAAAAAAAGTGTTAATCCAGATTTTCACCTAAATGGGGTCCACCATAATCAACATTTAAGCAGAAAAAATCACCATTTCATTACAAACAACTTTTCTGAAACTAGTGTTTAAAATGTATGAGATCGGAGAAAATTTGTTTTTTCATGCTAAAATGCTTTATTGGTCCATTGTGCAGCGTCTGCGTAGGCTACATTTCTGGGGTACCTAGTTGGAAAAAAAATATTCAAGGGGATCATTTTCGAATCTGTTAATTGGGCTCCCAAATCATTCTATTCCAAAAGAAAAACAGCTAACATTAGTCGGAACAATCACACCCACGCAAAAATGTCTGAAAACCTGTGCTTGTATTTTATTTTCTCGTGAAAGCTGGTCAGTACCCAACTTGGTAGGTTCTAATGAATATCGAATAAATAAATTTCCACTGATTGTTTTGTAGTGTGTTGATTTACTCGTAAAGGAGAACTGAACCAATGATGGCCGATGGATATTCATTAATTTTTGCTTCCTTTTATGGCAACGCACACACATCGCCAGGAACGGTTGAAAATAGCGGCTGGGTCTTCCGAAGAGTGAATGTGGGACGAATTGGGGGGTGCTAAAACTTTGCACATAAATTATGGATCAGGTTATCCTACTCCTGCCGGCACCAGAAATTGCTCGTTCTGTTTATGTTGACCCAACCCGAACTGTTTTACTGCTGCTTTTTGGCTGGAATCGTTGAAGGAGGAGGCAAAAAAAACTGATGCCGGTCGTTGTTTTTTAGCTAATGCTTCTCCAGGGAGCACTACAATCGCACTCTCCGAACGAAGAGTGCAAAAGCTACTGAGGAAAAATTTTGGTTCTAAATTTTTGTTTCCCTATCAAATTGTAGTTCATAACGTATTTTCTTATGCCTGATTTGATTGGAAATATGCATTTTAACCAATGTAGTTAATAAGAAGGTGAATCAACTTCATCAACGCCGCACGCGAAAGTGTGGATAAAAATCACAGTTTTTCGGATTTTGCGTTCGTCTGAATCAGAATCAGATCCATTATGAAGGCTCACCCGGATTTTAGTAATTGCAAATATCAGAAAACCCAGTCATTGATTTATTTCAGATTGGCGAGTACACTTCAAGAGAAGGAAGTGTCATTTGAATGTCTGTGTCAAAATGATCGAAACCAAGTTTCTCTGTAAAATCATTTCTCCAATATACCTACGTTCGCCTTTTGGATATTTGATGACAGAAAGCACATGAAAAATTCCCCTGTTTCAAAACTTTTCACATATCCCTGTACGAGATCGGATCAAACAGGAAGACAAGCTGCGCTGAAATCGAATTCTTCTCAGCCAGAGCTCTAAATCTAATCGAACAAGTTCCAACAATTCGCCGGCTTGGTTCTGGAATCCATTGTTTTCCAAAGTCCATTATTCGAACTTATTGCTGCACCTGTTTGCGCCAGCTGATACCGGTTCGCATCTTGACTTTGGTAGGTACAAGCACGAGCACTCCATATCGGTACTCACACATTCCCCCCCGGGAAAAGTGGGACAAATCCGTAAAAGCTTCGCCTTCCGTTTTCCTGTTCCGTCAAAGTTGTATTTCACCCCGCACCGGGACGGAGCCGGACCTTACTCGGCAAAACTTCGGTCCCTCCAACCGAGCCCCGGGGTGGAATGAAATTCTGAAAATGCTTACACATCAGGTGGCACCCTGCACAAATACCATCGTTGTTCGCATCCTCCTGGGACCGGCCGCACAGTAGACAGCTCTTTTCCGTGTTGTCCGTTCATACGAAAGGGATGCATCCGGCAGCATCCATCCAGAGCACAGCAGAGCCCGGAGAAAGTTGGTGACTTTGAGCTACTTCGAATACATTTTTGAACAGCTAATAGAAATTATTCATTGCTAAAGTGGGCTTACACTTCTACATCAGTAGGGATTTGTTCGGTGAACTAGAAGTGGCGTACTCGCTTCAAGGATCCCGATAGGTGATAATGCCCAAGGCAATGTACTGTAACGTAGTGCTTAGAATTTATTTGATTAATCTTCGCTCTTCTTGGATGGTAGGAATTATTTGTTTTTGTTTTATCTCGTGTTCCACATTCGACAATATTTTCATATTTTTTTGTTCCAATCCCAACCCTATTGTTGTTATTGATGTAAAATGGAAAATCGTGGAGCAGAACACAAAAAAAAAAACTGTACGTCTAAATCAAAATGCTATTCTAATAATTATTTCCGGCATGGATGACCTCGTCGGGACATCAAAGTTCGCATTCAGCCTCGACGGGGAGCCTTTTCGAAGCTGCATAAACTTCATTGGGGAGGAACTGGAAGGGTAGCGTGGGATCAAATTATTTTTCCGCCTCGGTTAAGATCGAACATTTCGGTGCATTCATCCGAGAGCTTTGAAGGGTGTATCTATACCCCGCCGCTTCGGCAATTGAATGATGCCCCGATACCTACCGAGAGGAAATCTATCGAACCCGCTACGCTACGGGGGGCGACTGAGCACTGGTTGGTTGGTTGGTTGGTTTGATTTCATGCTACACACATGGTTTGTTGGTTGGAAAGATCAAACAGTAGTAGAACTCGCTTTAGATCTTGTTTGGGATGGAACATTTTTGCCAAATTGGAACATGTTGCGTACTATATTTTGCGTATTCATTTTTCCGAATACATATGTGTAATATTGATGCTCAATGGGTGAACGATGGTTTGAAATTGAACCAACTTTGATCTTTGGATAGCATTGATATGAAAATACGATTCTGATTTGTTTTGCTTTGTAATCTGTCGTTTATGGGAAGTTGTTTCTACTCGAACTGTAAGTCTTGACAAGCTCTATTTTGAAATAACTGTTTTCTAGCACAATTGCTATTAAACGTCTGTATTTCGTGAGAAAGGTATCCTTTTATATTTGTGATGAGATTTCAGATTGGTGAATCATCCAGTGCATTAAATAGCAAATGCAACTGAATGCTTTTCGAGAAACATTTTCGGCCACGTAGAGCCACTGCTCTTTGAATTCATAACATACACATAATTGAAGGGTAATTCGTTTTATTTCTCATTTATGTGTTTTTTTTTCTAGCGCTGAGCGTTATATTATAGTGGATAGATATCCGAACCTTGGGAGGATTTCGCTTCTGGGAGAATGCAAATTAATCTGAAATGTTTGAATCCTACACCACACTGTATGACAATTCTGATCAATCAATCAATATTAGTCATTCTGAACGTTGATTTTTTTATTTATTATCAGACTAAGGCCGGAGTGGCCTGTGCTGCACATAAAAGTCTTCTCCATTCAGCTCGGTCCATGGCTGCACTTCGCCAACCACGCAGTCTGCGGAGGGTTCGCAAATCGTCCTCCACCTGATCGATCCACCTTGCTTGCTGTGCACCTCGCCTTCTTGGTCCCGTCGGATCGTTGTCGAGAACCATTTTCACCGGGTTACTGTCTGACTTTCTGGCTACGTACCCGCCCCACCGCAGTCGTCCGATTTTCGCGGTGTAAACGATGGATGGTTCTCCCAACAGCTGATGCAACTCGTGGTTCATTCGCCTCCTCCACGTACCGTCCGCCATCTGCACCCCACCATAGATGGTATGCAGCACTTTCCTTTCGAAAACTCCAAGTGCGTGTTGGTCCTCCACGAGCATCCAGGTCTCGTGTCCGTAGAGGACTACCGGTCTAATGAGCGTTTTGTAGATTGTCAGTTTGGTACGGCAGCGAACTCTATTCGATCGGAGCGTCTTGCGGTGTCCAAAGTATGTACAATTTCCAGCCACTATGCGTCTCCGAATTTCTCTGCTGGTATCGTTATCGGCGGTCACCAGTGAGCCCAAGTACACGAATTCTTCAACCACCTCGATTTCGTCACCACCGATGCAAACTCGCGGTGGGTGGCTCACATTGTCTTCTCTTGAACCTCTTCCTTTCATATACTTTGTCTTCGACGTGTTGATGACTAGTCCGATCCACTTCAGTCTGATGAAGCCTTCCTCCATCTTCTCAAAGTTACGTTCCATAATATCTATGTCGTCGGCGAGGCCAAATAGCTGGACGGACTAATTGCAAATTGTACCACTCGTGTTAATCCCTACTCTTCGTATTACCAAAGCGATGTTTAATAGCAGACACGAAAGACCATCACCTTG
This sequence comes from Armigeres subalbatus, assembly GCF_024139115.2. Lineage (NCBI taxonomy): Eukaryota > Metazoa > Arthropoda > Insecta > Diptera > Culicidae > Armigeres > Armigeres subalbatus. Next base: position 197,244,615 of record NC_085139.1, read on the forward strand.
CCGTAACCCTCTGCGCGTTTCGAAGGGACTCGAGAATCCCCCTGAAAAACGAACTACGCACATCACCCGATCCATCGTCGCTTCGATCAACCGTGTCAGTTTATCCGGAAATCCGTGTGCGTGCATTAGCTACCATAGCTGGTCCCGATCGATTGTATCATATGCGGCTTTGAAGTCGATGAATAGATGATGTGTGGGCACGTTGTATTCGCGGCATTTCTGCAGTACTTGGCGAATGGCGAACACTTGGTCCGTGGTAGAGCGTTCGCCCATAACCCGCCCCCCCACGAACTCCCTTGCAATTGATGCTAGTCGACGGCATAAAATTTGTAGGCGGCGTTCAGCAATGTGATTGCGCGGTAGTTGCTACAATCCAGCTTATCGCCCTTTTTGTAGATGGGGCACACGACACCTTCCATCCACTCCTGCGGCAAAACTTCCTCCTCCCAAATCCTGGTAATGACCCAGTGCAGCGCTCTAGCCAGTGCCTCACCACCGTGTTTAAATAGCTCTCCTGGTAGTTGGTCAACCCCAGGGGCTTTGTTGTTCTTCAGCTAGCCAATCTCCTCCTGGATTTCCTGGAGATCCGGAGCCGGTAGAATTATGTCCTGCGCGCGTTCTCCCAGGTCCATCACCATACCGCCATCTTCGTCTGCCACATCGCCATTCAGGTGTTCTTCGTAGTGCTGCCGCCACCTTTGGATCACCTCACGCTCGTTCGTAAGAAGGTTCCCGTTTATGTCCTTACACATATCAGGCTGTGGCACGTGGCCCTTACGTGAACGGTTCATCTTCTCATAGAACTTTCGTGTGTTATTAGCGCGGTACAGTTGCTCCGTCTCTTCACGGTCTCGTTCTTCCTGTTGACGCTTTTTCCTCCGGAAAATCGAGTTTTGTCTGTTCCGCGCCTCTTTATATCGTGCCTCGTTCGCCCTCGTGCGGTGTTGCAGCAATCTCGCCCATGCTGCATTTTTCTCTTCTTCTAACTGCTCACATTCGCCGTCATACCAGTCGTTCCTCTGATCCGGGGGCACCGTGCCAAGTGCAGCGGTTGCGGTGCTACCAATGGCGGATCGAATATCTCTCCAGCCATCTTCAAGAGACGCTGCGCCTAGCTGCTCTTCCATTGGGAGTGCCACTTCCAGCTGCTGCACGTAGTTTTGGGCAGTCTACCGTCTTGTAGCCACCCAATGTTTAGCCGCGGCGGACGACTCCGACGCGTGTTGTACACAGTCGAGAGTTTTGAGCGCAGACATACTGCAACGAGGTAGTGGTCGGATTCAATATTCGCACTACGGTAAGTGCGGACGTTCGTGATGTCGGTGAAGAATTTACAGTCGATTAGAACGTGGTCGATTTGGTTTTCCGTTTCTTGGTTAGGTGATCTCCATGTGGCGTTGTGGATATTTTTGCGGGAAAAGAAGGTGCTTCGGACTACCATTCCGCGGGAGGCTGCAAAGTTTATGCATCGTTGGCCATTGTCATTCGATACGGCGTGCAGACTATCCGGTCCGATGATCGGTCTATACATTTCCTTCCTTCCTACCTGTGCGTTCATGTCGACGATTTTGGCGTCCCGCAGTGGGCATCCATCGTTTGTCTGCTCCAGCTGTGCCTAGAACGCTTCTTTCTCGTCGTCGTGTTTCCCTTCGTGTGGACAGTGCACGTTGATGATGCTATAGTTGAAGAAACGGCCTTTTATCCTCAGCTTGCACATCCTTGCGTTGATTGGCTGCCACCCAATCACGCGTTGGCGCATCTTTCCCAGCACTATGAAGCTGGTTCCCAGCTCGTTGGTGGTGCCACAGCTTTGTTAGAAGGTAGCCGCTCGATGCCCGCTTTTTCACACTTTCTGTCCTGTCCAGCATATTTCCTGCAGCGCTACGACATCGAAGTTGCGGGGATGTAATTCATCGTAAATCATCCTGTCGCAACCTGCGAAACCTAGCGACTTGCAGTTCCATGTTCCAAGCTTCCAATCGTGATCCTTTATTCGTCGCCTAGGTCATTGCCGATTATATCGAGTCGCATTATCTCTTATATTGTTCGTAATTATTGGTTTTCCAGGCGGCCTGCGCAAACCTCCTGTCTCGTCGGAGGGCCGTCGTGTCAGGGCTGTTTAGCGTCCCACCTAACACCAGGACTTGGGCTTGTGCGCTTTGAGCGGCACACGGTCGCTTTGGTGGGGCCTTCTTGCGGATACATGCAGCTTTTTATAGGAATTTAACAGGGCCCACTGTCAAACCCCACCACATCCTAGGCAAGCCCCACAACTCGCAGATGGCCTGGGGAGGGATCGTCAAGCCCTTGGACGTGTTTCAAGGTTCTCCATAATATTTTCGAGTTCAGCCCAAGGTATCTACCAGAACAACCAAGGCATTGACAATACGCTAGGAGGAATGTCAAAAAGGAAAAGTAGAATCACGAAAAAAAAAATACCATGATTAATCCACCTAGCGGTGATGGTGCCTTTCTCGTGCATTATAAAAATAGTATTTTTGCCATTACTCTTGAGCCCACAGTGATGCAGTCCAGCAAGTGCTGTGTCAGACAGTTGCTGAATGAGGGACGGATATCGCCATCATAGCGGATCCTTATCGGTTACCTGCCAGAAACGGTAATTGGGTCACCGATGGGTCTTAAAATGGCGCCGATATGGACTACAGTGTAATACCCAGTCCAAGAGTTGGTGTCTTCGACACACGAGGGCTTCGTCATTGCCAAAGACAACGGGGTCTTCTTCTGCAGCTGCTATGAGCCTCCTCGATGCTCGATCGAGCAGTTCGGTCGTATGCTGGATTGTTTGACGGCTAACTTGATGGGGCGTAGGCCGGTGGTGATAGCGGGGAACTTCAACGCTTGGGCCGTGGCATGGGGAAGCAGTTCCACGAATCAACGGGAGCTGATCTTGCTGGAAGTACTGGTCATGTTGGATGTGGATTTGGCCAATATCGGTACCAAAAGTACCTACAGCTGGAACGGGGCCGAGTTGATTATCGACCAAGTAACATTTTCCATACCAAAATGCTTTATACATATTTCAACAAAGTTTCATTATAATTTTATCGCTATCCTGATGAATGTTATTGGAATTCAAATACTTTGAATTTTATTTGCATTTAGAAATCATTATAACAGCAATGATAAAACAAGGTTATTTTTTATATTTTCGTTCTCCTAATAAATGTTTTATCGTGGCCAATAAAACTCGCAAAAGCCGTTTTGTAAGTAGTTTTAAAACACGAATCTGTTTGTAGTTTAAAGCTAAATATAAACTGTTCCGCATTAAACAAATACTTCTGCGGATTATTTTGTTCTATTGTAGCTGTTTTCCGGGCTTCGGAAGATTGGTCTCATATGGCAAAAATAAACTATTAGATTAGCTGCATCGTAAATTCACCATGTATACCGAGGATATCTATTGCTAGTTTATTGTACTTAGTTTAAAGGAAAAAAACGCGGTCGGCAAAAAATCCTGTATAACTAACGCCCGACTGCCACATTTTTAATCGTATCAATAGAACTCAAAGAACAATTTGATAAAATGATCGAAAATAAGGTACAACTAGTTGACCGTGGATCTCCAATCGCTTATACACATAAGGGGCCGTACACATATTTCGTAAGGGGCCGCGTGAGGGTGAATCTTTTGTATTCTAACGCACCATATAAATAAAAAACTAATTTGTATGAAAGGCATCTCACATGGGGGAGGAGGATTGAAACAACCAGAAAATTGCTTACGTAATAAGTGTACGACCCCTAAATTGCTTCATCAATATAAAAATAATTTTTATTCAATTTTTATCATACAGGCTTAACAAATTCAACTGGTTTTTGTATCAAAATGAGTTTTGAAATAAAAAGTGTAAAATAATGAATAACATTGATAATACTGATCATATCAATTCTCTTTGTCGTTGTTCTCGTCATCCAGTTTGCTGTGGCCATCCTTGCCATGCTCAATCTTTCGTGTGTTGTATTTCAAGTTCTTCGGTCTGCTCTTGTGCTTGGACATAGCTTTGACTGTCAACCTCTGTTTGCTATTCCTCATCACGCGTTTGAAGAAAGCATCACAATCGATCTCGGTGAAGTCCTTATCAGCGAGAAGTATCAGCTTCATAGAAAGAGTTCGAGTCCTCTTGAAAAACTTTAGTACAACTTTGCTAGTATCAGAGACTTCGCCAACTGCAGTATCATTTGACTTACTTTCTTCTCCTACCCGACAATTTCCAGTCCACGAACATTCAGTGAGAAACTCACGCGTCATGAAATAATCGATGGGTTTGTAACAGAAGTCAAGACCGTTCCCTTTTCCGTTCGCTCCACAGATAAAGTTCATGTTGGTCAAATACTTTTGAAGAACTTCTGGATCTTTCAAATCCTCCTCCAGTTTGTTCAGCTCGTCGGACGAACTGATTGGTTTTAACATCATCTCCGATTGTTTGTTATGAGCAGCTCCGATTGAATTTCCGTCCAAAGCAACGTTCATCAAGTATTCCTGCTTGATCTACATATTAGCCATCCACTGCATCATTTTCATCTATTGTCAAGGATGTTGGATTGGTTAAGCAGTATGGTATTAAGAACGGTGGTAATTCCTTCGTTGTTCGAGTCTGGCGTTGGTTGTTCAAGTTGTGGGATGTACACTACACTGCTCATCTGATCGGATGTGCCTTCGTCGATCACCAATATTTGTGTTTCCGGATGTTGGCTTTAAAATGCATTACATTTGTGTTAGTTCAATTTTGGGAAAATGGAAGCTGTTACTTTTTCTTACCACAGATACTTCACTTCCAGTCGCTTCCTCTTGTAAGATGATGCTCGGTTGCGGAACCAAGTGGTTCAAATCTTTTACCACATCTCGAGCAGTGTTGACAGGTTTCCGAAGACGAGCTTTTTTGACGTAGAACTATGTCTGTCTTTTCTATATTGGGGTACACTTTACGATTGCAAAAAATTGAAAAACGTCACGAAAATATGATAGACTTTGATCGTTAATATCTCAGCCGTTTGTCGATGGATTTTCAATTTTCTTGGACCATTCGATCAAGGAAGAGTCAACGCTTCATATGTACACTGAAGTTGTTTTCTACGCGGTTTTTTTTACACGAAGCGCCTTTTATACGTTTTTTTCACTCGAAATCCGAGATCTCCGCGGTTTATTCAGACATATTTTGGAATTCACGCGGCTTTTTACGTTATTTTAATTTACGCGGCCCATATCCATCGCGTAAAAACAGACACCAGTGTGTACAATATTTGTGTATGATAATATTTACTATTGAAAACTTGCTAACAGTTTAGCAATCGATCAATCTTTTAAGTGCATCGCAAGCTTCTTCTTCCATAGCACTACATTCCAACTGGAACCTGGCCTGCTTTTCAACTATTAGCATTTCTTTAGTTATTAATTGTAAGCTTTGCCGAGAATCCAACAGCCGAGATCTACAAAATAATTTAAGTGTAATGCCAGCCATTGCATTAGTAAGTATCTAATCTGTATCGATGGGCTTTTCTGTAATGAGCCACCGGGGATTTAGACTGCCTTAGTGGCGTGTGCTTAGTCTCTGTTCCAGTTTGCATCGGTCATGGTTGCAGCGGGACACTATCAGTCAGGGTTGTGCTGAAGTTGCGAGTTGTATTGTGCCTTGCAATAAAATAACAACTTTCGTGACCATTTTCCAAGGCTCTCATAGATGCCTAAAATTAATCCGCAGTGCAAATAGCATGTGCTATCCAAGCATTCATCGACAGAATACACCACGTGGTAACTAAATTTTCAAAAATAATCTGGAGGTATGTTTTTCTAAGGCGACTATCTGGTGCATATTTTCCGTTGCGACTAAAAATAAGCGAAAGAGTAGATTTTTTTATGAACGGTCAATAATCGGCGATAACTTTTTAAATTTGGGAATCGATTGACAATTAACACAAAATTATCATTTGAATGTAAACCTAACTAATACCAATTTAATGTCAGCAATTAAGTTTAATCGGATGTTTGGCACTGTGTGTTGGTGTTATGTAGGAAAGTAAGCTCAAAAGTAGCATTTACCAATACTTCGAATCGAGATACAACTATCGAACGATTCTTACTTTCTAGCGAATTTTTATCAATTGTTAATTTGGATATGTGATCGCTTGTTGTGTTGTTCATTCGCCATTATTTGAAAAAAAATCTCAAGTTTTTAATTTTGGTCTAAAAATTATATACATCACCAGGGTTCGTGATGCTCACTCAATCTCAGGAGCTAAAGATAAACAACGAAAACAGATTCGCCCAGGGCTTGAAAAACGTTTGCTTTGATCTCATGGAACAATTAAATTCGAAAACCTGTACATTACATACAGCTACGTAGTTCAACGTCACCTTTGCGTACAACCCGATTGGGCTGCACCTTTGAGTTTTAACTGGTGGAGAAGGAAAACTGATGATGCAACCAAGATTTTTTTTATGTATACGAGGTTATACGACTTCGTTAGTAGATGGGAATAACCAGCGCATTTTCAGTGCAAAACGTAAACAAACCAGCATAAATTCCACACACAAATCCAAGATGGCTGAGTTGGGGATATTGACAAGTCAGAACACCCCTCAATAAATTCATCCTGGATGCAACTTCAGTCTCCGTATTCGTCACACCTTCCATTTTCTCTATCTCCAGTTCTGCTTCCGCGCGTGAGTGGAACTCTCTCTTTTTCACGCAATTATGCCTCTCCCAGGTATCTGCCGGAACTGAATTTTCATCCAATGCCAACTTTGCCACAGCGCTTTTCTTGGCCAAAACAAGGTGCCATCTTTTTCCCATTGTGAGGGAACAACAGTGAGGCACGTTTCTCCTTTTTCAATAATTTGCACTATTTTAAGGCATTTCTGAATTTTTACACGATATTCTTCTAGAGAATAAAAAAATATGCTTTGAAAATATTTACATTTGATTCGCGTTGTTCGTTGTTTGAACTGTCGAATGGATATAGTCAGATAGCTGTCACAAATGCTACGATACAATTATTTGGTTCCGGAGACGAGCCAGCCTCGGGCTGAAAGTCTCCTTAATAAAGACACAAAAAAAAATTATTTGGTTGTTTGCAATGTTTTCAAAACCGAAATAAAACTTATTAGTCGGCAGACACATTTTATGTGACACTAATAAGCATAAACGATCCTATTGATGAAATTCAAGTAGCTGAAACGCTTTAAGCTTGAAGAATGGTGTGAGAAATGGATAAAAATCGCCACCATGTTGAATGACTGGAAATAATTATTACCGATTTTTCAAAATTCTTGAAATAATACTTTAATTTGTATAATAGAATGTACAAAAGCTTGTGTTACATGCAATGACATCTCAAAACGCTCAAAAAATAAGAACAGAATACGCTTTTATTTGATCTTTTATTATGTTTGTAATATAAAAAATAAAATTAGATATATCAAAATAAAAGTTTCATAGAAGCGCATTAGTGCCAAAGCAATCATTTTACCATCTTTCACTGAAAATTTGAAGCTGCAGTAAAATTTGGTCGTTCGAGTTGAATTTTGACGTAAATTATCAAGACAAAATATGATATTGATTTACGAATGGAGGAGATCCTTTATTTATTCCTGACATAGTTGATTATTTGCTTTCGTAATGTTTTTTTTTAAATCATAAAGAACAATTTTCGTTGCCTTTCAGTGACATTTTGGTTGTATGTCAGTTTTTACTAAAACCTTGACAAAAACAAATATGTTTAAGATAGAGTACAAGAAGCAGTGATGATGCTCACCAGAACATTTTTTAATTCCTCATGGTCTAATGAATGTTATATAAAGAGGTTTCCAAAGCTATCTATAGAATGGGCCACTTTTTATATAAGGTAGCTTTATGGTTGTCTTAGAGAAGTATTTATTTACGAAATAGTTTTAAACATAGTTTTAAAATAATGGGCTAAAAGAATATTGGACGGCTTTGATAAAATTGAAAATGTTACTTGGGACGTTAAGTTCTGGAGCCCTGGCCAAACGAGTAGTTCGAACTGGAGGGTAGATGATGGCTACACTCACTGCGACCACCTGGCGGTTCGCTACAGTATCGATCATCTAACCAGCATTCAGTAGACGGAAGAAGTGGCGAAGCCTAGCCTTCGTATGTGGAAGTCATCGTACTTCAACGACGAGGTGTTTAAAGAAACGCTCCGCCGCGAGCACAATACTCTCGGTCTGAGCGGCGATCAGCTGGTAACAGTACTCTCGCGTGCATGCGATGCCACCATGCCTAGGAAAGTCCACCATGCCTAGGAAAGGGTAGGGTTCGTGGCTGCTAGAGCCGCTCTGAAGACTGAGATTAGATCAAGCAAAAAAGCTTGCTTCGAGGGCCTGTGTCAAAGTGCCAACGAGAATCCATGGGGTGACGCCTATAGAGTCGTGATGGGCAAGACACGTGGGGCGATGGCCCCTACAGAGCGGTCTCCAGAGATGCTGGAGAGGATCATCGAAAGAGACTTTTCCCTCATCATGACCCAAGTCCCTGGCCTCACTATGTGGAGCTGCCAGGGGTCAGGGTGAACGACGAGGGTAGAGTAAGATGCTGGGTCATTAGGCCGAAGATCATTAGGCCGAAGGCCATTAGGCCGAATGGTCATTGGCCGAACGGTCATTAGGCCGAATGAGAACTGGGGAGTAAAAAGTGAGTAGTGCGAAGTGAGGAAAAATAGAACAGATGAGGAAATATAAAAAAGGCGGAAGAACTAAGAAGAAAGAAAGAAGAAGGAAGAAGGATGAAAGAATAAGAAAGAAGGAAGAAGGCAGAAGGAAGAAAGGAGAAGGAAGAATGAAGAAGGAAAAAGGAAGAAGGAAAAAGGAAGCAGGAAGCAGGAAAAAGGTAGAAGACAGATAGACGAAGGAAGGTGCAAGAAGGGAGAAGGAAGAACTGGACATTTTTTAATTTCGAGAAGGTTCGAAAAGTTTTTTTTCTTCTAAAAATTTTGTCTTGAGGGGGGGGGGGTTATGTCCAAAACGCTACGTTACTGCGCCACATACCCCTACAAAGGTTCGAGCTAGATTTATCTTTAAGTTATTGATTGAATTTAATTCAACAAAAATTTAATCAGATTCAAATCAAAAGTTCCACCAAGAATCGCGCTTCATGTTATCACAAGTAACGTTAGCCACTCGAAAGTGACAATAATAATCTAATAAACTATGTCGTTGTCAACAAAATCTTCGGGGAAGACCGCGTAAACGATGGCTTTTTGCAGTTGAAGAGGACCTGAGTGCGTTAAACGTTCAGGGCGACTGGAAGAGATTGGCCCAGGATCGAGTCCAGTGGAGGAGGACACTCCATTCGGCGTAGGCTCATCGAGAAGAAGCTGTAGCCCATCAGTTGAGTAACATCTGCTAACGGAGATACCGTTATTCTAATACAAGAGGCATTTTAACCACTTGACGGATTCATTCGAGTTTTATTATAATTTTGACAATAAAGGTGCTAATTTATGTTCTATGTGGAACTTCATGATGTCGTTATGGAAATTCTCAACCTTTTTTATGGAAATTCACTCAAGATCCACCAAGGTGGTTAACCATAAAGTTGGCTGTATCCTTTCGCTATTTGCGCTTTCACTTTTATAACGAATCATTCGAGGTATTCTAAACCATTTTCCAAGCTTGTGAACCATTTCAGAGCATCATAAACTCTAATATGGCGATGCCAACACTCGGAAGAGAATCGCGCCAGGCACTTAAATGACCATGATTGTTCCAATTTATCTATTTGTCATACCCCAATGACAAATAGTAGTCATAAATGTCAATTTTCGTTATCGTAACAACTCTCGTGGATACAAACAAGTTTCGTCCCAAACGCAATTTACCTAACTCACTTTATGTAGTTGCTGGACCCACCCTGACCACCACAAATCAATTGGAAATCAATTTAAATTCCGCACAAGACTTCCGTACGCAGGGACCCAACCCCCACAGGGATTAGAGCGAGTCACGCATTTCGGATTGGAGTGTCCCTTTCCGCCCGGCCACAGATGATCGAGCCCACAAAACCACACAAATACATCAACAGCGGAGGGCTAGCCGAAGCGTTCGGATGGCCCGCCCGGTATCGTTTTATGGTTCGTGTGTTTGCATCTACTTTGTGGTACAGCTCTAGATATGGAGCCTCTCCTCCCCGCCACCATTCGAAACCGATAACCGGCGATTTTTAGTTCAGTTAACCTCCGGTGCCGGCAGGTCCACAATCGCCCGAACACGCTTCCATTCCAATCAGCATAAATCTACCGCAGCACGGTTTGGTTTGGCCCACGGGCAGGCTTCCGGAATCGGGAGAGCAATAAAAATAATTTATCGATTCGTTAAACAGTACGCCGGCGAGCGGGAATGGAGTTTGGAACTTGCCTTGACTAGGCTTGGACAGACCGGTGGTGTGTGGGCGAGCGATTCCGTGAACTAGAATGATAGAAGTCTAGTCAGCTGTGCGCCAGCAAATGACCTTTAACGTGATTTTTTATTTGCAACGAACAAAATTTTAGCACCAATTGATTTCTCAGTACACAGCAAAAAAAATATTAATATGCCGCGATGTAACTTTGTACAACGTACTTGAAAAGTCTACGTAAAAGTCAATTTGTTGTATTTTTAAATCATATCGATGCTTTATTACACAATTGAACGTAAAATGAGATGGACAAAATAATTTTTTCGTTACGCTCAAAGTACAGAAAATTACCTTCGTAAATAGTTATTTTATTACACATAAAACGGTGCACATCATGCTGGTTGGAAATGAAATGCAATATTACCTATTCAGGTGCTTTATTACGTAGATTTGATGTAAGATTACCTACGACGCTGTGATCGCGCTCATGTCCAGTCTGAAACAAACTGACAGCCATATTGAGTTTTCGCGTTTTCGGTTGTCGGTTGTTTATTTTATTGTTTACGTTATTCCAGTTCGGTTGTTTTAAATAATATATTTATATAATTAGTGAATCGAAATTCAAGCCCGGGAAAAGTGCCTTGTGTGAAAGCAGTGGTTAGCTGATGTGATCACCGACTATGGGAGATGAACTTCTCCACACGAAAATCGAGGAGCGGGAACAACAATATTTTGCTTCGAATTCAATAGGAGGTAAGTTCCAATCAGCGGGTAATTGATATCAAATTTCAAATTGTGTAAAATCCTTTTGTTTTATTGCAATCGTTGCAGGATTTGACAAGGCTTTTTACCACGAAAGAGTTCATCTGAGCGCTAGGAAAAGAATCCAGAAAAAGGGTTCCACAAAAGTTTGTTGCTGTCGTCGCGTAGCAAAGTGATGGGGAATTTTTTCAACCTCCAATTGGTAAGAGAAAGTGTTCCTGTTCAGCCGTTCCTGTTTCCGAAAGGTGATTGATTGCTCTCGCTAGTTTAATTTAGAATAAAAACAGAAACGATTGCTATTTAGGGCTGCTAACCCAGCATGAATTCAAAATTTAACGCAGGGCTGATTACGAAAAAAAATCTTTCCCTTTTTTTGCAAACAAGATGTTCTTACTATAATTTTTTTCTTTATTAACTAAATTATAAATAAACATACTATTTTCAATGGAATAATAGATCTAAAATATAAATGTTCTATTAGAGTACTAAATTTAGGATTTTATATGCAAAAGCTATAACAAAAAAAAACAGAATCATTCAAAGCTAAATATTTCTGAAACGCGAATAAAATTAAAAATTAAAATTTTACAGAGATAGAGATTCCAAATCTTCAAAATAATTCAAAAACACCCTAACAAAGCCCGGAAAATAATAAATAAATAAATTTTAAAATTTCAAAACTTTCAAATTAAAAACCATCGAAATAAAAAAAAATGTTAAACTTAAAATCTCACAATACAGGAATTTAAAAATAAAAATAAAAATTAAAGATTAGAAAATGTTGAAATTTTAAAAAGTTTAAAATTAAAAAAAGCGAAAAAAATTTGAAATTTGATAACTTTATAATTAAAAAAAATGTTTCCGTTTTTTATTTTAACTTCAAAGTTACAAAATTAAAAAAAAAGAATTTAAATTTGGGAATTTAAAATTTAAAAGTTTTCAAATTTTAAAACCTAAAGCATGAAAAATAATTTGAATTTGCAACCCTAAAAATTTATAATTTAAAAATATTAGAAGTAACGAACTAACAATTTTAAAATTTAATAATTTTGAAAAATTAAAGATTTTAAAACTGAAATATGTAACGATCCTAAAATTCAACAAAAAAAAATTGAAAATTAAAAGATATAAAATTAAAAATTCAAAAATTGGAGATATAAAAATTAAATAATTTTAAAAAAATTATAATTTGAAAAATTGTAACACAAAAATTTAAAAGTTTTTTGAATTTTATTACATAGGTACTTTAACAATTGAAAAAAATATAAAATTTTAAAATTTTTGAATGAAAACTTGAAATTTTTCAAACTTAAAAGTTGGAAAATTCAAAAATATCAAGATTGTAAAATTTAAAAGCAAATAAATATGAATTTTTATTTATTTGACGGTTTAAAAAAATTTGAAATTTAAAATTTTTAAAATAATTTAAAATTTCAAAAAAATAAAAATTAAATTAGGAAATTTGAAATTGGGGGAATGACGGCTTTGGCAGGTTTTGTTCTATTATTGTCACGGGGGCTTTTTATGACTTCTTCTTCTTCTTCTTATTGGCATTACATCTCCACACTGGGACCGAGCCGCCTCGCAGCTTAGTGTTCATTAAGCACTTCCACAGTTATTAACTGCGAGGTTTCTAAGCCAGGTTACCATTTTTGCATTTGTATATCATGAGGCTAACACGATGATACTTTTATGCCCAGGGAAGTAGGGACAATTTCCAATCCGAAAATTGCCTAGACCGGCACCGGGAATCGAACCCAGCCACCCTCAGCATGGTCTTGCTTTGTAGCCGCGCGTCTTTCCGCACGGCTAAGGAGGGCCCCAAGGGCTTTTTATGACTGATTATGCTCAAATTTGGTCAAAACATTCTTTGAATATCAAAGAATATTGTGGCCAAATTTCATAAAATTCGGTCAACAAAAACCCCCCTGACAATAATAGAACAAAATCTGACAAAGCCGTCTTTTCCCCTATGACAATTAGTTCAATAATTTTCAAAATTTTAAAAACTTAGAAATCTAAAAATTAACGAAAATTTAAAAACTTGAAAAAAATAAAATTTTAAAATTTAAATTTTATTTCCTGGAATTCCTTCGGAAGCTCCTCCAGGAATTCTCCCGGAAGTTCTCCAGGAATACCTCGGAAGTTCATTCAGGAATTCTTCCAAAAAATTCTTCCAGGAATTCCTACGCAAGTTCCTCCAGGAATTCCTTCGGAAATTCCTTCGAAAGTTCCTACATGAATTCGTTCGGAAGTTCCTCCATGAATTCTTTCGGAAGTTCCCCCAGAAATTCCTTCGGAATTTTCTCCAAGAGTTACTTCGAAAGTTTCTTCAGGAATTCCTTCGGAAGTTCCCCCAGAAACTCCTTCGGAATTTTCTCCAGGAGTTACTTCGAATAATCCTCCAGGAATTCCTTCGGAAGTTCCTCAAGGCATTGCTTAGGAAGTTCATCCAAGAATTCCTCCGAAAGTTCTCCAGGAATTCCTTCGGAAGTTCCTCCAGGAGTTCTTTCGAAAGTTCTTCCAGGAATTCCTTCGGAAGTTCATCCAGGAATTCTACGGAAGATCCTCCAGGAATTCCTTCGAAAGCTCCTCCAGGAATTCCTTCGAAGGCTCCTCCAGGAATTCCTTCGGAAGTTCCTTCAAGAGTTTTTTCGGTAGTTCTTCCAGGAATTCCCTCGGGAGTTCCTCCAGGAATTCCTTCGGACGTTCATCCAGGAATTCTTCGGAAGTTCCTCCAGAAAATCCTTTGAGAGTTCCTTCAGGAATTCTTCCGGAAGTTATTCCAGGAATTCCTCTGTAAGTTTCTCCAGCATTTCCTCCGAGAGTTTCTACATAAACTCCTTCGGAAGTTCCTCCAGAAATACCTTAGGAACCTCCTCCAGGAATTCATTCTGAAGTTCCTCCAGGAATTCCTTCGTAAGTTCGTTTAGAACTTCTTCAGAAGTTCCTCCGGGAATTCTTTCGGAAGTTCCTCCGCGAATTCCTTTGGAAGTTCCTCCGCGAATTCCTTTAAAAGTTCCTCCGGGAATTCCTTCAGAAGTTCCTCCGGGAATTCCTTGGGAAGTTCCTCCGGGAATGCCTTCGGATGTTCCTCCGGAAATTCCTTCGGAAGTTCCTCTAGGAACTCTTTCGGAAGTTCCTCCGGGGATTCCTTCGGAAGTTCCTCCGGAAATTCCTTCGGAAGATCCTCCGGGAATTCCTTCGGAAGTTCCTCCGGGAATTCCTCCGGAAGTTCCTCCGGGAATTCCTTCGGAAGTTCCTCCGGGAATTTCTTCGGAAGTTCCCCCTGGAATTTCTTCGGAAGTTCCTCCGGGAATTCCTTCGGAAGTTCCTCCGGGAATTCCTTCGGAAGTTCCTCCGGGAATTCCTTCGGAAGTTCCTCCGGGAATTCCTTCGGAAGTTCTTCTTCTTCTTCGGAAGGAATTCTTGGAGGAACTTCCGAAGAAAATCCTGGAGGAACTTCCGAAAGAAATCCTGGAGGATTATTCGAAGTAACTCCTACTGAAGGAATTCCTGGAGAAGCTTCCGAAGGATTTCCTGCAGGAACTTCCGGAAGATCTCATGGAGGAACTTCCGAAGAATTCCTGGAGGAACTTCCGAAGGAATTCCCGGAGCAACTTCCGAAGGAATTCCCGGAGGAACTTCCGAAGGGATTCCCGAAGGAACTTCCGATGGAATTCCCGGAGCAACTTCCGAAGGAATTCCCGGAGGAACTTCCAAAGGAATTCCTGGAGGAACTTCCGAAAGAATTCCCGGAGGAACTTCCGAAGGTATTCCCGGAGGAACTTCCGAAGGAATTCCCGGAGGAACTTCCGAAGGAATTCCCGGAGGAACTTCCGAAGGAATTCCCGGAGGAACTTCCGAAGGAATTCCCGGAGGAACTTCCGAAGGAATTCCCGGAGGAACTTCCGAAGGAATTCCCGGAGGAACTTCCGAAGGAATTCCCGGAGGAACTTCCGAAGGAATTCCCGGAGGAACTTCCGAAGGAGTTCCCGGAGGAACTTCCGAAGGAGCTTCCGAAGGAACTTCTGAAGGAGCTTCCGAAGGAACTTCCGAAGGAATTCCCGGAGGAACTTCCGAAAAAATTCCCGGTGGAGCTTCCGAACGAATTCCCGGAGGAACTTCCGAGGGCATTCCTGGAGGAGCTTCCGCAGCAATTCCTGAAGAAACTTTTGGAGGAATTTCAGGAAAAACTTCCGAAGGAATACTTGGAGAAATTTCCGAAAGAATTGCTGGAGGAATTTCGGTGGGAACTTTTTGAGGAACTTCCAAAGGAGTTCCTGGAGGAACTTCCGAAAGAAATCCTGGAGGAGCTTTTGATGGATTGCCTGGAGAAACTTCCGAAAGAACTCTTGGAGCAACTTCGGAAGGAACTCCTGGAGGAATTTCCGGAGGAACTCATGGAGGAACTTCCCTAGGAACTAATGGAGGAACTTCCAAAGGAATTCCCGGAGGAACTTCCGAAGAAATTCCCGTAGGAACTTACGAAGGAATTCCCGAAAGGAACTTGCGAAGGAATTCCTAGAGGAACATTCGAAGGAAATTCTGGAATTTACGTAGGGATTCATGGATGAACTTCCAGAAAAATTCTTGGAGAATTTTACAAATGAATTCCTGGAGGAAGTTCATAAGGCATTTCTGGAGGAACGTCCGAAGCAATTACTGGAGAAACTTTCGAAGGAATTCCTCGAGGAACTTTCGGAGGAAATCCTGGAGGAACTCACAGAGGAATTCCTGGAATAACTTCAGGAAGAATTCCTGGAGGAGCTCCCAAAAGATTTTCTGGAGAAACTTCCGAAAGAATTAATGGAGGAAGTTTCAAAGGAATTCCTGGAGGAACTTACGAAGGTATTTCTGGAGGAACTTCCAAAGCAATTCCTGGAAGAGCTTCCGAAGGAATTCCTGGAAGAACTTTTGAAAGAATTCCCGGAGAAACTTCCGAAGGAATTCCTGGAGGAATTTCCGAAGGAATTTCTGGAGAAACTTCCAAAGAAATTCCGGGAGGAGCTTCTGAAGGAATTCCTGGAGGAGCTTCCGAAGGAATTCCTGGAAGAACTTCCGAAGGAATTGCTGGAGGAACTGTCGAAGGGATTTCCGGAGGAATTTCTGAAGAAACTTCAGAAGGAATTGCTGAAGGAACTTTCAAAGGTATTCCTGTAGAAACTTCCGGCGGAACTCCTGGAGGAACTCCTGGAGGAAACGCCAAAGGAATTTTTGGAGGAACTTCCAAATAAATTCCTGGAGGAACTTCCGGAGAAATTCCTGATGGAAATTACGAAGGAATCTCTGGAGGAATTTCTGGAGGAACTTCCGAAGGAATTTCTGGAGGAACTTTCGGAGGAATATCTGAAAGAACTTCCGGAGGAATTTCTGGAGGAACTTCCGGAGGAATTTCTGGAGGAACTTTTGGAGGAATTCCTGGAAGAACTTCCGGAGTAATTCCTGGAGATGTTCCTGAATAATTCCTGGAGGAACTTCCTGCGGAATTACTGCAGGAATTGCTGGATGGACATCCGAAGAAATTCTTGGAGGAGCTTCTGGAGCAATTCCTGGAGGAGCTTCCGGAGGAATTCCTGGAGCAAGCTCCGGAAGAATTCCCGTAGGAAAATCCGAAGGAACTCACGTAGGAGCTTCCGGAGGAATTCTGGACTAACTTCCGGAGGAATTCCTGAAGGAAATTGTGAGGGAATTGGAGGATCCTCCTGAGAAATTACTAGAAGAATTTTCAGAGGAATTCCTGGGAGAATTTCCAATGGAGTTCGTGGAGGTATTTGCAAAGAAGTATCTGGAGGAAATTTCAGACAAACTTCCGGACGAATTCCTAGAGGAACTTCCTATGTTCTTCCGTATGTTTGGAAAATCTTCCAAAGAAATTTTTGGAGGAACCTCCTAAGCAATGTCCGGAGGACTTCCTGAAAAAACTTTCGAATAAATTCCCCCGCCACTATTGCCGATAACCAACAACGCTATGCCGCCGATAAAATATAATACATGAATAAAACTAAAATATATAGTTAATTAAATGAATTGAATAAAATATATACAACTATAAAAAAATAAAAATTTTATTTAATTTAACTAAATTGAATATTGATAATTAAAAATTGAAGATGATTAATAAAAAATATTTATAAAAAAATGTTGAGAATTTTATGTTAAAAGTTCAAGTTTTTGTGGATACAATAAAATGCGTTTTGAATAAATAAAATTTCGAAACTGTTGCATCTGAAAATGTAATTTCGAACATGAAAGAATAATATCCGAATACCCCTAACCCCGCTGCCGAAAGCGGGGTTCATCCTGACCTGTTTTTACGTCGTTTTTCTGTTACATCGCAAATATTACGTCGCAAATGAATTACACGGCTTTAATTTGAAAACGAATTATCAAGTACGTCAACTTTTGGTTACGTCAACCTTATGTAATATAACATTATATTTACGACGGCGATGATGTGCATCAAATCTGATGTGATATTACTTTTTATTTTTTACTGTGTAGGATTGATTGTCGTAACACATTACTTCTTAACATGTATTGAAATAATGACATTTGACTTTTTCACACATGAACACCTCAAATTCAACCCAAATTTTAAAATTTGATATCAACATCGTAAACACAAAATTGTATATATCACAGCAATTACGTGTGAAAAGTTGAGGCCATACACATATTTACACTTTGCATGCAAATAAAGGTTCCCCCAAACACACGCGATGCGACAGTCGCGACGCGATTCTAGCGCTTGGCGACTGCGATTCTGTCGCCGTTGGTATGGAAGTGTAAATAGAACATTGTCTGCAGCGACCCAACGATAAAATCGCGGCGACTAGTTGTCGCTGTCGCGGCGATAAAATCACTTAGGTCTGGGGGAGCCTTAAATGAATGCATCGCTTCCACATGTTCGCTGGTGAATGTATGACTTGTTGTTGGCAGGAAACTATCGAAGCCAGGAAGAAGAAACACCTGAATACATGGGATGGGACCTACTTCCTTATCAAACTAAAGCGGGACCAAACAATTTTTGTCCTAGAAAATGCCAACGGTACTGATTGGGATTGGGCCCATGCCCATTGATAAGAAAGGCAGGCATGTTCACCTTTCAACCATCGGTGCCGACGTTTGGTAAATACTAAAGAAATAGTAGCGACCTCCTTGATATAAATCAACGATGAATTTGTTGCATAGTTTGCAGTCATAATGACAGACGATGTTCATGCTCATTATTGTTTGTGCCAATCAAATCCAAACACGTTTAAGTCGTTGCGACATTTTTCACATTGAGAAAAATCTTCACGTTATTCAAAGACATGAATTTAATTGAAGTAGGTACCTTTCAAATGATAACGATCAGTTTCACACATAGATTGAATCAGTGCATATCCCCTGTGTTAGTTATATTGTCTCATTAACATATGTTTTTGCTTCTCTAATTCTTTTCCAGGTATGTATTCCGAGACACTTTCCCTAATTCAAGCTTAAAATCAGGCAAGTAAATCACTCTACTGTAAGAACAATAATAAACCAGCATGGAACGAAGGGAAATTCTCTAAACGGAAAACATGACATGCAGAGAAGGGAAAGCTCACACGAGGGAAAAAAGACTCCCCGGGAAATCTAATAATAATATTACGCGTGGGACCTGGAGCGTGCTGTGCCGTTTGATCTTTGATGATGGAAGCTTGCCTCCATTGCTTTTGTCAGCGGGAGCTGTTTGACGTGCAAATTGGGCCTCATTTTACACTTCTTGCGAATTCAAATGAAGTTAGCTTCTGGCTTTGTAGGCGCAAAAGGCAAAAAAACAGCATTGGTTGGGATCCATTCACTTCGCAACAACAGAATTTACATTGTTACCTTACTTCCTTTCATTAAACGTATTTCAAACCGTCGCACATCTAATTGCACTCCGCGAATGGAATCTTGAAAAAGGAAATCGTGTTCGAAGCTTTGGGACAATTTACTGTAGGGTGCACCGGGACTAGGCAAAGCTGAGGGTTTGTTATTTGTTTACTGACGAATTTTCAACTAGTTTCGTAAGCTTCTAGCCAAGGGAAATCAAAATAAAATTAAGTTACCACTTTCCCCAATGTACATTATTCAACTGTCTTCCAACTCTATAGCAGATTTGATTCTTGCCGAACGATTGTTGTACTGAAATGGGGCGTGCGTATGTATGATGTTTCGAGAATTGTTCCAAATAATCTATTCACTCTTTTTGAACTTTGTCTGTCCTACTTAGCATAAGACCAAACCCACCGCTCGACAGAAAGTTTGCAACAGGAGCGGGTCTAAGCTGTCAAGCAGGTATTACCGTATCATATAAATTGATTTTCTTACCTAAGCCCTCGCCAAACGGGGGGCGAAATTGCTTTTCGCAGAGACGTATTATCGAAATAACCGTAAATATCAAGCGTACCTAGTCGCTTATAGAACTGGTACAGCAGTTGGCGTAAACTTGCATGAAGTCAGTCTGTCATGTATCAGATAACTTGGGAGTTTGAAATTTACGTACAGGACTATTTCCAAGAATTAAAAGAAAGGGGGTTTGAGGAAGACCTGGTTGGTTTTTGAGGGTTGGTTTTCCAATCTAACCAGAGGTTAAAGTATTTCATTTGGTATAACGAGGGTCAGAATTATTTGTCAATGGTATCAAAAAGGTTGAGTCATTAACCAACTTTTTCGATTCATCAATTCTAAAATGTGTATACAATCGATTCAATATACCATATATTAATCACCCAAAATTAAGATTCTATCACAAATGCCCAAATTACATTCGCCCGAAATTCGCCTCCTTTCATGCCGAACAAACGTTTCCAAGACGGCATAATTTCCTCCCTTCGCCTTATACCGGGCAGATGCCTTCTTTTAAAGAAGGCACTATCTCCTCACTTTGTCTAATATTGGCCAGATACACTCATTCACAGAAAGCAATGCCTTCTTTTATTGCTTCAAGACACTATCCAAAAGAATGTAGATCGGATTACAGAACACTAGCACCATGGAATTAAGTAGAATTCAATAAATATTCCGACGATATTTATTCTAACTGAATTTCGTCAAATAGCATTCTGCGGAATGACTTTCGGTGAAAAGGCGCGTTTTGCAAAATGTCTTTCGTGAAAAAAAAATCCAAAAACAGTTTCTCGGCGAAATAGTATACCTACAAGCTATATTGGTTGTATACTATTTCGCCGAAAAACATTTAGCGGAATGTATTTTTTCACAGGAAATCATTCCGCGGTCATTTAAAGAGTCAAAGAGAGTTAAAAATTTAAAAATTTTAAAATTTAAAAATTTATAAATTTTTAAAAATTTATAAATTTTTAGAAATTTAAAAATTTAAAAATTTAAAAATTTTAAAAATTTAAAATTCAAAAATTTAAAAATTTAAAAATAAAAAAATTTAAAAAATTAAAAATTAAAAAATTTAAAAATTTAAAAATTAAAAATTTAGAAATTTAAAATTTAAAATTTAAAATTTCAAAATTCTAAAATTTAATAATTCAAAAAATCTAAAATTAAAAAAATTAAACATTTTAAAATTTTGAAGTTTTAAAATTTATAAATTTAAAATTTAAGAATTTAAAATTTAAAATTTAAAATTCTAAAATTTTAAAATTTAAAAATTTAAAACTTAAAATTTAAAAATTTAAAATTTAAAAATTTAAAATCCAAACATTTAAAAATTTAAAATTTAAAATTTAAAAATTTAAAATTTAAAAATTTAAAATTTAAAATTTAAAATTTAAAAATTTAAAAATTTAAAAATTTAAAAATTTAAAAATTTAAAAATTTAAAAATTTGAAAATCCAAACATTTAAAAATTTAAAAATTTGAAAATCCAAACATTTAAAAATTTAAAAATTTTAAAATTTAAAAATTTAAAAATTTAAAAATTTAAAAATTTAACATTTTAAAAAATTAAAAATTTAGAAATTTAAAAATTTAAAAATTTTAAAATTTTAAAATTTAAAAATTTTAAAATTTTAAAATTTAAAAATTTAAAAATTTAAAAATTTAAAAATTTTAAAATTTAAAAATTTAAAAATTTTAAAATTTTAAAATTTTAAAATTTTGAAATTTTCAAAATTTTAAAATTTTAAAATTTAAAGGTTTAAAAGTTTAAAAATTTCAAAATTTAAAAACTCAAAATTTAAAAATTAAAAAGTTGAAAATCCAAAAATTTAAAAATTTAAAAATTTAAAAATTTAAAAATTTAAAAATTTAAAAATTTAAAAATTTAAAAATTTAAAAATTTAAAAATTTAAAAACCTAAAAATTTAAAAATTTAAAAATTTAAAAATTTAAAAATTTAAAAATTTAAAAATTTAAAAATTTAAAAATTTAAAAATTTGAGAATTTAAAAATTTAAGAATTTAAGAATTTAAAAATTTAAAAATTTAAAAATTTAAAAATTTAAAAATTTAAAAATTTAAAAATTTAAAATTTTAAAAATTTAAAAATTTAAAAATTTAAAAATTTAAAAATTTAAAAATTTAAAAATTTAAAAATTTAAAAATTTAAAAATTTAAAAATTTAAAAATTTCAAGATTTAAAAATTTAAAAATTTAAAAATTTAAAAATGGTCTATCGGGACCGGATTCCGGATACTGTATGACAGCGGTTCTCAACCTGGGATGCATGTACCTCAGCCAAAAATGCGTAATTACGAACGTATGTATTACAATTCCAATCAAAACTTATTGATAAAGTTTTGATAATTGTGTATATTTCTATAACAAAACTTTGTCTTTTACATAATATGCATGGCGATCAGTAAATCAATTGAATCCTGCCCTTCGCAACCAGCATGGTGGATGAAGGGCTACGGAATAAAGGATCAAACAGACAAAACGTCGAATCTTCAGTGCACCATATCTGATCTTAATCAAAGTTGAATAATATGTCAAGAATATACTTCAGAAGCTCGTTTGCTGCGTTGCAAGAGGATAAGAAGCATCCTTCTACACTTCTCGGAAGCCTTCTCCCAAGCATCTTGAAGGCCTTTTTTCAAGATGTTCAATAGCTTTATTTTGAAAGTTTCGGAAGCCTCCTTTCAAGAGGCTTGGACTGGAAGCATCCTTTCAAGATGCTAATGGAAACCTCCTTTCAAGATGATTGGAAGCATCCTTTCACGAGGTGTGCAAGCCTCTTTTTAAGAGGCCCGAAATCCTCATTTGGAGAGGCCCGGAAGCCCCATTTCCAAAAGATTCGAAAGCCTCTATTCAAGTGGAAGGAAGATTCCTTTCAAGAGGCTCGAAACCTTCCTCCATAAAGCTCGTAATTCTTTTTTAAGAGACTCAAAAGCCTGTTAGAAGGTGCGGAAGCTTTCTTTCAAAGGGCTTGGAATTATTCGGAAAAATTAAAAAATATAACAATTTAAAAACTTAAAAATTTTAAAATTTAAAAATTTAAAAATTTAAAAAATTAAAAATTTAAAAATTAAAAAATTTAAAAATTTGAAAATTTAAAAATTTAAAAATTTAAAAATTTAAAAATTTAAAAATTTAAAAATTTAAAAATTTAAAAATTTAAAAATTTAAAAATTTAAAAATTTAAAAATTTAAAATTTAAAAATTTAAAAATTTAAAAATTTAAAAATTTAAAAATTTAAAAATTTAAAAGCTAAAATTTAAAAATTCAAAAATTAAATTTAAAAATTTAAAAATTTAGATTCCGAACATTTGCTCTCAGTTGCTTCACCACTGAGCCGGAGTAAATCTTTCCACTTTTACAAAACGGTATTTTCATATAAACACCTACCTGAAAATCGTCACAGTTCTCGATACAATCATTGCTTCAATCTGTTAATCACCACACAATAATTCTAAACTCACGCACTTTAATCTTTTCTATTTGTTCGTTTCACTAGAACTAATATAAACATATTAGAATACATTTAAAAATGTATCCTCAAACCGAACAAAAATTCACCTCGGCCTAAGAACTTCTAGCCGCACCGTGCTGCCAGAAGGCCAGGAGTCTTTTTTAGTATGAAAAAAATCCTTCATCGTTCATAGAAAACTATCTAATTAGTTGACGCTATCATGTTATTTATATTTCTCTCGAGTTCAAAAAGTGAAAAAAGTTTTTAGGCGTTTGGAAATAATTTGGATGAGTGAATATATCTTTTCAACCAAATAAAAATTATTATAAATAATACCATCTTGCATTATGTCGACGTTGAACGTGCATATTTTTGGTTACGTTTCATTTTCTACCGTCCCGAGAGAGAATGAGAGTAAGATGTTGAGAGATTGAGCGAAATTTTGCTTAGGCCGGAAACTGGTTTAGAAGTGGGCCGGATATGCAATCGCTATGGCTGAAATGAGTGCTGCACATCGTTAATTTTAATCAAATGAAAGCTTTTTCAAACGATGTTTACTAAGAAAAGCTATTTTTAAGTCGAAGTGAACCCCTATGCAATATTGCACAGCCCACGATATTCAGGAAAAGTTGCTTCCTGTCATAAATATCAATTAAATAATGCAGTCGTATGCATGTTAGGCCAGAAATGGGGTAAGAAACCCTAATCTAAAAATTTAAAAATTTAGAAGTTTAAAAATTTAAAAATTTAAAATTTCAAAATTTAAAATTTCAAAATTTAAAATTTCAAAATTTCAAAATTTAAAATTTCAAAATTTAAAATTTAAAATTTTAAAATTTTAAAATTTTAAAATTTTAAAATTTTACAATTTCAAAATTTCAAAATTTTAAAATTTCAAAATTTTAAAATTTCAAAATTTTAAAATTTCAAAATTTCAAAATTTCAAAATTTCAAAATTTCAAAATTTCAAAATTTCAAAATTTTAAACGTTTAAAATTTAAAAATTTCAAAATTTCAATAAATAAAAAACCCAGATTAATCCACCTAGCAGTGATGATGCCTTTCTCGTGCATTATAAAATATATTTAAAAAATCACTTTAAAAAGGTCAAAAAAGCACATATATATAGATCATATTTTTTCGATCATTTTTAATATTTTTGCCTTGCCACCATTCAAAAACAATTGTTTTTTTTCGATTTTTTTTTCCAAGGGGGACCTGTGGGAAAAAAACAATGATTTTTCACTAATTCCGAAAAGCAATGATCGGGCCCATTTTCAATAGCAAACAATTCCCTGTCGAATGCAACTTGTTGCGAGTAAATCGGATAATTCTAAGTTCTAAAACGTGTGTCTACAAAATTTGTACACATACACATACATACACAAAAAAAACAGACGTCACCTCAGTTTGTCGAGCTGAGTAGATCGGTATATAACACTATGGGTCTCCGGGCCTTCTATCAAAAGTTTGATAATGGAGCGATCATACAGCCTTTCGGTACAACTTTGTTGTACGAGAAAGGAAAAAATGCATATGTTACAAATATGCGATCGTGGGTAAATAGTACAATAATTAGCGCAGCGGCACGTTTTAAAAATACATTATAAAATACAATATGGATTAACTGTCCAGACAGCGCGTCTACAATTGTTTTAGGGCCGATTCCCACGTAGTGTTTTTCACCAATGTAATATTAAAGTTCAATAAAACTAGTTGTATGTCATACATTGATTTTGCATGCCTTTGAGTAATAATTGTACAAGTACATTTGTGAAAATTAACAACACAATTCACATAAATATCAATGGAATAAATCCGCATAATATGGAAATAATGAGGTGTATGAAAACGAACGTTATGTTCAAATCACCCAAATGCCCAAACTACACCATCATTCCACCCAAACCACCCAACCCAATAAGTAGTTAGCCTCAATGACACGCCTCTTCTTTCCTTCCAAAGCAGGAAAAAATGGCAGCAAACGTAACGAGCGCACGAGAAAGCATGTACGAATGCGATTTTTATTTCCAACGATGAAATTTTTACAACTTTGTTGATGCGAGCGGATAAAGTCATCGGCTTCGGTCTCTATAGCGCGTGTGTTAGTTTTCGTGTTTCACATTTGAAGCTTTGGAAAGCTTTGTTTGAGAGGTTAGCATCATCAATAAAGCACGAAAGAAGCAACACAAACTTTAATGCTGTCAGTATACACGGTGCGAAATTTATTCATTGAATGTGGAAATGCTACACACTTAATTTGTTTTACTCAATATTGTGCGGTTACTTGCTGAGTTTTTTTTACTTTATTAAACTGTTTTTTTTAATCTACAGATTATATTCAACACCATACTTGCTAAATGGACACGGTCGGTTAAAGTGGCTGGTCCTTATTGCCTGATTTTCTCAAAATTGCACGCGGCGAACCTTTCATGAAAGGTACCGCCGCGCTTTCTGCACCCCGTTTACTTGATTCTTATGGATGAATAGCATTGCGGTGTATCGTTTGTCGCGGCCGTACCTTTCGACAGTCTTTTTCCGCGTGAAGTTTTGTGCAAGTACCCATTTGGGAACATTACAAACGCCGCGCAGTGTATCATATCCAGAAAATCTGACAATAAAGTGTTCGTGAAAGTAGTCGTTAGATTATTCGCTGTTAGTTTGAGCGAGACAGAGTATATGACAAAAAAATCAACCAGCAACTTGCGGTTTTTGGTTCGAAATGAACGTTTGTCAGCAATGGAATAATCCATCTAGATTTTCTACTAGATGGCTTTTTGTTGTACTATAAATCTCGCATAACTTTTCAAAAGGGCCTAAGTAACATTTTTTTAATGAATTAATTTGAGTACTGCAATCAACAGAATAACATGAAAACTATTGATTGCAGTATTCAAATTAATTCATGAAAAAATGTTACTTAGGTGCTTTTGAAAAGTTAACGAGAATTCATGAAAAATGATACTTAGGTCCTTTTGAAAAGTTATGCGAGAAATGTAATAGAAATGCATGAAGCCAAATAGGACTTTTTGGGAACTTGCAAGTGTTCTTATTGTTAAGTTGACTTTTTGTCAATTTATTGGTCAATACTTAAAAGGTGCTGTAAAAAGAAAAGTGCATACTAAGGTTTTTTCAAATCTGATGCAGACTATCTTTTGAAAAGGGTCAAACTTGTTTTTACTGATTTTTTCAAATGGATATAATCGATAAACGACGCTTCCTACAAAAAAGTGTTGCATGGGTGACTGTCGCAAAATCATTCAAACTTTCTAATAAAACTTTTTGAAAAACTCTAAATAGAACCCTACACTAAAAAAATCAATTTAAAAAAATAAAAGTCAATTTGCAGAAAAACGCTCTTTTTGATTTGGAAGAAATTTTGTCTCAAGATAGGTGATTATATTCCCTACCAACCGTCCATACATCGCAAGCCGGGCACTTTTAAGGGAAAAAAGTTTTCTAACAAAAACTTTTCTTGACGGAATTGATTTTTTCAGTGTCTTTAAGGGGTGGATTTAACATATGTATACATATATACTCATATTAATTATTCCTGTACAGTCAGGCAGAGTACAATGTTTTGGTCGTAACTGGTCGCAACTAAAGAAGCTAATAATGGAATATAATATTTTTTGAAGATATAAACCCTTTTAATATTACTCTTAATTAAAAACAAACTATATTTAGTGACTAAATTAGACAATGTATCATAAAAATAGATTTGCTTGGGGTTCTATAACGATGGCTTTCATTGGTTTAGTTTCAGATGAAAATACACTGAAAATAATTCCGACAAGAAAAGTTTTTGTTAGAAAAACTTTTTTCCTTAAGAGTGCCCAGCTTGCGATGTATGGACGGTTGGTAGGAACATAATCACCTATCTTGAGACAAAATTTCATTTAAATAAAAAGAGCATTTTTTCGCAAATCGACTTTAAAAATTTTAAACTGATTTTTTCAGTGTAGGGCTCAATTTGGATTGTTTCCGATATTTTCACTAGAAATTTTGACTGATTTTGCGATGGTCACCCATACAACACTTTTTGTGGGATGCGTCGTTTTTCTATTATATCCATTTGAAAATATTAGCAAAAAAAATTTCAGCTCTTTTCAAAGGATAGTCTAGATTAAATTTGGAAAAACATTTTTGTTTTCATTTCGGATCATCTGGTGATTTTTCCTTTCTCATTTTCATTACTTACTTCTTACTTTTCACTCCTCACTTCGCACTTCTCACGTCTCACTTTTCACTTCTCACTGCTCACATCGGCCCATAGGGGAAAGAAATGGCAGAAATGACGCTTAACTTTTAAAAAGAACATATGTCACCTTTTTTCATGAATTAATTTGTGTACCGCAATCAAAAGCTATCATATTGGTCTGTTGATCGCAATATTAAAATTCATTCATGAAAATATGTTCTTAGGTCATTTTGAAAAATAAACTAGAATTTTCAGTGTATACATGAAATCTTAAAATAGGTACTTTTAACTCATTAATGGGTTTCTATGTTTCTTTGTGAAGTTTTTTTTCTTCCGTGTAAGCTGTGTATTCTATGCTGTCAGTGTGCCGGTTTCGAATAAATTGTGTCTTGGGAGAACATAACCTAGAAAATCGATAGCTTATTTGTTACGAAATAATGATGTCTCATAACTCTTTGAATATTTACTATTTTTTGAGACGTGCCATCATTATGAAATTCAATAGCGAACAAGAAGAAAACATTCCCCATCGAATGCAACTTGTTGTAGCAAAATCGATTCAGGTTTAGTACTAGAAAAATTGTCTAATGTTTCAATGTGCACACACATACGCACACACACACACACACACGGACACACACACGGACAGACAGACATTTGCTCAGTTTGTCGAGCTGAATCGAATGGTATATAATACTATGGGTCTACAAGCGCTCTATAAAAAGTACGTTTTGGGAGTGAAATGAAAGCCTTTCAGGTACAACTTTGTTGTACGAGAAAGGCAAAAATATCAAAATAAAAAAATTTAAACAATCTAAAATTTTAAGATTTGAAGATTTAAAAATTTAAAAACTCAAAAATTTAAAAATTAAAAAAATTAAAAATTTGAAAATTAAATTTTAAAATTTTAAAATTTTAAAACTTAAAAATTTAAAAATTTAAGAATTGAAAAATTTACAGGGATTGCAATTTTCACTAATTCTCACGCGCAGAGAATGCTCTCTCACGCTGATTTTCGCCGAGAAATCGGTTTGCGGGAAAAGACTTTTTTAGGAGGCCCGGAGACCCATAGTGTGATATACCAACCTACTCAGTTCGACGAATTGAGGTGATGTCTGTGTGTGTGTGTGTGTGTGTGTGTGTGCGCAAATTTTCCAAGCTCAACCGATTTGCTCGCAATAAATCACATTCGACGTAGTATCCTTTCCCATTGTTTTCTATTGAATTGGTCATATCGGACTATGGAATCAAAAGTTCTGGTCAAAATACTAATTTTAAAACTGCAATACAAAATCCCTCATTGCTCATCCGATTTGCTAGCAACAAGGTGCGTTCGGCGAGAAATTTTATAATGCATATAAACAAGTATGAAAAGTTAGACCTATCCACTATCACCGCTAGGTGGATTAATCAGGGTTTTTGGAATACATTCAAACGTCGATTTCGCGAATCTGATAGCGCCGAAACTTCACCTACCTATTGGTAGTGTTTGTTTGCTTGGGAGTGCTATCAGATTCGGCAAATCGATGTTCGAATCATTGTTTACAAAAACAGATAAGTCGTTTTGAAAAAGTTGTCTTGATTTGCTCGTTTCCTCACTCCTTTCTTCCTTTTCGTTCCATCACTAATAGCAAAACGAGTAGTCTTTATGGAACAAACAACCTAATCCCTATATGCAGTTGATGTGGTGGTATGGCTAAAGTGACCGCATTACATCGCCATTTTTGTTGATGTTCTAGGTTCGAATCCCGTTGCGGTAATATTTGAAATTGCTTACCGAAAATTTTCACGAAAAGTGAGTGAGACGTAAAACTGATGAAACGAAAAAAGAAATTCCCCAAGTTGGAGCGATTTTTGCTTATCTTCTAGGTTCGCTCTACAGAAAGAAGGGATGGGAGAGAGATATTTTCACTACAAACTCCGAAAAAAGATTCTTCTCCGACCCGAAAATTGCTTGAAAAGTATGAACACTGAATTTTAAAATTTTGGAAATGGTGAATGTTTACTTATTTCTTCTGAATTCGCATTCATTCAGAATACGACATATGGGAATTTGTTTCCTTCTTCTATAACACGCGCACGCATACATCATTTGTCATTACTTTGCGATCAGGAGTTCTATAGTGACTTCCAAGAATTAATATGACCCAATTTGGATACATGTGCATGTTTTTTTTTTTTACCATTTCATTTATTTGGTAGGCTCAGTTGTGTGTGACACTTTGTGGAGCCGCAATTCTCAAGTATGATATTTTGACATGGTATATCATCTTATCTTAACAGTTAGTTGGGAGGGGACATTGACCATAATACTCGTGGCGACTCAAGGTTAAAAAACTTAATGCAGAACGGACGGGGTAGGGATTTGGGTTTAGGTTATTTCAGCTGCTCATCCGGGCGTTTGACGTTGAACGTTGAAAACGATTTTGCGTGGCGTCGTGCTCGATTTTGGTTCGTCAGGGAGCATCTTCCGGATGGCCAGAGCTTCGGGGTACATGGTACAGAGAAACAGAATCGGACAAGAAAAAAAAACTGAGAAAGAGAAGAATATAGGCATTAAACTTTGATGTCAGCCAAGCAAAGAAAGGCATAGATGGCCTGCATATATATCACATCGCGATCTCCCAAAACACCTCTTATATCCCGGAAGGGTTGTTTACCTCGGGCCACAAGGGTATCCAATAGACTCCTTCAGAGGTCATTTTCCGAGCAATACCAAACTACGTGATCGATGTCATCGTAACCGGCTCCGCACCTACATAGGTTGCTATCGACCAGGTTTATTCTGTAGAGATGTGTGTTTAGTGAATAGTGATTGGACATAAGCCTCGACATCGTGCGAATGAAGCCTCGACTTAAGTCCTCACCTCTGAACCACGCTCGCGCAGAAACTTTAGGAACTATGGAAAATAGCCACCGTCCAAGTTCATTGTGTGACCAAATCATTTGCCAATTTTGAAGAGTACTCTGACGGACTAATGGGAAAAACTCGTTATTCGAGATTTGTCTATCATAAACTTCACCTTCCTGTGCGCCCACCTTTGCTAGCGAGTCCGCCTTCTCATTGCCATAGATTAGGCAATGCACAGTGGTTCGCTCCAGAACAAAGGTTAGCCAAAACCTCAAAATGTCCCTAAAAATAGGTTTTATGTTTCTATTGTGGTTTTTTGATGGTCTTTATCACATACAGACTTAAAGATGGGTGTTGGAGCTCTACTTTGGCAATAAATAGCCGTGTTTTTGGCATCCCTGGGGCAGTAAATACTTTCATTTTACTGCTAAATTCGCCTTTTGAAAACAGATCGTTCCGCAACAAAGACTATCTCACTTGCTATAAAACTAGTTAGTACTATTCCATTTAATTCCACCATTTGATTGTTACTTTACAGAACCATATTTCGACTTTAACAGTAAGGCCGTCTTCAGTGTCTCTCACTTGACTCAAGTGGTGGAATTAAATGGGATAGTACTAAGCGGTACTAACTCGTTTTAGGACAAGTGAAGATATTCCACAAAAAAGCTATTAATAATTTTCTTATCAAAAGACTCATTTGCTGAATACTGTGCTAAGACAAGACAAAACAAATAATTTTATACTGTGCTAAGACAAAACAAATAATTTTATTCGGAACATCCTCAATTATGGAATATTTTTGACAAAATGTTGTATTTGAATTGAATCAATTAATTTGAATGACAAACGAACAACTTTTATTGCAACTGTATACTTACATTTGTATTCTTTATAATCTTGATTCGAAACAGGCTTTCTTTTTTGCTCATTTCAAGGTATCTGGCTTTTCTATAATTATGAACACTAGCAGAATAACCATTTTCACAAATATGAGACAGTTCAGCTTTTCATTTCAAATCTCAGTACCAACATTCTCTATTGCTCAGTGCAAACATTCTCTATTGCTGCCAAGAAGAGTGTGTTACAGCTCAAACATTTAAACTTGAAACTATTGATATGTAGAATCACTTTAATGGCAAAGTATTGAACAATGCCAATTTGCTAAAAAATACTAAGAATTTTCATTTCATTTTCTGCTTTAGAAAAGTTTTCAGCATGATTATGTAATTCGGATTATTAGACATAAACAAAATCCAGACAATAAAATTCATTTGAAAGAAATCTAAAATTCGTAGATTCGCGGATATCAGGAGAAAGTTTTGGAAGTAAGAAATTTGGTCTGTTGTATCTTTTAGCCGTTTGGGGAGAAAACTACTCCAAAATTTCATTGACAGCAATAAAAATATTCAAATAAAAGTATACAAATGATTCCGTCATTGAATTATCGCTTTCATTACACATGTTTTTAATGTTATATAATTATATCAAACGTTTCAACTTCAAATAATTTTAAAAAAAGGCATTTTTAAGGTTCTTGTGAACAAAAAATGCGCATTTTTAAGGTTTTAGTTAGAAATAGACCAAAAATACTATGTACATTTCGAACTAAACCGTTTAAAAAACAGCTTATCGCAACTTTTCGCAAAACAAAATAGTGATTAATAGAAAGCTATTGCTTTAAGCTTTGTAATGAGCATAGAATCATTGCGGGCACTCATCGGCGCCTATACTTTTGGAGAACTTCAATATGAAAAATGTGAGTATTTTAATTAATTTTGTATTTAAAGTTAACTTAAGTTGAGTTCTGTCACCTATATTTGACATAGACATATTATTTAAGACCCTGACAATGCAGTCTTGAAATAATATTGGGGTTAGCGATGTAATTGAAGCCGTGCGATGCTGATCTAAACGCGTTGTCAAACAGCGTTTTCATTCGAAAATCAGCATTCATGTTGAATTCAAAATGATGTAACAAAGTCAAAACTCAACAAAACTACTTCAAATTTTGAATTTGAATCACGTAAGTACTCTATAAAATGAGAAAAATATAATTCCGACGGAAACACGAATTTCAATTTTTGAGGTTTTGGCTGCTCTCGAACCATTGTGCAATGGGATGGGATCCATACAAAGGTAATCTTGAATGATCTTTCGACCAAATCACGCATCTGCTCTCTTATAGTTGTAAGAAAGTAAGATGCGTGCTTAACAGGTTTCATCGACCAGAGTGCCTCGATAGAACTAAGACTATCCGAGAAGATGAAATAATGGTCTACGGGCTGATCGGAGATTATCCCCAAGGCGAAATTAATTGCTGCCAGCTCAGCAATATAAACCGAACACGGTTCTTGAAGTTTTCGGAAGGTGGTTGAACTTACGTTGAAAACACCGAAGCCAGTGGATCCGTTAATGCGAGAACCATCAGTGAAATATCTGTTATTGCAATTGACATGTTCATATTTTTCAGAAAAAATGGAAGGGATAGATATTTGTCGAAGATGATCTGGTATTCCTTGAATAGCGTGTTTCATGGACAGATCGTATTCAATTGAGGAACTGTCGTTGACGAAGTGAACTCGAGGTGGATTATAACATGGAAGACAGAGATCAGTCAATATGTAGTTGAGATAGACTCGCAGGTATCTTGAACGATGAGCCAGTTCAAGCATATTATCGAAGTTTTCTAATACAAGTGTGTTACTTGTTCCACATTTGATCAGTATTCTAAGTGAGAGCTCCCAGTAACGGTGCTTTAAAGGAGTGACTCCAGCAAGCACCTCCAGGCTCATGTTATGCGTTGAATGCATACAGCCAAGAGCAATACGCAAACAGCGATATTGAATTCGTTCCAATTTGATCAGGTGGCAATCAGCTGCTGAGAGGAAGCAGAAAGAACCATACTCTAAAACAGAGAGAATAGTCGTTTTATATAGTTTGATGAGGTCTTCCGGGTGAGCGCCCCACCAAGTTCCAGAGATAGAACGGAGAAAATTGATCCTTTTTCGGCATTTCTCTAACAAATAATCAATATGGGTTTTCCAGGTACACTTGGAATCAAACCAGACCCCAAGGTATTTAGAAGATAAAGATTGGTTTATGTCATCTTTCAACAGCTTTAGCTTCAGTTGAGCTGGGTACCGCTTCTTAGGATATGCACAGCCAAGATATTTAACAAAACAAAATGGTTTTCGTACGGCCGAGTTGCCGAATAATATGCAATTAATTGCACATTTGTATGGTTTTGCGGCATCCGGAAACCGGTCCCAGCGGACAATTTTTGCCAAATAAGGTAAATCACTACTAGGGCCTATGGACCCGATTGATAATTTGAAAAAATTTGGTCGTTTGACCAGAACTTATATGAACATATTAGAATACATTAGGAAATGTTTCCTCAAACCATACAAAAATTCACCTCGGCCTAAGAACTTCTAGCCGCACCGTGCTGGCAAAAAGCAATGAGCCTTTAATATGAAAATAATCCTTAATTGTTAATAGGAAAACTCTCGCTTAACTTTTCAAAAAGTCCTAAGTAACATTTTTTTCATGAATTAATTTGAGTACTGGAATCAAAAGCTTTCATGTTGTTCTGTTGATTGCGCTATTCAAATTAAATCATGAAAAAAATGTTACTTAGGACCTTTTTAAAAGTTAAGCGAGAACTGTCTAATACGTTGACGCTATCATGTAGTTTTTATAGTTCTATCGATTTCAAAAAGTGAAAAAAAAAGTTTTTAAGTGTTTTGAAGAAATTTGGATGAGTGAATAGATCTTTTCAACCAAACAAAAAATATTATAAATATAGTCGCTGGTTGGGATTTTAATACTTGGGTCACTTTTTAGTCGGGCCTGCGCTGGTTGGGATATGGCCCAACTAAAAAGCAACCTTATGTCAAAATTCAATGTAAACACGGAAAACGGGTTGGGCGTCACTGCTGATGATTTTAACATTTAAAAATTTTAATATGTTTAAATTTTATTATTTTCAAATTTTTAAATTTTTAAATTTTTAAATTTGAAAATTTAAAAAATTTTAATTTTTTTAAATTTCTAAATATGAAATTTTTTATATTTTAAATTTTTAAATTATTAAATTATTAAATTTTTAAATTATTAAATTATTAAATTATTAAATTTTTTAATTTTTAATTTTTTAAATTTTTAATTTTTTAAATTTTAAAATCTTTAAATTTTTAAATTTTTAAATTTTTAAATTTTTAAATTTTTAAATTTTTAAATTTTTAAATTTCTAAATTTTTAAATTTCTAAATTTTTAAATTTTTAAATTTTTAAATTTTTAAATTTTTAAATATGAAAGTTTTGAAATTTTTAAGTTTTTAAATTTTTAATTTCTAAATCCTTAAATTTTTAAATTTTTAATTTTTAAATCTATGAATTTTTAAATTTTTAAATTTTTAAATTTTTAAATTTTTAATTTTTTTAAATTTTTAAATTTTCAAATTTTTAAATTTTTTATTTTTTAAATTTTTAAATCCTTAAATTTTTAAATTTTTAAATTCCTAAATTTGTAAATTTTTAAATTTTGAAGACTTCCGGACCACTTGAAAGGAGCCTTCAGAAAATTTTGAAATATTTAAATTTTGAAATTTTAAAATTTTAATTTTTTTTAATTTTGAAATCTTAAAATTTTTAAATTTTGAAATTTTGAAGTTTTAAAATTTTGAAATTTTTAAATTTTGATATTTTTATTTTTTAAATTTGTAAATATTTAAATTTTTATATTCTAAAATTTTTAAATTTTTAAATTATTAATTAATTTATTTCTAAATTAATTTTTTTTAATATTTTTTAATTTTTAAATTTTCAAATTTTTTAGTTTAAAATTTCTAAATTTTTAAATTTTAAAACCTTAATTTTAAATTTTTAAATTTTTAAACTTTTAAATAGAAAAAAATAAAACTTTTAAATTGTGAAATTTTGAAATTTTTAAATCTTCAAATTTTAAAATTTTAAAATTTTAAAACTTTTAAATTTTAAAATTTTTAAACCATTAAATTTTTAAATTTTAAATTTTTTAAACTTTTTAATTTTTAAATTTATAAATTTTTAAATTTTAAAATTTTTAAATTCTTTAATTTTTTTATTTTGAAAGCTTCCGGACCACTTGAAAAAAGCCTTCAGAATTTTTTTTTCTTCTTCTTGAAAATTCTTAAATTTTTAAATTTTTAAATTTTCAAGCCTTCAAATTTTTGAATTTTCAAATTACTAATAAATTTATTTTTATTTTTTTTTAAATTTTTAAATCCCTAATATTTTAAATTTTTTAAACTTTTAAATTTCAAATTTTTAAATCTTTAAATTTTTACATTTTTAAATTTTTAAATTATAATTTCGAGCCCTTTGACAGTAGGCTTCCAAGCCTCTTGAAAAGAGCTTCTGAGTCTCTGGACAGTAGGCTTCCACACCTCTTGATAAGAGGTTTCTGAGCATATTGGAGAGAAGCTTCCAAGCCTGTTGGATGGCGGTTTTGCCATTCAAGTATGAAATAATGCTTCCAAGTCTCATAAAAGAAGGATTCCGAGCCTCTTAAATAAGGTTTCCGAGCGTCTTGAAAGGAGGCTTCCGAACCTTCCTTCAGCCTTCAGAAAATTTTGAAATTTAGAAATTTTTGAATTATTAATTTATTTATTGTAAAATTTTAAAATTTTTAGATTTTCAAATATTAAATTTTTATTTTATTTAAAATTTGTAATTTTTTTAAAATTTTAATTTTATAGTTTTGAAATTTATTTTATAAATGAATTTTTTTTATAATATATTAGAATATATTTCAATATATTTTTTTAACTTTTAAAAGCTTGGATTTTTAATTATTATTTTTAGTTTTAAAATTTCAATCTTTAAATCTTTTAACTTTTTTATTCTCATTTTTTTATGTATTTAATTTTTAATTTTTTTACTTTTCCAATTTTCAAATTTATAAATTTTTAAATGCTTTTGAAGGTCACTTATTTTATTATTATATTAATTGTTCGCGATACAAACCTGATAGGAATGTCAATGCGTGCACGCAGTAGATGTTAAGGCATAAGTTGATAAAAAGATTTTTATAATACAATATGCATAATGCATTTAACCATTGAGTGGCCAAATTAGATTAAGATCAAATATTATGCTTCGCTATTATTCATGTTTTTATTTTGCTCTGGCGCGTAATTAATGACGTACCGCACTTTTATTTTGATTGAAGTAACAGACACAAGTGCAAGATTTATACTACAATACTACATTACTTCTGCAATACTTACTTACCCTAATTGTCCACACACTGAACGGAAATTTCAACACTCTTTGAATGAAAATAAAGATTCAATTAGAGGCCTGAATAACAGAAACGCGGATAGAAAATATGACTCTGCCAACACTGATTCAATCTGTTTCATCAAAGAACAACATATGAAAAGGAAGAAATGATTAATGTAGATAAAATCTCACAATCTGCTATTTTATGTGTCCACATCACATAACAATCGAATCCAATAAACAATGGAATTTCACTTCATAATCTATAAATGACTTGCATATATTATCGCAAACTAACGTAAAATACATTCAATTTTGTTTATTGAAAAATGACATAAAATCGAATTTGGCCGTTTTCAGTATTCGAGCCAACATTTTGGCTGCTTGACAGGTCACCTGCTCGATTCCTCGATTGGCTGCTGTTTTTTTTACGGTTCGCCTATACCTATCCATACCAGTCCATACCTATTTGCGTTTCTCTTATTCAGGCCTCTATATTTAATGAGCTTTCGTATGCACCCCCCGGGTAAACTAAATGAAGTTTAGACTAAGATGTAATCGACAAATAAGTGTAATGACGAGCTTATAGTGGAGGAAACTATTGAATGTTTTTCCCTACTACTATTACACTGCCGCTAACCGCAAGTCGAGCACATCTGTATATGGGGCTCCATATACAGATGTGCTCGACTTGCGGTTAGCGGCAGTATACTACTCGGGTAGTCCAGACAGGTTCAGAAGGTCAAAGTCAGCACTGGCGGTCAACACGCCGAATGGTTACACAACATACAAGCACAGAAACTGAATATGAGTTATTCTCGCTGAAACCGGGCCACTATTTGCACGAGGTTCTTAAAAATGCCTAAATTTATATTCTTTCGAAAGCTTTCGGCGAGTATATTAAGGATCCGAGTTAAATTCTTCAGAAAGATGAACCCCTCGTTAGTTATACACGAAATGATTTTAATGGACCCCTCGATTTTTGTCAATTCTTGACTCACCAAAACTGTCATAACTCCAACATTTCTCAACCGATCATAGAGATCAGCATATCGTTGGAAAGAGGAAGAGTGTATCCTCAATTTTCAATAATAAAAATATAAGCAGCCATATTGAATTTGGCCGCCATCTTGGATTTCTTTTTAAAAACTAATTTTTCCCCAGATTCGCAACCACCGATTTTGAATATTAATGCATCGATGGAAAGCTTAGCTTATTTTGTGCATTGTGTCCGAAAATCTCAGGTGTATGTTTTTTCTATCAAAAGTTATGCACGATTTACCAAATTATTTTTTGAAGGCCCATCTGACCAACGAACATTATTTTTATGGTTAATTTGACACTACGACGTCAGTTCCTTGATGTCATACACTATTCTAAGCCAAATATGTTTCAAAAATAAAAAGCATATCTACAACAGTATTTTATTTTAAGGGCTCAAAAGTTTTGAGCATAACAAAGCCGTATCCAAGTTATTGTATTAAATATTTCAAGAATGTTGGTATTGGTAAATCGTACATAACTTTTGTTAGAAAAAACATACACCTGAGATTTTCGGACACAATGCACAACATAAGCTAAGCTTTCCATCGATGCATTAATATTCAAAATCGGTGGTTGCGAACCTGGCGAAAAAATTGTTTTCAAAAAGAAATCCAAGATGGCGGCCAAATTCAATATGGCTGCTTATATTTTTATTATTGCAAATTGAAGATACACTCTTCCTCTTTCTAACGATATGCTGATCTCTATGATCGGTTGAGAAATGTTGGAGTTATGACAGTTTTGGTGAGTCAAGAATTGATAAAAATCGAGGGGTCCATTAAAATGATTTCGTGTATAACTAACGAGGGGTTCATCTTTCTGAAGAATTTAACTCGGATCCTTAATATACTCGCCGAAAGCTTTCGAAAGAATATAAATTTAGGCATTTTTAAGAGCCTCGTGCAAATAGTGGCCCGGTTTCAGCGAGAATTACTCATATCTGGGACAACCCGAGGTTGAATAGAGGCCGACGCCGAACATTTTTGTTCGTGGAGAAAACAGTCTGAACTTATATCGACCATATTTTGGTAAGGATGGACCGTTGATCACAATTTAAATTAGTTCTTAAATCATGGAGATAATGCCAATATTTCTCTGTCATCCATCATTGACTCCATGAAAACTTTCATAATCGCTCCACCTTATTGGATTTTGCGTCGTTTTCGCTGTTTCTTGACTTATAATTCCCGACTTTCGTTCTCCACCATCGATGCCATTCAAAACAAGAAGCTTGTTGCTACAAAAAAAAAAATTAACTTGCCCTCCAGAGCTCACATCCGGTCTCAATTTTGACAGTCTTGTCTTCTCTGCTCGCCCCTTCCACCCGTAAAATTAATGAGGGTAATTAACGGTGAAAAGCGTTTAGCATAAATCAAAACTGTTATCGAATGATCTACACTCCACTAAACTGGTCCCCGGGGATTTCGGTTTCGGGCCATTGCCACCGTCACTCACACAGTGGATTCGTTTGCTGGCAAGATGATGCTGACGAGCACGCTTAGGGATGCGTCGATTTTTGTTTTACTTTCATAATTTTAAAACCCATTTCAGTGATATTCTAAGTAGAACATAATGTCGCATTCACAAGCATTTACTTAAATCAGGTAATAAGAGTCGTGCAATATAAAAAGAAATCAATAAATTCAATCATATGTTGTTTATTGAAAGTTCGCCAAGTTTCAGCTGGTTCGTTCTCTACTTTGAAGTAGTATTTACCTAAACAAATACAATACTAACATACTTTTCGAACACGTCGCATTTTTTTATTCGTAATTTCAGTGAAATTGGTGGCACCGTTGATTATATTTTTATATTCCAGTTAACTTCAATGGATTTCTTAAGGACAATCATTATAGAGCCGTTTATGATTACTGTAATGGCTGCCCTAACTATCACTTCGCGATTATGACGGCACAAATTTTAATTTAAAAATCATCATAAGTAAAGATGAAAAACTGTTTTCGCTGTTTTTTTTTGGAAATTTATGCCTACACGAGCGTTTGTCATGCGTAGCTTTCAAACCGGATTCACTATAAATCGGAACATCCCCAAGTCCGGCGGCACTGTCGGCTTTTCATGCAGCCCATAACGTCAAATGCGGGATATTTTTGACGAAGGAAACACTTTTGACCGCGCGTTGTGATTGACTGGCAGGGTAGCAGTTAGGCAGGTCATAAATCTTCCGGGCTGGTTTTGAAACACGATAGGCCGAAAAGCCGGAATCAAAATGTGTTTTTGTAGCTATCACCCGGACCAAGCTTCCTGCCACCGCGCGCGCCGACCGCTGGCTTAGCCTCAAGGGAAGTTGCTTGGTGCCGTTTGGCGTTCCCGGAACATGTCAACGACTCGTGAACGAAAAAAAAATGCGTTTTTTCCCTCTTGATTCCGGGGCCCGGTAACAAAGGCGCGGCGTCAAAAGTTTTTCATCACGCGCGCGTCGGCAGACGGATGATCGATTGATTAGGAAGTTGAGAGCGCGGAAGTCGGCTCGCATCGTATAAGTGAAATGCTTTCGGACGGATGTGGTTAATTGCAGTCGGAAAGTTGAGCGGAATTGCTAAGCGATTTTGCAAACACGCTCCCCGGTGGACCTGTGGATTGTGAGAGGGACTGATTTGGGTAGCGGAAGTCAATCTAACTTTCTTTTGCAGGCCTTTGGGACACTGAATTTAGCTTGTCACAATCGGAAGTGTTTGAGCCTTTCGACCGAAGAAAGCGTGGGAGTTAAATCCATCATCAATTGACGTTATCTACCATGGGACTAACAAATTGAGGAAAGGCCTTGCTCGTAATAAGCCGAAGTTCTGATTCCAGGAGATATGAGAAACTTGGAGCGAAAATGCGAAAAGATGGATGTTGGAGATGGATGGAATTAACATGATAATAGTTTCGCAAATCATTTGAAACATAATTCTGAATAATTCCTTCAGATCTCGTCTTGTTTTGAAAATAATTAGAGTTAAGGTAGGCATTTTCGTCATAGTCTCGAGAACCAATAAAAAAACCACTTTTTTGCTAAACTCATCCTTATCAAATCGTACGCTCAGGAGAAACGATCTACTACAGTGGTGTTCTAGCAAATGGACGTTGCTTTCGTTGGTTTTAGCCCCGACGACGATGGACGGTAATACCTGCCATGTTCCTGACTGTTATTATAATTACATTTCATGATTTACATTTTGTTTTAAGGGTTTGAAATAATAAAAATTCGAAATGAAACTTATTGGGTAGAGAAAGTACATTTCATTTGTCCAAATCTTATCCTGCCTGTGTTGGTTCGGGTTCCGACAAAAATCGTGATTTGTGGAGGCTGGTGTCGTTTATCGTTATCCATGGAATGGACAGGTGGAATACGGGAGTGCTTTTGTTTGGTTCAGAGGATTTGTAGGGGATATTGCCGGGTTGTCATCAGATCTTGTCACACAGATAGGCGTCCTTCGAAAATAGTATCGTATCTCATTAGATGATGATCATTCCCCTGGGCGGTGTAAGCGTTGGCCGTTCGGGCCGCATGGAAAGAGGGACAGGTGCCAAAAATATTGCTTACAGATAGTTTACAATTACATGCCCTGCAATGTCGGTTATGGCCAGGTTGTGAGTGGCGTTAGTATGCACCGTGCAGAGGAGGCGGAGATGGCAATGTTGGTCTTCTCCTGGTAGCGTCGAGTTTATTACCATCCGGCGAAAAAAATCCTTCGTTTAGACCAATCAGCGACCCAGGCCGCAGCAATCTCCATTTTCGTCCAATATGCTTTGCATCTCCAGTAGGGACTTTTCGGACTATTTCTGAGGAAGATTCGCAATCGTGTTAGCGTATGCATTTTCGCTGATACCGGAATGTCCCGCGATTCTCATAAGAATGGTGTTGTTGCTTGCGTCGGTTTCAACAATGACCTGCTCTCATAGATGTTTGTTGGTGAGTGATGCCAGTCTGAGATTTTTCGCGTCTGTCCCGCGCCGACTTTACCTTCTGCCTTCAACCCGTCGGTGACCTGAATTCTAGCGTCTGGGTATTTTATTTCGATGTGATTATTGAACAGTCACTCTATGCGATTTTTTAGTTTGGGTTCCTTTTCAGGGGCCTTTTTTTAAACAGATCCAATTATACACCTCACCCGTAAGATTGTCTTTCAATCCATTAAGACAAAACAAGCAACCATGCGTTCACCATTATTTTGCATGTAATTGAGCCATTTCACACCACAATTCGGGCGTTTTGCCCCAGCCCCATTTTATAACCTTATTTTAAATGCTAACGCAAAGTCATAAAAATCTTGTTGTTTTGAATAAGAGATCATTGTAAAATGTAACTAGTTTTCTAAATTTTGCATCAACACGTTGAAATGGTTTGATACTCTTATTTATATAGGTGAAAACATCGAAAATGTTTAAGGTGTGCATTTTGGACAGGAGGTGCAAATCCTACAGAGCGTCTTTACTCCATGCCAGGATCGGCTCACAACAGCGTCTGTTCTCCATGTTAGGGGCGGCTGATCATCGTCCGAGTGCTAGCGAGGGACTAAACTGTGCACACCATGTTGCATCGTGTCAGCATCGAGAAGGCAGCCCTTTCAACGCGATGTAGGTAGCACAACCCTGGTAAGGTAACCTACCGAAGATTCTACAGTTACCAAGAAAGGCAAAAGTAGAGCAAACGGATTGATTCAACCGCAACAGACCCGGCAACTAATAAAGGACAACGATTGGAAAGTCGGATCTTGGAACGTGAGAACTTTGAA
This sequence comes from Armigeres subalbatus, assembly GCF_024139115.2. Lineage (NCBI taxonomy): Eukaryota > Metazoa > Arthropoda > Insecta > Diptera > Culicidae > Armigeres > Armigeres subalbatus. Next base: position 197,286,691 of record NC_085139.1, read on the forward strand.
TGAATCCGCACGTGTTGGGCTCTTGGCTCGTGAGCTGCAGAAGGTCGGCGTGAGTGTGGCAGCAATCCGGGAAATACGGTGGCCCAGAACTGGAGAACGTGAATTCCGGGCGGTGGATGCCATCACGAACACTTCATTCAAATACCACATCTACTATAGCGGCGGTGACAGAGCAGAACGAGGAGTTGGCTTCATGGTGATCGGGAAGGAGATGAAGCGTGTTATCCGGTGGAAGCCGATAAGCGACCGCATTTGCGTGTTGAGAATGAAGGGCAAATTCTTCAACTATAGTCTGATCAGCATCTATGCCCCAACGAACGATAAGCCTGATGACGTGAAGGATGAGTTCTATAAGAGCCTTGACAAGGCCTACGGAGAGTGCGATGTAAAGATTGTCATCGGGTATGCAAATGCGCATATCGGAAGAGAAATTTTTTCCTGCCCTGTCATTGGTACGGAAAGCCTTCATTCCGCTACCAACGATAATGGTCTGCGACTTGTAACCTTTGCTGCAATAAGCAGTACCTACTTCGCACGTAAGAATATCCGCAAACACACCTGGCAACATCCGAGTGGAGACACTTGCACAAAGATAAACCACGTGCTGGTCGACGGACGACACTTCTCGGATGTTATAGATGTAGGTCCGAACATCGACTCGGATCATTACCTTGTAGCTGCGAAAATTCGGGCGCGACTCTCCAGCGTCACGAACTCACGAAACAACAGAACGAATTCAATATCCAACGCTTGTCAGTTGAAGGAGTTGCTGAACAGTACCACCAGAAGCTGAACCAGGGGATAGGAGATACCACCGAATCTGGCGACGTCAACAGATTGTGGGAACATTTCCACGAAGCTGTGACTACAACAGCGCAGGAAGCGTTGGGCACTGCACAGCGACGCCAAAGAAATGGTTGGTTCGATAAGGAGTGTTAGCGAGTGACGGACGAGAAAAATGTTGCTAGAAGTCGAATGCTAGTGGCTCGTACCCGTTACAACAGAGAGCGGTACAGTGTAGCAAGGGCAGAAGAGAAACGAATCCACCGCTGAAAAAAGGCAACACGAAGAGAGTGTGATAGCTGAAGCGCAGGAGAACATGGATAGAAACGATATGCGGAGGTTTTACGCAACTGTCAATGGCGCGCGGTATAAGACTGCGCCATTATGGCAGGCACTGGACCGAGAGGGGAATTTGCTGACAGACAAGACTATGGTGGCAGCCAGGTGGAAAGAGCACTTCGAAGATTTGTTGAACGGTGAAAATGAAGGTGTATTAAGGAGCAAGATGGACATAGTCAGGGACGGTCAAGCTGTGGAACCATCAACGCTGGACGAGGTTAAGAAGGCTCTAAACGAGCTGAAAAACAGTAAAGCTGCTGGGAAGGACGAGATCCGGGTCGAACTTCTTAAAAACGGAAGTGAGCAGCTGCATCAATCAATCCACCATATTATCCATAAAATATGGGAGGATGAAGAACTGCTTGCCGGCTGGTTGGATGGCCTTATATGCGATCGAACTTATTGAAATTGATCGCAGAGCAGTAGTGGAGGCTTTTATCCCACTGAAGAGGGAGACGGCGAGGATAGGTTTAACCATTAACTCTACCAAGACAAAGTACATGGTGGCAGATAGAGATAGGGGACGACCTAGTGGTGTTGGTGCAGAGGTAGTGCTTGATGGGGATGTGTTTGAAGTTGTTGAAGAATTTGTTTACCTTGGAACGCTTGTGACATGTGACAATGACGTTTCCCGTGAAGTGAAAAGACGTATTGTTGCTGTGAATAGGGCCTTTTACGGATTACGTAACCAGCTTAGGTCCCGCAACATGCAGACGGAAACGAAATCTGCTCTATATAAACCTCTGATTCTACCAGTAGCTCTTTATGGACATGAAGCATGGATGTTAAGAGAGGCCGACCGGAGAGCTTTCGGGGTTTTCGAGTGAAAAGTGCTACTTACAATACTCGGAGGGAAACTAGAAAATGGTGGGTGGCGCAGACGCAAGAATCATGAGCTGTATCAAGTATACAAAGAAGAAAATATTGTGAATCGTATAAAATACGGCAGAATTCAGTGGACTGGTCACTTAGTGCGAATGTCAGAAGAAAGAATAGCGAAAAAATATTCAACAGAGAACCGGATAGGGCCCGGCGACATCATGGAAGGCCACGAACACGCTGGCTGCACGCGGTGGAATCGGACCTGGGGACCCTGAACGTTCGGGGAAACTGGAGGAACATCGACCAAGACGGACGATTATGGAGCTCTACAATACGCCAGGCATAGGTGTATCGACGCTGTAGCCAACCAGGTATCCAAGTATTCAGGTAGGTTCAGCTGAAACTACTTGTTCGGAATTTTAACAATCACTTCAACGCGGTGATGTGATGGAAGCGCGATTATCAGTTGTCATCAGCGGGCTTGTGGCTTACGAGCGACGATAAATGGTCTATCGGCTGCACGGAGATTTTAGAAATTGCGCGCCGCTAATTTCCGTCCTTCGTCTTCACTACGATGGTACGAAGTTCCTATAATGTCCCCTGAAGATGTGGGTCACTCTGCCGTAGCACCATTTGAGGGGTGGAAGTCCGTCTTCTTTCACCAGAACTAGGGTTTTGACGATGCTGCTGTTCTGCTCGCGGGTCCATTTGGTTCTAGGCTGGACAGATATTTTGTGGCCTAGCGCTTCCAAATCCTGCGGAAAAACTCAAGGACGGTAAATTGTGGATTCGATTAGAAGGTACATCTTCCAGTGAAGCTTCCGCAATGGTTGATAGCGGACAGTGTATCAAAAAATGTCCTGGCGTTAGGACATCCAGATCTTCTGGGTCCGCTGATAGTTGGGTTAGAGGCCGCGAATTCAATATTCAACTCAAAGTGTGGTTAGTTGTTCGGCAGTCAAGATGTTTCCCAGTGTGGTTTTGAGGTAAGTCTCCAGTGATTTGATGTCAGTCCCCCAGAAGCCACCGAGCGAGGAGGGATGAATTTGAAACTTATGCCGTTTTCGGCACATGCGCGGGTAATACTGGATTGTATCTCCTGACTTCGAAATTGCCTTGCTAGTTCTGCCAACTCCCGAGACGCTCCGAGAAAATTCTTTGCGTTATCGCACTGGATCAGTTTAGGTTTCCCTCTTCGAGCTACAAAACACCGGAGGATAGTAAGGAACGACCCCGTTGAAAGATTCCCAACGAGCTCGATAGGAACTGCCTTTACCAACTGGCAAACAAACAAGGCGACATACGATTTAACTTGCTTGGATTAACGATCGGGATGGCGATAGTAAACTGGTCCCCAAAAATCTACTCCGCTACAGAAGAATCGTGTGACTAGCTTGGTGAAAGGGTGGTTCGATGGCAAAATATGATAAGAAAATTATTTTGAGCTTTTTAGTGGAATGTTGTCGAGTCAGGTACGAGACACTGAAGACGGCCTTACTGTTGAGGTCGAAATACGTATCTGTCAAGATACAATTAAGTGGTGGAATTCAATGGGATTGTATAAACTCGTCTTATGACAGGGGGCAAAATATGGATGGTTTGGATGTTTCTGGTCAGCAGGAATAGAAGCATGGCGAAGTCGACCACCGATATCATCATCGAGAAACGGTCTGATTTTTTTCAGTTTAGATTAAGGTTTGACTTGTCCAGAGTTGGGCACCGAAGCAAAATCATTCTGGAACAAGGAATCGTCCATTTCCACAGTAGATAGACCACCCAGCGCCGTTGTTTGTGTTCGGTTGTTGGGATTCGAGTTGGATAGGAGGTTTTTTATTCATGTAAATATTTGCAGTAGAGCATTGTACGAGAACCGCAGCGCGCAAATAGGATTTGGATGTACGGATTGGATAGCGAGCGCGACTTTCCGTTCTCCGAGTTCTCCAGGATTGAACTTTTCGTCATAGGTGTGAGCTAAGGAAGGCCAAAATCGTGACGGTTTCGCCAACCAATCTGGTCCGTGCCACCCCGAGTTGGTGGCCTTCAATTGTGCGGAAATTATGTCCGCTGGATTTTCGCAGTCAGAAACATGAGCCAATCGTCCGTCAACGGTTGCATGTTGAACCTCCGACATCCTACTAGCTACAAAGGTTTTCCAACGGGACGAGTCCAACCAGAATAACGCAGCTTGCACTTTCTGGGATAGACGGGCGAGAAGTTATGCCGCCGAAAGTTTTAGGCAATAATAGGAAAGCAAACTCTTTTCTCCTTCCGAGAATCAGCGAGAGGAGTCGCTTTTGATTTTGCCGTCTACAGATTCACGCTGGCCACAACACGAACATAAAGGCAAGCAATATATGTTTTCTGTTGTGCATCGCAGAATCTGTGAATTTGGATCCAGGAGGGTTGGAAAGACTGCTGATCTTTTCGGAAGCTGAACGACAAATCGTCCTGTATCATCACGGCTGGTGGTTGCAACGAAGTGAGCCTCACAAAGCGTTTCTTTGACGGAAAACGTACTGCTGGATTGACAAGACTTCAATTCCCAGAAACGGCAACTGATTTTCGAGTGAACTGATGATACATACATGGACAAAGCTGATTTGTGATGAGGGTGTCGATCCAACTTTACCGGATACGACCCATCCGAGAACGGTTTTCTGCAGCAGTGGTAGATTGGATCCTAGGCGAATTAAACCTTCTTTGAGTTCGTAGTAGACTTCCATCCCTAGTATCATGTCGATAGGGCAAGGCTGATGGAAGGTGGGATCAGCTAGAACGAGATTAGCGGGTATGCTCCACTCTTTGGCGTTGAATACCTTGGCTGATAGCTCACGAGTGATTCCTGATAGTACATGGAAAGAAAAATCTACGAAATCCTTACATCGACGAGGTACGACGAAACGACAGTAGCATTTCCAACTCCTCCGATCTCCTGGTGGGTCTTCAATCGCTAAAGCTTCAATTTTTGTGAGAGTTACTCCGTCATCAAATAAATCTGCGACGCATGATCCAACACTGCACGAGCTCATACAGCATGTCCATTATAATCAGCAATCTTCACCACGGCGGAACATTGCCAAGGAGAGATGTTGGTGCGTAGCTGCTAGATGCACTGCCGGTGGATGGAACAGCGGGCGGGCGATTCGATGTACTGCCAACTTGTTATTCGACTAGAGGTAACGCATCTACCGTTTGTTTTACGTTTTGCATTCGACTGACTAATTACGACGAGTTTCTTTCTATCTTATATCTACGTATAGGATCAGTACAGAGATCGTGTGTAGAGAAACAAACAATTTTAGGGAGCTTTTACCGAGTACTATCTACCTACCTGTAGTGTAGGTGAGTAATCGGAATGGTGTGGGAAAAATATCCATACAGTTTTTTTTATGGCATTGCCTATTGAATATCCCTTGGAAATTCAGAAGAATTTTCTTGAAAGTTTTGAAGTTTTCTCCTTGAACACGTTGAAGAACTTCTCATGGAAATGCAAACATAATTTCTTATGAAGATTCGGAAGAATTTGCCGAAGAAATTCGAAAGCAGCTTCGGTAAAAATCAGAAAAAATGTGAACTATTTTTTCCATTGTTTTGTTCGTAGTAATTCTTAAGCTATTTTTTTTAGAGATGCATCGAGAGATTGTTTCTAATTTCCACGAGAACTGTTTGTTTCATGTTTCATTCGGGATTCTAGCGCTCCATCAGGGCTAAGCTGAGCTTTCAAAGTTATTACAGAAAATTTCGTTACGAGATTTTGCCTGAAAATGCACAATAAACTCTTTTGTAGTTTCTTCTTAAGATTTTTCCGTAGCTGATGCAAAAGTGTCGGCGGCTTGATGCCACAAACCATCGGCGGAAGTGGCGTGGCGCAGCGGAAATTTGTTTTTTTATATTGTGTGTTATATTCCAAAATTATTTGTGAAAATTATGAACAGTATCGTAATTGTTTATTTAATTTTTTTTATAGTATTTGGATCTAAAGATGCGCTTTGTGCTCTTTTATTTATTAATGTGCACTTTTCATATCGCTGTTGTAATTCACTAAGAGCTTTTTGCGTAAAAAAACACATGTGGTTCGGGAGCTGAATACCCCTCTCCCCTATATAACCATGTGGTTTCTGGACGGCCCCTAATTCGTATGTTGTAAGTAGAAGTAATGATTAATGTCACTGCATCAAGTTTATTTCAATGTGTGTTTCATGTAATACGCACTTTATTCAGTTGCAGTGATGAGAAATCTCAACATGACTCTAATAAATTCATTTGAGAATGCTATAAAGCCAAACAGCCAAACAGTTGGGGACGGAAGTTGGGGTGGAATTGAGCAAACTCAAATGCAAACCATAATTAAAACATTTGTTCAATAAAATGGAGACCGACGACAAGTACTATATTTGGCGACTTATGCCCTTATTCCTATCAGCATCGTCTTTCTTTTAGCGCCAGCTATTATCTATTTTACCACAAGTTTATTTTTTATATTGTTTCATTCTTTTCCACAATAGTTTCACCGCTGAAATAGTGAGCATAAAATCTTGATTGATAACCTACAATGGCAGTTTTCTTCTAAGGCTTTCTATTTCCTACGCCTCAAGCCCTAGGATTGATGAGTGGCCGTTAACAATTTACTGCGTGGGCAAACTCAATTCCGTGGAATTCAACGACCCACTCCACTCACTCGTAGTTGAATTCCTTCCCGGAGGCAATTTATCGTCTATTCACGGTTTCACGACAACGGCGAGCCAATTCCAGTGCGACGATTACCTACCCCAGGAAAGTCCACCACCACCGCCGACCGTCCAACTGCTCCGCCACATTCCATTCCGATCTTGGAATGATGACCTCCTTATTGAAAGATTAGGAGCAAATAAAATTTTACTTCCTCGTTGTGTTTCCGGGGACTTGCTTTCATTTCTCGCCACTTGTATGGTGGAATAAGTTTTTCAAGCACGTGCCAACCAGCGCATTGACTCGCTTTCGCCGAGTAGAAGAAGTCTGCGTCGACATCGTGGGATCACTCCGAGGAAGCTTCGATAATGACCCATCTTCGACAAATTTCTTCAATAAACTTTTCCGCTCACATATTCGTTCGTTTGGCGACGAGTAGCTGTATCTATTTTCCAGATTCCGGTGCCACATCGCACGGCAACAACAGTTCAAGTGCCAACCACGGAGGTTAAAGAGGACGAGCACCACTAAACCGTAGCCACCGTTGCCAAGCCCATAATCCACGGTATGACATGGTGCATTGCCGGAGAGAGCCTGCAATAAAAGCGAGCATGAAAGTGATATAATCGGGGTTCTAGAGGCCTGTAATTAAGTAAATTGCTGTATGCCATCCTCTCGGATGGAGTGGCTGATGATGACGTCGGGATTGATGGTACGAACATGCAGACGGGATTTCCGATCCGTTACGCAGAGCAGGGGTTTATGTCGGGATCAAAGTGGCAGCGCATTTTCAACTGGAATTATTCGTAGCCTTCAGACAACCATTAGGAAGGGGTCAGACTTTCCATCTTAAGTACAGAACGATAATTAGGTTCATGGTAGACAATCATTCTTTATCGTGTATTCATTATTTCTAGCTTGCCTCGAAATAAGATTTCAGTCCCTCTATTTTCGTGAAATTCTCGACGCAATCGTAAAAATGCAAATTCACTCCGAGAAGGAAAACATCGCGAGGTACTACAGTGCCGCTCTTGTCGTCATTGCTAATCATCATTGCTTTGCAAATATTATTCACTGTTAAGGCAACCCCTCGCCAATTCTTCGAAATAAAAAATATCGCTTGCACGAGCAGCATGTATTACAAGCATTATTTAAAGCTTTGTTCGTTAGAATAAAATGCTGCGCTGTCGGGCTGCTGCTGCTGCTGGTGGCGTTCAACCAAAGTAGAGCTCCCGCTTTCAGTTACAGCTACTCAGCAGTTTAAATAACACCCAAATTCCGCGCCCCCGCTCGTCCCTCGACCGCAGACGGGATCCCACTGTCATTTGCAACATCTTCAAAGACTTCGCCATTATAAATTCAATCATTCCCGCGTCAGGTTTTTTTGTCGAGCTTTGTCTGCGAGAGTACGCCCTTTTGTTATATCCACCTTGGAAGCGATCCCCGGTTGTAGAAGAAGGATCCGTGAGTGCTCCGTAGAAAGTGCGATGTATTTTAAAAACCCAGATTAATCCACCTAGCGGAGATGATGTTTGCATTGATTCATATGTGTTGTCTATGCGAAATTCAAATCTTGAACGTGCATATCTTACCGCCAGCATTCGTAACGTTCAGGAGTTGTGATTTTTATTTGGAATGATAGCTGCGGGAAGGTGGTCAGAACGGAACCAATTCGATCCTGGTAATGTGATCACTGACCATCAAACTTCATGATTTCCAAATAACGTTTTGAAGCAGAGATGAAGAAATATTGTTCTCCCTGATTTTTAACTCTATGATGTCTCGACTGTTAAATATAAGTGATGGGATTCGGCTTCACAGTCTCAAAATTGTTCAAACAATAATGTTTTAACTGCCCGACGTTTCGGCTGTGTTTGGCAGCTTTCTTCTGGGGTAAACTGAAAGGGTTTTTTATTATTAGCTATTTTCATTACTCGGAACATTCTATCGTTTTAACACCTACTTAGTTTTACTGTTTTCGTTGTTTTGTTACACTGTAATCTTGTGTCGTGTTGTCATTCATGTTTTATATTTTCTGTGGGAGAGGTGGTATGTTTTACAATTTGTGTTTTAATAAACTTATTTTGTTCTTACGATTAACGTGGATTTTATCAAAAAATATTGTTTAATTTGTTCGCACTATCAATCACGGACCCTGTTTAACTGTCTGTTCAAAATGGTGAGCTTTCATTTTTGGCGCTTTTTTGGCTCATTATGGTTAGACTAGATATTGTTATCTGTGTTATCTTTGTATCGTTTTTTAGACGAGTTTTGTAAATGTGTAGTATTTTTGCGTATATGTTACTCAAACCTTCAACATCTGTTCTACGATTCACTGTATTGGTAGTGTTTGCAATATGGCACATTTCCAAAATCGGAAGATTGCCTGTTTTGTATGTTCTGTCTATGATGTTTACCCTACTTAGATCAAACATGTGTTCGTTTCTAATGATGTGTTCAATAAATGCTGTATGACCACCGATTTTCTCCATTTGAATGTCGTTGATACCCTCGGCTATCATAGTTTTGTATTTGTTTATATCTGTTTGATGTTCACACATTCGTTTTTTTAGATAGTTACGTTACGAGTCATACCAATGTAGCTCATGCCGCAATCACTGCACGGTACCTGGTAGATAACATTGGACTGTTGAGCTGGATCTACGGGATCTTTGTTGTTACCGGAAACGTGTAGTTTTCGGCTGTTGCAGTCTTGTAACGCAGCAAAAACAAGTTTACTTCTGCATCCGACGGTTTCGGTAATCCTTGAAAAAGGTAAAATAAATTACCGAAACCGTCGGATACAAGACTGCAACAGCCGAAAACTACACGTTTCCGTTAAGTATCCACAGTCGTTAAGCATTAATTCGTTTGTTGTTACCGATTATTTTCGCTGTGGTGTTGATTGATTTTGATGCTATTTTAACGTGTGGAAATTCATTTTTCAGGATCCTGGAGATTTTCGACGTGAGGCCTGGTATATACGGCAGAGAGCGGTATATAAATTCCCCTGGAGGGTCATTTGTGTTATGCTGGGTGTTGACGATGTCCGAAGAAGGTGTATTTTCAGCTGTATTGTTGTGTTCTCTGTTTAGTGGATCTGTCGATTCAGTCGTTGGCATCCTATTCATTAACCTATTGATGAGCCTTGTTGGATAGTCATTCATTCGTAGTGCGTTGAAGACAATTTGTTTCTGTTGTTTCGGTGTTTGATTGTTCGTCAAGCCTGTGACTCTATGAATTAGATTCACGGCTACGTTGACTTTCATACTCATCGGATGGAATGACCAATAGTTGAGTAGTGTTTGATCGGGATTCCGTGTTATTAACATATCCAAAAAAGGGAGTTTTCTCTCCACTTCTTCTTCTTTCGTGAACTGTATGTGCGCGTTGTAGGAATTGAACAGATCTAGAGTCCTGTCAATCTGATCAGCTGGTAGAGCTAAAATTAAGTCATCAACGAATTTCCGTAGTATAGGTATTTCGAACTGAACACGCCTTTTTATGTTGTCCAAGAGGGTGTTCATCACTATGTCCGCCAGGATGGGGGAAAGTGGACTTCCCATCGCTGTACCGAACTTCTGTACGTAGTATTTATCTCGGAAACAGAAGTAGCTATTTTTGAGACAGAATTCTACCATTTCTACAAACAGACATAAACTTATGTTTGTGTTATCTCTGACTGTGTCCCAGCCCATAATTATATCGTGTGTTACTAACTGTTGCGGTATGTTAGTAAACAGGGAAATGACGTCGAACGATATAAGTACGTAGCCTCTCGGTAGTGTTGTGTTGCGTATGTACTCTGCGAGTTCAAAGCTGTCTTTTATGTTGTACTCACTTTGTGTAGATCGCTGTAGGATATCTGCCAGGAACTTTGACAGTTTATACGTGGGTGCTGTTATGTTTGGCACCACCGGCCGAAGTGGTAGATCCGGTTTATGAGCTTTTGGTTGCCCGTATATCCTTGGACATACTGCTGTGGTAGATTGTAGATGATATTTGGTTCTCGCGTCTATCAATTTTAAATTGTACATTCGAGTCACCAACGCATTCGTACCTTTTTGTACACTCGGTGTGGGGTCCTTCGGCGATATTCTGTACGTATCATCTTCCAACAGCGAAAGCATTTTTTGATCATACTCCTCTTTGTACATAATAACCATTCGTCGTCCCTTGTCTGACTCCAGTATGCACACATCTGCATTTTCTGATAGGAACTTTCTTATTGCAGTGGTTGCGTGCTGACAAAACGTTGAGAGTGCATCCCTTTTATCCTTGTTATTCCGCGTTAGGTAGTTTTGTATGTATGTTGCTATCTGACATCTGCTTCTCTCTTGTATTGCTCTGTCTACCGTTGTTGCTAGTACGGATTCTACAGTCACTCTCAAAATTGAGCGTACAGTATGGATTAGTTGACCACAATCGAAAATTTCAAAGGAAATTAAATGCTTGGCTCGGTTGTTTTTATTGCATTTCAATATTTATCCCTTCCTTCAATGTATGCGTACATAAAATTGTTGAAATTTTTTCTCTAAAGTTCATTTATTTGAAAATAATCTCAAAATACGCCTGTTAGATGTGACAAAATTGAGCGTACACCGCATTTTTTTCTATAAAATTTCTTATTATAAACACGATTAATGTATTTTAATATTGTTTTTTCATGATTATATTTATAATAATAAACATCCGCTATTTAAACATTCAATGTTTTGAAATTAAACCATTTTTTGGTCAAAATGGCGAACAAGTGAGAGGTAGGAACATTGCTATTTAACAATTCAATGCTGCTGGGCAAAATAGATGCTTTTATTTGTATATTTCACCGGCATAGTGTCTTATATATGATAGATAATCGAAATCGAGCGAGACATACGACAAGGGACGACGAATGGTTATTATGTACAAAGAGGAGTATGATCAAAAAATGCTTTCGCTGTTGGAAGATGATACGTACAGAATATCGCCGAAGGACCCCACACCGAGTGTACAAAAAGGTACGAATGCGTTGGTGACTCGAATGTACAATTTAAAATTGATAGACGCGAGAACCAAATATCATCTACAATCTACCACAGCAGTATGTCCAAGGATATACGGGCAACCAAAAGCTCATAAACCGGATCTACCACTTCGGCCGGTGGTGCCAAACATAACAGCACCCACGTATAAACTGTCAAAGTTCCTGGCAGATATCCTACAGCGATCTACACAAAGTGAGTACAACATAAAAGACAGCTTTGAACTCGCAGAGTACATACGCAACACAACACTACCGAGAGGCTACGTACTTATATCGTTCGACGTCATTTCCCTGTTTACTAACATACCGCAACAGTTAGTAACACACGATATAATTATGGGCTGGGACACAGTCAGAGATAACACAAACATAAGTTTATGTCTGTTTGTAGAAATGGTAGAATTCTGTCTCAAAAATAGCTACTTCTGTTTCCGAGATAAATACTACGTACAGAAGTTCGGTACAGCGATGGGAAGTCCACTTTCCCCCATCCTGGCGGACATAGTGATGAACACCCTCTTGGACAACATAAAAAGGCGTGTTCAGTTCGAAATACCTATACTACGGAAATTCGTTGATGACTTAATTTTAGCTCTACCAGCTGATCAGATTGACAGGACTCTAGATCTGTTCAATTCCTACAACGCGCACATACAGTTCACGAAAGAAGAAGAAGTGGAGAGAAAACTCCCTTTTTTGGATATGTTAATAACACGGAATCCCGATCAAACACTACTCAACTATTGGTCATTCCATCCGATGAGTATGAAAGTCAACGTAGCCGTGAATCTAATTCATAGAGTCACAGGCTTGACGAACAATCAAACACCGAAACAACAGAAACAAATTGTCTTCAACGCACTACGAATGAATGACTATCCAACAAGGCTCATCAATAGGTTAATGAATAGGATGCCAACGACTGAATCGACAGATCCACTAAACAGAGAACACAACAATACAGCTGAAAATACACCTTCTTCGGACATCGTCAACACCCAGCATAACACAAATGACCCTCCAGGGGAATTTATATACCGCTCTCTGCCGTATATACCAGGCCTCACGTCGAAAATCTCCAGGATCCTGAAAAATGAATTTCCACACGTTAAAATAGCATCAAAATCAATCAACACCACAGCGAAGATAATCGGTAACAACAAACGAACTAATGCTTAACGACTGTGGATACTTAACGGAAACGTGTAGTTTTCGGCTGTTGCAGTCTTGTATCCGACGGTTTCTGTAATTTATTTTACCTTTTTTTAAGGATTGTGATTACCGAAACCGTCGGATGCAGAAGTAAACTTGTTTTTGCTGCGTTACAAGACTGCAACAGCCGAAAACTACACGTTTCCGGTAACAACAAAGATCCCGTAGATCCAGCTCAACAGTCCAATGTTATCTACCAGGTACCGTGCAGTGATTGCGGCATGAGCTACATTGGTATGACTCGTAACGTAACTATCTAAAAACGAATGTGTAGACATCAAACAGATATAAACAAATACAACACTATGATAGCCGAGAGTATCAACGACACACAACTGCAAATGGAGAAAATCGGGGGTCATACAGCACTAATTGAATACATCATTAGGAACGAACACATGTTTGATCTAAGTAGGGTAAACATCATAGACAAAACATACAAAACAGGCAATCTTCCGATTTTGGAAATGTGCCATATTGCAAACACTACCAATACAGTTAATCGTAGAACAGATGTTGAAGGTTTGAGTAACATATACGCAGGAATACTACACATTTACAAAACACGTCTAAAAACGATCGAAAACGATACAAAGATAACACAGATAACAATATCTAGTATAACCATAATGAGCCAAAAAGCGCCAAAAATGAAAGCTCACCATTTTGAACAGACAGTTAAACAGGGTCCGTGATTGATAGTGCGAACAAATTAAACAATATTTTTTGATAAAATCCACGTTAATCGTAAGAACAAAATAAGTTTATTAAAACACAAATTGTAAAACATACCACCTCTCCCACAGAAAATATAAAACATGAATGACAACACGACACAAGATTACAGTGTAACAAAACAACGAAAACAGTAAAACTAAGTAGGTGTTAAAACGATAGAATGTTCCGAGTAATGAAAATAGCTAATAATAAAAAACCCTTTCAGTTTACCCCAGAAGAAAGCTGCCAAACACAGCCGAAACGTCGGGCAGTTAAAACATTATTGTTTGAACAATTTTGAGACTGTGAAGCCGAATCCCATCACATTGTTCTCCCTGGATTTCTTAAATTATCTATTTCATGGGCCATTGTATACAATTCTATAGTCGCCTATAAACTATAGTCGCTTCGATATTATTTGCTTCAAAAACTAATAAATTTGGTCTATTGAAGCAATTCTTTACGTCGGCGTCCTTAAGGCTGGCGCCTTTTGCGGGGGCCAACCCGGTCAACCGCATGCTCCGTATGCGCTGCATGGGGGGCAAATTTAAAACCGTATATGAAATACATATATGTATAATTGATGATTTTATTATCTTCTCTTCTTATTTTTCTTCTCTATATATAAAAATGAGTTGGAATTTCCTTTGAGTCATTATTATTTCCGAACGAATTGGTCGATTTACAAGATTTCCTCATTGATCTATTCGTATAAAGCTCTGTCCAGTTAGAATCCGGAATCATTCATTGTATTGCAGCGGCACGGAAAGTGACCGCTGCAAGAATTATTTTACAGCGGTACGGGCGCCCACTTTCTGCGGTATAAATTTCATGGTGTTTCGTGCAAAGAGTCAAAAATTATTCCAGCTGGCAGCCGAGAGGAGAGAAAAAAAATTTGCACACCCCCGTTGATAATCCTGCTCATCGACGTTGGAACCTACGTCAAAATAGATTTAGAACAGCTTCCTGACCAAAAATTCTGCATGCCGACGGCACAAGGAGTTGTTCCTGCAAGATTAGGTTTGCTTTTATGGACAAATTTGGCAAAAAACTGATGATTTGGCGAGGGATATGCAGCGGCAAAGCAAAGACCAAAGTGCTGGTAACGAATAAGACAATGGACTCTAAGCTGTACAAGGATGAATGTCTCAAACACCGCGTACTAAGTTTTAAGAAAGCCCATGGAGGTCGCGTGAAGTTTTGGCCAGATTTGTGGAGTTGCCACTACAGCCGGGAAGTCATCCAGTTGAACCGCGATTATAACGTAGATTTTAACAATAAAAACATTATCCACCCAACTGCTCACGATAGTTCACAGTGTTGCTTGATGTCCCTTGCAGGTACTCGGACGATGCTCAGCCGCACCTGACAAAGGTGACAGGCGCTGTTGAGAGGTGAATTCGAGATTAACTTCAATGAAGAAATAACAATATTAAAAAAGCTTCCAGTAGATCTTATGGATGTGTTAAAATGCATATGGAAACATTGAATAACGAATTTCTGAACGAATTTCCGGATGAATTCCTGGAGGAATTCTCGGAGGTATTCCCACTCCCACGGGGAATTACAGGAAGAATTCCTGGATAATTACAGAGAACATTCTTGGAGGAATTCCCAAAGACCTGGAGGATTTCCCGAAATGATTCTAGAAAGAAACCCCGGAGAAATTCTTCGAGAAATTTCCGGTGGAAATTATGGAGAGTGAATTTTTGGACGAATTCCTGGAAGAATTCTCGGAAGGAATTATTATAAGAATTTCTTGAAAATTTCCCGTAGAATTGAAGGAATTGCGGGAGGAATTCCTGCAGTCATTCCGGGAGAAATTTCCCGAGAAATTCTAGAAGAAATTTCCGGAAGGGTTCTTAGAGGATTGGAGAGTGGATTTCCTGAAACAATCCTCAAAGAAATTCCTGAAGGAATTGCAAGAGGAATTCCTGACGGAATTTCCGGAAAAAAAATTCTATTTACTCATACTTGAGCCGGAGTAGCCTCGGCCCATGGATGATCGTCGTCACCCACACAGTATACAGAGGATCCGCAAATCATCTTCCACCTGATCGATCCACCTTGCACGCTACTCACCTCGCCTTCTTGTGCCCGTCATTCCCGTGTACCATTTTCACCGAGGCCGACTATCTGACCACGTGTCCACCCAACGCAGTCGTCTGATTTTCGCGGAAAAACGGATGGTTTTCCCAACGGTTTATGCAATTTCCAAAGGAATTCCTGGAGGAATTCCCGAAATAATTACTAGCAAAATTTCCGAAGGTATTCCTGGAAGAATTCCCAAACCGAAACTTTGTAGGTCCCAAAAGAATTCTGGGAGGAAATCCCGAAAGAGTTCTTTGAGGTATTCCCGAAGGTACTCGTGGAGAAATTTCCGAAGGTATTTCTAGAGGAATTTTCGACGAAATTCCCGGAGGAATTTTCCAAGGAAATCGTGGAAGATCTTCCATAGGAACTGCTGGGGAAGTGTCAACAGGAAGTCGAAAAAGAATACCCTGAGGAATTTCTGAAAACTATCCCAAAGGAATTCCTCAGTGAAATCCCAGAGGATTTTCCGGAGGAATTTCTGGGGAAGTTTCCGGAGATATTTCCGAAGAATTTCCCGTAGAAATTTCTGCAATAATTTCCAGATGAATTCCTTGTTAAATTCCGGAGCAATTCCTGGAAAATCCCCAGCGGAATTCCTGTGAAGAATTCGTGGCGGAATTCCAGAGAAAATTACGGCAGGAACTCCTGAGAGTATTCCCAAAATAATTTGGGGAGAATTCTTGGATGAGTTTCTGGGAAAGTTCACAGAAGAGTTTTTACAAAAAATTCCGGAGGATTTCCTGGAAAATTTCCAAAGAAATCCCTAGAAACAATTCTGGGAAAATTGCTGGATTAATTTCTGGAGGAGTTCCTAAAGGAAATTCGGGAGGATTTCCCGAAGATTTCCTTTGAAATGTCCGGAGGAATTTTTGCGGAATTCCAGGAGGATTTTTTTTCTGAAATTCCCTGACATTCCCTGCGGATTTTCCGGAGGAATTCCTAGAAAGTTTCAAGAGGAACTACTGGGAAATGACGAATGCGTTTTTAGGAGTGTTCCTGAAGGAATTTGTGAGGAAATTCCCGGAGGAATTCCTATAGGAGTCTCCAAAAAAAAAATTTGGGGGAATTCCGGGAGGAATTTCTGAAGAATTCCTCCTGAAAATCTTCACAAATTCCTCCTGGAATTCTCCTAGCAATACCTCCATGCATTCTCAGAAGTTCCTCCAGAAATTTTCCCAGGATTTCCTCCGGGAATCGCTAGGAATTCTTACGGGAAATTTCGAGAAATTTCTCGGAAAATTCACCAAGAATTCCTTCGGACATTCCCAAGGACTTCTCTGGAAAACCCTGCAAAAAAATCATCCAGGAATTCTTCCAAAAATAACTCCGGCAATTCCCCAGAAATACTTTTCAATTTTTCTCCAGGACTTTCTTCTTTTCTGGGGATTCTC
The DNA here is from genome assembly GCF_024139115.2 of Armigeres subalbatus. Taxonomy (NCBI): domain Eukaryota; kingdom Metazoa; phylum Arthropoda; class Insecta; order Diptera; family Culicidae; genus Armigeres; species Armigeres subalbatus. Next base: position 197,303,743 of record NC_085139.1, read on the forward strand.
CAGGTATTACTACTGGAATTTCCCCAGAAATTCCTCTGGTAATACTCTTTCGAGAATTCCTACTAGAATTCTTTCAGGAATTCCTTTAGGAATTCATTCGGAACTTCCACCAGATTTTTTTCCGGAATTCTTATTCCTGTTAGAACTCCTACTCCGACAAGAATTCTTTCAGGAATTTCTCCAGGTTTTCTTCCGAGAACTCCTCCAAGAATTCTTCCTGGAATGAATTTCCAGGAATTTCCTCCTGCAATTCCTCAAAAATTTCCTCACGGAATTCCTCTAAAAATTCTGGTGGTAATACTTTTGAAAATTCTCCTAGAATTCATCCGAGGTTCCTTACGAAATACGGACATGAGACCAGGACAATGTTCATGGAGGACCAACGCGGGAGGGAATTCCCGAAGGAATTTGTAGGGAATTCCCGAAGAAATTCCAGAAGGAATTTTCGGAAGAAATCCTGAGGGAAATCCCCAAGAAATTCTTGGAAGGATTTCCTGGGGAAATTCCTGATAAATTTCCTGGAGAAAATCCTGAAGGAACTCCTTTGGAAAATCTCCCTGGAATTCCTCCGGAAATTATCCCGAAATTCCCCCGAGAATTCCTTCAGGAATGTATCCTGGAATTCCCTCCCGAGAATTCTCTCAGGAATTCCTCTGCGAATTCCCTCAAGAAATCCTCCTGGAAGTCCCCAAGGATTCCTCCGAAAATATCTCCAGAATTTCCTTCGGGTATTCTCCCAGAAATCCGTCCTGCCATTTCCCAGCAGTTCCTCCGAGATTTTCTCCAAGAAATTCTCCGGAAATTCCCCAGGAATTCCTCGAGGAATTTCCCCATGTATTCCTCTTGGATTTCCACCAGGAATTCCCTGGGGAAATTCTCCCAGGAATGATTCTGGGAAATCCCCGGGGAATTCTCCCTTTTCTCCGGGAATTCTTCAGGGATCCCTCCAAGAATTTTCCCACGTATTCCTCCGAGAATTCGGATTTCCTCTAGGAATTGCTTCAGGAATCTCTCCCGGAGTTCTTTCGTGAATTCCTCCAGGAATTCTTTTGGGAATTCCGACAAAAATTCTTCCGGGAATTCCTCTGAAAATTTCGATGAAAGAAACTTTGAAAATTCTGTTGGGAATTCCTCCGAAATTTCCTCCTGGAGTTTCTCAGGGAATTTAGGGTACCGGACAAAATCCTGTGGGAATTTCCGTGTAATTCCTGAGGGATTTATCGGAGGAATTCCTTGGGGAATTCGATGATGAATGCCCGGGAAAATTTCCGGAGAATTTCTGGGGATTTCCAGGGGAAGTTCCTAGAGGAATCCCTGGTTGAATTTCTGGAGAAGTTTTCGGCGGAATTCCTAGAGGAATTTTAGGACAATTTTCTGGTGGATTCTTGGGAGATTTACCGAAAGATTTTCTGGGGATATTCTCGAAGGAATTTCTGGGGGAATTCCCGGAAGAATTTGCAGATGATTTTTGGGAAGAATTCTAGGATGATTTGGTAGTGGAGGATTTCTCGCTTAACTTTTCAAAAGGACCTATGTAACATTTTTTTCATGAATTAATTTAAATAGCGCATTCAACAGAACAACGTGAAAGCTATTGATTGTAGTATTCAAATTAATTCATGAAAAAAATGTTACTTAGGTCCTTTTGAAAAGTTATGCGAGATTTCCTCCAGAATTTATTATAGGATATTCTACAGAAATTCATCCACTAATTGGTCATTAACTTGTCTAGTACTTTCTTAGGACTTTCTCCAGGGTCTTTTGTAGGAATTGCTCCAGGAAGTAATTTGGGAATGTCTTCAGTAATTCCTTCAACAGTTACCCCCGGAATGCCTCCAATATTGCTTAAGTAATTGCTTCACAACATGCTTCAAGATTTCCCTCCAAGAATTCCTCCAGCAATTAATCGGGGAATAACTCCAGGCATTCCTGCAAGAAATTATCAAAGAATGTCCCCCGGAATTTGTACGGAAATTCCTTCTTTAATTGCTTTAGGAAATCTTCCAGCATTACCCTCAAGACTTCGTTCAAGGACTTCTGCAGTAGATTCTCTGGAAATTCCATCAGGAATGTCTCCACTAATTGCCCCAGGAAATCTTTCACGCACTCCTCCAGGAATAATTTCATTAATTGTCCTCCAGCCCTTCTCAAGGATTTCCTCCAAGAACTCCTTAGTAATCACTCCAGGAACTCTTCCGGGAATTGTTCAAGGAACTCTGCCAGAAATTCATTAGGGAATTGTCTCACGATATCCTGCGGGAGTTAATTTTAGAATCGCACCAGAAATTCCTGGGATAATGTCGCCCAAAATTTATCCGGAATGGCTTCGAGAATATCTCCGACAATTCCTCCTTCCTTCAAGAAATAATAATCTGAGAATTTCTCCAGGAGTTCATCCGAAAACTCAGTGGCTACACTGTCATTTTCCATATGAGGTAACGTCTTGTTTTTTTTTCTAATAACATATACGTATTCAATATAATATTATGGGAAATATGACAATTACAGACTCTAATTTGAAATAGACTAAAATTCATGTGGGGTTGATATGCGATAGTAGGCAGTACAGGTGTTCATCGACAGATGCTTGCGTTCAGAGCAGCCACCTGGCATGACGCCATATTTTTGCAGCCAACATCTCAAAGTAAAATTTAAGGTAGTATTTATGTTGTTTACCAACATCTGATTTGAATCGCATTGGGATCCAGAAATGTCAGTGTTCCAGTCTAATGGCTTACTAAGCCCCATTTTCGTTCTCGAATTTCTGATGTTATCTAGTGGCAACGGCAAGGGCGCTCGATTTTTTATATTCAATTGTGAGGCCACTAGGCTTAAATTATTAAAATTATTAAAAAACACACAATGTTTCACACTCGTCATTGCAAGCTCTCAACATACTCCACTTATTACCCGGCTACTGTAACCTGTTGGTTGCATGAATTTGTTAAAATTTTACCAGTTCGTTTTATTTATCCAATATTGCCTAATTTAATTTTATTTGTTCAGTTTGTTTTATTTATTCAATCTGTTCAAATTGTTCCAAATTGGTCCAATATGTACAATAATTCATTAAATCTGAGGCGGCTTCGTGACACTGGCAATCGATGACACTCTTAGCGAAAGAAGAAATCTATGTCAAGAACCTTCCAACCTTCCGTTTTATTCGAACTGCTTCTATGTGCCGTCAAATTTTCTCCCCTTTCCCTCAGTAAGGATCATGGCATCTCTGTGTAATTCCTTACTCCACCTGCGTTATGCGTTCCTGCCAGTCCGAGTGGCCCACTCCCTGCATCCAGCGCAGTACATACATACATATCCCGACCAGTTAGTCATAACAAAATTTTATCGCAATTATATCAATATGTGTTACAAATAACAAAACTTGCAAGAATTTTGTTATAAATTCTCTGTCAAAGATGGAGAAAAGAGAATTTCATGATCGTCATAACATGATTATAACATAATGTGTTAAGTTTTTTTACACCGAAAATAAAATTGCCTACATTTTTGGTAGATAGGAATTAAGAAAAAACGAAGGTACCACCTTCAGAATAACTTGAACCTACATTCAATATTTAACCAGCTGGACAAAGTTAATTGCCTACATTATGGATAATCATAACCTTTTCAATAACATAATTTGTTATAGAAAAAGCTATTCTCACAACTTTTTATGTAACAGATCCAGTTATATTTTTGTTAAAACTAGAAGAGATTTGGTTATAATTTTTGTTATTTTAACTACTAATGGTACATGTTTTATAACAACCGCTGTTATAAAAATTTGTTGTAACAGAATAACAAGTTCTGATATAAATCTGTTACTATCTACTGGTCGGGACCGCACCATTTCTGTGCTCTGACAGCTCTCTTCATGAAAAAGTGCCATCATGCTTCAACTGGATGCTGCTTGATGCCAGCTACCTACTGACTGCTGTGTAACAGCGCCGTCATTCCGCGTGCAAAAGTTAAGCGAAATTGTTTCGTGAGATTAAATTTAAATAACTTGGAGCGATTTCGTAATCATAATTTTTATGGGGATTCCCTTCGGTCTCGTTTCATCTGATCACGCGCTAGTGAACGCAAGTTTAAGTGAACATGTTCCTACGCTTCCAGTGCGTACGGGAGCTGGATGAGTAGGAAATTGTTTAGTGAATTGCTGAGGCATGAGACCCTCCTTGATGGGAAGTCTCGAGGAAAGAATTCAACTTGGTGTGATTGAAGTTACATTTTTTTTCTGGGCGCTACATTTTGATTTAAATTACGAGGAACTGATCCAATTTTCTTGTTTCAACCAAATGATTTTGCGGCATTAGTTGTTGCCCTATTATAATCTCAAAGACAAGTTGAGCAAATATTTTATGTATGCATTTAAACAATACGAAATATCACAAAATGGACTAATGAATGCATATAATCAAATGCAATAGGGGTTTGTAATTTATGTGTATTACTTATGGAGAATGTTAGCTCTATTGCACTTTTCATTCATGTTGTCATCTCAGTGTTTGTTCTGCTGTGTGACAACAACAATATCATTGTACTTATGTTGCTTCAAATCCACTGCCCAGCCCGAATCCCAGTCAGTAGAGTCAGTAAATATGCTCTGTGTTATGTGGACTCCAACTTTTCCTTCGGCGTTTGAGTTTGATTCGATTAAGATTAAAATCTTAAATTTTCCCACAACACCATCTACCACCCACATCATTGTTGAGTCAAAGAATTGTTTTCTGCAACCAGTGTGTGTGTGTTCCAGTGTTGTAGAATCCCACCCCTGGAGAATTAATTATTCACAACCCTCAAAAAGTTTGAAAACTAAACTTGTCGTTCTCGTTGCACAGCCATCGGTTTTCTCGGGTTGTGTGCGGAGCATGTGGCTGTTGCACCCGCTCACACCTCGACGTCATCCGTCCGGTAAACCGCAAGTGCAGTTCCACACATCATGACGCAGGAAAGCAGCTGCATACATACCTTCCAGTACATGTAGTGCATATGGATTGGTCTTTTTCCGGGGAAAACTAGGCCACCTCATCAAACAGAGAAGAAATTCAGTCAGAGTGCGCAATCAAAAGTTTATATTTTCATTTCATCAATGCTTCACACGACGACGAGTACCCGCCCGTGTGGTCCAGAGAGAGGGAATCGTCCCAATAGCTACTGTAGTGTGGGCGAGCGTCATCATCGCACCGTTCGTTCGCCCGTTTATTCAGTTCTTGTTGGCCTCGGCTATAGTTAATCAAACTTTGCTGTGCAGCTGGCTCTCTGACTGTAGGCTGCTGCAGTAGCAGCAGCAGCAGCAGCAGCCTTTCGGTTAGGCCGCCCGGTATCCCCTTTTGTGTGCGGCCGTATTGATCCAGCTCCGGGCAGGGTGGACTGCTGCAGACCGATTGAGAAGTGAAATTGGCCGTGAAAAAATGGAACTGCTTTTGATTGAGTTTCGTTGGCACGATTTGAATAATTGAAACAGTCGGTTGGCTGGTGGGCCGGTTGTCGAATGGCCTGAAAATAGTGTCGCATTGCTGAATGGCATAATGTGCGAGCGTGTGTGTGGGTTTGCTGCTGTAAGTGCTTTGATATGTTTGGAGTTTATCTGCATAGTTAATGGGCGATAGCGTTTTCATAAAACTAGTTGAATAATAATTCATTAGCACTGTCATTACCGATACCACCCTCTACCCCAGATGTAGTTCCCTTGGAATGAACATTTGATTTAACGAGTAATTATTCTTCTTTGTTCATCAATTCACCTTTGCCTTCTTTTTACTAACTTTCAGATTAATAAAGTTTATTTGATTATATGTTTTACATAGGACTTAAGCCTACTTACTCTTACTTTTCACTATACCGGGTGTCATTTCATTTGTTTGATATCGGGAGATTTAACTGGGTGCTCTCGACTGTTTAGATTTAGCACCGGAGATTTTTCGGCTTTACAGTCACTTTAGAAATGTCAACGAAAGTTTTTTTCTTCGTTACTCGAACTTTCGTTTTCATTGCTAAAGTGACTGCAAAGCCAAAAAATCCCCGATGATATCGAGAGATTTCAAACTTTAATAGCGCCCATCCATTAGTCGAAAGATATTAAGCGAGCGTTCCATATACGTTATTAACTAAACGCAAAAAAGCATGTTTAGTTTGTCCGAAAAAAGGTTTCAAAAATAAAACTTAGGATTCACAGAATTTTATAATTAGCGCAGCATTATTCCTGCCTCATCCCACTGCTACTATTTGATTGGTGCATGTAGTGCCTACGAGGTCTGATTCCTCCGCGTGCAGTCAGCGTGTTCGTGGCCTTCCATGAAGTCCCTGCCCGACCAGTTAGTCATAACAAAATTTTATCACAATTATATCACAATTATATCAATATAATTATATCAATACAAATTACAATACTTGTAATATTTTGTTATAAATTCTCTATCAAAGATTGAGGAAAGAAAATGTCATGATCGTCATAATTTTTGCCTTTCTCGTATACTAAGTATACAGTAAAGGCTATATGATCGCTCAAAACAAACTTTTTATAGAAGGCCCGGAGACCCATAGTGTTATATATCAATCGACTCAGTTCGACGAATTGAGGTGATGTCACAATGATATGTGTGTGTGTGTGTGTGTGTGTGTGTGTGTATGTGTGTGTGTGTGTGTGCAAAACTACTCAAAAAATGTCACTCATTTTTGGGCACTTACCTCAACCGATTTGCTCGCAACAAGTTACATTCGACGCATAATGATGTCCCATTGTTTCTTATTGAAAATTGGCCAGATCGGACTATGGGCTCGAAAGTTATGGCCAAAATACAAACTCATACGAAAAAATCGCGTTAAAAATGTCACTCATTTTTCGGGCACTTATCCTCAACCGATTTGCTCACAACAAGTTGCATTCGACGCAGAATGTCTCATATTTTCTTATTGAAAATTGGCCAGATCGGACTATGGGCTTAGATGTTACCCTAGTAGCACGCATGTTCCACATAGGTTACTGCAACTCATATGTGACCAGATTCAGTCACAATCAAGTTGCTGCAACCTTTTTTGTCTGACTTGTGCTGCTTGGGTATGGTCAAATTACTATTTATTGTGAAAAAGAGTTCGAAAAAGTCTAGCTCACTTTTTTAGCACTTAGACTTCATCTATTGACGCTCGCAACAGATTGCATTCGACGCAAAATCTTGTCCCATTGTTTTCTATTGAAAATTGGCTAGATCGGACTATGGGATCGGAAGTTATGGCTGAAACACCATTTTTGCCTTTTTATACGAAAAGGCTGTATGTTCGCTCCAAAACCAAACTTTTACAGAAGGCCTGGAGACTCAAAGTGTTATATGCGAAAAGTTTAGCTCACTTTTTGGAACTTATCCTCAATCGATTTAATTCCAACTCTAGATAGTAGAATATATAGATGAGCGAAAGCATGGCTGAGTCGATTTTTCTGCCCGTGCACACTACATATGACGTCACAGCTCTTAACGTTACCATTGAAATCGAGACGTCATGCTCGTTCGGAGACACGTTTGTCAGCTCGTTTGAAGACAGATGATTTATCTTCACTCATCTATATATTCCACTATCTATAATTCCAACATGTTTCATTCGACGCGGAATCCTGTCGTATTGTTTTCTATTGAAAATTTGGACCATGGGCACAGAAATTATGGCCAAAATAGACTATGTGTTATAAAAAGCGAGTAAAAAAGTCTAGCTGACTTTTAATGGACTTACCCTCAACCGATTTACTCACAACAAATTGCATTAGATGCGGAATCCTGTTCTATTTAGAAAGTTGGCCAGATTGGACTATTACCTTAGAAATTATGGCCAAAATACTTTTTGCCTTTCTTGTGCAACAAAGTTGTACCGAAAGGCTATAATTTCTTTCCGAAAACGAACTATTGGATGCTTCCACACTGATACACTTCCCTCCCTCTTCATACGGGAGTTTGTCAGAAAGACGGTCATAAGTTTTATATCATAACAAATATTGCCCTCCGCTCGCTTGATGGGAATGACATTTTCGTTTTCTTTTTGTGTGGTCGGAGCTTCAGTTCAATTTACATCCAAAAGTGATATCCTTAAAATATATGACTGGGTAAAATAAAACAGGGGTATGTACGTCAAAAAGATTGGAAAAGGAAACAAAAATGTCGAAATTCTTATTAACATATTGTAGATCAAGCTGAAAACCGAACCGAGGTTTCGCGACAATCGCATTTTCTCGCAATTCCGGATGTTGCAACTGCATCGCGAGTAGTGCGCAACTGTGCCATAGTCGGGCACCACTCGCGATGCAGTCGCGACATCCGGGAATGGGACAAAATATGATTTTCGGTTTTCAACTGGATCTAAAATATCTTGCACCGAGTCCCTTTCGTTGTAGCACTCCACATCTTCCTCTAGGAGTATGTCTATCGGCATCATCCCAGCTATAACGCACACCGCCTCATATGATATGGTGCGATATACGCTTGCGACTCGTAGACACATCAGCCGGTTTACTCTGATTAATTTCTTAACATTGTACTCGGCTTTTAGTGTTACGGCTCATGCTGGTACGCCATAGTGGATTATAGACAATGCTGCCCGCTATCAACCTACGCACCTGACTATGCACCGCTGATCTGTTGGACATCATTCGTGATAAAGATTTTATCGCCAATGAAGCCCGCTGGCATGCATAATCGACGTGGCTCGTGAAATTGAGCTTATCGTCGATCATCACGCCCAGATGCTTAAGAGACCTCACGGAGTTAACTGTGCAGGTCCCTACTCTTATCCTCGCTTCTTGCAAGTCATGGTGGTTATGCACCACCACGACTTCCGTCTTGTGATGTGCAAGGGACAACCGCCTCGAGTTGAGCCATTCCTCCACTCTGCCAATCGCGTATGAAGCCTTCAGTTCGACTTCGTCGAGAGTGTCTCCTGTTACCTCTAGCATTACGTCATCCGCGAAGCCTTCTATTTTCACACCGGACGGAAGACTTAAGCGTAATACTTTGTCGTACATAATATTCCACAGAACCGGTCCGAGAATCGATCCCTGTGGAACATCCGCAGACACTACGATCGACTTTTGACCATGTCGTATATCAGCACCCTATTCTGAAAATGACTTTTCAGTATCTTGCACAGGTAATCTGGAACTTTCAATCGGTGCAGGGAGTCAGCAATAGCTGCCCAGCTAGCGTTGTTAAACGCATTTTTTACATCAAGTGTAATCAATACGCAGTACCTAGTACCTCGCCTGTTTTAAACCTCTCGCTATCTTGGCCGTATCCGTTACCGATCGATTTGCTTCGATAGTAAAACGGCCCTTACGGAAACCATACTGGTTGCTGGATAGGCCACCAGCACACTCTGTATAACCCAACAATCTATTCAGGATGACCCTCTCTAGCAGCTTTCCAGCTGTGTCGAGAAGGCAAATTGGTCTGTATGCCGAAGGGTCCCCCGGCTGTTTGCCGGGCTTCGGTAATAGCACCAATTTCTGCCGTTTCCATCGATCTGGGAAGTTTCCTTCGTCCATGCATCTCTGGAGGCAGCTCCTGAACATATCTGGATCAGCAAGAATAGCGTGTCTAAGGACCAGGTTTGGAATATTATCCGGGCCTGGTGCCTTATTGAGCTTAAGTTTCCTTGCAGCTACGATAAGCTCTTCGTTAGTCACTAGCGGTATCACGTCGACTGACTCGTACGGGGTAGCGGGCCAGTTCGATGATTCATGCCTCGGAAACAACCCTTCGACTATTTTGGCCAACATCTCCGGAGATTTCTCAGGTGGCGTGCTGTTAGTCCTAGCCATCACCATCCTGTATGCATCTTCCCATGGATTGTCGTTTGCCATCCTGCACAGCCGCTCAAAGCAGGCTCTCTTACTACGTTTGATCTCGTAGATCAGAGCTCTGTTCGTTGTCTGGAATACCCGGCGTCTCTCAACCTTTTCAGCGTCTGTTCTGGCACGTCGCAGCCTTCTCTTTACTCGAAAACAAGTTCTACGAAGATCTGCAATTGTGTCAGTCCACCAGTACGCAGGCTGCCGATTTCCGGGAGGTTTGGTCCTCCTAGGCATCGTCACATCGCGTGCACGAGTTAGTACATCGATTAACTCATCGCCACTTAATCCTGTTGTTCGCCTCGCCCATCGTAGTGATTCCTCCAAGAGTTCTGGGTTGAACTGCGAGGTGCGCTATTAGATCTATACGCGTAACCAAAGATTTATCAGCCTGTTTCAAATATGGTACATGCTCTGTGTGACTCATAGAGTAGTTTGTGTTCATGGAACAAGTTCTTGGTCATTAAAAAAATCCCAAAATAAGGCCTTTAGATCTACATGCATAGTAGGGTGGCTCAAAAAACACTTTTTCAAATTTTTTGATGGGCCGCCCTCTCATTCGGTTCTATTTGATGCCCTAATGCTCTGGACAAAATTTCAGCCCAATCGGTCAACGTTTGGGCGGTGCTAAACTCGTTGGAAGTTTATATGGGAAAATGTATGCAGAAACATCCATAAACAATGATTTGCAGTTGGACGGCACAATTTACGATCAAGAACCATAATACTCATTCAGTTCTTGTAGAATTAAATACAGAATGTTATGCTGAAAACCGCGAGAAGATTAGAGTTTATTAGACAAAGATATTAGTATTTTACTGGAGTGTTGTAGGGGTGAATTTATTTCTTTTCAAAGGTAAAAGAAACGAAATTTGCTCAAACCCCACTTCAGAGAAATGCTAATAACATAGCCAGGCAAACTCTAATCTTCTCGCGGTTTTCTGCATAACATTCTGTTTTAAATTCTTCAAGATCTGAATGAGTTTCGTGCTTCTTGATCGTAAATTGTGCCGTCCAACTGCAAATCACTGTTTTTTTTTATGTTTGTGCATACATTTTTGCATATAAACTTCCAAAGAGTTTAGCACCGCCCAAACGTTGACCGATTTTACTGAAATTTTGTCCAGAGCATCAGGGCATCAAAAAGAACCAAATAAAAGGGCGGCCCATCGAAAAAAATTAAAAAAGTTTTTCCCATACTAATGTGAGCCACCCTAATGCATATCCTAAGATCTATCGGCCTGTTTCGAATATGGTACATGCTCTTTGTGGTTCACAGAATAGATTGTGTTCAGAGCATAAGTTCTCGCTCATCCAACAAATTCCCCAAGTAAGATCTTTAGATCTACACACGTAACTAAATATCATTCTGCCTTCTTCAAATATGGTACAAGCTCCTTGTGGATCATATAATTGTAATCCTTTCCAGATTTTGTTACTTTATGGATACTAGGTTCACCGTAAAGTTGGGCGAGCTTGTCGTTCGTTCTTGGTCGACAAAAGCCGCTCTCTTGCATACCGCCAAAGATAGTTCTAAACGCTTCCTTCCTTCCTATTGGCATTACATCCCCACACTGGGACAGAGCCGCCTCGGAGCTTAGTGTTCATTAAGCACTTCCACAGTTATTACCTGCGAGGTTTCTAAGCCAGGTTACCATTTTTGCATTCGTATATCATGAGGCTAGCACGATGATACTTTTATGCCCAGGGAAGTCGAGACAATTTTCAATCCGAAAATTGTCTAGACCGGCACTTTCAGGAATCGAACCCAGCCACCCTCAGCATGGTCTTGCTTTGTAGCCGCGCGTCTTACCGCACGGCTAAGGAGGGCCCTAAGGGTTCTAAACGCACGTCGCTCAAATATTCTGAGTGCTTGCAAGTCCTCCTCGACCATGGTATAAGTTCCATGTCCATAAAGGACTACCGATTTTGTGAGCGTTTTGTACGTGACACATTTGGTACGATGATGAAAGTAGTCATATAGTCCGCGAAACAAACAAATTTGCTAGATCTGTTGTAGATCGTTCCCTGGCTGTTATAAATGGCTCTCCGCATGACACTTTCTAGCGCGATGTTGAACATCTGGCACTAAAGACCATCACCTTATAGTCCCGGCGGGATTTTAACGAACTGGAGTGTTCGCCCGAAATCTTCACACAATTTTACACACCATCCACTGTTGCTTTGACCAGTCTATTAAGCTTCCCAGGAAAGATGTTCTCGTTTGTTCAGACCTGATTCATAGCATTTTTAAATGATTTGCCGTACAGTATACTGCTGGTCCATTGTGGGCGTCGACGAAGCTGGCTCAATAACTTTCAACGAACTCATTCACTATTTATGATAGAAGTAGGAGGATAATATCACTTCGTAAACGACATTAAGTATGGTGATTGCCCGAAAGTTCTCATACTCTATCTTGTGGGCATATGACCCTTTCTTCCATTACCCTGGCAGCTGTTCTGTTTTCCAAATTCTGAAACCCATCTTGATGATCTAAGTTCCGACACCATCCTTACCAGCTGATTTATTGGTCTTAAGCTGTCTGACGGCATCCTTAACTTTCTTAAGCTAAGGGCAGAATGCATCCTTATCATCATCAGTGCTTCCGGAGTGTAGGCTATGAACGTTGATTATGCCAAAGCTGAAGAACCGGTCTTTGATCCTCAACTTGCACATTCTCTCATTGCTCGGTCACTACGCTTTGAATATCGCCTATCACTATGGGCTATACAAGAAGGCGAGGTACGCAGCGAGCAAAATAAATATATCAGTTGAAGGTAATTTGCCGACCCTCCGTGAACTGTAAGGCTGGCGACGTGCAATGTAGATGGATTTTATGTACATACAATACTTTGTAAACCACAAAAAGATGAGCTGTGTGGCCTAGTGACTACCTCTTCTGCCTTATAAGCAGGACGTCACGGGTTCATTTCCCGGTTCGTTAGTTTCCGACTGTATTTCTATTTTTCTGTGTTTCACGTTTTATCAAAACGGTTCCTACACAGCAAAAAAATATGAACATTACAAGCAATGTAATCAAATAAAATAATGTAATTTATAATCATGCACGCCGTTTTTTAATGTAACTTTGTGTTGGAAATCATGCACATAAATGGAACGTGACAAAACATGTACAAATACATTTCGTTCTTTTATCATTGGCAAACTTTAACTCGTATACCATGAAATTTCAGTAAGTTCTGGAAATTTGAATGTCAGAACCATGAACTTTACATGATGTGATGTAAACTCGCGTAATCGCTTGCCAGGAAATATACAAGATACAAGATGGCTCGAGTCGCGTCGTTCAATTTAAAAAACGGAAAATAAATTGAAAACAAGTGAGTTGGTTGATCATGGAGGATACAGTAAAGTGCACAATTTGCGATGTGACGTGTCGCGATGTGTATTCATTTTTAAGTCACGTGAAAATTCATCGAAATTCAAAGGTTTTAAAATGTCCCGTCGCCACCTGCGCTGTTCGTTTCTGCTCATTTGCTGCTTTCAGAAAGCATCTGAAACAACAGCATTGCCGTGAGAAAAAAGGGTTGGCAAGGAAATGCCTTGTTGTGGCGTGTGAATTTGAAGATAGTGACGTGAATAAAATAATGAAGCATGCTATGAATCACATATCCGCGGGACAACCGGTGTATTGTCCTCTAAGGTGCCCAACACGGAAGCCATTCAAGTTGTTAACATGTGTGCTGGAAGCAAAAGGGTAGCATAGAAATAATAGTATGTAAGCAAAGAAAAAAAATCAAAAAAAAAATCTACCATGAATAGTTTCATGATATTAGTAGATTAAAATTTGAAACATTTGTTTAAATGCAAAACGAAATCATTAGAATAAAAATAAAACACTTTTACATGGTATAAACAAAGTCTGTTTTATTTTGTAAGAGAAGAATTGTCTCTACTATTAATAGCTTTCTGATGACTGATAATGACTGATAAAAGGTAAGCACATCAAATATGAAAACTTTTATGTTTATACAAAACAGCTGTAACAGCTGATGTTTGCATCAAATATGTCAAATAGTCGATTGATGTATGATACAAAAGGAGAAAATAAATCAAAACTGCCTAAATTCCAAAAGCGACTGTAATAATACTCTTATGACGTATATCAATTTTAATGCTTTGGAAATTATTGTAAAAATAGAATCAAAGGCATAGCTTACTGCGATCAGGTCCTTTACAGTCATAGGACTTATGACCATTGCTAAGACACCTTAAGCAGGTCTAAAGCGGTTGGCTTATACTTAGCGGACATACCGACCACTTTCAGTTTAGCCCTATCCATTAACTTTTTGGGCTCAGCCAGAGGTACTTGGAATGAGGCAACATGCATGCCTGCGTAGCTTTTGCGTAACCGCACCGCAGATTCATGGATCTCGACATTGCACTGATCTCTCAGTGCGTCGACCAGGTCTCTGGCCTCGGTTACTTCATCCAGGCCCTTGTACTGAACGTTCGAAACTGAGCATAAGGCTCTTACTTGAAGCCCATCACCCAGGACCTCCTCCATCAAATTTTTGTACACAGAACTTTTCTGAGCAGCATCCCGCCTTTCCGCGTTTTTCAGATGCAGTTGACATCTCCTCCTAGACTAGAGAGCTCCTCGTAGAGCTCGGCGTAGCTTTTATCGCCAGTCTTGACGATAATCGCTTCACCTCTGGCTTTACGCTTGCCAATGACATTGGAAGGCGCACCCTTTTTCTCACGGGCTCTACCCTTCTTAACAGTGACCTGCTCCGCACCTTGTGTCGCTCTCCTTGTGACCTGCTGACGACTCCGTTTCGCCTTTTTTGGGTGCACGACCTCCGTCCACGACAGGTCCTCCTTCAGGCGATCCTCTGATACCATCTTTGGTGGAAATACCGTTTTCCTCTCGGTCCTCTCCACTCAGGCCCTCTCGGTTGTCCTCTCGGTCCTCTCCCGACGAGTAACCGTATATTTCCTAGTAAAGGCTCTCCGCCAGCTGCTTCCCCTCTGTAAGGAGGCGAATCCTCGATTCGGCCTCCTTCGAGGTCTTCACCGCCAAATCCTTTTCTTCAGTAAGAAGGCGGATCTTGTGTTCCGCCTTCTTACTGGCCTCCAGCAGGGTCTTCCACTCCGATTTCGCCTCCACGACTAGAGCGCAGAGAGTCAGTACGGCCTGTTTCAGATCCTTGCTATATTTGACGATTGTCCGATACGTCCATAATCACCTCCATTGTATGGCCTCCGCTGTCCTCGTGGTTGGTCATCACCGAGTTTAGGACCTTGGTCAGAGTGGGGACGTCCATTTTTACGTCGACCGGCACTTCTTCTGACACACCACGACCTTCACCATCGCCTCCCCCGGCGACCTTTGGGGTGACCGATTAAGGCCACTTCGTCTAGGAAAAGGGTCCTCCACCGCTCCACCGTCCATTTTTTTTGTTCATGCCGCTGCTGTCGAATCCTGCTGGTGTAGTCGCTTTATTGATCCCATGGTTATCTATGCTTACGTTGCGGCATGCAGGAAGGCCATGCGAGGGTTGACACTTGCGTGTTCAGAGCCAGATCAGCGCTAGCCAGGAAGGAGCATCTGAGCCTACCCCACGCAGTTTGACAACTGGGTGACAGGATTGTACCGCATGCTACAAGGCCCGCCACGGTTTTATGGGACGAAAGGCAGCCTAACCATTAGCCCATTCACCGATTCAGGTCGGTACCACCCGGCCTTACTAGGAGAATAGAATTTCCAGACTACCAGCCCTCGCTTCACAGTATTACAATATTCAAAATAGAGTCCAGTAACTTGCAGCCAATATGCCATAATCAGGATCTTACTGGAATCGATCCTGATATGCCAATGGTACTTCCTGGGCTTGTGCTTTTGCAGTGGCACACAGTCGCTTTGATAGAGTCTGCTTACGGACACTTGTGGGTTTTTGGGAGGGATTTAGCAGAGCCCACTGCTAAACCCCACTACATCCTAGGCAGTTCTCCCTGACTCGCAGACAGCTGGGGAGGAGTCGTCAAGCCCTTGGACACAGTCTCTGCTGCCCTAAATCATTGTTATAACATGATTATACCATAATGTGTTGTTTTTTAAATAATATTGCCTACGTTTATGGTAGATAGGAATTGGAAAAAATGAAGGTACCACCTTCAGTATAACTTGAACCTACATTATTGTTTCCGCCATTGTTTTTCCCACATTCGCACTAAGATTTTTATTTTCTATAATTGGATCAATTAGGAGTAAACTGCATGATTGAAATATATTGAGTATTGTCGAAATAAATAATATAATAAATTTTTTTTTTTGGATTATCAATCAAAAACCTTTGGCTTCCATGCAGTATAAATCCTTAGTTTTCTGTGCAGTGAGCCGGGAATCGGGTCCAAAGGCCCAAGTAGTGATTTACCCTATTAGACAAAAATCGTTGCAATCTTCTATTGGAACGATTAGCTTTTTTGTATCCTTAATATAAATTAGGTTAATTTTAGTTCAAGTTTAAAACTTTATAATTGCTACATGGCTCAATCCAACCAGAGGAAAAATCCTAACTGCCAGATGCAATTGCATTAATAATGAATTAAAATGTATCATAGTAAATGAAAATAACTGCGAGAAACCATCAACATCGACCAGTCTACGTTAAATTGTGTGCCGCGTAATAAGGACATTTATGAATTATCATTTGTATCGTTTGAACTTTCTGTTTCTGAAGATCTTGTCGCTGTAATTAACGATCCTTTTTATTGGCCAGAAGATGTAGAAATTCGCGAGTTTCAGCCAAAAAACGTGAACGTACCAAGCCTGCTTGTGCCGAAATGATTAGCGTAAGTAATTCTAATACCAATGCACTAACTGATTCCAATACTTCTTCAGCTCCTTTGCGGTTTGATGGGTCTATATACGATTCGAAACTGAAGCTACATTCCCTCGATTATGGGAAAATGAAAACTATTCTAGAGAAACGGTCCAACTCCACAACGCAAGGAGTTTAACTAGCAACATTGAAAACTAACGCTTTTTCGTTGTTTATTCAAAATTAGATATTCTATCTGTTGTAGAAACCTGGCTCAAACCTTCAAATACGATCATATCAGTTAAACTTGAGGGATACAAAATTCTTAGATCTAATCGCGATAATAGCAAAAAATCAAAAGGGGGTGGAGTCGTCTTTTATGTGAGAAAAAATCTCAAATTCTCTGTTATCACTAAATCTGGAAATGAAAGCGAAATTGAATACTTGTTTATCAAATTAAAACAAGCCAACATAGTCTGTGGAGTCATCTATAAA
This sequence comes from Armigeres subalbatus, assembly GCF_024139115.2. Lineage (NCBI taxonomy): Eukaryota > Metazoa > Arthropoda > Insecta > Diptera > Culicidae > Armigeres > Armigeres subalbatus. The sequence continues at coordinate 197,320,858 of NC_085139.1, forward strand.
CCCCCAGACGTGGCAGTTGCTAAACTAGATACAGTTTTCTGCATTGTTTCTGAAATTTTTTCTACAGAACCCAATATTTTGGTTACAGGCGATTTCAAAATGGCGACGTTGAAACACACCCGAATTTCTCATTTAGGTGTGTTACAAATGACGAAATACTTACTGAGTTTGTTAAATCTTCTTGTGATGCTGTTGGCAACGATTCAATTCCACTACAAGTTTTAAAAATGTCTTTAAGTGTTACTCTCTCATACATTCGGGATATCTTTAATTGTTGTATCACTTCCTCAGATTTTCCACTTGATTGGAAAATCGCAAAAGTAATTTTAATAGGTAAGATTGACCACCCTGAAAGAGACGATAAGTATTCTTTGTGCCCTTTCAAAAATATTCGAATCACTACTCTCTCAGCAACTGAATGACTACTTGACACACAATGATCTGTTATGTCCATTCCAGTCTGGATATAGGAAGTCATGCAGCACCTTAACCGCGCTTATTAAAATAGAAAACGACATTAGAGAAGCGTTAGACAAGAAGATGGTCACTCAACTCTCGGACCGCTACTTTTCTCAATGTATATTAATGATCTTCCATTGAATCTGTCACATTGTCGATTCCACTTGTATGCAGACGAATGTCAATTATACGTATCTGGGGTCCCTGGCACAATATCTGAAATGGTAAATCAACATATCCGGATTCAACTGGTCAGGTCTCTTTTATTTCTACTGTTTGATTAGGATGATATTTTGTTTGGCCTTGTTACTAAGAAAAACACGAAAAAGCTAAACCAAGTATTCAACGCTGTTACACGATATGCTTTTAATCTGAAAAAGTTTGATCATTTATCTAATTATAGAAAGGCTATTCTTGGAACTGATTTTACAAATCATTTAAAGTTCAGAACCTGTATCCAAACATTCAAAATTATTAACAACCCTCCAATTTATCTTCGAATTTTTTTCATATGTACTCGTTCTTCGCGAAGTTCTTTACTTATCGTTCCTAGATGTTCCACAAACAGTTTAAGAGACTCCTCCCGCCTACGAGCTATAAAATTTTGGAACGATTTATCTAGAAACCATAGGTGCGAAAGAAGTTTTTTTTATTTAAGCGGAAAATGATTCAGTATGTAGTTATTGGTATTAGATGTTCCATAGTAGCATAAGCATTGAAAATAAATATGTGATTATTTATGTTGCTATATGGTAATTGTTAATAAATAAAATAAATAAATAAAAAAGGATGCTAGTGTTAAGAAAACACGGAACACCTAATCTAATATATGAATGCATGTATTAGTTAATAAGAAAATAAAATTTAGTAAAAAACACATTTTTTTTCTTTCTTTTTCTAGGTACGTAGGCTCAGCTGCTCATCTACTTTTCAAACGTTCAATGTCTCAGGTAATTAAGGGTTCTTAGAAATGATAATAAACCAACATAATATTAAAGAAATTATTTGTTGCTAGTATACTGCAATATGGAACAGATTTTTTGTGTGTGTCATCAGTTCCGTACATCGTATCGACAAGTTCAGCTTTTGTTTAATCTTCGTCCCGTTACGGAAATTTTAATATTATTTATGGCTTTGAATATTTTAACTAACCGGAAAGTCGGAAATCTCTTTTCTAGAGATACCGTGCAGTAATGGAAAATCGCCTAAAAATAATCCTTGAATAAAGTCTCGGGTGTTCATGACCCACCCTTCCCATACGGTGTGGGGCCAAATTTGTTTTTGATTTCATTCACCTCAGTTTACGTCTAATGTATGGGCTTGATTGTGATATAAGTTATTATATAGTTTACACTATTATAGCGAAGCAAATAACGAAATCCAATCGCCCAAACCATAGTAAAAAAAGCAGAGAGAAAATTCGTCACATTTATGTGCATTGTCGTCACTAAGCGCTGCTTTTAGCGGCTCAGCTCAGCCAATGGGTGGTGAAAACGCTTTCAATGTTCGACCCAGCGTGACATTGGACGGTTGGAAGCGACACTTTTGCACATATGATGCCTAGAAGTATAACTTGGTTTCGGAATTACGATAATGATGGTGGGTATGTGCCACATTCAAGCGACGGTTCGTCTTGGTTCGGCGACCAAAATTGGCCTATTTTGCTAAATTAGGGAATCATAATAATGGTAAACTTTGTTTGTGGGTCTTTTTGATGGCGACGCGAGCAGTAGCATAATTCGTGCGGGAGAAGAAGCTGTCTATTAGGCCAACACGTGGCTGGAGATAAAATGTTGTGGCCATTTTATGGGCAACCATGTTTTGTTACAATAACCAGAACAATATACAATATACAAAATGAGACAAAGAACCATGAATCAGGAATCCTCATAAACGCTCGTGTTACATCGAAAAATCCTTATGGCTAATTTCCGTGGAATTTATGCATGATAAATATAAAATTTGTTTTGTTACCCCTACTCGAAAAATCTTGCACATTAATCTCATTGTTGTGGATTTCCCGACTAGGTAGAGCAAGGTGGAAACTACCATTAGATGGAACGATCACAAACACTGTGGGCTATGAGCACCAACAAAACACAAAGCGAATATTCCAGTTTAAACGTAGCTTATATTCATTTTCATCGTGGCCTATTCTCACTCCTGACCTCAAGACCTATCCTCTACTCTATGGCTCGATGCCCATACAATCGTTTTCGTAGCCAACGACACACCGCTTGCCACTGAGCCGTTCATGTTGTTTGGTTCCGCCACCAGGCAGACTCTGGACGCAGCGACCACCCACCGACGATCACTCGATAGCCGCATCGAGGCAAACACCACACTTCCGATGTCTCACTTCTTGGTGTCCGTCGGGTTTCACTGCGATTCTATGCCGTCCGTCCGTCCCAACGCGGACCACCGCTCACAATCGTTCTTACACCACGAACACACGCTGATAATCGGTTGTTGTTTTTGACTCACCAATCCACGCACCACGGCAGGCTTGCGCCTCAAAGCAACACCCAGTCACGGTACGGTAACAAGAAGCAAGAATGTATAAAACAAAAAGACCCTGCAATGTACATGTGCCCTTTAGTCGGAGATGTTAACTGGAGTTCGTATTTTTCACTCACCCTTAGCGGGGTCTTCTATTGTCCGGTTGAACGATCTTTCTGGGCGATTCACTTCTCCACCGTTACCGAAAAGCAGAGATGCTGTGGAATGATGCACAAATTGCGATTACTGTACCCACAAATCTCAATTTCACCTCACCTTGCTGATTTGCTGCGATAGCCCGCTTCGAGAGGGTGTTTCGCTTTCCACGACGTTCCCTGCACGACGGTCTCGGGCGAGCGTTTTACTGCGAACAATGCATGGTTAGAGCTGACAATCGGCCGCCATCTTATTAATAGACTCACCGTGCTGGGTTCTTCCTTTTCTCCAGATTTAATTATGCCGCCAGAGCAGCCGTGCAAACGTATTGTCAGTGCTGTGACACGACGAGGTTCACGAATGTTTCTTAATTGAAATCAGGCCAAAACCGTTGCCTCTAATTTCACCAAACTGTGCACTTCTAACGCGGACTTAGTTTTGTCGCACTGGGTTTGTGTGCAGTCCGCTCTGCTGTCTGGCTGGCACTGCGCGTGGGATGGTGATGTCGTTCGCTTCTCTGTCGCGCATATGTGTGTGTGCTGATGAGAGATCAGTGGTTGGTAGCGCGATTGCCGATAAGTGAGAATTACGTGAGTTATTTCTTCTCTTCTGCCCGTTAGACGTTGATCCCATGGAGGTTTCTTGTGCATCGTTTCGACGCCATGCGTGTGTGTGTCCGATCGCAACCTCTGCAGTTTCCAATCGTCGCGTTGTACCGTGGCGTGGATGTATTTTTGTTGCACAGCCTATTTACTGCTGATGGAATACCACCGCACTGATGGTCTTCGCCGGTAAACGGGAGGAATTGGCAAACTTGCACAGGGGTGCTCAAGCAGTGGCTTGCGAGTCGTGTGACTAATTTAGCTTTTCACTTTTTCAAGTTGTGCTTAACATAATAATCTAACCCAAATATCGCTACGTACCACAAAACATATTTAAACGTAACACAACATTACCAAAGCGGCAGAGTTTTTCATGAGCCGTGACATAAGCGACTCATGAAAAACTCTTCAACTTCCTTTAAGAAGTCGAACAGAGACGGATCTGGTCAGCAAAAAACTAGAGTCGAGCTCTAGACGTATCAAGGCTTAGCCTAATCGAATCACAAACTCACAAATCCAAATACTAATTAATCGTACCAGCTACTTCTGGCAAATTTGACCGAGTACCAACTGAATTTTGGCAAATTGTCTCTGACTGAGCTCTTGATCCAACCTCTTCTGACTTTCTTGCCGCCGTAGCGGACATTCAACTTAATCCTACTTAGTTGTTTAGCTAAACTAGGTGGATTAAACATAAAACAAAAATTTGTTACATTCAGTGGGATAGTTTGGTTGGCGATATCGTGTTGTCTGGCCTAGGGCAAAGAGGCATTTCCACCCCTAGAATCATCATGAGCCCAGGTATTGAGCTTTACCGCGCCCCGGGTCGCGTTACTTTAAGGGGATGATTTTCATGATGACCCCCTAAAGACAACTGATAAGGATGGATCTTTGAATGTGTTGCTATCTCTGGACTACGCTTGTCACTGTCGTGTTGTCACGCTTGTCACCAATCCAGGCCGATATTGTTTTCTTCCGCTTTGCGTATTTTCTCCGGGGTGGTCTTGTGGCTGGTGCTGCCCATAGCTTGCGGCTCACTTCGGAGCACGATGGAAGTGTTGACTACCGCCTGATTTTTCTGCTTGCCTCGTAGGTTGTCGACTTCAACTGCGCTGCACATAGGATGTTTTTGCCGCAAAGCGTGTTTCTTTTCTTTCCCGGTGAAAGTTGTGGTTCACAAGATTGCTGTTTCCATAGCTGGAGCTGTTGTCGAGGTGGAGAGGTAGTTTATCATCGTTTTTGCTCATCACACCTGACGTATGTCATTTGTCCCGATTGACGACGGATTTTGTTGAGCGTAGTGCTCTTGGTCAACAGACTTAGTCTGTGTACATAGCTTGACATACTACTCCGCTTTTATGTCTTTCGCGTGGTACTGGCCTTTCTTCCCGGTGATGACATCTTCCAGTTCAAATAGATTTGTACCAAGAATTCTCCTAATGACGGCTGGTGTGAACTTGGGGTTGAGCTTCTGATTGATATTGTCCGCTTTCGAGGATAGCTCAAACGTGCGACGCCAGACTGCCTCTCCTTCCTTGAACGTTGTGGACCGCTTTCGTAGATCGTACCGTTGTTTTGCCTTCTCGTGGTTGTCTTTGATGCGCTTCACTATGAACTCTTGAATCCTTCGGATACCGTTCAGCCGCCGGTCCTGTGCCCTTTTTCCGTCTTCGTCTGTGTTCATGTCCTGCAGTTGATACAGGTCCGTATAAAGCACCAACTCTCTACCGAAGTTCGCGTAGTGTGGACTGACTCCCGTTGATTCGTGTTTGGCGCTATTGATTGCCGCTACAATGGAGGGCAAGTTTTCATCCCAGTTTCTATGGTCGTCATCGATGAGCGATCGGATGCAAGTGATGAGCACTCGGTTGACACGTTCTGCGTTGTTGACCATCGGACAGTAAAATGCTGTTTTCATGTGTTCTATGTGATGACGGGCTAGCATTGCGCGGAATACCACTGACTGGAATTGCTTTCCATTGTCCGATAAAATGATACGAGGGTAGGAGAATTTCAAAAACACTTCGTTCTCGAGGAATCGTACTGTCTTGGCCGAATCTGCAGCACGCATGGCATGAATAACCACGTATTTCGTAATCCAGTCTACTACTACGAGCATTACTGTATTTCCACGCTTCGAACGGGTGAAGGGACCCACGAAGTCAATCGAGATCAGTTCCCATGGTAGCTTGGCCGGTTTCCTCGCACCCATTTTCGGCATGAGTGTTGAGCTTGGAGATTTGCTTGCTTTACAGGTGTCGCAGTTACGAACGTAGTGCTGAATTTCCTCCTGCATCTTTGGCCAATAGAAATGGGCTTTTACCTTTTGCATTGTTTTATAGATGCCCAGGTGAGCAGCCGCTGGTACATCATGGCAGCATCGTATGACCTCTTTGCGCTGTTCCTGTGGCACCACCTTTCTCCAGCAATGTGTTAGTGATCCCGTGCCATCTCGACTCCGGCAGTTTTTGTATAGCTCGTTGTTTACCACTCGAAACTCCGGAAAACGATTCGGCTTCTTGTTCACTCGTTCCGCCATATTTTTTGTACCATGTGTCAGTGGTGCTCGCTGACGAAAACTTCATTGTGCTGACAATTCTTGAGAGTGCGTCTGGTACCACATTGATTGACCCTTTGCGGTATTTGATTTCAAAATCAAACGCGTTTAAACGCAACAACCAGCGACTCATCAGTGCAGTTGGGTTTTTCAGTGACTTCAGATAACTCAACGCTGCATGGTCGCAAAAGACTGTAAACTTTACTCCTTCAACGTAACCGCGGAACTTCTCGATCGCCCTTATTACCGCTAAACACTCCCTTTCTGTCACCGAATACTTTCGCTCCGAGGATGACAACTTTTGCGAGAAGTAGCAGATGGGGTGTTCCTCCCCATTGACCTCCTGGGTGAGCACCGCTCCGATAGCAACGTCACTCGCATCGCACGCCACGCTGAAGGGCTTTGTGTAGTCGGGCATGATGAGTACCGGTGCTGAAACTAATGCCGATTTTAACTTAAGGAATGCTTCGTCCGCAGCGGCCGTCCAGCGGAACTTGATTTTCGTCTTTGTGAGCTCTGTCAGTGGTGTTGCGACTTTGGCGAAGTCGGCTATGAACCGGCGATACCAGTTACATAGACCTATGAAACGTTGAACGCTCTTCCGACATTGCGGAACCGGGAACTGTACGATGCAATTGATTTTGTCGTTGTCCACCTGCCACCCTTTCTCATTGAGGACGTATCCTAGATATTTGATCTCCTTCCTGCAAAACTTCGACTTGTCCGGTGAAATTGTAAGGTTCGCTTCTTGTAATCGGCGGGAAACTTCTTCTAACACTTTCAGATGTTCTGCGAACGTCCGGGAGCAAATCACGAGATCGTCGAGATAGTGGAACACGAACGGTTCCATATCGGCAAACAGATGCGTCATTACTCTGGCAAGAGCTTGACTTGCGGTACATAATCCGAACGGTACCACCTTGAATTGGAAATGGCCTCTGGATGGTACAGTGAAAGCCGTTAGCGGCCTCGATTTGGGATGCAGCGGTAGCTGCCAGAAGGCATCCTTCAGGTCTATCGTGGAGATGTACTCGCAGCCTCCCAGGTTGCCGATTATCGCTGATATTTGCGGGATTGGGTAGCCTTCGTTCACCATTATTGAGTTTATGTGCCGCGCGTCCAGGCAAACACGGTATTGCCCTGTCTTTTTCTTTACCGCTACTAAGGGGTTGTTCCAGGGAGAGAATAAGGCATCTTCGATTACGTCTAGTGCGAGCATCCTGTCGATTTCTCGGTTTACTTCTGCCAACACGTATTGTGACATTGGGTAATATCTCTGTTTCCTCGGTGTTGCGTTTCCAACGTCGATCCGGTGCTCGTAGATATGAGTCCTACCCAGTGTGCCATCGCCTGCTCTAGGAAACCGTGCTACTACTGCGTCAAGCATTTTGCGTTCTTCTGGTGTGAGATATTTCATTGGTTCCTCCACTGGTTGTTCTTCTTCGTCGATAATTGTTGCGTTCATTGTGCAGCAAATCGGCTTAACGCCAAACTTGTTCCAGAAATCCATCCCAAGAATAACGCAGTTTGGAATGGAGGGCACCAGAAGAATCGGCAGCGCTTCGTGTCGATTGTTGTATGCTATGGGCAGTTTTACGTAATTGCTGATCGTGAGCTGTGTTCCATCTGCTGTTTTTATGTCGCCTTTCACTTTTTCTCTACGCAGTCGCAGATGGTCTACTATTTTCGTGCTACTGCCACCGAGTAACGAGCAATTCGCTCCGCTGTCCAATAGTGCGGTGGGCTCGCGTCCTAGAACGCTGATAACTGCATGCGGTCTGTTGTCCTGTCCGGGATTGATAATGACTGTATCGAGGTGTTGAATGTGTGGGTACGTAGAGGGCTCCTCAGGCTCAAGCGGAGAATTATTTCGCCCTACAGTTGATTCCCCCTTCCTGGTTTCCCGCGTCGGTGCGACACGTGAAGCAACTGCGTAAGGAATACCCTTTCCTACCACATCGATAGCAGAATAACACGGCTTGAGGCTTTGGACAGTCCATAAAAACGATGTCCTCCTGCGTCGCAGTTCCAACAAGTCATGGCAGAACTTGTGCTGTTTTCCCTTGGTGGTTGCGCATTGCCTTGCAGTGTGTATGGTTCACCCTGGTTGCCGCTCATCCTCGGTTGTTGCCAAACTGAATGATGTTGCGACGGCCATGGCTGTCGATTTGGGTATTGATGATTTTGGGCGATTGTTGACCATTGTCCTTGCGGCGAAGTTGTTTCGGATCGTTGACGTGGTTCTCGTAGATCCGGTTGCCATCTATGCTGCTGTTGAGCAGATTGAATTTGAGCACGAGGCTCAGGATTTGTATGTTGAGCTGATGCGGATCGGTTTTGCATGTGAACTGTAGCACTCTGCGGCTTGACAGATCTTCGATCGAATCGAACCTTCATGGCGTTAACCTGTTGTAGAAGTTGGTCCATTGTTCGATGCCACTCCTCTTAATCCTCGTCCCGAACCTGGTGACCTTCCGTGCCGATTGCATGTTGCGTTGGTAGAATTTCCTCATCCCTGGTAACTGCTTCAACTGCATTAACTCTGGGATATCTTGGGTGTTGTGCTGTGTGGAAGGGTTTCGCTGAACCTGCTGGCGTTGCGAAGTTTGGTTCGAGCAAAGAGCTGGGCGGAACAGGTATCCTGCGCTGTCTCTCCAGTACCATTCTTGTTTCATCGTAGCTCGTGCATACCTCTACCATCGCTTGAAGATCCCTGGGCCGCGCTGCTGTTACTATCGCTGCATAATCTGCGTTCATATTTTTCTTGACGATGAAAAACTTTTCCTCATCCGCCATCGGTGGATCGATGAATCGGAATAATGCAGCGATGTCTCGATAATATTTGGCGAATGATTCACTCTGACCCTGAAAGCGGAAACTAGCTTCCAACCGAAGAATCTGGGCATATCCGCTGGGCAAAAATTCTCGTCTAATCTCATTCTTGAACGCCTGCCAAGAGAACAGTGCACCTTGCGACATGGCCCGTGCATACCAATCCAAAGCGTCATCCTGCAGCAGATGTTTGATTGAGGAAAGCAGCGTGGCGTCGTTCATGCCTTCGGATTTGGCGAAGGTTTCTACCCGATCCAAGAAGACGTTTAGTGACGTAGTATCCTTTTCACCTCGAAACTTGAATGGCCAGTTGTGAACTGCCTTCATCATCCGTCGGTCTTCCATCCGCTCTGATGCTGTTGGTCGGATTGGTCGTTCTCTCCGCGCTAATCGATCCACCAGGTCAGCGTAAAGGCTGACATTGTTGGTGATGATGTTTCGAAATGTGATGTCGTTGATGTTTGGCTTGTTAGTCCGACTGCTGTTTACGTTGTGTTGGTCTGCAACCTCTCCTTGTGTGGGGAAGTCTGTGGATCGCCTTCTTTGACTGATGTTAGCACGCAGGTTTTGCAGGTCCCGAACAACAACTCCTCGTCCACGATTGGATGCCAGTGGCGAACTAGTCGCCGTTAATAGATGCTCGTAGTCATTTCCCAAGTCGGTGTTATGTTGAGCATGGTTGTGAGCTTCTTCGGTTTCTTCCACTAATGGTGGAGCTTCTCCGGAAAATCTCCTGCTCTGTGTTTCTCCTGCTCCTGTGGCTGATCTTTCCGCTGTTGGGGTGTGGCGGCTACTAAAGTGTTGTTGGTGGTTGTCTTCAGCCAATCCAAGCAGGGAGTATGCTTCTTGACCACCTACTTCTCGTTGTTGATTAGCTTGGTCGTGGAGTTCCTTGCTTGCCTCGGTCACTGTCATCGCTCCTTCACTTCTTTTCCCGAATCGCACTAAAGCACTATCCACTTCCTCGAGTAACACTTTGACAAGCGTGCACAAGGTATCCTTAGTGCTGACAAGGGGCGCGAGGGGGTTGATAATTTTCAATCTGTAACTGTAGTGGAGGAGACGCGAACGCAATTGGACAATAGCAAAAGTGTCCCTGATCCGCATCGCATCATCGACGAGCTTTTGTAACTCTTTTATCCTTGCTTGACAAGTTTCGATATTTGTAGTCGAGCACATTACATGCTCTGAATTTGTGTTCGTGGCTTCTTGAAGCGAGTCCTCTTTTGCCATTAGATCCTTCAACTTCTTTACCTTGTTTCTATGAGTTGAGGGACCAAGATTGACAACGAAGCGAAGGGCTAGTTCGTAGTCGATCTCCTCATCGGACAGATGCGTCAAATCCATTTTAACTAGCCTATATTTCTTAAAATCCAAACCAACCTATTAAACTCTAATGGTTTACGAGCTTAAATAACTATCCACAAAGCCGCAAATCAATATTAAATGTAATGTGTGGGAAATTTTAGTTGGGCGCCAGTGTTGTGGATTTCCCGACTAGGTAGAGCAAGGTGGAAACTACCAATAGATGGAACGATCACAAACACTGTGGGCTATGAGCACCAACAAAACACAAAGCGTCACGGTACGGTAACAAGAAGCAAGAATGTATAAAACAAAAAGACTCTGCAATGTACATGTGCCCTTTAGTCGGAGATGTTAACTGGAGTTCGTATTTTCACTCACCCTTAGCAGGGGTCTTCTATTGTCCGGTTGAACGATCTTTCTGGGCGATTCACTTCTCCACCGTTACCGAAAAGCAGAGATGCTGTGGAATGATGCACAAATTGCGATTACTGTACCCACAAATCTCAATTTCACCTCACCTTGCTGATTTGCTGCGATAGCCCGCTTCGAGAGGGTGTTTCGCTTTCCACGACGTTCCCTGCACGACGGTCTCGGGCGAGCGTTTTACTGCGAACAATGCATGGTTAGAGCTGACAATCGGCCGCCATCTTATTAATAGACTCACCGTGCTGGGTTCTTCCTTTTCTCCAGATTTAATTATGCCGCCAGAGCAGCCGTGCAAACGTATTGTCAGTGCTGTGACACGACGAGGTTCACGAATGTTTCTTAATTGAAATCAGGCCAAATCCGTTGCCTCTAATTTCACCAAACTGTGCACTTCTAACGCGGACGTAGTTTTGTCGCACTGGGTTTGTGTGCAGTCCGCTCTGCGGTCTGGCTGGCACTGCGCGTGGGATGGTGATGTCGTTCGCTTCTCTGTCGCGTATATGTGTGTGTGCTGATGAGAAATCAGTGGTTGGTAGCGCGATTGCCGATAAGTGAGAATTGCGTGAGTTATTTCTTCTCTTCTGTCCGTTAGACGTTGATCCCATGGTGGTTTCTTGTGCATCGTTTCGACGCCATGCGTGTGTGTGTCCGATCGCAATCTCTGAAGTTTCCAATCGTCGCGTTGTACCGTAGCGTGGATGTATTTTTGTTGCTCAGCCTATTTACTGCTGATGGAATACCACCGCACTGATGGTCTTCGCCGGTAAACGGGAGGAATTGGCAAACTTGCACAGGGGTGCTCAAGCAGTGGCTTGCGAGTCGTGTGACTAATTTAGCTTTTCACTTTTTCAAGTTGTGCTTAACATAATAATCTAACCCAAATATCGCTACGTACCACAAAACATATTTAAACGTAACATCATGTACGCATAAATGCAGTTTCGCACTGTTTCTTGCGGTTTCCACCACTATCTCGATCAGTCAGTGAGCATAAATTTGTTAATCGAAGGGTCATGGGTACGGGTCCAGCGTTAAGCAACACAAGCTTGCGACAGAATCCAGAAAAGACGCCCTAAGCCCCTAGCTGATGGTCTATAGCCAACTGTACTTTTCGCCTAATTGCATTTAGTGTAAACTTACTTTACTGGAAGTCATTTGCTCCATGAAACAGTACAGTTTTATTTTTATAAATCATCAATGTATATCTACTAGACTACAATTGTATTGCTCGCTGATACATTGAACTTTTTTGAAACCTCAAGACATTGCAGACGGTTTTGTAGCTGTTCGCCATTCTGCTCCGAGGGAAATGCAACATTTTTTTTCAATACCACGAAAAGAACTATGTTGAAAAACTAATCACAAATGCAGATGCAACCGTTAGAAGGAAGAAACCAAAGTTTATGCCAGAATGCTGATCAGTGCATAACTTGACCTTAAATGGTCGTCCGAGAGCATCCAATGCAATCGAAGGGTACCACAACAAAATCAACAGACTAATGGGAGAAATAAAGGATCAAAAGTATTATCTTGTAGTGAAAATATGGCAAAGAAGGAACAGTCATCTTCTGCTGACTATCTTCTTCATCTACAAGGAGACAATACTGAACGACGAACGTCAGACAAGTTTTTGTTGAAACAGGAGAAGCTTAAAACTGCCGTTGTTTCAAGAAGCGAATCACTGAACGCTCCCCTGGTCGAGCATACCCAGTCGATAGAAATGATCCTCCACAAGAAATGTGATAAGAGCGCAAACCTATATACATAAAAATGAATTTCTGTCTGTCTGAACGTTATAGACTCCAAAATCACTAAACCGATTGGCGTTAAAAATTATATGCAGAGGTTTTTGGGACCGGGGAAGGTTCTTAAGATGGTTCGAGACCCCTCCCTCCTTTGGAACGGGGGGCTCCCATACAAATGAAACCGAAATTTCTGCATAACTCGAGAACTAATCAATTTTAGGCGAAACGAAGTTCGTCGGGTCTGCTAGTGTTACATAATAAACAAATAGCATAGCATAACATAGCATAGTTACGGTGTACTTCGTAGATTGGACACTAGTGATACTCATGTTTTTCTTTTGAAATCCTTATCCAGATTGCTATCAGAAATCAAGGTGGGCGTGGTCCTTGATTTCAATCTAGGATAAAAATCACAAAAGCATGAGGATTACTACTCCTGGCCACGCCCATCTTCACCGTAACTTGGGAGGGGAAGGAAGTGTTGATGTAGTACTTACTTAACGAGAGGCCCCCGACTCAGCGACACCCTCATAAGTACCACGGAGTTGGATATTGGGGAAGGTATTCGTTGGGTCAGGATTTGCCTGTAGCTGGCAATATGACCGTGGTAGATCTTACACCGTAACACACCACGCAAAGGTGTCTACCCAGCGTTACGGGGAATGTTACATAATAAACAAATAAAGATAAAACTGATTTTTATTTTACTGTTTGAAAGAATTGTCGTACAATCTCGAAAGACATTTCGTCGAATGACGTTTGGTCGAGAGACATTTTGTCGAATGACGTTTGGTTGAAAGGACAGTACGCCGTATGAACATTTGGTCAAAGGGATATTTAAATTTTTAGGACATTTGGTCGAAAGAACACTACGTCGAATGGACATTTAGTCGAAACTAGATTTTAGTATGAAGAATCTTTGTACATTTGGCCAAATAACGTTTGATCGAAGGACATTTGTTCGAATGGTCATTTATTCGAAAGCGGATTTTCGAATGAATAATCTTCCGTCGAATGGATATTTGAAAGGAAGGAACTTTAGTCAATAATAATTATAAAACAAATGAATTTTTGCGGTGTTTCAAAATATCACATAATTATTGCTCCAATATTGTTCAAAGAATGATGGGCTCTTAAAAAGAATAAATAATAGGAACACGGTTAATATTTCCGTCAGGATATTGTCTATACCATCTGGTCAAAAGGCCCTCCTTGGCCGTGCGGTAAGACGCGCGGCTACAAAGCAAGACCATGCTGAGGGTGGCTGGGTTCGATTCCGGGGCCGGTCTAGGCAATTTTCGGATTGGAAATTGTCTCGACTTCCCTGGGCATAAAAGTATCATCGTGCTAGCCTCATGATATACGAATGCAAAAATGGTAACCTAGTTTAGAAACCTTAGCAGTTAATAACTTTGGAAGTGCTAAATAAACACTAAGCTGCGAGGCGGTTCTGTCCCAGTGTGGGGATGTAATGCTTTCTTTAAGTTGATTCATTGTGTAATTCTTGTACCTCACAAATTGGCAACCATAAATATTTATGTGCGTCAGTTCTAGCAAATCTAAGCATATCAACGCTGTTCTGCATTCACTCACAGATATTATGAAGAATGCTGTAAGAAAATAAGGAGTGGAATTGTCCACCGTTGAGAAAAACGTCATGAATTTAAAGCGAGTACTTTTGTTTCGTTCACTCCTAACAGTTTCAATAATTCGATTACTAGCAGGAATATAGAATTTGAATAAATAGACCATCCAAAGGAAAACAGGTTTTATATCCTTCGCAGACTTTATGAATAATAAGAAGATGAAGATAAAATTCGATTGTGCATGAGACTGTTTGCTGTGGATGCTTTGCAAGGTAGCAGCATATTATCGTTAAGCATTATTGTTATTAGCAACCGTAGGATGCAAGAAGGCAAAAGAATCTGCGAAAAAGATATCAGGTTTACATGGGCATCAATCTAAATGGCAGGCGATAATAATTGGAGGATGACAGATCCGAATGGATTATCCCTCAATTGGATTACCCTACACATTTCCAAGAAAAATAATCAAACGAATCGCAACATCTAAGCGGCCAATCTCCAGCTTATGGGAAAGATATCGTTCACAACTTTGCATCCATCGTCGTCGTGTTGTGTATTCCAGAAAACAGCTCTGCTGCCAGCTTTCTCCATTCGATGGCCCCCGCGTGCTCGGAATGTTCACTTCTGTCCCACTGCCCCGGCTCCCGTCTTCTTATCCACGAAGCTGGGCCATTCCATTCTGTCAGCACGTCCCAGTGGCAATCGAAGTTCGGTTGCTTGGCATCTACAACATGCTACTGTGTCATTCCCCGAACTGCAGAAGCGAAGACTCCACATGGGCCTTCCACTTCTCGAGCAGTTTTCCCGTCGTAACCTTGAGCCGTTGCACGTTGGCCGGTGTAATGGTGGATTGCAATTTGTTATATAATTAAATTATTTTTCAAAACGTCATTTTATATTTGTAATTGATTATTATGGCGGTTACGCTCTTGCGTTCATAAAACAATGAACGATGAGTAAAATCCAAGAATAAATTAGAAAAAAATAAATGAAAAATCTGGTTTCAACAAAAGTCTTGAGAAGTCAATGAAATATATTTTTACGGAAAGCGTCCCTGCGAATAGATATGGTGATATTTAACTTCACAGATTGAACGGTCGATTTAGAACGATTTCGATTATCTCAATTTAAATATTAGATCGGCCGGCCACTGTGCGTCCGCTTCTGCCTTCCGAAAGCGGGAGCTGGGCCATGTTCTCGATGTAAAAAGCAATTCCCTTCCGGGAGATCAGTTTCTCATCATTCATGTCGCTATGCGTCTTCCTTGGCTCCCGTACTCCAACCCACTTCCACCACCTGCGAGAATGGCACCCGATAAGCAAGAATGGGAACTGTTGATGATGCTGGCCGACCCGACCGGAATGTTCATCTCCATTTCACTTTTCTTTTCTCGGTTTGCACATCATCTTGGACTTGAAGGGTGGAAGCGGATAAGAGGAAGCTTATGTTTTTGCCCATTACGTCAACTGCAGGCAGAGCTCTGCAAACGACCAGCGCCGGCGACGACGATGGATGGACGAGGCAACAGTGCCAACAATGCCGGTCCCAGGATCTTGTTCCTCTTCCTTTTTTCTCGCAGTGACAGTTGTCGTATGTCCAGTCTGTGTCCGGACCCTAACCGAGCCGAGACATGCGAACCGTTCATCCGTTGTCGTCGTCCAGTGATGGACTTAATTAATCAAGCTTAACTAATTCGAGGAAATTCTCACAGCACTGTGGCTGCACTGTCACCATTAGCACCAGCAGATCCACCAGATGGGATGCAATGTTCCGGACAAGACAGCAGCAGCGATGTTGCACTGACTGTGACATTGGACGAGCGTGATATTCTTTGTTGACCGCTCCGTTAGGAGCTAAGCGGATCATCGGCCAGACGGTCATGTCCATGTCAATTTCCTTCGTTTACATTAGGGCTTCAACTGGGACTGAACCATGTAGTGTAGCAAGTTCCCAGGAATGCGACAAACTATGTCCGGTTGAGAAAGTGGAACAAATCGAGATTGAAAGTAAATGGAATTAAAATCGAACATGAAAAATTTGTAAAATACAAGTTGTCTTTCGTTAACCTTTCGGCGAATTGGAATGGCAAATTTTTAGTGTCCGAAGTATTGTGAAAGTTATGAGACCGTAACATCGAATATACCCTGGTCAGTAGTAAAAAAGTGTTCGTGAGTCCAGAAATCGATAGGAGATCAGCTCAAGTTGATTGATTGAGACGTTCGTGCATTTTTTCGACGAAGAAGTCGCTTGAAATGTTTTATGTTCATAGAATTTAAAATACTAAATTAGTTCAACAATTTGATATGTTAATGTCACCATGAGTGAGAAAAATTGCCTCTCTGCTGGCAGGATGTCCATACCAACATAAAAATTATGCATCATCATATGTATAAGCAAAGCATAGAAATAAGTATATGGAGACGCATGGTATATTAGTGCATTGGTACATCTTTCTCTTGTAGTAACTAAACTTTTCACATTTTTTAACTTAATAATTGTACAAGTGTGTGCGCATTTATAAGCATCTTATATAAAGGAAACCCTGAACCTGATTATATTTGTTATCGTACGATAACATTGCTTATTAGTATGATGTTGGATCTTATGTAGGTGCGGAGCCGATTCTGATGACATCGATCACGTAGTTTGGTCCTGCTCGGAAAATGACGCCTCCAGAGAGCAATTATTGGATACCCTTGTGGCCCGAGGTAAACAACCCTTCAGGGAAGTTCGCGGTGTTTTGGGAGATCGTGATGTTGTCTATATGCAGGCCATTTATAGTTTTCTTTGTGCTTCTGACATAAAAATCTAACATTTTGTTTTTTTTTCTTTCTTTAAAGTTTTTTTTTTGTTCTGTCTCTGCCTTTTTGTTCCGTAGAGCTCTATAGCTCTTGCCATCCGGAAGATGCTCCCAGTCGAACCATTCCTCGAGCACGACGACACGCCACATCGTCACTGACGCCAAATGCCCGGATGAGAAGCTGAAATTTCCTGATCCCAAATCCTAAGCCCCGTCCATCCTTAAACATTGTAAACTAACCTCGAGTCACCACGAGTACGTTGGCTTCTACCCCCTCTTACTAACCGTATAATAAAATGATATTGATTGTATATATCACAAAGAACAATGGCTCCGTAAAGTGTTATACACGCCTGAGCCTACCAAATAAACGAAATTGGAAAAAATGATGTTGGATGAGAGGTTAACTGATATTGAAAAAGAGAGCTAACGATTAATTTGAATGTTGAGAGCGACTGGAGATCAGGGATTGAATCCTAAAGAGAAAGAACAAGTCTCTCATTTATCATCTCTGTATACATATACGATATGTAGCATACCGCGAGAGACTTTTTTCGTAAGTTGTCATGATAGAGAACTGATTCGGGAAGCTATACCCCATGATAAATTTCTTTTAGAAAGCTCAAAATGCGGGGAGCACTGGCTCTGATGATGCATTTCAGCTTGTTCTGCACAGCTGTGCAGTAACCGAAAGGAGCGAAAACAAAGCGAGAATCACCATTTTTCGGTGCGGACTGCCTATCCGATTCTGTTTTTTCGCACTTGTATACAAGGTTGATAAATTTGTTATCATGACTTGTTATGATTCGGAACAGCTTTTGTCTCTCTTTTATCGTTGTTCGTTATCTATTGAGAGCGATTTCTGCAAACCCTGCTGGAGAACTAATGCATCAAACGCATTTGATAGCATTGGGGTTGCTGTCAATACGCCTGACCGGATAAAACGTATGTGCGTAGATATTTATAACAGCAGAATGATCAATTGAGTACCAACAAGTTTCGGATCTTTGGGGTTTGCCGATCAATCGGCGAGAACATTTTTGACGTTCGAGTCGATCCGTTTTGGGCCGCCATTGTCAGCGTCGAACCACAGACAAACGAACGTTTAACGACTACTGCCATATTTTCAGCCGGCGCATCTGGACCACATAGCTACATATCCTAACTGTGTGGCCTTAATTGGCCGGAACAGAATTCTGTGACAGCGACTCTCAGTTGATGCGTGTGCACGACGCGGAGATCTGACTAGAAGCGGCAGAGTTTTGGTTTGCTGCTCGTCGATTGACACGTTGAAGCGGGAATCTATAAACACAAGCTTGAAGCATTTTACTCAAACCTCACATTTCCCTTCTTCGCTGATAAAAAATAACAAAAAAATTCTTCTAGCATAGGATGCAATGCTTGTTTATCTCCTGGGTTATTTAAAGGTTAAGGTGAACATCTATTGCATTTGAGAAACCGGTTAACTCCATTGAAAACTGCACACAAAAATAAACTTGTCTCAACATCATGGTTTAAATACCAGAACAATGATATAGAATATGGGTTCTCAAACTATGGATCGCGAGAGATAAAACGTGATTCATACGCACCTTGCTGTTTCACAAATTGCAAAACATTTTTCGGCCACCTTTCAGACACGCCATGTGATTTTCCAAACTTCAAACCATTTTCGGACAGCCTTCTAGACACGTTCTAGACGCGTCATATGCTTTTCAAACTAAAATATATCATTCTTCACAATTTAACTACATGAATTCAACTCACCTCATGAAATCAGCGACAGGATCCAAAAAATAGACTTGCAGGATCGCCGAAATGTGTGGCTCTAAATGACAATTAGATATCAGTCAATTCTCCGTATCCATTGAGTCTGCTATGGCATTATATCACACCTTTTCTCTGTACCCAACTATGTGTATCATAGTATCAAAATTAAACATCTTTAAAAAAAAAAGCAAAAATCTGACTTCCCTAATAAGTCATCAATCAAGAAAAAGTTCTAAGGAGTTTTTTTTAATCTTCCTCGACAAATATTTCGAAATTTCCACGAGAACCTTTTTTTTTGTTTTTCCTTGAGAAATTATTTTGATTTTCCCTTGCAGAAGAAAATTACGGGTTTTTCACGGGAGTTCTCCAGATTTTTCTTGAGAAATCGTCCGGATTTTGTTCGGGAAATTCAATATCCTCGAGAAACTCTTTGGATTTTCTACGACAACTGGGCTTCCCTAAAGAAAAAGCACGGTTATTCTTCGGATAGGAATGTGATTGCAAAATTCTTTGTTGGAAGCTGCTTCGGATTTTCCTTGAGAAAATCTTTGGAAAATATTCGGTTTTTTTTCGGGAAATTCTTCAAAATATAGAGAAAATGGAGGATTGATAGCGCACATATGACTTTCCTTCATGTACTCGCGGACGAATGATTGGCCTAAGGATCCACTCTTAATTAATCTGCCTTAACCTTTATCGGCAGCGTGGTCTTCGCTGTCTTTAAGACATCGTAAGTTCTTATAAAGGACAACGAGCTGGTCCGCTTGAGAATTAAAAGGATTCAAACAAGAAAGGTTTCACATCTAACTTTATGTAAAATTCCATGCAAAGTATAACATTAATACAATTAATAAACCTCACTGGGATGGTATTTTCGGTTAGGGACAAAACGTCGCCAGACAAA
The DNA here is from genome assembly GCF_024139115.2 of Armigeres subalbatus. Lineage (NCBI taxonomy): Eukaryota > Metazoa > Arthropoda > Insecta > Diptera > Culicidae > Armigeres > Armigeres subalbatus. Next base: position 197,340,502 of record NC_085139.1, read on the forward strand.
AGATCGAAGAGTCAAAAGGTCGAAAGGACAAAACGTCAAAAAAAGAATATAGGTTGACAGGGAACAGGTTTGAAAAGCACTTTTTCCTTCTACCTACTTTCTATTTTCTACTTTTTTTTTTCTTTAGTCTTTCCTCTTCCTTCTTGAGTTGTAAGATGTGGGAATTGAATAGCAAGACGCCGTTCTGGGAATTGATCGAAATTCTAAAATCCAAACCTCGGCCCATAGGACAACAATGGCTCTAGGGATCGCTTGATAACTCTTGAACAGAACATTGTCATTGTCGTTGGAGAGAACATCGTCAGTCCACACGAAGCAACCGTGGATGAGCATATTAATAAGATCCATATTATTCCCAACGACTTCTCGGAAGAGTTGGAGATCTCAGTTAACAAAATGACGGCCTATTTCAAATCATCGAAAAACATGAAGGTTCCAGACTTCGATAGTATCATTATATCATATCATTATTTGTTTATTTCTTATCCAACTGACCTCACTGTGGTCTTATTGAACTTACTAATTCTAAATAGATCTCATGTAACAGCAACAGGTTTAACTAACAATAATATAAAATACAATGTAACAAATAGTACAGAATAATTGATACAACCACATATAATGAAATAAAAACATTAATATACTGCGCAAAGCGAGAATTACTGATAATTACAGTTAATTGAATTCATTGAACTTGGCTTCCATACATCATTTGAACGGCTAATAAACTCGCGAGATCTTATACCATTTGGCCAAGTCGAACTACGAAGTGCCAACATTTTCCACTTATCTTTTAGAATGATCTTGAAAGAAACATAGTCTAGAGTTTTGCAATCTACGTGCTTAGGAACTAGTTTAACTACTCTCTCGCAATCTGTGTTTGGAGCAACAAGGCATTGACAAACCATTTCTTTTATGACATTTTCAGAGACCGAATTGTCAATATTAGTTAGGGGCCCCACATACGCTCCGACGTGTTGTACAACTTCGACTCCGCCCCCATGAAATTTGGTTCGGTCGGAGCCAAGTCGGACCGCCTGTGGGCAAGTTGTACGACTGTTGGACAGTACCACTTTCACAGAGACGGTCCGACTTGGTTCCGACCGAACCAAATTCCCTGGAGGCGGAGTCAAAGTTGTACAACACGTCGGAGCGTGTATGGGGCGCCTTAGAAGCAACGAAAACGTTTCATCCGATAATGCACGTTCGGTACCGACTGGATGGACTCCGTCGCGTTCACTTTGCTGCTTGTTTCATTCATCAACCTAGATGCGCTGATCGGCGTTGAGTGCTTCAGACCTGATTCGTCCGATAACTTCCCTTCCAACACATCGATTATATGAAACACCTGACTTTTCAGATCAGATATATCCCGATGCATAGTGTTCATATCAATAAGTGTACCATCGCAAGTTATCCTCCAGTTACGGAAACGAGATAAGCATCCGTCGCATAACCAGGCAATTCCGACATAATGCACACACCAAAGCAATTTCTTCACCGGTATTATGTAGTACACAGATATATTTATCAACTTGCACTAATGGCAGTAATTATAAATGCGAATAAATAACTATATTTCGAGTTTTAAGCAGCGTAAAAAACGATAGGAGCGTACTTCGTGAACACAACAACAACTTTATATATACACACCTAAAAATATTCATGTAATTTTAGGTGTTGTGACGCTGACATATACGAGCGTCATTTTTGACGTAAAATTAGGTGATACTTTAATTTTACATCACAACTTTATTGACAAAAAAATTAAAGGGTTGGAACGAGAATCGAACATAAGCCCGCTGAATGAGAGCCCAACACCTTACTACTCAGCTATCTTCGTTTCTTGAAAGAGGGGTGATCGAAGTAAAACATGTTCCACGATTTCCACTGAACAAGTATTTCACTGCATCAAGTCATCGACTGCTTGTGCGTTAGGTGCGTCGCATCGGGTGCTGCGTTTATGTTCCGTGACATGCAATTTTAAATCACGTGACAATGAAAAATATACGATTCAATTTATGTCATGTGGTTTTGTGTCATTTTATTGAAATACATGACCTGTAATATTCATAATTTTTTGGTGTGTAGCATTCTGAATCTCAAACTCAAAATGAGGCCTAAGTTCTTCGAGCACCGTTGATCTTTAATCAGTGCCTCCGTCTCAGCTAATTGCCATCGTCCTGGAAGTCAGCCCAATTCATCCCAATCCGGAAGCCTGGTAAGGATCCTTCCCCTCCGAAAAGTTATCGCCCCATCAGCCTTCTCTCAGGGTTACCCGACTAGAAGGTCATATCAAAATTATATCAACCAACATCCCAAGTAGCATACGCAACATCTTCCTAAAAGCACCTTGTTTCTATTCAGTTTCATTAAAGGCATTGGAAAAATATTAAAGCACAAAAATTTGCATCAAGATGTCTAAAACTTTCGAGTTGTGATCAACGTTCAATTAAAATTGCAATGCAGTACGTGTTTGACATTTGGAAACAAATAAACAAAGAATACTGCACTTCATGTTGCTAACACGGAACAAAATCATAAAGTTGTATATTTTTACCATGTAACTTCAATGCATCTTTCAAAATTTAATTGTTTGTTTAAATTAAGTTGCAGATAAGTTGAATGTGTCTTCATGTTAAATTTAGCATCGTTCAACGTTTTGACAACTCACATTTTTTTCCTGCGATGGTGCAATCAAGTTACAGGAAACCCGAGTACAAAACTTCATAATCGTATGGTTTTTTATGGTGAGTCAACATGCAGTCCCTTCGAAGTGTTGAATGGTGCTGTGGTAGAGTAAAGGACTATCAATCACAAGATCCATAAATCGAATCCAGTTTAATATTTTTATTGTATATTTTCCGCTGTAGTATTTTGCAACATTATTGCAATTTTACTGCAATCGAAGGATGTTTCCGTAGGCTCCACCTCTTGCGCTTTTTAGATTGCAAGAGAGTTATATTTGATGGTACATACGCAGGGATTGTTTCTATCCAAATAGTTGCAACACAGTAAAATGTTTAGTAGTGAAACAATGTGTGCTGCTTGGGATATGTTATTATATATGATAGGGTTTGTTGTTTTCGTAGCAAAAAATTAGGCCGGATTCCGCGTTGAATGCACACATACACATACATAAATACAAACACACATACAAATATCACCTCAATTCGTCGAGCTGAGTCGATTGGTATATAACACTATGGGCTTCTGAGCCTTTTATCAAAAGTTCGATTTTGAAGTGATCCTATAGCCTTAACGTATACTTAGTATACGAGAAAGGCAAAAAGTAAAAAGGAAAAATAAATTAATTTAACGTTCATCGCGGTCAGCGCCAATATTTTTCATCAAATCAATTGATTAAACTATGTAAATATTTTCTACCTTCAAAGACTTTGGCCCGATTCGGGAATAAAAATAAAAATGAAACTTTAAAGTCACAGTTCAAAAATATTCAAATAACCCTGCTTGCAGACCAAGAATACTTTTGGCAGGTATCGAATAATTTTTGATAGATGTTTTACCGGTATTGATGGGTAGTCAAAGTTCTTCTCAAACCTACGGATTTAGAGTTGCCGGAAAGAGAAGACATCTCCAGACCTCATCGCCGATCCAAAAAACCTCCCAACATCCCAGCGACGTAATTCTACGAATGGCAGTTTTACCGCCACGTAATTGTAACATTCAACCAGATCGGAATATATCGCTATAGCCTCCAACGTGCCACTAAACTTGAACACCACCAGACCGCCACCAACACCACCTAGAAGGCAAATACCGTTGGACCAGCTAGATTGGAGGCAACATCAGGCACTCCGTAACCATCGGGGTACTGCAGGATATCCTCTTAGATGGCCTTAATGTCGATGAAGACCTACAGGTTGTCGGTGTTAGGCTGCACGGAAGTATGCCGATGATAATCATAAATGCTTACATCCCTTGCGGCGTCTTTCCACCGTCAGAAGAATGCTAAGAAAATTGATCCAGATCGCTACTCCTTCCCTGCTCCTCCTTGGGGATATGAACGCCCATCATCCTATGTGGGAAAGATCCAGGGCCAACCCGCGAGGCACTGCTTTAGTCGATGCGTTCCAGGAAGGTGACCTCGTCGCTTTCAATGATGGGTCCCCCACCTTTCTCAAAGGACACTCTGCCACATCCGTTGATGTCACTGCGGTAAGTAGATTCGTCCTACCGCGCTTCTCCTGGAAAGCCAGTACCGATCTGTTTTTCAGATTTTCACAACACTCCTCCTCCTGTTGACATCAAGGAAGTGTACTAGCGCACCATGTCGATCGCTTACCGACACGATCTTCGCTGCCGCTCGGCGAGCTATCCCTCAGTCCAGTTAGTGGTCGTCCTGGCTGTCGTGCACTTCGATAATGAACCGCGGCGCTAGCTAGGCGCAAGGCTTTGCGCGCACTAAGAAAGCTCAGCACCGACCACCCTCTTAGACCTGACGCCCTGGAATGCTACAAGGAGAAGCACCGACAGTGCAAAATAGTCATCAGGGAGGCGAAGTCTAAGCAGTGGGAAGATTTCATCGACAGCATCAACCCGTCTCAGACCTCCGCCGAACTGTGGAGACGGGTAAACGCAATTAGCGGTAGATCGAGAGCTGTTCCCGTTCACCTTGATAAGGGCAACTGCATAATTTTCTACCCTGCCCAGGTTGGCAACGCTCTCGGTGAACACTTTGCCTCCCTGGTAGCCTCATCCCAGTACCCGTCTGATTTCTAAAGGATCATTGCTTCGCGAGGTCCACGTGTAAACACAATCCTTATTTCCGCGGACCACAATCCTTATTTCGGGGGGACTGCCTGTTGAACCTGTCTTTTTCAGCAGGTGAGTTGGTCCACGCATTTGCTAAGTGCAATGGGAGCTCATCCGGGCCGGCTTATCCCATGCCTAAATGGCTCCCTCCGGTCGCTAAGGACCATTTTCTCAAACTCGTCAACGATCTTTGGGAGAACCGCACGTTCCCGGGCGAGTGGAGGAATAGTTTCGTTGTGCCCATCCCGAAGAGCAGCGTAACAAGCCGAGATGCATCCAAGTTTAGACCAATCTCCCTAACATCTTGCGCGTTCAAAACCGTCGAGAGGATGGTCAACCGGCGACTCAGGGAGAAATTGGAAGCCGATGGAATGTTCGGTCACCATCAACACGCTTTTCGAACAGGCTATAGCACCAGCACATATTTTGCCAGCCTGGATAGATAGAGTGCTCCAAAAAGCGTACGAGAAAGGCATATTGACCTTGTATTACTTGAAATTGCCAAGGCTTTTAGCAGGGTGTCACAGTGCTCCCTCACCTTCTTATCGTTATGTGGTTTTCAGCGTTCTACCTGCGTATGTGTTTTTTTTTTTACAAGGGAGAATGCATTTACACACTAACCCAGTACACGCGCATTGTAGTTGCCAAACTACCACACGGAAGTGTACTGGAGTCTCGGACTCGACCATACCGGTAATACCGACTAAACTCCCTTGGGCTCCACCATCGTTTTCCCCAGGAACTACCTCCCAGTACTACTTCTGGGGGATGGCAGTACTAAACGTACTCGCTCATTATCGCTCACACAGGCACCCGTCCCATGCGAGACTGACTTGGGTGCTCGCACACCATTCACTCCATTTCCATTTTTCCATTTGAGTCTTACTTGGATGCTCTCCTGGGCGCTCCGCTGCCATGCCTCGAGGTGTCAATAGCGGTAACTGCCTGGGCCTACAGATATTACGCTACGACACTCCTGCCTCAGCACGAGCAGATCAATCACACCACTGCCGAAGCAGACCACACGCTACCCTGCCGAAGCAGGGACACTCCCCATGCACCACATGTGCACAACTGTAGGTGTGTGGGTACAACCCACTGCTACCCTGCCGCCGAAGCAGCTTCTCCAAAGACCATTCGCTCGGGTGCTCACTCTAACACTCCACTGCCATGCCTCGAGGTGTCGATAGGTACCTCGACTCCTACCTCAGCATGTGCAATCCATACTCAGAATTCTGCTGCGCTTCGAGGTGACAATAGCGGCGACACGCTATGACACTCCTGCCTCAGCACAACCAGATCACTCACTCCCTGCCGAAGCAGCTCACGCGCTACCCTACCGAAGTAGGGACACTCCCCAGCCAATTGGCACTCCCTGGGCTTGTGCTTTTGAAGCGGCACACAGTCGCTTTGATAGAGTCTGATTACGGGCACTTGTGGTTTTTTGGGAGGGATTTTAGCAGAGCCCACTGCTAAATCCCACCACGCCCTAAGCAGATCTCCCTGACTCACAGACAGCTGGGGAGGGGTCGTCAAGCCCTTGGACATGGTCCATGCTGTCCCTGCTGCCCCCACCTGCGTATGTGTACGTATCTGTATAGGTTGATGACATTATCTTGGTCATGGGCGGCAAGACACCTGGACACCTGGAAGGAACATGATCAAAACTCGGGCGGGAGTAAGTACCATTTATCGCTGGGCTTCATCCGTTGGTTTAGTAAGGCTTTGTACTGAACGTCAGTAAGTGTGTCCGGGGGCACACCTGCAGTGGCTGGCACCAGCCCGTGTAGACGATAATAGCTCATTAACAGTAAAACGTGATATTGATAACAAAACATGAAATAAGAGTAAAAATAACGAGCGAAAATAACAAAAAAATTGCACCTAAATATTATAAAAATATCAGGTTTTGCTATTAACAAGAATTTATCAATATCTTGAGCTATAAGTTTGTCGCTGGTTTCTACCAGGGAGTTAGTAGTACGTTCCATAAAGCTCGGTACGCAAGCCATCCCCAACCGGAAGATTGTCCGGGTGCTTGGAGTCGACATTGATCGGAAACTCACCACGGCGTGTGTATGGGGGACCTTTATGACAAAAAATGAGCATCGCCAAAACTTTCACTACGTGAAAATATAGCTCTTAAGCTTTCATTTCGTGACTATTTGAAAAAAATCTACCGAGGGTCTCGAACAACTTTTTTTCTCCATGAAACGGATCTTTGTAGTTGGAAGACCAACGATTATTATTTATCGCGTCCCATTTAAAATGAGATTCCTGGATTTTTTATTCCAATAATCGTATATAAACTCAGGGGTACCGAAATTACCAAGTTATAGTCTAAATTAATAGTTTGTTGGAGCTCAAGCGTCAAAGTGCATGACGAAGCCGAACTCGATATATTTATGTTATCCCCTGCAAACAGCTAAGAAAGGCTTGGATGGAGATTATGCTTTGCATCGTCATCTTATGCACATATACACCCAATTCTTTCCCAAATATATACCAAGATTGAAAATTTAATGGTAAATTTGATGGTAAAAAATGGTAACTTTCTAACCTCGCAGTTAATAACTGTGGAAGTGCTGATTGAATACTCAACTGTGAGGCGGCAATGTCTTAGTGGGGAATGTAATGCCAAAACGAAGAAGGAGAAGTAATGTAGATATACATAATTCACTTTTTACACTTTTTTTTCTGTCGTATTTTTGATTGTGTAACTTCAATTTATCACTAAAAACTATCCAACATGCTCATAGGAAGCTTACCAGACTGATCAAAGCAACGGTGGATGGTGTGCAAAACTGTGTGAAGATTTCGGGCGAACACTCCAGTTCGTTCGAATCGCGCCGGGGACTAAGACAAGGTGATGGACTTTCGTGCCTGTTGTTCAACATTGCGCTAGAAGGTGTTATGCGGAGAGCCGGGTGTAACAGCCGGGGTACGATTTTCAACAGATCCAGTCAATTTATTTGCTTCGAACATTTGCTCCGAACATTTGCAAAGGTGGCAGAACTGTACACCCGCCTGAAACGTGAAGCAACAAAAGTTGGACTGGTGGTGAATGCGTCAAAGACAAAGTACATGCTTGTGGGCGGAACCGAGCGCGACAGGGCCCGCCTGGAAAGCAGTGTTACGATAGACGGGGATACCTTCGAGGTGGTCGAGGAATTCGTCTACCTCGGATCCTTGCTAACGGCTGACAACAACGTTAGTCGTGAAATACGAAGGCGCATCATCTGTGGAAGTCGGGCCTACTACGGGCTCCAGAAGAAACTGCGGTCGAAAAAGATTCGCCGCCGCATCAAATGTGTCATGTACAAGACGTTAATAAGACCGGTAGTCCTCTACGGACATGAAACATGGACAATGCTCGAGGAGGACTTGCAAGTACTCGGAGTATTCGAGAGACGGGTGCTTAGGACCATCTTTGGCGGTGTGCAAGAAAACGGTGTGTGGCGGCGAAGAATGAACCATGAGCTTGCCCAACTCTACGGCGAACCCAGTATCCAGAAGGTAGCTAAAGCCGGAAGGGTACGATGGGCAGGACAAGTTGCAAGAATGCCGGACAGCAACCCTGCAAAGATGGTGTTCGCTTCCGATCCGGCAGGTACGAGACGGCGTGGAGCGCAGCGAGCAAGATGGGCAGACCAGGTGCAGAACGACTTGGCGAGCGTGGGGCGTATCCGAGGATGGAGAGATGCGGCCTCGAACCGTGTATTGTGGCGTCAAATTGTTGATTCAGTGTTATCTGTTTAGATGTTAACTAAATAAATGAAATGAACAAAAACAAAACAAGATAAATACTCAACATGGACACACTTGATCCCCACAGTTTGGACACACTTGATCCCGATATTGCATATAATAAGGCGTTTGTGGTATACTGTCGCATATTATTGTATTATATGTATCTAATTGATCGGTTAAAATTCTTTTGCATTTAAAAAGTATAGATAAATTTAATTTCTCTATAATTTTGTCAATCAGACAATACACGCGCAATTTGATTTTCTCAATAGCCTTATTTGATTAACCAGAACAAAGCGTAGTTAAACATACTTAGTTTTGATGAATTTTATTAAATGCATTTTAACATTATTTTCAATGAAAAAGAGTGTAAATCAAGCTTTGAAAATACTCAACAAATCACAGGGCTTAAAATCAGTATTGTTCGATCTGGTATTTTTTTTTTTTTCGTTTTAGCTAGGAGAAGTTTGTTTACAATCACCATTTATTTGTAAATCTTCATAAGAATTTTTAATAATAGGCTCATTCAACATCTTTTGGTCAGTCGTTTAAGAGAAATCGCATTTGTGTAATAATACCACGAACTACAAAAATGATGATGCGTGATAGTACCATATTGATGTATGAAATTATCATCCTGGTATGATCACGGTTGTGGTATTGGTAGTAGTCTGGCGATCTCGATGTACCGTCGTCGGAGGAAACAATGGGTCAAATAGGGGTGAGAATGGGTCACTGTTTCAGCTACTTAGAATGCTTGTAGAATAGATTGAATGCATCTGAGGGCAAGAAGACCAAAATATAAGAGACCTTTTTGAACAATTTTGTTCTACTACCACTAGACTGCCGGTGAGAACGAAGATCCATTCTCACCCCCAGACCCATTGTCACCCCCGATGGCGGTATCACAGTCTTTTTTTATTGGTTCCAAAACAGGTACTCATGGATATTTACTATTGGCCATGGCATTTCAGTGTGGCCAATTTTCAGAAATTTTATAGAATAATTAGATTCTAAAATTACGAAGATATATTTATGTGTCGATCAACCATTTTTGGTATCATAACTGTATCAATCACAAAGAGAGATCCTCTTGGGAACATCATGGTTGTCGTGATATGACCACTGTCTTTGAGTGGAGTAAATGGTTTGCAGATAAATCATCATCGCCATGCCAATTTTGTTGCTATAGCAGACATTCTATCTGTCACTATTAGTCTATTCGAGAATCAAAAATTGCCTTTGCTTAATACAAACAATATTGAATTTTCGCACGACTGATATTACGGCAGACTATGAAGAATTATTAGGATTTGAGGCTATACCAAATCTACATTTCATTAGACTTGCAAGACCCTAAACATGTTCAGCTCATAAAGGGATTAATTTCCCCCTAGGGGTGATTCAAATATGACGTCCACTACTTTTTGGGATTTCTAGACTCCCCTCTGTCACGCTTTTTTGTATACCTAGTACATGTACTGTCACAAAATCTTAGACCCCCTCCCCCCCTATAACCTGTGACATCATTGTTGAACGAACCCCTATATGGGTCTCCCGCAAGTTTTGAAAATGTCAAATTTTCTATCTTTCGGCAAAATCGATTTTTTGGTAACTTTCATGAACAAATAATTGCTTCCAATGACGTTTTTGAATAGCTTATTAAATTCTTTATCAAGTTCATCAAGAAGCGTGCAAATCTGTGCATGTTACTTTGAGAAATATCCTAAACAAAAAGTGGGGATCATGTGTGTCCAGTTTCCCCTACTGCTTCCAACATCGGGATCTGATGGTCAGTTGCCCCAAACCGCCTTTTTTGCGGCTTCCACTTCAGGATCACACCATTTTGCCACCCGGTTCAGAAGTGGAATACACCGGTAGATCCGTCTCCTGTCGCGTGGTCGGTTTTGGAATCTCCTGACCCGGTCTAAATAGATCAGAGAGTCTAGCCAGTCAGTGCAACATCTTCTCGGCTGAAGCCGCTATCATTTTTGTCACCGCTACAGTCCCGGCTAACAAGCCGATGGTGATCCTCACAGATTCTGTTAGTCTCGTCACCGCCCTCCAGAGTAACAGTCCCAAACATCTATGGATCCAAGAAATTCTCGCTGGCATGACGCTAAATACCTACTTCGCCTGGATCCCTGGCCATTGTAGCATCAGGAGTAATGTAGATACCGATACCCTTGCAAGCGTTGAACATGAAGGGCTTCCCTACACCCGCTCTGTTCTGCTGGCTGACTTTAAAAACTGGAAAAGAAGTGTTGTCGGCCAGAATTGAACACGGATTTGAGGAGGAGGCCCTTTCTTTGGTGGAAAGAATTTGTGGATGCCCTTTCCGGTTTCAAAGTGACCTGTGCGAGGTCAGGACCAGTAGTGAGCACTTCATCCGCAGATGTCCCAAATATAAGTATCCTAGGGAGCTCTATGAGATCATTCGGGATGCGCTAGCCGACAACGAAGCCAAAGTGGCAGCTGTATTCTGATTTTGAAGGATACTTGGCTCTATTGTGAAAGCTAGGCCTCCGCGAAGATTCTTCTTCGAGAACAAGGCCCTCTGCCGAGGCGAACGGGTATATTTCGCATTTAAGTTCAACCCCTTCAGTGAACCACATCTAGTTCAACTGAGGGGGCCTCAGCATCTTCATTTTCAGCCATTTTCATATGAAACTCTGTCATGTTTTCGATTTTTTTTTGCTTTTCCATCAAGGTCTCAAAACGCAAGAACAGCAAGAACCTGTAAGCAGACCCTAAATTTGACCTTTATTCTTCAAATGACAACCACCGGAGAACAGCGCGACCACCGAGCTCAGGACTTTGAAGCCAGGATACAGACCAACATTTTTGAACTGCCACTTTTATGTTTAATTTGATTTTAATTCGCGAATCGGACCGAAGCCTAAATGTCAAAAAGAAACTCTTTAAAACTCATTATATGCATATGTATATGTACAGAGGATGGATGTGATCGTCCATGATTCGTAATGAGTCCGTTAATCCCTGATAGCAGGGGCAGTATCAGACTTTCGCTCTTTCTGAATCTCTCGAGATTTTTTTTCCAATGGGAAAAGGAATGTTTTTGCAAAACTCCAGGAAGCAATGGCCGATTGAGTGGAATTTCAAAAGCGAAAAAACTGACTGCAACTTACGAAGAAATCGGAAGCATTCACACATACAGACATTTTTGCCATTTAATTTGGTAAATCTGAGCCAACTATTAATTACTCTGTTTTGAAGTGGTACTATGGGTTTTACGTACACAAAGTTTTCACTTAGTTCCGTCTAGATCCGTCTATTATAAAACCTGGAAAATCTCGAAGCATGAGCACATCATCTATGTAATAGAATTGAAAAATCTCAACTTGTTTCAACATCAGAACAGAAAATAGGCAATTCGTTCCTGGAACAATAGCAAGCTAACTGCTAACTACCATTCATTGGAAAGCCAGTGAAGAGAAATCACCATAAACTATAGGTCCCGCAGCAAAATCCATTGCCATTCTACTACACAGGGAAGCATAACTTTTCCTTTCCCGCTTTGTTGAAGCCTGCCCCTGACATTCCACCACTAGCAGACACTACAACCGTGGACTACAGGCACACGACACACATTCGACTCGGTTGGTGATGATGAATGTCGACATTGCCCAACTCACTATCCATAGAGGCAAAGTTTCCGTTAGCAGGAGGCCTCCCAGGTTTCCATTTGCTTTCCTCTGACCCACAGGATCGTTTTTCCCACCAATGAAGTAAATGTGCCGGCATGTAAGTTGGAATGAATTGAAAAATCAAAATTTTTCCGATACTGTCAGCACATTCTCCGCTTCCTGTAACCCTTTTGTATCGAAGTAGGGTGAGTGGGCCGTGAAGTAGGCTAAAAGTGTGAGTGAAAACACAAAAAAAACTTTCTTGAGTTTTTGAAGCCACACCTTCTATGAGTGGTAGCAAAACAAACGTTTCATGGTAAAAATGTTCTAAAAAGAATTAGGTGTTATAAATAAATTTGCCTTCAAGATTGGTTTTGAGTATCATACCAGAGGTCCTCGGAGTTCCTTTCGGAGGTCACCAGAATTTCTTTAGAAATAAACTTTTCTTGATTTGTCTAAATCTCACAGAATATGATAAATTTTGCGTATAAATTTATTACATTTATATCCTTATTTCGTGAATTTTACGTAAAAAAATGCACTTTACAGTGGTGCCTCTATAATTTAGCAATCCATCATCCATACCGCAAACCGAAAAATCTCGATACAAAAAGTTCAACCAGCGCACCCTTTCGTCCAAACCGCAATCTGGGCTGGGTCCTTGGCTCTGGTTTCATTTGGTCCGGGTGTTGTTGCAACGACGAGCGAACGACACATTTCAGTGGGGGACCCGTGTGCTGCGGTCGGGGAATGCAACAACGGCGACGACGACGACACAAATGTTCCGGCGTTCGTTCCAGTGACACACAAACACGGGTGCGGAAGGCATCCAACATTGACAGAAAGTTACATGATAGATGGCGGCAGATGGTGGGGGTGGTTGACGAAGCGTCGATTGTGTGGAAACCCTATGAGCCATGCGGAAAACAATGCTTCCATAGGTACAATGTATCATCCGCCACACCCCCATCCCAATACTGTTTTCTGGCCGCCTGTATAGGGTGAAGTTTAGGTTTCGATATACTTTCGTGGTGTTATGTTCCATTGCCTTCTTCGGAGGGGACAAGTCGCACTTGATGGTTAACTTTCTCCGATGAACTGACTTCTAAGTAGGAACAGAAACCTAATCCCTTTTGAGCCGACACTGTTGAAAGCCCTCGTGCATATTGTAAGTTGCCCAAGGAGCAACCCGGGCATCATTTTGCTGGGTGACGGCACAAAAGTTGTTTAATTGAATGGATAGACGCGAATAATTGAATTATTATAAACCACCGTGATCCTAGGCAGATGACTGTTTCCTTCAACGAACTTTAGAAGAAGGGCGAAGAATTGTGAGAAATTGGTGAAGTGTTTTTTTATCATTGGTGAATCTGGGTTATATTTCCGATTTGACACCCTATTTTGATTCTCGACCCAAATTTAACCCATATTAGAATCAGTTACGTCTTAACCTTTGTAACCGTCATAATGTCAATGTCATCGGTAAACCCAAGATAGCTGAAGGAACTTTTGGGGAATTAGTGGCACTTATGCCGAATTCTGCTGGTTCACAGTAAATTGCACTTTAGGTGGTTGGACCAAAAAATCCAAAACCTATGTGGCTGAAATAGAAATGACTGATGAGCAATGAATGGGATCAGTTAGTGCTAAAACTAGTCAAATTATTTCACCAGGTAATGTTTATCTTTCAGTATTTGTTTGGCCTAAATTATTTATCATAAATCGAAATGCTAAAATGTTCTCATTAAAGTAAATCAGAAACGCAGAAAATTTAGATATCAAAGATTTTGCTTTCTTTTTCTGCTCGCGCCAATATTGTTATAAACTTATTAGGCATTGTGATTTCAGCAACAACCTTCAATTATTTCCCCCACTCAATTCCCTGAGGAACAAAATCAACTTCTGGGGAAAACAAGCCAATTATTCACAGTAAGTGCCAATGAACATAGCCCCAACTCGATGGTAATAGAAGTGAAATGGGTGTGGATGGAGTACCATCGATAGGGCGATCATCGAGCACATAAACAACAACCTGAAGTAGGTGGAGCACCACAACCTCCCGGCTTACCGTTGCTGGGCTAGTCGGGCCAAACCATTAACGTCGCCGCCATCGTCGTCGTCGTCCGTACACGAACCGGCTGTGCACAATCCCGCCAACAGCAGGCCATTCCACTTTGAACTTAGTTCTGTTGAACGCGGACCCCCGCCTAATGTTGGTGGGCGTGGAAGGAGGGCGCACTTCTATGTGAAATATCGAGTTTGTATTTTAATTGGCAGCAATAATCAAACGGATAGCAGTTGAAAAGTCAGCGAACATGGTTACAAATCATTTGATCGAATTGAAATTAAATTGACCGAGTGGTGAACTTCTTTATGGTTCGTATTACGTATTGGAGCGGAACAATTCATTTAACTTTGAACTACAATGGGCTAGGAAATGTTGAAGGCTTGACGCAGTGAGATGATATTTCATATACAAAAGAGTACAAACAGTGCCTGATTTTATCACCTTTATTGCACCAAAACCAGTGCTTCCGTAATATCGAAACGATATTACGACGATAAATGTGATGGAACAGGATGGCAAGACAGCACATGTGCTCAAAATGAAAATTTAATAATATTGAACCAGCCGATTATTTTTTTTTGTAAAATATGATTTGAAAAACAATGCAAATCCACAATGAAGCAATGACAGGTAGCAATTGATCCCACAATTCGTTTCTCCTGCTTTGTTTCATACTGGCCATGTACTAGTCACATTTAAAAACGTCATTCGAACTAACGACATAGGGTCGGAAATATTTGGCCGAATAGGACGTTTGGAAGAAAATATAGTTTGGCACGACCGCTTATTTGGCACAAACTGTCGTTTGGCCGAACAGGACATTTAGCTGAAAAGGTCGTTTGATCGAATAGGTCATTTAACCGAAAATTACGTTTAGACGAAATGATCGTTTGGCAGAAAGGGTAATGTTTACGAACTTGCCGTTTGTGTACGGCTACTATTCGTTTCGTTTGTACAACTCAACACAGCCCCGTGGTATCTTCAACTTATCACTCCCAGTACTTTCTTCACTCACGTGATGGAACACCTTGTCACTGTGAAGCGCTTCCAATTCACTACACTACCGTGCGCGCTTGAAATAACCCTTGACTTGATTCGGATTTGCAACAGGAACTCGTAGTCTGTCCATAAACCATAAACACATATAACACACACACATAATCAGATACGTGCGAATCTGAAAGGTGTCCACGGGGGAAGGGTCGTATGGCTGACGCCCATTCGGCCGAATGCCACTAGGCCGAACAAACCATTAGGCTGAAAGGGTCATTTGGCCGAAAGGGTCCTTTGGCCGAAAGGGTCGGCACATTCAAAGTTAATTGCCTATATTCCGGGTATTAAGCCACCCGGTGTAGAAATTAATTACTATGTCTGAAACTTGATTATGTATATAAACAACATGTGATAGAATTAGTTCGGAAAAGGTATTGGAGGGTACCCGCCCTTCCGTGGGGTTTTGATCCCACGACCCCAGTTCGCATGACAGGTGCTTTCCCTACTAAGCTACGAAGGACCTCCGTCGTCCACCGCAGCTTAGCGGGTACTGATGAAACCAAATTCCCAGCACCAGGTACCAGCCGATCTCTCGCAATACATTTTCAGAACTAACTCTCTCAAATGTATTTTTGTACACATGTCAACCAAGTAGGATGAGTATTTAGTATTGTCCGGCTCCTACACACTTGCTTCATCAGCAACGGCGCTCAATGAAGTAGGGTTGTGTGAGATTGTCGAAATTAATTTATTGGCTTTTTTCGGTGATAATTATACTACTCAAAGCGAAAGGGAGTAGATGAAAGAACAGATAAAATTCGATTTTTGGAGGAAAATACTTCAGCGGGAAGATTGAGATCGCGAAAAGATAGAGCAACTGTACCGCGCTAATAACGCACGAAAGTTCTGTGAGAATTTAAACTGCTCAAGTAAGGGCCATGTGCCACAGCCCTAGATGTGTATTAGACTGGCCCAGATTAGAATGGGGAGAAAAAAATGTTGTCGAATTCCACGGGGCACCCCCAGGATTGTGTCTTTGGGTGAGAAAATCAATCTCTCAAAATTTCAGCTCAATCGCTTGTTGCATAAGCTGGCGCAATTGATTTGAAGTTTGTATGGGGATTTCAGTCAAAATATATAGGAAAATACACCTCCGTTAGAGGTGTGCGCCGCCGCGCCACGGCGCCGTCGCCGACAGTTTTTGACATGCCGCTGCCGCCGCCGACATTTTTGCATCGGCGCGCCGCCGTTTCAAATTTGGCACGCCGCTGATCTATTATTTTCCACGCCGATTCAAATTTTCAGTGGAAACTCTAAAGATTCAGTGCAATTTCCATATAATTTCCTGATAGATCTCTACAACATCACGTTTTTCGTGAAGATACCAATCATTTCCTTGAAAATTCCATACAATATCTTGTTGAAATTTTGAAAAGCTAACCGTAAAAACTAAGCGTGAAAATTGCGAAGGAGCTCCTGTTGAAATTCAAAAAAAATCTAATTGAAATTGAATTTTTGAAAAGAGTCGTTCGGCAGAAAGCCACAAGGCTGAAAGTTGTTAGCAAACCGATAACTTTTTTTATGTTGTGAAATCATCGATTATTTTTACTTAATTTGATATCTTTTTGGTCGTTTTAACGGTTTAAATAACAAAACGTAATAGCAGAAATATTTACTTTACACACGGCGGCTATTCAGCCATATGGCAACCCCATTCGGTGGCTTATTAAATTCAACAGCACAGACACGCACCCTGTGTAAAAGCTTATGGGCGCGCTGCTGCGCAATCTTTGCTTGCGCGTTACTACCGCGATGAGTTGAGCGTTTTAGAAGAGCGCGACAATATAAGACGGTTAGTTTTTTTTATCCCTTATTAGAGTGATTTTTTCGCAGGGAGAAGTTCATCACTAAACGGCTAGTTTGGCATAGCCAACTTTAAAACATCGAAAAAATGCTCGGGATTTTCGAGGATTGAGGATGAGGATCTTCAGAAAATTCTTTCTATTTTGAATTAGAAATTCTTGGTAAGTTCCATTTACCGAAAGCGACAGACGGCCGAACTGGCAATTTGGCCGAAAAAGCCGTTTGCCCTACCAGGTTGTCCGGCCGAAACGATCGTTGGCCAAAAATGCCCATCTTGCAGAAATAGTTTTTTGACAGAATAGGCCATTTGGCCGAAAAAGTCATTTGGTTCAACGGGAATACAGCCAAATTTCAATATGGTCAGAAATGGCCATTTGTTTGGCGAAATGTTCTTTTTGTCTATTGACTATTGAACAATATTCCGTGGCCTCTCTATTTTTAAGACGATACTGGCCTTTAGGCCAAAAGACATCTAACCAGGTACCATTGCCGTTTGGATGAAAAAGTCGTTTGACCAAATATAGGTCATTTGACCAAAAATTCCGTTTGGTAAAAAATGTCATTCTGTAGAAAGAGCCATTTGGCCCAAAAATGTGCTTTCTGCAACCTTCTTTGAAACGTGTTGTTCGGCTGAATTGATCATTTTGCCAAAAAGACGTTTATCCGAATATCAATTCAGCTTAATGGGATTTGGTTAGATGGCTTTTGGCTTAAAGGTCAGTATCAACTTAAAAAGTAGAGAGGTTACGAAATTTCATTCAAGGGTCGTTTGACAATTAGCCTTTTCAACGTAAATGTTATACGGCCAAATGGATGGATATTTTGGATTGAATTACCCGTTCAGTTATTGACATTTGGCCGTATAACCTGTTGGCCTAATCTATATTGTCGGACAAATATTCCATTCTGCCAAACGACCATTTCGGCCAAACAGCATTTTTGGGCTGATGACCTATTCGACCAATCGACCTGTGTGTCGCTTGCGGCCAATGGGGTTTTCCAACAATTTCTTATGGACAATACATTAGTCGTTCGATAACTGCAACATGCTTTCATTTCAGCTAGCCAATGGCGTTCGATAACTGCGACGCATTCACGACGGCAAACAATCCAGCTTTCCACGCTCGTTAATGGCGGCTTATCGGTGTGTAAAAATCAATTGGTCACTGCACTATGGTCCAGGATACAGATTTACGCGGAAAGATGCATTTTACGCCAAAACTATATTTTTTAGAAAAAACTGTTGTTCTACAAAATTGTTCGAAAAAGTAAAGCCATCATTATGGTGCTACCAAAAAATAGGGTGGCCCATCATATAAAAAAAATTAGAAAATTAGATTTTTTTTTATTTATCGGAATATTGACATGTTATGTTCTACAAAGTTGTAGCGTAGCTTATTCCAATCAATTTTGCTAAACAAACTTTTTCTGTAGCTCTTAAATTGGCTGATTTAGAGTAATTTTACCTAATTGGATTAGGGTGTACCTCAAAAAACTGTATTTTTGATCTACTTTTTTGTTTTACATTTCTCGAAAAAGTCGTCTTTAAGTGATTTCTAGAGCTCAAAAAAATGCAACTTTTGTTGGGTAAATATGCTCAATATCTTTTTCCGATCAAAAGTTATAATCGTTTTTCTGTCAAAATTACATTTTTTCATAAGTTGATATCTCCGGTTAGGGCAGACACGGCATTTGAAAGAGAAATTGATATTCTTTATCATGTCAAAAAGTTGGAGATACGTTATTTTTTTATCTCAAGTTTTATCAATTTTACTAAAATCATGTTTTTTCAAATAAATTAATATAACTCCACAACGGAAGAAGATACAGACGATATTCTTAATCTACTAAAATCTAGTCTTCTAAAATCTACAGCTTAAACACTTTTTATAAATTTTATCATTATCGTCGTATTGCAAGATTTACGAGAAAAGATGCATTTTCGGTCTGAAGCATACTTTTAAGAAACAAAATTTGTTCTACAAAGTTGTTCTGGATACTTGAGCCCTTATTATAGAGTTACTGAAAAATAGGGTGGGCCATTTTATAAAAATGTGAAATTTTATTTTCTTCTATTTTGCGGAAAATTGACATAAAATATTCCACAAAGTTGTAGCGCAGCTTTTTCCCATCAACTTTGCTATATAAACTTTTTATGTAGCTCTTAAGCTCACTTGTTTATAGTAATTTTACTTACCAGGATTAGGGTGTCCCTCAAAAAAGAATATTTATGATCTGCTCATTTCATTTTTTATTTTTCACGGATGTCACCTTCTGAAAACTTTTGAGGCTTTTTAAAACGCGTGTTTTGCTATAAGAATATCGTCTGTATCTTCTTCCGTTGTCGAGTTATATCAATTTATTTGAAAAAACATGATTTTAGTAAAATTGGTGAAACTTGAGATAAAAAAATAACATATCCCCAATTTTTTGACATAATAAAGAATATTAATTTCTTTTTCAGATGCCGTGTGAATATATTTTTTTGGTCTGCCCTAACCGGAGATATCAACTTATGAAAAAAATGTAATTTTGACAGAAAAACGATTATAACTTTTGATCGGAAAAAGATATTGAGCGTATTTACCCATCAAAAGTTGCATTTTTTTGAGCTTCAAAAGTCACCTGAAGACGTAAATGTAAAACAAAAAAAGGAGATAAAAAATACTGTTTTTGAGAGGTACACCCTAATCCAATTAGGTAAAATTACTCTAAATCAGCCAACTTAAGAGCTACAGAAAAAGTTTTTTTAGCAAAATTGATTGGAATAAGCTGCGCTACAACTTTGTAGAACATAACATGTCAATATTCCGATAAATAAAAAAAAATCTAATTTTTTTTATATGATGGGCCACCCTATTTTTTGGTAAAACCATAATGATGGCTATGCTATTTCGAACAATTTTGTAGAACAACAGTTTTTTCTAAAAAATATAGTTTTGGCGTAAAATTCATCTTTCCGCGTAAATCTGTATCCTGGACCATAGTGCACTGCAGAGCATTAGTGATTAATCATAGATTTAATCATGATTTATGAATAATGGGTTATTTAATCATTATTCATTAATCATAATCATACAAAAAATACGATTTAATCATTAATCACTAATCGTTAATCATAGAATTTTACATTTAATCATTAATCACTAATAATATTCATAATTGTTTTGTGATTTTTCATTAATGGTTAATTTTAATCATTGCAAACATCGTTTTTATTCATTAATCTTCAATCATAATCATATAACTTTTATACCCAATTTGGAAGAAAGGTTACTTGCTTTTTGATCACTATGCAAATAATTCAATTTGATTATTCATAATCATTATTCATTAATCATATCGATCGTTAATCATTAATCATACACATATTGTGTCACCATTTAATCATGATTGGTAATCACTAATCACACTCCAAACGTTTTATTCATTAATCATAATCGTTAATCATTGTCAAAAACGAATAAATCATTATTTATAATCTTTAATCATAAAGTTGAATGATTTAATCATAACAAATTAAATCATTCATTGGAAGCTTCATTCATTAACGCTCTGGTGACTGCACTGTACTGTTTGACACTAGCTGGAGGAAAGCCTACTGGCGTTCCTGGGTGAGGGGAAGGGAAAAAGGCCTTTTCGACAGTGAGTTTTCCTCCAGCTAGTGTCAAACAGTACAGCGACCGATTGATTCTTACACTCCGACAAGCCGCCATAACCGAGCGTGGAAAGCTAGATGCAACTATCATCGGCATTGACATCGTTTTGAAGCTGTCCGATAACTGAAAAACTGATGTAACTATCGAAATGCTGTTGAAAGCATTGCAGTAAAATTACTTTCAGTTATCGAACGTCTAATGTACAAATAATTTCCCGTAGAAACCCAATAATTCTAGAACAATTTTTCATGGAAACATTTTGAACAATCCTCCGCGGAAATTATAAAGAAGTTTCCGTTAAACTTACGGACAATTTCTCGTGAACATTCCAGAGTTTTTTTCTTGAAAGTATCCCACGGAAATTCTTAAGAATTTACTGTTTTATTGTTGGCTATGCCAAGCTGGCCGTCTTTATTATTCTAGACTGAGAAAGCCAACGGAAAAAACCTATTCTACCAACCACACTCTCCTACAATTATCAAGAACTAGTCGAGCCGGCAGACGTTGTCCTGCACAGTAGGCGAAATGCCCGTTGGGAACTGCCCATGCGAAACTGCATATTAATCTTAAATCTAGTTTTTCACGATTTACTCAACCTAACTCGTGATATTCGCATGAAGAAATATCATATAAACCCGTCGGAAACTATGACGAATTTAACTGCTGATGCAATGGAGAACATCCATTCAGCCGTTTTCGAGTTATGCGGATACGAACATAGACCATTTCATTTTTATTATATAGATTTTCTGTGGAAATTTCGAAGAATACTCAACAGAAATTCAACAGGAACTTTTCGTTTCTGAAGTTTTTCCTGTAGAAGTTAAGAACATTTTTTTTTTGTGAAAATTCTGAAGTTTCTTATGCAAATTGCGACGATTTCTCTGTTGAAATTCCAATAAATTTTATTTGGGAACTAGTCGACCCGGCAGACGTTGTCCTGCATAGTAGGCGAAAATGCGCGTTGTGAACTGCCCATGCGAAATTCCCATACGAATCTGTGTTTTAGATTTTTTCTATTTACTCAACTTTACTATTGATTTTCGACTGAGAAAATATCATATAAACCCGTCGGAAACGATAACGAACATATCTGCTGAAGGAATGGAGAAAATCCATCCAGCCGTTTCCGAGTTATGCGGATACGAACACAGACCATTTCATTTTTATTATATAGATAGAAGATAGAAGAAGATGGATTTCAAAGACCTTCTCTTGGTTTCCAAAGATTGCTCGAGCATATTTTCCAAATAATGGAAAAACTTATAGATTTTTCTGGAGAAATTCATTAGATTTTTCTTTTAATGTCTTGAAAATATCCCGAAAAAATGTAAAAAAAAAAATCTTAGAAAAACGTAATGAAAAAATCGCCACGCCGATTCACACCGCCGCCGGCTAAAATGGCTTTCGGTGTGACGCCGAAAACGCCGCCGCCGCCGACGAACATCGGCCCAGCGTACACCTCTAACCACCGTCACTCATTCGATCTTGAAATTGGTTCTGATTGCTTGATTGAGCTTAGAATTGCCAAAACCGCAGTTGGTATGTTACAGAACAGTTTCACAGAACGTTGTACGATGATTGAATAAGCTTTTACTTAGCTTTTGGCTGATTTATTAGGAGCTGAATTGTGTATTTTTGGATTTATTGATCGAATCGTATCAGCCGAAAACTAATTTTACAATGTTTTGTGAAATTGTTCTGTAGCATACCAACTGCCATTTTTGCAATTCTGAGCTTAATCGAGCAATCAGAACAAATTTCCAAATCAAATGAGTGACGGAGGTGTATTTTCCTATATATTTTGACTGAAATCCCCATACAAACTTCAAATCAAATACGCCAGCTTATGCAACAAGCGATTGAGCTGAAATTTTGAATGATTGATTTTCTCACCCAAAGACACACTCCTGGGGGGTGCCCCGTGGAATTCAACAACTTTTCGTTTCCTGGGCCAGTCTAATGTGTATGGACAAAACGGCTTCTTACAAACAAGGGTGAGGTGACCCAAAGGTGGCGGCAGCACTACGAAGACCACCTGAATGGCGATGTGGCGGTATGGTAATGAACCTGGGAGCACGTGCATAGGGTACGTTTTCCGGCTCCGGATCTCCAGAAAATTCAGGAGGAGATCGGCCGGCTGAAAAACAACAAAGCCCTGAGGTTGACCAACTACTAGGAGAGTTGTTCAAAAACTGTGGTAAGGCACTGGCTAGTACGCTGCACTGGGTTATTATCAAGGTTCGGGAGGATGAGGTTCTGTTGCAGGAGTGGATGGAAGGTGTTGTATATACTATCTACAAAAAGGACGTTAAGCTGGATTGTATCGACTATTGCGCAATCACACTGCGAGTTTGTATCGGTGGTAAAGAAATGGAGGTGGTTAACGAATTCATGTACTTAGGCTCACTAGTGACCACGGAGAACAATACCAGCAGAGAAATTCGGAGACACATCGTGGCTGGAAATCGTACATACTTTGGATGCTCCGATCAAATAGAGTTCCCCGCCGTACCAAACTGACTATCTTCAAAATGCGCACGTACGCACGAACGAACGATACTGTGAAGAACATTTCATCCGGAACACTACGAGAGACACACATGGTCGTTTCATCGTCAAACTTCCAAAGCGTGAGGAGCTCCCATTGCAGCTGAAGGATAACCGATACAATGCGACCCGCCGCTTCTGCAGTTTGGAGCGATCTCTGGAAGCAAATTCGGATAAGAAACTATTGTACCACAAGTTCGTCAATGAGTACTTGGAGCTCCATCACATGTGGGAGGTTGGTCGCGAGGAAGTCGATACTCAGGCTCAGTATTTTCTCCCTCATCATGCTGTTATGAAATATTACAGTTCAACATCAAAGCTTCGTACCGTTTTTGACGCTTCTTGCTGTTCAAAATCAGGCCTCTCCCTAAATGACGTCTTGCCCCAATCCAACCATCCAAGACTCCCTGGTGAAGATCAGCATGCGCTTCAGATTCCACCAATTCGTAGTTGCGACTGACATTGGAAAGATGTTCCGGCAGATCCTGGCCATTGCAGCGAATTCTTTGGCGCAATGATCCCCATTTACAGTTGAAAATTTTTCAGCTCTGCTCCGTTACTTATGGTACCAACAGTGCTCCGTCCCTTGCGACCAGGGTCAAAGGCTAGCAGACGACGTAGGCTGCGCATCTTTTGCGGCATGATTTCTACGTCGACAATCTTCTCTCTGGTTCTGATGAGAAAAGCTCTCTAGCCGTGAGTACGTATTACCCTCCGGCAATGGTCCTAGACACCACCCCAATGGAGCTTCGAGAAACAAGCACACTTAGAGATTTGGGCCACGAAGCTTCCGTCACAACGCTTGGTCTGCGATGAGAATCATGCATTTCCGACTATTGCGAAAGCGTAGATGATGCTTCAAGCCCTTTGGAGACTTCAACTGGATTTGGATTCACCTGTTCCCCACGGGTTCGCCTGTGATTGGTTGGAGTTCAAAAACAAACTGTCTGGGTTCGATAAATTGCGCATTCCTCGACATGTGCTAAGCCCCGCATTCCAACGGTTGGAAATGCACGACTTCAGTGATGCCTCTCAGTTAGGATATGGAGCTTGCGTATATCTGCGTTCGATCAATACCAAGAGCCACTGTGCCAGATTCTGGAGAATTTCAAGAATTTTGTTTCAACTTTGGACGGACGCCACGATCGTTCTGAATTAGATCTCCGGAATACCCCAAACCTGGGCTCCATTCGTTGCCAACCGTGTGGCAGAAATACAAGAACGAACTGTCAAGCCTACATGGAACCACATACCATCTCAAGACAATCCAGCTGACTATATATCACGAGGAATGGACCTCGATGAACTAGCAGCATGCGCACTGTGGTGGCATGGACTTCTTATTCCTAACCCTTTCGACCCTTTCGGCCAAACGACATGTTCGGCCGAATAAGTTTCGGCCAAACGATCCTTCCCCACAGAGAGGGTAACTCAAGTAGCCTTCCGCTGCTGGGGTGGGTTTAGTGGGTCGGTCATCTGTCAACCCCACTCCCTGAGTGATAATTTCAGGTGTCAGTTTGCAGATTTGTATTCATCCCTCCATAAAAAACCAAATTCGGCCAAATGTCATTCGACTGAATACATTTTTCGGCAGTTCGACATATTCTGCAAAAAGAGGTTCGGTCAGTTAGGCCTCCCCCTTTGGATTTTTTTTGTTAAAAAATAATATTTTGAGGGGGCAACAAAAAAGAATTCAGATGATTTTGAGAATTTTCAAAACACTCTTTGACAAATCCAATTTTTTTCCATTTTCACATTTCTTTTTTATTATTCACCGCCCCTCCTCCTTGATCTTTGAACGACCAGTAGAACATAATTTTATTTAAACATTTATAACGGCCTCAATTTTTGGGTCAATAACCTTTTTTTGTCGATCGTTTTATTCGGCCTGCATTCGGCTGGATTGCTTTGATTGGCCTAATGTGTTTAGCGGCCAAGTGGCATTTGGTCCAATAGTATTGGGCCAGACAACCCTTCACTATGAAAACCAAGAGAAGCATGAATGGATAGATGTTAGCCCCATCGAAATATGGCAAAATCAAAGAAAACAAAAACTGATCGGCTGATGTACGGCTGTGCTATTAGTCACAATATAGATAATGACACTAAGTTTCGCTTAAGCTGTGCTACGCAGTTATGCCATTGTTAGGCGAGGATTTCAATACACAGAATACCCAAAAAAAAACACGCTTGATAAAAAAGGTTTTCGGCATCAAATAGTAAATTGATGTTTACAAAAGTCTCAAGAAGCTTGATAATTTAAAGTAATTGAAAGAACTGTGCCGAAACAATAACCATTGACGCAAAGGATTGAACATAGTCCACATTTTGAATGAAATAAATGATGGGAGGGATAGTTTGTTAGAAATATTGAATTGATTACATCTTTTATTACGCAAAGAAATTCAAAATTATTCGATCGAATATGAGGTCGTTTAATAATGATGTCACAGGTTTTAGGGGGAGGGGACTAAAATTTGGTGACAGTACATATACTAGGTATACAAAAAAAAAGCTTGAAGAAGTGGGTCCAGCAATCTCAATAGACGACATATTTGAATCACCCCTATGCAAAAAGCATTATGCCATATTTGAATGGCACATGAATTAAATGATTCAGTCCTTGAACTTATTGCAATAGAATAAAACGCCCCTTTTCTTTCTACATTTCATAGCGAACTCACCATCTATCAACGCCAACGTGGTTGTAAAATGTGAAGTGCATATTATTATCCAGTTCATTGGAAATCCAATATAAATTCGTCCCGAACCTTATCTTGCTTAGCTCATTTTTAAAACGTTCGCCATAAATTTACATGCAAATAAAGCGAGAGATAAGAATTAACATTGGACTTGCTTATATTGCCACAAAGAATAACACTAAGAGTACAACAACAGTACTCCCATCGTCCAATGAACTGGGGAAAACCGCAAAGAATCTAATCTCCTGCAGCATGCCATTAGAACACCTGAAACTGTAATCCGGTGCGAAGGCAGCATCTCGGTTGCCGGTGTTGTACGGCTCACCTTCCTTCAATAAGGGAAGCCTGCACGAAGGAAAGGACTTCGCAGTGCATAAGAAGCGTACACACATTAACGAGGCAACTACTGGTGCGTAAATTCACACAGCAGTAACAGTGTAGCGAAGCAGCATCGCAGTGGGAAATTTAATTTTCTTACAGGGTCGAACCCCCATCATAGAATTCATTCTGATCCTGACTTCCGACGAACGTAAGTCCGACCCTGGCTGCCGACGATGTTGAAATATTCAATTAGCTTCAATTTATGCAGATGAAAATTGCGCTTCGGATCGGAAACGGCGCTTATCCTGAAATCAAAGCATAATGAACTTTATTTCATTCTACAGAGTGTAGGAGTTGGTAAAGCAGTGTACTAATGGGGCAACTCTTTGTATGATTAATATGTATCGTGATACGGGGGGAAATTGATCAGCGGTGTGGAATGCATCACTGTGTTGACAGTTTTGGATTTTTATTTCAAAATATTTTCAAATTTGTTGCAATAATTGTGAATTTCATGAATATCAAGGTATTTGTTTCTACAAACAGATGCGAGCCAAGCTGGACGCTTTTTACCGTTTGATAACAAATATGTGCTTAATTTCAATTTTAATTGCAAAGAGACCAATGTCAATAATATACTCAAATTATTATTCATTATTTCCGGAACATCGTTGTCGGTTCTTAAACTTTCTCGGAATATGCAAATTGTGCGCTTCGAGCGAACTTTCTGATTGTTTTTAAATTCCAACAAATTTCGTTGCTCTTCAACTGCAACTCTCTCACAGCTGCACGGCACCGTTGGTTAGCACCTGTGGAAGCTGGACGATTTTAATTACCGTCCACACTACTGCTGCTGCTGACCCCAGCATGCTAGCATCGAGCAAATATTTGAAAACTTGATCAGATATCGAAACTAATTGATATAATCACCCACCAGCAAACACTGATTGCTGACTATGTGAACTGTGGTGGTGCACTTTTCTCGGGAAGCCACCACCTGTGTGAGCTGTGGAAACCCGGCTGTCGATTCTGGGCGTGGCGGGTGGTTGTGGACTCGTTGCATTTGCTCGTCATTTTCATATGCAAACATGCAGAAAATATGTCCCGTTCGAGTTCCGGGTGAAAAGCGAGTCACATGTGGAATCACCCGACTGGGTAGGAAGGAATGTGTGCAGTTTGCAAGAGATGGAATCCAGAGTGTGGTTTCTACATGCATCGTGATTTGATCTTTACCAATGAAATTAGCAATTTTGTTCGCATTGTCAGTAATTAGTTTGTTGAACACGATCTCCTAATTATACGCAATTTTCCAATCTAATATGTATGTTTGTTTCTGCTTTTTCCAGGTAAGCACTCAAATGATGAAAATGCAGATTGATTTGCATTTCGACTAATTAAGGTATTCTCAACATTCTGATGCAGTGAGTAGAAATATAATGAAATCTGGCGGTGATTAGGCAGACATTGGAATATATTTTTGAGCGTGGAATGGAAACCACACAAAATTCGCAAACTTTTTCTCACTACTCCTACTTTTGTTAAGTTTTTCATGATTCACGCATTTTTCATTCTCCATAAAATACCAAATTCGGCCAAATGTCATTCGACTGAATACATTTTTCGGCAGTTCGACATATTCTGCAAAAAGAGGTTCGGTCAGTTAGGCCTCCCCTTTTGGATTTTTTTTGTTAAAAAATAATATTTTGAGGGGGCAACAAAAAAGAATTCAGATGATTTTGAGAATTTTCAAAACACTCTTTGACAAATCCAATTATTTTCCATTTTCACATTTCTTTTTTATTATTCACCGCCCCTCCTCCTTGATCTTTGAACGACCAGTAGAACATAATTTTATTTAAACATTTTTAACGGCCTCAATTTTTTGGATCAATAACCTTTTTTTGTCGATCGTTTTATTCGGCCTGCATTCGGCTGGATTGCTTTGATTGGCCTAATGTGTTTAGCGGCCAAGTGGCATTTGGTCCAATAGTATTGGGCCAGACAACCCTTCACTATGAAAACCAAGAGAAGCATGAATGGATAGATGTTAGCCCCATCGAAATATGGCAAAATCAAAGTAAACAAAAACTGATCAGCTGATGGACCGCTGTCCTATTAATTACAATATAGAAAATGACATTAAGTTTCACTTAAGCTGTGCCACGCAGTTATGCCATTGTTAGGCGAGGATTTCATAACACAGAATGCCCAAAACAAAACCACGCTTGATAAAAAAGGTTTTCGGCATCAAATAGTAAATTGGTGTTTACAAAAATCTCAAGAAGCTTGATAATTTAAAGTAATTGAAATAACTGTGCCGAAACAATAACCATTGACGCAAAGGATTGAACATAGTCCACATTTTGAATGAAATAAATAATGGGAGGGATAGTTTGTTAGAAATATAATAATTGCTTACATCTTTTATTACGCAAAGAAATTCAAAAATATTTGATCGACTATGAGGTCGTTTAATAATGATGTCACAGGTTAGAGGGGAGGGGGTCTAAAATTTGGTGACAGTACATAATACATATACTAGGTATACAAAAAAAGCTTGAAGAAGTGGGTCTAGCAATCTCAATGGACTTCATATTTGAATCACCCCTATGTAAAAAAGCATTATGCACGTATTTGAATGGCACATGAATTAAGTGATTCAGTCATTGAACTCATTGCAATAGAATAAAACGTCCCTTTTCTTTCTACATTTCATAGCGAACTTACCATCTATCAACGCCAATGTGGTTGTAAAATGTGAAGTGCATATTATTATCCAGTTCATTGGAAATCCAATATAAATTCGTCCCGAACCTTATCTGGCTTAGCTCATTTTTAAAACGTTCGCCATAAATTTACATGCAAATAAAGCGAGAGATAAGAATTAACATTGGACTTGCTTATATTGCCACAAAGAATAACACTAAGAGTACAACAACAGCACTCCCATCGTCCAATGAACTGGGGAAAACCGCAAAGAATCTAATCTCCTGCAGCATCCCATTAGAACACCTAAAACTGTAATCCGGTGCGAAGGCAGCATCTCGGTGGCCGTTGTTGTACGGCTCACCTTCCTTCAATAAGGGAAGCCTGCACGAAGGAAAGGACTTCGCAGTGCATAAGAAGCGTACACACATTAACGAGGCAACTACTGGTGCGTAAATTCACACAGCAGTAACAGTGTAGCGAAGCAGCATCGCAGTGGGAAATTTAATTTTCCTACAGGGTCGAACCCTGTAGAATTCATTTTGATCCTGACTTCCGACGAACGTAAGTCCGACCCTGGCTGCCGGCGATGGTGAAATATTCAATTAGCTTCAATTTATGCAGATGAAAATTGCGCTTCGGATCGGAAACGGCGCTTATCCTGAAATCAAAGCATAATGAACTTTATTTCATTCTACAGAGTGTAGGAGTTGGTAAAGCAGTGTACTAATGGGGCAACTCTTTGTATGATTAATATGTATCGTGATCCGGGGGAAAATTGATCAGCGGTGTGGAATGCATCACTCTAGTGTTGACAGTTTTGGATTTTTATTTCAAAATATTTTCAAATTTGTTGCAATAATTGTGAATTTCATGAATATCAAGGTATTTGTTTCTACAAACAGATGCGAGCCAAGCTGGACGCTTTTTACCGTTTGATAACAAATATGTGCTTAATTTCAATTTTAATTGCAAAGGGACCAATATACTCAAATTATTATTCATTATTTCCGGAACATCGTTGTCGGTTCTTAAACTTTCTCGGAATATGCAAATTGTGCGCTTCGAGCGAACTTTCTGATTGTTTTTAAATTCCAACAAATTTCGTTGCTCTTCAACTGCAACTCTCTCACAGCTGCACGGCACCGTTGGTTAGCACCTGTGGAAGCTGGACGATTTTTAATTACCGTCCACACACTACTGCTGCTGCTGACCCCAGCATGCTAGCATCGAGCAAATATTTGAAAACTTGATCAGATATCGAAACTAATTGATATAATCACCCACCAGCAAACACTGATTGCTGACTATGTGAACTGTGGTGGTGCACTTTTCTCGGGAAGCCACCACCTGTGTGAGCTGTGGAAAACCGGCTGTCGATTCTGGGCGTGGCGGGTGGTTGTGGACTCGTTGCATTTGCTCTCGTCATTTTCATATGCAAACATGCAGAAAATATGTCCCGTTCGAGTTCCGGGTGAAAAGCGAGTCACATGTGGAATCACCCGACTGGGTAGGAAGGAATGTGTGCAGTTTGCAAGAGATGGAATCCAGAGTGTGGTTTCTACATGCATCGTGATTTGATCTTTACCAATGAAATTAGTAATTTTGTTCGCATTGTCAGTAATTAGTTTGTTGAACACGATCTCCCTAATTATACGCAATTTTCCAATCTAATATGTATGTTTGTTTCTGCTTTTTCCAGGTAAGCACTTCAAATGATGAAAATGCAGATTGATTTGCATTTCGACTAATTAAGGTATTCTCAACATTATGATGCAGTGAGTAGAAATATAATGTGAAATCTGGCGGTGATTAGGCAGACATTGGAATATATTTTTGAGCGTGGAATGGAAACCACACAAAATATCACACGCTTTTTTCTCACTATTCCTACCGTTCAAACTTTTGTTCAGTTTTTTTATGATTCACGCATTTTTTCATTCTCCATGAAACTGTTTTTGTTTCCGAAAGCAAAAACTATACTCTGCATCATCTCTCCGAAGTAGCTACAGCACAAAGTAGGACATCAGCAGGGGATTTGTAAATATTCCATTTTTATACAGCTTTACTGGTGTGATGCAATGATAGCCGGTCGTCGGCATTATTCATGCGTTAATGTTTTCCACTGTTCGCCAAATACACGTGGCTGGTCCCAATTGGAAATCCGAATGTTCCAAGGGAAAGCGGTACAATAATGGATACCTGGATACCTGGTTCGATGTATTATAGATAAACCGAAGCCTGACGGTTCTAGAGCTCCATAATCGTTGGTCTTGGGCGATGATCTTCCAGTATCCCTGAACGTTTAGGGTCCACAGGTCCGATAGTGTTCACAGGGTGACCACTTCACTTCCATTTTAAAATTCCCGCATATTTTCCGTCAAAGGCTCTATTCGCAGCAACGAAACGGCTTTTCACATCATGAGAATCGCCTTTCACATGTCACAAGCATGGGGCCCTCCTTAGCCGTGCGGTAAGACGCGCGGCTACAAAGCAAGACCATGCTGAGGGTGGCTGGGTTCGATTCCCGTTGCCGGTCTAGGCAATTTTCGGATTGGAAATTGTCTCGACTTCCCTGGACATAAAAGTATCATCGTGCTAGCCTCATGATATACGAATGTGAAAATGGTAACCTGGCTTAGAAACCTCGCAGTTAATAACTGTGGAAGTGCGTAATGAACACTAAGCTGCGAGGCGGCTCTGTCCCAGTGTGGGGATGTAATGCCAAAAAGAAGAAGAAGATGTCACAAGCATTCCCAGGTAAACAAATTCTTCAACAACTTCAAACACATCCACATCAAACACGACCTCAGTAACAACACCACTAGGTCTACCTCTAACTCTACACGTAACCATGTACTTTGTCTTGGTAGAGTTAAAGGTTGAGCCTATCCTCGCCGTTTCTCTCTTCAGTGGGACAAAATCTTTCAATGATGCTCTACGATCAATTCTAGTGAAGTCGATGTCGTCTGCAAAGCCCAGGAGCGATGGTGTGATGAAAGTGCCGTTAAATCTCCTAATCGCCCCTCGAGTGCAATGTTAAACAATAAAATTGAAATTGCATCACCCTGCAACGAGGATGACACTTCGTCTGCAATCCGATTACTTGATTTCGAGCCATTAAGCGTGGCACGTATCAGCCAAAACAGTTTCGCCGGAAAACCATGTTCAGACAATATCTGCCACAGTGGATTTTTTTTTCACTGAATCACTGCTTCGAAATCAATGAACAGATGGTGAATCTGCAAGTTGTTATTTATTGCTTTATTTGCTTACTTGAGCAGGAAAAGCCTACTAAATTGCTGCACGTCCCTTCCACAAACGGGGGCTAAACCTCCACTTCTTTTAATATCAACAGAATAACATTTTTCAACAGATAGAATGTTTACTTGAAACTATTACATTTTATACAATGTACAGATTTTCAGCAATAAATATCCAGATTAGCAATAAACTATATAGAGTATTGCTGTGGGAGGTGGCAGGTATTGAACAAAACTATTTTCGAAGGTTGGAACGAGGGAGGTGAAAATCAAGCACTTAACAACGCTTATACAACGCTTATATTTGGATCAAGCCCGGTGAGATGCCTTAGGGCAAAACGAACAAATTTATTTGGATTTCCTCGATTCTCAGGACACTGTTTTTGTAAAATGGTGCCCAAACAACAGAAGAGAATTCCACAATCGACCTTACCAAAGCAGAATACAGCGCTTTCAGGCAGTAGATGTTCCTGAAATTTAGTTTATTAAAACGAAAAATGAAACCAAGCACCTTAGAAGCTTTGGAGGATATGAAAGTGACATGATCGTTGAAAGACTATAATTTATAATTCCACCACTTGATTGTAACTTTTTTTTTATGACTTTGTTCAGCGGCGCAGCCAACATTTTTGGTAATATAAAGTATGGTTCAAGAGAACGATCTCGCGGTCGGACGAATTATTGTGTTCTGCATTGCGCGGCCGGTAATAAAATTAATCAGTTCAGTGCGTGATGTCTCTTGTTTCGGACAGCAGAACGATTGCGCGGTCGGACGAATTATTGTGTTCTGCATTGCGCGGCCGGTAATAAAATTAATCAGTTCAGTGCGTGATCTCTCTTGTTTCGGACAGCAGAACGATCGCGCGGTCGGACGAATTATTGTGATCTGCATTGCGCGGCCGGTAATAAAATTTATCAGTTCTGTGCGTGATGTCTCTTGTTTCGGACAGCAGAACGATTGCGCGGTCGGACGAATTATTGTGTTCTGCATTGCGCGGCCGGTAATAAAATTAATCAGTTCAGTGCGTGATCTCTCTTGTTTCGGACAGCAGAACGATCGCGCGGTCGGACGAATTATTGTGATCTGCATTGCGCGGCCGGTAATAAAACTAATCAGTTCAGTGCGTGATCTCTCTTGTTTCGAAGCGGGCTTGGTAGTCATATGGCTACTGCTTCTGCCTCATACGCAGGAGGTCGTGGGTTTAATCCCAGTTCCGTTCCATTCTCCTACTTTGTATCTTCCTCTATATTTCTCATGTTCTAGCAATCGCTAGAACTGGAAATGGACTTTCATACCGTTTCCATTTTTATTCCTATACCTTCAACTTGAGTATTCTAACAGTAATCTGCTAGAATTGGAAATGAACTAAAGAGCTCGTTTCCTACATCCAATTAGAAATTCCATCATTCCTTCTCCTATCTATCACATTGGCAGCTCGTTAACCAAGACGGACCTCTGCCTCTCCAACCTAACCCAGAAATTCCAACAAATTCCGCATGAACTCGTGGCAAGTGCAGAGGTATATTCGGCTTGCAGCGGGCGAGTGATTGCATCATCATTTCATCATTCTGACGTGGCAGGCGCCAGTATGACCTAACAAATGAGATCACCAGTACTTGTACATTGAAGATGTGTGCTAGTCCCAAGCAAACATCTGTTGGTTCCCTGTGCAAGAACAGCTGATCTGGTCATAATGGAGTAGCAACTACGAGCAGTCAATCAAGCTCAAGCAAGCTCAATATAAAGTATGGTTCAAGTTTAAATTAGTTACGAAATTCCGTAAAATTTCGTTAAAAACTAGTTTTTATAGCGAAATTTTTGTAATTTTACGAAACGAAATCAAGAAATCAAATTTCGCCATGCTAAAATTCCGCGAAATTCCGCGGAATTTCGTTTCGAACCACCTAAAACGAAACTTTTCGAAATACCGCATATGCTTAGCCCGAACAGTATCCGGCCAAACGGCCCTTCCCTCATGTTGACTATTGTTCAAGAATTAAAAGAATGGAACCCAAGAATTAAAAGAATGGAATGCTTTCTTGATCCGTGCGCCTATGTCGATCTTGGTACCGCCGTCTGACGCCATTTGGCTACCAAGATATTGGAAGCTTTCAACATTCTCCACTGGTTGCCCGGCAACTGTGAAACTGGAAGGAGTCACCGTGTTTACATCCAACGATTTGGTTTTGTTGACGTTGATGACTAAACCTGCCGAGGAGGAGCGCTCGGCAAGATCGTTGAGCTTACTCTGCATATCAGAGCGCCGTTGCGCGAGGAGTGCAACGTCATCCGCCAATTCGAAGTCGTTTAGGTGTTCCATGGTTATAGGCTGCTATAACAGCTCGCGGTTTGGTTCACGGTCAATCGCATCTACCAGAATCTCATCGATTACGATGAGGAACAGTAACGGTGATAGAATACATCCTTGCCTCACACCAGCTACGACCCGGATAGGGTCGGACAAGACCCCATTGTGCAGCACTCTACACGAGAAGGCCTCGTACTGTGCCTCGATGAGGCCGATGATTTTCTCAGGAACTCCCTTGCGTCTCAGGGCGCCTCACATATTCTCGTGATTGAGACGGTCGAAAGCTTTTTCGTAGTCAATGAATACCAAGTAAAGGGACTCTTGGAATTCGTTGACCTGCTCCAGAATGATGCGGAGCGTGACAATATGGTCCACACAGGATCTTCCGGCACGGAATCCGGCTTGTTGCCACCGGGGAGTCGCATCGATCTTTTCCTGAATCCGGGCTAGAATAATTTTGCACAGAACTTTGAGAACGGTACACAGCAACATAATGCATCGTCATTTATCGCATACAGTCAGGTCACCCTTTTTGGGCACCTCCACTAAGATACCTTGCATGCAGTCGACCGGTAAAGTTGCGGTGTCCCAGATATTACGAAATAAATGATGCAGTAGTTGAGCGGATGTCATGGGGTCAGTTTTGAACATCTCGGCTGATATGCGGTCGACCCCTGGGGCTTTATTCGATTTCATGCTTTGGATGGCTGTTTGAATCTCTAGCAGTGATGGAGCTTCGGGATTGACGCATGTTATACGTCGGATCCTGCATTCATCTTCGCCCCGCTTAAGCGTCGTGAGATATCGTAGAGAAGGCGAGTGTCCCCGGTTGCGGCGTCTCTCTCTCCTTCGTCGGCCAGAGAGTCTGCCCACGCTCGCTTGTCCCGTCGACATGAGCGTTTTACTTCCTTCTCAAGAGCCGCGTATCGTTGACGGGCTAAGACTTTGGCTCCTCTAGTTTTCGATCGCTCTATCGCGGCTTTGGCTTCTCTTCGCTCCTCTATCTTCCTCCAGGTCTCATCGGTGATCCATTGTTTTCTCTGGGTGCGTAGTTCGCCCAGATTGTTCTCGAAGGCATTCTTGATGGCGGTCCATTGGTCTTCCACGCTGCCACCTTCCGGAATATCTGCAGCACGCGTCTCCAGTTCTTCAACGAAGGACCGTTTCACCGTGGCATCTTTCAGTCGGCGTGTGTTGAATCGTCGTCCAACTCTCTCCTCCTGCCGACGAATCCGCGCAATGCACAGGCGTATTTCGCCGATGAGGAGGTGATGATCAGACGCGATATCGGCACTACGTTTATTCCGTACATCAAGAAGGCTCCGTTTCCATTTTCGGCTGATGCAGATGTGGTCGATTTGATTTTCTGTAAAGCCGTCACGGGAGACCCACGTGACCTTGTGAACCGATCGATGAGGGAAGAGCGATCCCCCGATCACCATGTCGTTATTACCACAAAATTCTGCGAACAGCTCTCCGTTTTCGCTCATTTCTCCGAGACCATGGCGTCCCATAATGCGCTCATGGTTCGAGTTGTCAGATCCGATCTTCGCATTGAAGTCGCCCAAACAGATCTTGATATCAGCCTTCGGAATTCTATCTACGACGGCATTGAATTGACAACTCTCTCAACCAACTCTGCGATGCCGGGGAGCGTGTTCACCTCGTAAACCAGAGTTAGCAGAACTTGTCCCGATGGCGTTCTGTGTTCTCCAAAGTTTGGCCAACGGACTTCACTCAGTACCAGGATCGCATGCTTCATGCGGCGTGCCTCATTGGCAAGTTGTGCAAATGATGTTTCGGGAACAGTATGTTGTTGGCCCAAGGTTCCCTATCCACCGGGATGGAGCTGCCATCTTAGGTATAGCTTCCGGGGAATAGCATTTCATACTTAGCCGCTGGATGCCAGAACAGACGCTGTTGGAGCCGCACCTCCTTGGTGGACAGACGCTCGATCAGTCGGGTCAAATTTGTTTAAAGTCCCACCCAACACCAGGACTAGGCTAGTGCGCTTTGAGCGGCACACGGTCGCTTTGATAGGGCCTGCTTGGGGACACATGCAGCTTTTTATAGAAGTTCAACAGAGCCCACTGACGAACCCCACCACATCCTAGGCAGACCCCACAGGACGCACCCTCTCACTCTAGCTGATGTCAGAAGGACAACAGTGCCCAGGCTGCACTACCAGCTAAGTACGCAACCCTTAGCTGGCGGTCAATTGTCATCGGAAGACCCGTGGAAGTGTGATTATTAGAATTTGTGAGGACCAGAGCTATGTTAGGCGCCCTTCCCAGATGTCAACTCACCATTTCGCAGCCCGAGGATGTGATTCATTCTTTAAAAATACTTGTCATATGACGAGTTAATACAATCCCATTGAATTCCACCCATAATTGTATCTTGACAGATACGTATTTCGACCTCAACAGTAAGGCCGTCTTCAGTGTCTCGTACTTGACTCTGCATGAGACACTCAAAGACGGCCTTACTGTTGAGGGTCGAAATACGTATCTGTCAAGATACACTTAATGGTGGAATTCAATGGGATTGTATTAACTCGTCTTATGACAAGTGAAGACATTCCACTAAAAAGCTCAAAATAATTTTCTTATCTTTAAAAATAGTCGTTTGCCCGGATTAGGGGAATGGTGGATGCGACCCTTCTTTGTAAGTAGGTGCTCACCCGGAATTAGGCAATGGCGGATGTGATTACTTTTATAAAAGTAGGCGTTTGCTCACGATGAGACAATGGTGGATTTAATCATTCTTTATAAAGTAAAAGTGATTCCTTTTGGGGAAATAGAAGTTTGTCCAAAATACAGCGATGGTAGAAGTGATTCGTCCTTAGATGTAGGCGTTTACCTGGAATAATTCACGGTCGTTTGACCGGGGTAAGGAAATGGTGGAAGTGATTCCTTCTTTGATAGTAGGCTTTCCGGGCATTGAGACAATCTTGGATTTAATCCATTCTTCAAAATTAGCTGTTTGTCCGGAATCAAGCAAGGGAATCAAGATTCTCTTTTTGGATGCAGGCGTTTTCCGTTTTCCGGTAAATGTCTATCGTCAGTTAAAAGCTATCAGCACATTTCCTCGATCTACTCTCACTATGTGAAAAAATACATCAAATAAAAATTTCCTTTTAATAGTTCCAAATGATTCTCGGAAATATAGATTGAAAAAAAAAGTTACGTATTATGCTAAATGACCCACTTTTTTGCTGCAGTTCAAAGTTATGCCAAATGACTTCATGCCAAACGACCCAGACCTATTTTCACAGTGAGAAGTGAGACGTCTCACTTTTCAAACCATATTTCACACTTTTCAAAATGACCTATTCGGCTGAATGTCCATTCGGTGATGAGTTTTGGTTGTTCGACCTATTCGTTGTTGTCCTATTCGGACAAATCTAGACCAACATTTGAAAAGGGCGTAACAGCCAAAATTTATTTCTTCTGATTCTTCGTCCACATATATAGCTACCCGAGTAGCACACACGTCACAAATAAGCTCGAGCGACTTATATATGACTAAATCTAGTCATAACTAAGTCGCTGCAACCAAAAGTGATTGGAATGTGCTACTAGGGTATATATGTAGACGAAGAATCAGCAGGAATAAATTTTGGCTGTTACGCCCTTTTCAAATGTTGGTCTAGAAATGTCCTATTCGAGCAAATGTCCTTTCCAGTTAAATTACCTATTAAGACGAAAATATTATAATCGGCCAAATGTCCTTTTCGACCAAATGTCCTATTCGGCCATATGGTCGGGACATTCGACCATATGACTTCGGCCATATGACTTTCGGCCAGATGGGTTTTGGTCTAATAGTTTGTTCGACCTTGTGGCATTCGGTCAAATGTCCTATTCGAGCAAATGTCCTTTCCGGTTAAATGACCCTTTCGTCTTAATATTATATTCGGCCAAATGTCCTATTCGGTCAAATGTCCTATTCGGCCGAATGACCCGTTCGGCCAAATGACTTTCGGCCAGATGTGTTTTGGTCTAATGGTTTGTTCGGCCTAGTGGCATTCTGTCAAATTTTATATTCAGCCAAATGTCCTATTCGGTCGAATGTTCCGTTCTGCCAGATGGGTTTCGACTTAATGGTTTGTTCGACCTTGTGACATTTGGCCAAATAGCTTTCGGCCGAATGGGTTTCCGCCAAACGACCCTTTCCTCTTCCACAGTTAATTACTACGAGATTTCTAAGCCAAGTTACCATTTTGCATATGTATATCATGAGGGCAAACACGATTATACTTTTATGCCCAGGAACATTGAAAAACTTCCAAACCGGAAATTTCCTAGACCGGATCGAGAATCGAACCCAGCCACCTTCATCAGGATCTTACTTTTTAGCCGTGCATCTTACGGCATGGCTAAGTAAGGCCCTGTCCGGTAATACCTTCTCTAGGAATTTTTTTTAAATTTCTTTCAGAATATTCTGCGGAACTTCCTCCATGAGTTCATTTGAACATTTCTGTAAAAAAAACCTTGGGAAATTTATTCAATAAAAAAATAGCTATGCATTCTTCTATAACCTCCTACAAAAATTTATTAGGAAACCATTTGAGGAATTCTTCAAGGTATTCCATCGGTAATTGCATTCCATCAGAAATGTCTTCAGTAATTTCTTCGAATTTTATTTTTCATGGAGTCCTTCCAGAAACGAAGATGAAATATCCAAAATTTTCTTCAGGATTTGGGAACGAATTCCTAAAAAAAATTTTATGGCTTTCCTTCAAAAGTTCATTCAAAAATTCCTCCTTTGGAAAACACTTCGGAAATTACTTCAAAGATGAGTCCAGAAACTTCTTTGAAAATTAAAATATTTCTTCGAATGTTTGAAAACAGATATATTCCAACGACTTCGGAGTTTTCCTCAGGTGCTACTTCAGGGATGTTTCGTCCAGGAGTTCCTTTAGAAAAAAAAATGAAAATTGTGTAATACTGTAGTTCATCAGGGAGCTCTATCAGGGTTCTTATTTTTGAAATTCTTTGAACCTTTCTCGGAAAATTCTTTACCAACTCTGTCAGTAATTTCCACCGAAAAGTATGTCGTACTGTAATGATTACTTCGAAGATAAGAATCCTTCAAAAAAACAAAACCTGGAATGATTCCTGCAGGAATTCCGGAAAGAATTTCTTAGGAAATTTTGTGCGATTTATTGAAGGAGTTCTCGAAAGATGTTGTGGTGAGACTTCCGATGGAATTTCTGGAGATATTACAAAGACATTTCCGAAGGTAACAATTTGCTAGAGAATTCCTGGCGAAATTTGTCAAATTATTCCTGTAGGACAGGCCTGCCCAACATTTTCAAGTCATGCGCCAATTTTCAGAATGACCAGGAAATATTCGGAACACTTTTTTTTATACATTTGAAAAATAACCTAAGTAGATTTTTTTTTCAAAATGGCGTTTAGTTTTGAAGAATAGCAAAAAAATTTTGAAAGAAAAACTAAACACGATATTATTGCGTATGAGCAATCTTTTTTGTGTGCTTATTTCTTTTTCTTTTTACGTAACAGCAACAGGACATGGAATTGTTGGATTCTTTCCAATACACGACGCATTTTGATTTTACAATCGGTGATCAAATTTTGCAAGCAGATAATGAAGATCAATAATTACTTTTTGAACTGATTACGGTCGTACAGCTTCTGTCTAATAAGAAATGATTTCAATCTTGATAAGAGTTGTTATATTGATCGTTTTTGCAAATAAATCTTTTTTGGTGAAAAAATCAAAGTACAGAGTATCACAGATTAACTTCCGTGGCTGATTAACAAATAAACATATATTGCTTTAATTTTTAAATGTCACAACGCCCGTGTTCTTTTCCGTCATTGCCGGAGCTCAATTAGTTGTTAGGAGTGTTTAAGCTCCTCAATGCATGTCTTTCCACAGATCTATAACAGCAATACCAGCATGTGCTGGGTTATTCTACTCCGTGCTTGCATAGATTTAATTTTCCAATCAGCAATAACCTACAGTATTTATTCATAAATAATAAGAAGGAGCTTCTCGAGCCAGATAGAAAAGCTTTTATGCTTTTATATTTATGAAGGATTTTTTGGAGAAATTTTCGAAAAAATACATGGAATGAATTTCAGGAGAAATTTTTGAATGAATTCCTGAAGAAATTTTCAAAGAAGAACCTTTAGGGATTTCCGAAAAAAAACTAGTGGATTTTTTAAAAGCGTTCTTGTAGAATTTATCATGAAACTTTCTACGGAATACTCGAAGAAATATTTAACTTATTTCCTGATAAAATTCCATTTTCTTCGGAAATTACTTCAAGAACTCCTTTAAGGATTTCTTCAGCATTTCCTGTAGGAATTCCTCCGAAATAAATTTCAAGAATTTCTTCTGAAGTTTCTCCAAGATTTATCAAAATTGACGAGAACACTAGTTTTTTTTTTCGGAAAAAATAATTGAAAATAGGGGGAATGACGGCTTTGGAAGGTTTTGTTCTATTATTGTCAGTGGTTTTTTTTTATGACTGATTATGCTCAAATTTGGCCTACACATTCTTTGCATATCAAAGAATATTGTGACCAAATTTCATAAAATTTGGTCGACAAAAACCCCCCTGGAAATAATAGAACAAAACCTGCCAAAGCCGTCTTTTCCCTATTCAATTTGCTGCGTCACGTTAGTCCACCACGAGCTCGGATTTTTTTGAATGAGTTTTGAAATAATTGATTCGAAGATGAACGTTTGCCACAAACATTATCAAAACCTTTTTTTTTTTCAAAATGGAGAATTGAACACAATCGTGAGTTTGTTCTGAAAGGAGATGCGTTCTAGGTAACGTGTCTATTCATCAGAATTGGATCACGTTCAGTAACATTTTCTGTGAATGTGCCGATTTCACGTGGATCCTCCCTCAGTCTCGGTCAGTGGCCACCTTTCAATTGTAACACAGTGAAAAGCACAACGCAACCCACCCGTACCGGGACCCGAGGGAAGCTCAAAAATCCTTGTTTAACTTGCAGTCAAAGAGCTCACACACCCCCTTTGAAATTCGAGTATTCCCTCGACCAGTGGAATCTATCGTACCCGTCCAGCTTACAGCAGTTATAGCGCTCCGGTTCTTCCCAGCACAGAGCCACAGTTTGCTGATCTGTCCGAGCAAATATGAAAAACAGCAACGTTGAATTATGTTGAGCCATAATTAAACGAAAATGTCCGCTAGGGAGCCGCAGCTTTTTCCGTTGTGTGTTCGTGTGCAACGCAACCACACCGCAGCCCCACACAGACAAGGGTCCTGCGTCCTGCGCTACCCGAAGTGAATTGTGAAACCCAGGACAAAACTTTTCCGACAATGGCTCCATTCCGTTGAACTGGGAAAGTTGATAGGTTATGTGCGATGAGCAGGCAATGCGTTTGAGGATATGTTAACGAGACGTGGCACTCTAAAAGTACATTCAAACTGGGCGCTACGGCAAACCAGTGGCCATTATATTACGAGCGTAGTTGTTTAAATACGCGGTAAGATAATCTCGTTGTTTATAACAGTTCCATTGTTTTCAGTGATTCAAGAGGGCTTACGAAGTGAAATGTTGTTTTCATGTGGGAGTATGCGCTAAAAAACAAATAACAATTTGGAGAATCAAGTGTGTTAACTTTATTCTAGGGTTAGATAGTCATAAAATATTGAAGAACATATCAACAGACTGTTATGAGAATAAATATCGTGGTGAGATGTAATGGAGGCAAAACTTGACGTGGGACTCATGTGCGAATCGGGCTGCCAAATGTGTTGCGAAAAGGAGGGCGGAAATTTGAAGTTGCCCAATTTTTACACGTAATTTATAAACAGCCCCCAGGATAAGTTCACAAATTAAGTATGATACGGTTCACAAAGCAGAGCCATTTGATCATTGATAGACTTTTTTTGTTAAGGGAGAAACAGTCCAACTTCAACTTTCACTCCGTAAAATTTCACCATCTGCAGAGAATAATTGTCATAAAAGATAATTTTGTTGAAATGAGGAAAACTCAAAATACCTCTTCCAAATCACTGTCTCTTCCCAGCCTAAATATAGACTGTGCTCGAGGTCCTTTCGCCATAAAAATTACCATCTGGTAAAATTAGCACCGTACCATACGACAAAAGTTCGAAAGCAAAATTCCAACGATATCAGAAACTTATTTGCAAATGTAATCATTTTTATAGGCAATCAATTTATTTCGCCAGGACACAGGACACACAATTTGAATCCGGAAAGACCTTCGCCTCGTAAACTCATAAAAATCCATTAGCCCGCAACTCGGCCGCCTACATTTGGCGGCACAAGAATTCCACTCAAGGGCGTATTTTATGCGGACCTTTTCGACCGCTCTCACAATTTGCGAATCGATCCAACCGATAAGCCGGAGCCCGCGTCAGCCAAACAAACACTAAACTGTCCAGGATCAACAGTAAAGTATAGGCAGATCGGGTGTAAGATAATTTCCTGACCGGAAATCTTTTCTGTCTGCTGCCGGGAAAATTTAATGCAGTGGACTCTGATTTAAGGCTGTTGGATCGGATTTCGGAGCTGAAGTGGGACGATAGAATCATCAAAGATTGAAAGTTGTGGGACGAAAAAGATATACCTCGGAGGGAAAACAAACGACAGTTCGTCGGCGGTCGGTCGGTTGGTCGGTCAGCAGTGCAGTAGAAACGGATGTCGGTCAGTGGTTGGCGTTTATTCTAGGAAACGGCAAGCGACTCTTATCTCACTGTCCAAAGCCAACGGAGCTATAATTTTCACTCTGGCGCAAACACCGACCGTCCGACGACCGGCTAGCTACAGAAATAGCTCATCCCAGCTGCAGGCCATGCGAAGCGATAACCGATTTTCGCTAAACAAGATCCCACTTGGGCACCCGCACCCCATGTGTTTGCTGCTGCTGCTGCTGCTCCACTGCTGCTAAGTGTTGAGTCTTCATCAGTGTAAATAAAGTGAATCATGAAACTGCACTCATTCCGGAGATGGCGACGAAGCCGACGACTCCGCAGGACCTAAATACCTACTTGGAATGCTGCTGGCCATTTCTTTGCCGAATGAGATGTGTTTTCTTGCAAGCGGAGCTGGGCTGGCAGACACAAACTGACTACGTTGGGGAAGCACTATAAGAATTGAACATTAGGAAAAATGGACAGAATTATTTATTCATTTATTGCAAAACTAAGACCGACGTAAAATTTGCAATACGTAGTGAAACGGAGTGGAAATGTCCCGAGCGGAATATTAAGACGCTTCTACCACGATATATGAAGTGTTCGGGGCCGACGGCGCGGCACTGGTTTTTCGGGTTTTTAGTTCAAACACTCAATTACGATTGGAATAAG
Source organism: Armigeres subalbatus (assembly GCF_024139115.2). Lineage (NCBI taxonomy): Eukaryota > Metazoa > Arthropoda > Insecta > Diptera > Culicidae > Armigeres > Armigeres subalbatus. Next base: position 197,384,455 of record NC_085139.1, read on the forward strand.
ACCTTTTTATTTATGTAACACTATTTAGTTCTTACAATTATACTTTTCTTCTACTATGTAACACTTGTTTCTTATAATTACACTTTTTCCCTAGAAATTAAACTCAAATATTATCCATTCTAACGGATTTCGCACTATTTTCCGTATGAAGTTTTCACAAGTTTCTAACACTTTTTTTTGATACTTATCAAGAGACTCTAACACCGATTTTCGATTTTACCGCGACGGACTATTTAACTGTTCACTTTTATCTTTTTCAAGAAGTTAATTAATTTAAACTTAGATCTCGATTCGTGCACTAGTCACGAGTGTCGAGGTGCCTAAGGGACAACCCTGATTCAATTGGAGTGTTCGGTAGGCCGGCTAGGGAAACCTAGAAAGCGCCGAATTCCAATAAAGGTGCTGCTGAATATTTGGGACTGACCCTGACTCAATTGGAGTATTCGGTAGGCCGGCTAGGGAAACCGAGAAAGCGCCGAATTCCAATAAAGGTGCTGCTGAATATTTGGGACTGACCCTGACTCAATTGGAGTATTCGGTAGGCCGGCTAGGGAAACCTAGAAAGCGCCGAATTCCAATAAAGGTGCTGCTGAATATTTGGGACTGACCCTGACTCAATTGGAGTATTCGGTAGGCCGGCTAGGGAAACCTAGAAAGCGCCGAATCCCAATAAAGGTGCTGCTGAATATTTGGGACTGACCCCGAGCTCAATTGGAGTATTCGGTAGGCCGGCTAGGGAAACCTAGAAAGCGCCGAATCCCAATAAAGGTTCTGCTGAATATTTGGGACTGACCCCGAGCTTGGAAAAGCGCACGGTATATATAGTCAATCCGAGTTCTGAATTTCATAATGATTTCATGAATTGCATCAGACTGGACTTTGGACCCCACGAAAGGTCCAAGACTCCTTAAATAACGTAACCATTTTCCTCATCCCACATTTATCTGTTCAGACTATGTGGTTTTAATTTCAACTGCGTAAATATCCTCAATTTTTTAGCTTCCATTCATTACTCAACATTGCATTCTTTATGGATGCTCCCTAAAGTTCTCTTGCACGAAATGCTTAATCAGCTTATTTGAAAAATCCATAAATTCCGAAACAACTTCCTTTTTATTCCAAATTTTTACAATAGTTATTTAATTTCTTGTCATAAATTAGCTAATTCAGCCTTAATATTGGACTTCCATACTTTACGAAACTTTGCCCCCTTTTTGGATGTCCCCTTTGAAATTCTCCTCTCTTATTTCGAGCACACATTCAAGTGGCTACTTCAATTTACTAATGTATAAATTCATATATCTTTTGTATAAAATGAGTATCTCTAAGTCCTGCCCCTTTCTTTACACCTAAACTTGAACATTGCTGTCTCACAGAGTAATGTTCAACAAGTCCCAAAATGTTTCATAATGCATGATACTACTAAACCAACGGAGTTGTGAAAACCTTCACTTAAAAATCAGTATTCGACCCCAGCCTGGGTTCTTTGTAAAACAGCGCACCATACCGCCGAGCTGTTAACAGCTACCGCTTGTATTACTCTTTGATTTTAAGTATACTCTTAAAAATCAATCAATCAATATTTTTCTCTTTCTTTCAACTGGGCTTTGAATTAAATTCCCCTTTCCCTAAAGAATCATTACCCCTTCGGGTCGGCTCTTCCTTTTCCGAACCACTCAGACCCCAATATCAATATTTCCTTTCAAGTTTATATTGGTAAGAACAAAATCATGTTCTCTCTGTTTTTCATACTGGTGAACAGCCCTCTACCGACGGGGCGACGATCCCCGCCGGTGGGCCGCGCGGCGGCACTGGATTTTCGAATAAAAATTAAAACACCACTCAGTTCGGTGGTACAAATAAGACTCTTTATTAACTTACATTTAACTTACAGCTAACCTACTTTATGTTGACAATTTTCTCTCTCTCTTTACTTAATGACTCTCTCACACACAACGGTTCATTTAGAACCTTGCCAAGTGCTGTATTTTGCTTATAAAGCAAAAGTAAGCAGACTTAAATAACAAAACCTTGTTGCTGGGCGCAAAACTCTTTTCTAGCGCGGGTCGGTGCCAAGGTAAACTGACTCCGCATAAAAGATTGTGACGAATCCCCCTAAAGGAATTTAAGTAGTTGGGGTCGTCACATTACCCCCTACCCAATGAGTTGAAAGTGTACTTGAAAAGATCACTTTCAATTGAAAGTAGCAGGTTGAGTTCTAAACTTTATCGCAACTTGGTAGAACTTGCAATATTTTGTACACTTTTCCCTTTTGGATAACTTTAAGTATCCAGATCCATACAAAATTCTATAAATGTACTCCCCTTTTGTTTAATTTTCTGGAGGGTGTTTTCCTCTCCCATAATATCCTTTTAAGGAGGCATAATTCTCCTCCTGCAATATCTCTTTTATTTCTTTCTATAGGAGGCATGACTCTTCTCCTGTAATATCTCTTTTAATTTCTTTCTATAGGAGGCATGACTCTTCTCCTGTAATATAGTATTATTTCTTCAAATAATAAATCTTTCTATAGGATTATATCCTCCTTCATTATTTTCCCTTATTAAAATTTGGCAAACTAATGTGCCAATATGAACATTTTCATACGTTGTATATAAAACCCACTTTTAGAAAAATGTACCATGTTGTTGTTTTCAAAAATGGCACATGAAAAATACTGCAACTCTACCATATTATATGACTTTCGAAAATTTATCCAAAAATTAAAAATGTGATGGCTCCCTTTTCGGTCAAAGGCCAAGCAGAGTCATCGCATCACCCCCTTCCCAATCAGCTCGTGGTGGAATATGAGGGTCCATTTCCCTTTCTGATGATGGAATGTGAGAGTCCATTTCTCTTTCCCAATTTAAAAGACAGCTAAAGTAATGGTTTTGATTAAAAAACCAAGCTAGCCGTCATATAAAAAAAAAGATTGTCCACCAAACTAGCGCTTTCCATCAATTCATATCTATTTATGGTCATTAGAATGCATTGCATTATAGTAGTAATTGCGGCTTTAGCCGAAACGAAAACGAAATTTCCTTTCAAGTTTATATTGGTAAGAACAAAATCATGTTCTCTCTGTTTTTCATACTGGGCAACAAACCCCTTTAAATCAATACACCTGTATACGTGTATGTAGATTCAATGAAGACTCTTATTGTCTCTATCATTTTGGCTAAGTTATTATTCCGCGCTCCTCACCCAAACAAATTCTTTCCTAAGTGTCCTATACATATGCGCCAATGCATCATCATCAATGACGATCGCGACTATGTACCGCTATATCGTGCACTGTCCAATATGTGAGCACGTTTGAACATGTCAATCCACCGCGCTCCAGTTAAGTAAATCTGACTAAGCTGTTTTCGACGGTTTCGCCAAACCGTGATAAGGGTATGCGATATTTCCCATAACTTTTAAATTGATAAAAGTAAATTAACCCAACAATTCCTACATGCAACATTTTAAATTTATGTTGATTGCTTAAATTACTTTGCGTTGAGTAATTGAATACCTTGTTTTTACAATATCTCACTGCCATCAGTATTTAAAATTGTTTTAGGAAGGTGTCGGCACATAAGGCTGTGCATATCCTTCCATCCCATCGAGTTGAGCATATATAGTAGATTATGCTCAATTGTTTGCGCCGGAAAATCCGAGTAAATATATCGGTCAAACGGTCAAAAGTAACATGAATTATATTGTCAATAGTGATTTTATGCTACATTGACCCTTAATAACGTACTTGTCGTTCCATTACGTTGGGAAAGGTAATGAACGTTTCCCTGCGTACAATAATTGCCATTAATAAAATTGAAATATGATGCTCCGTATGTGAATCGCCGGGCGTTGGTCCCTAACCAGTGGCAATGTTTTTGCTTCTTGTATGTATATTATTTCGTATGCCCGATCGTTTATTTTAATTTGTTTTGGATCAGCTGATCGCATGAAAATAGGTCAGCTGAGTCTGTCTCTAAGTTTTACGCTTTTTTCTATGTTTGGCTTAAAGATTCCTACGATATATCCCGTGATCCGATATGAGGAGTGATGAAGGATCTCAAGGCCGTTCAGTAGAAGTTTTCTTCATTATTGGTCGCCTGCCGCTCAGACTGTGGAGGTTCCAATGCACATAATCGATAGAATTATCTTTCTAGTTGCGTTTTTCATTAACTAGTACCAGTAGAATCACTATAAAAAAACCAATATAGCTTATATCTGGCATTCCTTATCAAAAATCAGGATACTTATTTTGCGATGGCACCAAGATCTATTAGCCTTTTGATACCAAGGATGGTACTAAGATTGATTCAAGGAAGAGAAGAACTGTGTTGCTGGAGATCCCATAGCCTACTTTGCTGGGTACCGGACGTTAGGAATAATAACGTTGGGCATAATGCACGTTAGACATACCAGACGTCAGATCAACGACCAACTTATATAATAATTTTCCAAGGCGTCCACGGATGAAAAAAAATCCGCTGAGAAGCACCGTTTGGCCGAAAGTCATTAGGCTGAAAGTTGTTTGACCGAATATACCATTTGGCTGCACAAACCATAAGGCCAAAAACCACCTGATTGAGAGACATTTGGTCGAAAATGTCATTTGGCAGAAATAGATATACGGAAGGATTGGTTATTTGATCGTATATGTCATTTGGTCGAAAATGCCGTTTGACTTCAGTCGAACGGGTCATATGGCAATCAATGTCGTTTGCCCGAAAAAGTCAATGGCGGAATATGCCGTTTGGTTGAATCGGTCATTTGGCCGAAAATATCGATTAGTCGACAAAGTCGTTTGGCAGAAAAGGCCAGTAGACCGAAAAAGTTATTTTGCCGTAGGTACCCTAAATATCATTTATTGAACAGGTCATATGACCACAAATATCGCTAGGCCAAATACTAGCGAAAGCGAAAAGTTTGAAGTGATTAATGGTCTCGAAACATGTGTTATGCCATTGTTTGGGAATTCTAGAAAAAGATTACAGTTCTTCAAAAGGGGGCTGATAAAACCCTCTGATGTTTGGAGAACAAGTCTAATCTACCATATTCTACGATTAATCAAAACCATAATTCAGTTTTGGAAAAACGCTGGTAGTCAAGGTGATGCAATTACTCTACATAGTAATGGTGCATCAACTTGACATAGCTACATCAAATAGGGCATATATCACAATGAATCTAACAAATGGTCGCAGGGATCAAAATACCCAACAAGGAAAAAAACCATGATTAAACCACCGTGTTGGTGCCTTTCTCGTGCAAAAAGCACAGAAAATTATGAGTGGGTGTTTTTTAGCGTGTTTTGCACGTAAGAAATAGTATTTTAACCATAACATTAGATCCCATAGTCTGATCTGGCCAATTTTCAATAGCAAACAATGGGACAGGATTCCCCGTCGATTGGAACTTGGAGTTTTGAAGTGATCATATAGCCTTTACGTATACTTAGTACGAGAAAGGCAAAAAGATAATTGAGAAGTGGTAAATGAGCAGGAAATGAGAAGTGAGAAATAGGATGCTCATTTCTAACTTCTCAATCATTATTTCACATTTCTCACTGTGAAACGTCGGCCAAACCACCAATTCAGCCAAACGGCATTTTAGGTTAAATGTCTAGCTCGGGCGTATGTCGCTTTCGGCCAAATGATGTTTTCTAGTAATCGTTTTGGCCGTTCGTTGGGTCGATTGGCCAAAATCCATTTGGTCGAATGCCACTAGGCCGAAAGTTGTTCGGCCGAATATACCATTTGGCCGAACAAACCATTAGGCCGAATGGGTAATTTTGCCAAAAGGGTCGTTTGGACGAAAGGGTCATTTGGCAGAAAAGGTCATTTGGCCGAAAGGGTCATTTGGCGGAAAGAGTTAATTGACCGAAAGCGCCATTTGGCCGAAAGAGTCATTAGGACGAAAGGGTTATTCGGCCGAATGGGTCGTTTGGTCGAGAGGGTCATTTGGCCGAAAGGGTTATTTGGCCGAAAGGGTCATTTGACCGAAAGAGTCATTTGGCCGAAAGAGTCATTAGGCCGAAAGGGTTACTCGGACGAATGGGCCGTTTGGTCGAAAGTGTCGTTTGGTCGAGAGGGTCATTTGGCCGAAAGGTCAATTCGGACGAAAGGGCAATTTGGCCGAAAGGGTTATTTGGCCGAAAGGGTCATTTGACCGAAAGAGTCATTTGGCCGAAAGGGCCATTTGGCCGAAAGAGTCATTAGGCCGAAAGGGTTATTCGGACGAATGGGCCGTTTGGCCGAAAGTGTCGTTTGGTCGAGAGGGTCATTTGGCCGAAAGGGCAATTCGGACGAAAGGGCAATTTGGCCGAAAGGGTTATTTGGCCGAAAGGGTTATTTGGCCGAAAGGGTCATTTGGCCGAAAGGGCTATTTGGCCGAAAGAGTCATTAGGCCTAAAGGGTTGTGCGGTCGAAAGAGTCATTTGGCCGAAAGTCATTTGGTCGAAAGGGTCGTTTGACCGAAAGTGTCGTTTGGTCGAAAGGGTCATTTTGCCGAAAGGGCCATTTGCCGAAAGGGTCATTCGGCCGAAAGGGTAATTTGGCCGAAAGAGTCATTTGGCCGAAATGGGCATTTGGCCGAAAGGGTCGTTTGACCGAAAGGGTCGTTTGACCGAAAGGGTTATTTTGTCGAAAGGGCCATTTGCCGAAAGGGTCATTTGGCCGAAAGGGCAATTTGGCCGGAAGGGTCATTTGGCCAAATAGGACATTCGGCCGAAAAAGACATTTGTCCGAATAGGTCATTTGAATAGTGAGAAATTAGGAGTAAAAAGAGAGGCGTCCCACTTATCACTCCTCATTTTCCACTTCTCGCTGTCAAAAGTGAAAAGCGCGAAGTGAGTAGTGAGAAATGGAGAGTGAGAAATGCGACGTTTACTTCTCACTCTTCATTTATCATTTCTCACTGTAAAAAGTGAGTAGTGCGAAGTGGGCGTTGAGACGTCTCACTACTCATTTCGCGCTTCTCACTTTTTACAGTGAGAAGAGAAAAATAAGAAGTGAGAAATGAGACGTCTCTTTTCTCATTCCTAATTTCTAAATTTTCAAATGACTTATTCGACCAATGCTCTATTCGGCAAAATATCCTATTCGCCCAAATGACCCTTTCGGCCGAACGATCCTTTCAACCTAATGACCCTTTCGGCCAAACGACCCTTTCGGCCAAATGACCCTTTCGGTCAAATGACCCTTTCGGCCTAATGACGCTTTCGGACTAATGACCCGTCCGGACTAATTACCCTTTTGGACTAATGACCCTTTCGGCCAAACGACTTTTTCGGCCAAACGACCCTTTCAGCCAAATGACCCATTCGGCCAAATGACTTTCGGCCAGATGGGTTTCGGCCTAATGGTTTGTTCGGCCTAGGTTTGAATGGGTTTCGCCCAAACGACTCTTCCCCATCACAAACAGATCATCTATTTTTATTTAACGATGCGGTTTAATAGGGTTATGGGCCTATGAACACCATGTTTGGTCTTGTCGTTGTTTTCTACATTGTTGTCAAGAAAACTTTTTTTTCTAATAAATGAGATTTAAAAAAAAGTGTTGGAATCGCTTCCGGTCTCCTCTTGCCTCTTCCACACCATTCGTGTCTGCTTGTACTGAGGTAGGCGGCCATTCGCCGCAATCGCATATAGAGGAAACGGAATCCCTGTCCTTCTTGAAGGGGACCGGATTCTACATACGGTGGCCATCATCAGTCTTTCGGTCCACCGTTTGCTTGTGTTTAATGGCATGGAGCAAGGTGCTGGTACTCCTCTAGAGCAAACATAAATCATTCTATTGCACATTTTAAGTTTTCTTGCCAAATTCCATTTGACCTAATTAAACGGTGAGTACCGTGAGAAGTGAGGAGAGAAAAGTGACATCTTGTTTATCAGAGAAGAAAGGAGAAATTAAAATGAAAATTGAGAAAGAAAAAGTAGCAAGTGGCAAGTAGCAAGGCTCGGAAGCCTCCTTCCAAGAGGCTCGGAAGCCTCCTTCCAAGAGGCTCGGAAGCCTCCTTCCAAGAGGCTCGGAAGCCTCCTTCCAAGAGGCTCGGAAGCCTCCTTCCAAGAGGCTCGGAAGCCTCCTTCAAGAGGCTCAGAAGCCTCCTTCCAAGAGGCTCAGAGCCTCCTTCCAAGAGGCTCGGAAGCCTCCTTCCAAGAGGCTCAGGCCTCCTTCCAAGAGGCTCAGAAGCCTCCTTCCAAGAGGCTCGGAAGCCTCCTTCCAAGAGGCTCAGAAGCCTCCTTCCAAGAGGCTCAGAAGCCTCCTTCCAAGAGGCTCAGGCCTCCTTCCAAGAGGCTCAGGCCTCCTTCCAAGAGGCTCAGGAAGCCTCCTTCCAAGAGGCTCAGAGCCTCCTTCCAAGAGGCTCAAGCCTCCTTCCAAGAGGCTCAGAGCCTCCTTCAAGAGGCTCAGAAGCCTCCTTCCAAGAGGCTCAGGCCTCCTTCCAAGAGGCTCAGAGCCTCCTTCCAAGAGGCTCAAGCCTCCTTCAAGAGGCTCAGAGCCTCCTTCCAAGAGGCCTCAGGAAGCCTCCTTCCAAGAGGCTCAGAAGCCTCCTTCCAAGAGGCTCAGGCCTCCTTCCAAGAGGCTCAGAGCCTCCTTCCAAGAGGCTCAGAAGCCTCCTTCAAGAGGCTCAGGCCTCCTTCCAAGAGGCTCAGGAAGCCTCCTTCCAAGAGGCTCAGAGCCTCCTTCCAAGAGGCTCAGAAGCCTTCTTTCAAGAGGCTCAGAAGCCTCTTTCCAAGAGGCCCAGAAGGGTCATTCCATAGATCTCGGAGGCCGCCTTCCAAGAGGCTAAGAAGCCTCCTTCCAAGAGGCTCAGAAGCCTTCTTCCAAGGGGCACAGAAGCCTCCTTCCAAGAGGCTCAGAAGCCTCCTTCCAAGAGGCTCAGAAGCCTCCTTCCAAGAGGCTCAGAAGCCTCCTTCAAGAGGCTTGGAAGCCTCCTTCCAAGAGGCTCAGGAAGCCTCCTTCCAAGAGGGCTCAGAGCCTCCTTCCAAGAGGCTCAGAGCCTCCTTCCAAGAGGCTCAGAAGCCTCCTTTCAAGAGGCTCAGGCCTCCTTCTAAGAGGCTCAAGCCTCCTTCCAAGAGGGCTCAGAGCCTCCTTCCAAGAGGCTCAAAGCCTCCTTTCAAGAGGCTCAGGCCTCCTTTCAAGAGGCTCAGAAGCCTCCTTTCAAGAGGCTCAAGCCTCCTTTCAAGAGAGGCTCAGGCCTCCTTTCAAGAGGCTCAGAAGCCTCCTTTCAAGAGGCTCAGAAGCCTCCTTTCAAGAGGCTCAGAGCCTCCTTTCAAGAGCTCAGAAGCCTCCTTTCAAGAGGCTCAGAGCCTCCTTTCAAGAGGCTCAGAAGCCTCCTTTCAAGAGGCTCAAGCCTCCTTTCAAGAGAGCTCAGAAGCCTCCTTTCAAGAGGCTCAGAAGCCTCCCTTTCAAGAGGCTCAGGAAGCCTCCTTTCAAGAGGCTCAAGCCTCCTTTCAAGAGGCTCAGAAGCCTCCTTTCAAGAGGGCTCCAGGAAGCCTCCTTTCAAGAGGCTCAAGCCTCCTTTCAAGAGGCTCAGAAGCCTCCTTTCAAGAGGCTCAGGAAGCCTCCTTTCAAGAGGCTCAGAAGCCTCCTTTCAAGAGGCTCAGAGCCTCCTTTCAAGAGGCTCAGAAGCCTCCTTTCAAGAGGCTCAGAAGCCTCCTTTCAAGAGGCTCAGGAAGCCTCCTTTCAAGAGGCTCAGAGCCTCCTTTCAAGAGGCTCAGAAGCCTCCTTTCAAGAGGCTCAGGAAGCCTCCTTTCAAGAGGCTCAGAGCCTCCTTTCAAGAAGAACTCAGAAGCCTCCTTCAAGAGGCTCAGAGCCTCCTTCCAAGAGGCTCGGAAGCCTCCTTCCAAGAGGCTCAGAGCCTCCTTCAAGAGGGCTCAGAGCCTCCTTCCAAGAGGCTCAGAAGCCTCCTTCCAAGAGGCTCAGAAGCCTCCTTCCAAGAGGCTCAGAAGCCTCCTTCCAAGAGGCTCAGGCCTCCTTTCAAGAGGCTCAGGAAGCCTCCTTTCAAGAGGCTCAGAGCCTCCTTTCAAGAGCTCAGGCCTCCTTTCAAGAGGCTCAGAGCCTCCTTTCAAGAGGCTCAGAAGCCTCCTTTCAAGAGGCTCAGAAGCCTCCTTTCAAGAGGCTCAGAAGCCTCCTTTCAAGAGGCTCAGAAGCCTCCTTTCAAGAGGCTCAGAGCCTCCTTTCAAGAGGCTCAGGCCTCCTTTCAAGAGGCTCAGGCCTCCTTTCAAGAGGCTCAGGCCTCCTTTCAAGAGGGCCTCAGAAGCCTCCTTTCAAGAGGCTCAGGCCTCCTTTCAAGAGCTCAGAAGCCTCCTTTCAAGAGGCTCAGAAGCCTCCTTTCAAGAGGCTCAGAAGCCTCCCTTTCAAGAGGCTCAGCCTCCTTTCAAGAGGCTCAGAGCCTCCTTTCAAGAGGCTCGGAAGCCTCCTTTCAAGAGGCTCAGAAGCCTCCTTTCAAGAGGCTCAGAAGCCTCCTTTCAAGAGGCTCAGAAGCCTCCTTTCAAGAGGCTCAGGCCTCCTTTCAAGAGGCTCAGAAGCCTCCTTTCAAGAGGCTCAGGAAGCCTCCTTTCAAGAGGCTCAGGCCTCCTTTCAGAAGGCTCAGAAGCCTCCTTTCAAGAGGCTCAGGAAGCCTCCTTTCAAGAGGCTCAGAAGCCTCCTTTCAAGAGGCTCAGAGCCTCCTTTCAAGAGGCTCAGAAGCCTCCTTTCAAGAGGCTCAGGCCTCCCTTTCAAGAGGCTCAGAGCCTCCTTTCAAGAGGCTCAGAAGCCTCCTTTCAAGAGGCTCAGAAGCCTCCTTTCAAGAGGCTCAGGCCTCCTTTCAAGAGGCTCAGAAGCCTCCTTTCAAGAGGCTCAGGAAGCCTCCTTTCAAGAGGCTCAGAAGCCTCCTTTCAAGAGGCTCAAGCCTCCTTTCAAGAGGCTCCAGGAAGCCTCCTTTCAAGAGGCTCAGAAGCCTCCTTTCAAGAGGCTCAGAAGCCTCCTTTCAAGAGGCTCAGAGCCTCCTTTCAAGAGGCTCAGAAGCCTCCTTTCAAGAGGCTCAGAGCCTCCTTTCAAGAGGCTCAGAAGCCTCCTTTCAAGAGGCTCAGAAGCCTCCTTTCAAGAGGCTCAGAAGCCTCCTTTCAAGAGCTCAGGCCTCCTTTCAAGAGGCTCAGAGCCTCCTTTCAAGAGGCTCAGGCCTCCTTTCAAGAGGCTCAGAAGCCTCCTTTCAAGAGGCTCAGAAGCCTCCTTTCAAGAGGCTCAGGAAGCCTCCTTTCAAGAGGCTCAGGCCTCCTTTCAAGAGGCTCAGGAAGCCTCCTTTCAAGAGGCTCAGAAGCCTCCCTTTCAAGAGGCTCAGAAGCCTCCTTTCAAGAGGCTCAGAGCCTCCTTTCAAGAAGGCTCAGGAAGCCTCCTTTCAAGAGGCTCAGGCCTCCTTTCAAGAGGCTCAAAGGCCTCCTTTCAAGAGGCTCAGGCCTCCTTTCAAGAGGCCTCAGAAGCCTCCTTTCAAGAGGCTCAGAGCCTCCTTTCAAGAGGCTCAGAAGCCTCCTTTCAAGAGGCTCAGAAGCCTCCTTTCAAGAGGCTCAGAAGCCTCCTTTCAAGAGGCTCAGGCCTCCTTTCCAAGAGGCTCAGGAAGCCTCCTTTCAAGAGGCTCAGAAGCCTCCTTTCAAGAGGCTCAGGAAGCCTCCTTTCAAGAGGCTCAGGCCTCCTTTCAAGAGGCTCAGAAGCCTCCTTTCAAGAGGCTCAGGAAGCCTCCTTTCAAGAGGCTCAGCCTCCTTTCAAGAGGCTCAGAGCCTCCTTTCAAGAGGCTCAGGAAGCCTCCTTTCAAGAGGCTCAGGCCTCCTTTCAAGAGGCTCAGAAGCCTCCTTTCAAGAGGCTCAGGCCTCCTTTCAAGAGGCTCAGAGCCTCCTTTCAAGAGGCTCCAGAAGCCTCCTTTCAAGAGGCTCAGGCCTCCTTTCAAGAGGCTCAGGCCTCCTTTCAAGAGGCTCAGGAAGCCTCCTTTCAAGAGGCTCAGGAAGCCTCCTTTCAAGAGGCTCAGAAGCCTCCTTTCAAGAGCTCCAGAAGCCTCCCTTTCAAGAGGCTCAGGAAGCCTCCTTTCAAGAGGCTCAGAAGCCTCCTTTCAAGAGGCTCAAGCCTCCTTTCAAGAGGCTCAGAAGCCTCCTTTCAAGAGGCTCAGAAGCCTCCTTTCAAGAGGCTCAGAAGCCTCCTTTCAAGAGAGCTCAGGAAGCCTCCTTTCAAGAGGCTCAGAAGCCTCCTTTCAAGAGGCTCCGAAGCCTCCTTTCAAGAGGCTTAGAAGCCTCCTATCAAGAGGCTCAGAAGCCTCCTTTCAAGAGGCTCGGAAGGAGGCTCAGAAGCCTCCTTTCAAGAGGCTCAGAAGCCTCCTTTCAAGAGGCTCAGGCCTCCTTTCAAGAGGCTCAGAAGCCTCCTTTCAAGAGGCTCAGAAGCCTCCTTTCAAGAGGCTCGGAGCCTCCTTTCAAGAGGCTCGGAAGCCTCCTTTCAAGAGGCTCGGAAGCCTCCTTTCAAGAGGCTCGGAAGCCTCCTTTCAAGAGGCTCGGAAGCCTCCTTTCAAGAGGCTCGGAAGCCTCCTTTCAAGAGGCTCGGAAGCCTCCTTTCAAGAGGCTAGGAAGGATCTATTCTGCCTAACGAATTATTTGGCAACCCATTTGGCCAAACGATTTTTGCGGCCGAAAGACCTATTTTGTCGAACAGCCTTTAATAAAAAGTATTAAGCTTTTGTTAAAAACTTCTTGGCCCGGTGTTGCTCTGAATGAAAAAGAATTTATTGCATAGATTTGCAAGATGGAGAACGTCAACTGCCAATTAGCTTTTGACCACCAAAGGCCCCTTTGTGCAACGACCACGACGTGTCGGTTGTGCAATTTTGCTCACCCCTTGTGTTGACACAGAAATCCTCCTTTATCAGCAGTTTTGTATTTTCAGCGGTCATCAAACAGAGCAGACTTTATACACAAACATAGAGACACGCTCGGCTCCATCTCAAAAACTGCAACTGGTGTACAAAACTTGCGGCAGAGCCGACTGTTGTGGAGCGATGCACTGCAGGCCATTAGGAAGGACCGGACACAGGATAGGGCCATTCCCTGGGGTGGTTTGTTCCGGTCCTTGTAGTGCAAGAATGCGGGACCGGGCGAGATAGAAAGACAGACAGACAGTACCGTCATCTCCAAATAGCATTAGTTCATACCAACCGAGAGACGCACAGCAGAGGGCTTCAGACTCACGATGCAGAGGGCTATGGGAAGGGTGGGTCCCCAGCTTGCTTACTGTCCGAAGAAAAACCAACTCACATATGCCCGGCCAACTAACTGGTCTGCTCTTTGGTAGACACGGCTCCGGGAAAGGTCGGAGGGAAAAATAGTGCGATGAAGCAATTCTCCTGATGCGGTTAATGTTGTTTTGTATGTTTAGGCAACATTCGGTTTGTTCAGAACGATACATAAACAAACCACTTTGGACTCTGGACAGGACTGCTGCCCAAGAAGTGGTAGAAGGGCAGATGAACGAGGAATCTGTTTCACCGTGCCAGTCAGGTTGGTGGTGGTTACTGTTCGAGTCCCCAGCTGGTCATCAGGCTTTCTTGATATTGTCGAATATAAAAAGCCAATGCGAGGATACTGAACCATGAATGTGATGTTTAACTGTATAATACGTTCTCATTAATTCGATATTAGAGTTGGAAATGTGCGTCGATTTGAAGTCGGTTACACAGAATGAGTGACAATGCACGTTATTTTGATAATTTAGAATCATTGGACTCCTAATTCCGTAAACATGTCTTGTGATGGTGCTGATTTTTAAATTATGAGCGATAACGAATCACTCGATTACAATGTCTTTTGATGTAACCGTGGTACATGTTCATTAAAATCGTTCCCAATTTTGTGACCAAAAAACTCTTTAGCAATATTAAAAAGAATCTGAGGATTTCGGTTCCACCTAATTTGCGATATTTCAAATATATTGAAAGTTTACAAAAGACGTCTTTCTCAAAAGAAACCTCCCACAAGTTGCTCTCTTCCAAAGGAAACACAAACAAATCTCACATGTACGAAAAAAAAATGTTCATACCAAGCAGCTTGGTGACGAAAAAACCCATCGGGAAAAAGGCAAGAATCCTCCACATAAATATGCATATTTACGGCGACATAAAAAGAAATCATCCACCGTTGGGGACGGTCCTCGGTCGATGGGGAACGCGGCTGGTTCTCGCTCTTCCGCGCGCCGTTATTGCCATCCATCCCGCCGGAAAACTGTTGAACGAAAAAACAACTTTCTGCGCTTGCTTTGCTATGGATTTCTAAATTACGGAACGCTCCCGCAAAACGTTGCGCGCCCTCCGGTTTTTCGTTACTGGAACCTCCCGCACCGACCGACGATGCCGACAGCTTGCTGCAGAGAGCCAGGCCAGGACCGAACGAAAACGTTCAGGTGCTACAGCTCCACCAGAATGGAAAACTTTGCTTTGAATCATTCACAGCAAAAATAACATGCCAAATGTTTACGTAAGTGATATTCATACGTTCCGCAGTTTGTTGCACACACTCACCGTCAAATAATAAACTTTTACCCACGATGAAGCGCAGCGGGGAGCATTTTGGATAAAATTCGGACAAATCTGTGCATTCGAATTATTGAAAACTTAAATTTACAGGAGCTGATGAGCTTTTTGTGATATTTCTCATGTTTTCTTGGTTAACATTTGATTACATATTGCACATGAATACAAGATCTCATTACTGTTAGAGTACTCCAAGGAAGTTTACTCAAAGTAATGATTTTGTTCTGCTCCGGTCACTGCACGATGCGACTAGAAGAACCCGGGACGCTGGAAAAAAAGTTCCGAAAGCCCACATCAACAGCAACCGAGTGCTCGCTCTCAAGGATTTCAAGGCGCTCAAGTGTGCTTGGACAAACGGATAGAAACGTGAACACATCGCACATGGGGCAGAAAGAAATCATCATGCTGAATGTTTTTTTTTGCGCTTTCCCCCATAGATTGTTTATCGGAACAGAACAACAGCAGAGTGCCTGTTGTGTGTATGACGAAACTGATACTGCGGCCAGTCGAAGGGTGGCACTTGATCGGCTAATATTGCCTTGTTCCGAGCTTAAATAGGATAACGAAGTAAAATAACAAGGGCCATGGGCAAAGCAGTAACAAACACGTGTGTGTAGGAGACAATAAATTGACATCGGAATGTGAGCTTTAATGTCATATCACTAATAGGACATTATGGTTGTTTTTAGCTGCCAAGCGAAGCTCTGCCAGGCTTTGTTGTTTACAAATTGCTCGTCGATTAGATATTTTATTCTATGTGCTGAGCTGGAAACATTATTACAAGTACGTAATTGTCGAGAGGTATATAAATGGGGATTAACTTCAGTGATAAAAGCGAAAAGAATTGACATATTCACGAGTGAAGTTGATTGCTATGACATTGACATTAATCTGGTAATAGATTTGTGGTCATGTCCACCAGAAGATTTACTTGGGAATATCAAATACCTATAGAAGTTACCATAAGAAATGCTGCCATACAGAAAAAAACTATTTCATTTTTAAACACAATTCATTATTCAAACATTTTTTTTGCCAATAAATTGGAAATATGAACGACTTGTGGGTAGTACTTAGGGTAAAATGCCCCCTAGTAGCGGAATTTTGCTCTTCCTGTCATACGGCTTAGAAATTTTCAAAATATTAACTCTGCTTGATATCTAACAACAAGCTCTGCATCCCCTCTTCACGATACATACATAAAACACCCAAATACACGACGTTATTCGTTGAAATTAACATTTTAAACTCTAACTGAATTCGCCCTATAGTAGACCTCCTGGGGGTCCATAATAGGAAATTGCTTGCCTATAGTCGACACTTCATTTGATTTTCATGTCCCGTTTCGGGACGTTCTTCTTCCCTATTATGGACCCCCCAAAATATTCCTATAATGGACACTCTCGCGTTTTTTTTTATAGAATTGTAAAAAATCATCTAATTTCACTTTCCATAGCATTTCCAACGCATGTAATCAAATCATAGGACTGTAAGGTAGGTTCTCCCGATAGAATTTCATAGCGAAAAGTTGACATTGTGCAGTAATAATGGAAAAATGGCTGGAGAATCCACTATTGGTCACTTTACCCTATATCAAGACTGGCAAAAGAACAGAGATTTCAACCTGCTAATATGCTATTCGGTGTGAGAGATCAGTTCTAGCGATATGTGACTTGTTCGGAAATTATTGGGCGCTTCGTATCTAGTTTCTTATGTCATGCATTTTCTCACTTGTTTAACAAAATAGAAAGCCTTAGGCTTAGTTCTCGTGTTTAGAAATTTGTCAACCCTACCACACTTTTGGGCTAGAGTGTAGGACTCATCTTGGGAGAAACTATCCACTACACCAATACCTTGAGTCAACCCCGGGTTCGTCCCCACGTGTCCTTTTACTCGGACAATTCCCCGACGATGGATCAAGCCTCCACCAATAAATTATTTCCAGTGACATTGTGTCATTCCTACCATTCCACAGTGTTGCTTTTTGCCGATTTCGCGCGCTTTTTTAATAACATCGTTTCTGTTGATTTTTTCGCTGTAGTTTGTTTGGAGAAGACGTTAGATATGAAAAGGGCCTTTTTTGAGAAAATCTGTAAAATGATTAATCCACCTAAAAGTGAGATAAAAATTTTGCTTAACCATCGAAACCAGATACGAGCCTAGTGTTTTCAGGAAAGTTGTAGCGGATGGTATTTCAAGCCTCTTTGCCAAAGAGACCCCATAGCTATGGCTTTTATAGTACGAGATATGTGACATTTTCTGTGGAAGGTCCCTGAAATCAGTTTTTTTAGCATAACTTTTTTTCTATGTTTCAGGCATTTTTACCACATTCTACAAAGATGTTTGGCTAACAAAAATACACGTTTTTGTACACCCAACCGGTGGTTGTTAGATTTTCTAACAATTCTGTATAAGAATCTACCAACACCTGTATAAGAATTGGGCATATGTGAAATTGTTAGATTCTTATACAACAAATGTAAGAAAAGCTTACAATATTGTTAAATTCTTATACAATATTTGTATAAGAATCTAGCAACTTCGCATATGCCCAGTTCTTATACAGGTTTTGGTAGATTCTTATACAGAATTGTTAGAAAATCTAACAACCGCCGGTTGGGTGTAGAACATTGCGAAGCTCTATCTCTTCAAATTGAAAAGTCATTTGGAAAAATATGTTTTTTCCAGCGGTGTTTTTGAATCCTGTAACTTGTTCCGGCGCAAAATGGCGCACACAACTTTTTAGTACACTGAAACTGCTGTATGTCTACTCTTATCTCGTGGTTGAACCTTGTGTTTACACGAAATTACACGTGAGTTATATAGATTTCAAATGTCCCACTTTTTGCTCTACGTGTACACTAAGTTTATCTAAATGCTATAGGATTAAAATAAAAATTAATCTTTGATAGGTGGCCAATAGGCCCATAGTATATTGCAACACTATGAATTGAGCTGATGTCTGTATGTGTGTATATTCGTGTGTAAGTGTGTATGTATAGTCATTTTATAGACACACTGTTTGGAAATCAGTTAATAACAATTTTTCACAAAAAGCTTCATGAGGAATTTGAGCTCATTATTTATTATTGAAAATTTGTGAATAATGAACGGTGGCGGGTTGTTGGACTATAGTAAATAAGAAAGGACTCTTTACCGGTGTGTGTAGTATTCTGGTTTTTCAAAACTTTTCCATCACCTTCACCTTGCAGAATTTTGTGAAAATAAATTTTCTATATATCCAGTATTTTTCTGTTGACAAACGAAGTAAATATTTCGAGTATCGCGATTAATCTGGAAAACAATTCTTCTAGAACGCAGCAGGGGCAGCAGGGACTATGTCCAAGGGCTTGACGATCCCTCCCCAGGCCAACTGCGAGTTGTGGGGCTTGCCTAGGATGTGGTGGGGTTTGACAGTGGGCCCTGTTAAACCTCTATAAAAAGCTGCATGTATCCGCAAGTAGGCCCCAGCAAAGCGACCGTGCGCCGCTCAAAGCGCACAAGCCCAAGTCCTGGTGTTAGGTGGGACGCTAAACAGCCCTGACACGACGGCCCTCCGACGAGACAGGAGGTTTGCGCAGGCCCAATAAGCCGCCTAGAAAACCAATCATTACGAACAATATAAGAGATAATGCGACTCGATATAATCGGCAAAGACCTAGGCGACGAATACAGGATTACAATTGGAAGCTTGGAACATGGAACTGCAAGTCGCTAGGTTTCGCAGACTGCGACAGGATGATCTACGATGAATTTCATCCCCGCAACTTCGACGTCGTGGCACTGCAGGAGATTTGCTGGACATGACAGAAAGTGTGGAAAAGCGGGCATCGAGCGGCTACCTTCTACCAAAGCTGTGGCACCACCAACGAGCTGGGAACCGGCTTCATAGTGCTGGGTAAGATGCGCCAACGCGTGATTGAGTGGCAGCCAATCAACGCAAGGATGTGCAAGCTGAGGATTAAAGGCCGTTTCTTCAACTATAGCATCATCAACGTGCACTGCCCACACGAAGGGAGACCCGACGACGAGAAAGAAGCGTTCTACGCACAGCTGGAGCAGACATACGACTGCTGCGGGACGTCAAAATCGTCATCGGTGACATGAACACACAGGTAGGAAAGGAGGAAATGTATAGACCGGTCATCGGACCGGATAGTCTGCACACCGTATCGAATGACAACGGCCAACGATGCATAAACTTCACAGCCTCCCGCGGAATGGTAGTCCGAAGCACCTTCTTTCCCCGCAAAAATATCCACAAGGCCACATGGAGATCACCTAACCAAGAAACGGAAAACCAAATCGACCACGTTCTAATCGACGGTAAATTCTTCTCCGACATCACGAACGTCCGCACTTACCGCAGTGCGAATATTGAATCCGACCACTACCTCGTTGCAGTATGCCTGCGCTCAAAACTCTCGACGGTGTACAGCACGCGTCGAAGTCGGACGCCGCGGCTTAACATTGGGCGGCCACAAGACGGTAAACTAGCCCAAGAATACGCGCAGCAGCTGGAAGTGGCACTCCCAACGGAAGAGCAGCTAGGCGCAGCGTCTCTTGAAGATGGCTGGAGAGATATTCGATCCGCCATTGGTAGCACCGCAACCGCTGCACTTGGCACGGTGCCCCCGGATCAGAGAAACGACTGGTATGACGGCGAATGTGAGCAGTTAGTGGAAGAGAAGAATGCAGCATGGGCGAGATTGCTGCAACACCGCACGAGGGCGAACGAGGCACGATATAAACAGGCGCGGAACAGACAAAACTCGATTTTTCGGAGGAAAAAGCGCCAGCAGGAAGATCGAGACCGTGAAGAGACGGAGCAACTGTACCGCGCTAATAACACACGAAAGTTCTATGAGAAGTTAAACCGTTCACGTAAGGGTCACGTGCCACAGCCTGATATGTGTAAGGACATAAACGGGAACCTTCTTACGAACGAGCGTGAGGTGATCCAAAGGTGGCGGCTGCACTACGAAGAACACCTGAATGGCGATGTGGCAGACGAAGATGGCGGTATGGTGATGGACCTGGGAGAACGCGCGCAGGACATAATCTTTCCGGCTCCGAATCTCCAGGAAATCCAGGAGGAGATTGGCCGGCTGAAGAACAACAGAGCCCCTGGGGTTGATCAACTACCAGGAGCGCTATTTAAACACGGTGGTGAGGCACTGGCTAGGAAGTTTTGCCGCAGGAGTGCATGGAAGGTGTCGTGTGTCCCATCTACAAAAAGGGCGATAAGCTGGATTGTAGCAACTACCGCGCAATCACATTGCTGAACGCCGCCTACAAGGTACTATCCCAAATTTTATGCCGTCGACTAGCACCAATTGCAAGGAAGTTCTTGGGGCAGTACCAGGCGGGTTTTATGGGCGAACGCTCCACCACGGACCAGGTGTTCGCCATTCGCCAAGTACTGCAGAAGTGCCGCGAATACAACGTGCCCACACATCATCTATTCATCGACTTCAAAGCCGCATGATACAATCGATCGGGACCAGCTATGGCAGCTAATGCACGAACACGGATTTCCGGATAAACTGACTCGGTTGATCAAAGCGACGATGGATCGGGTGATGTGCGTAGTTCGAGTTTCAGGGGCATTCTCGAGTCCCTTCGAAACCCGCAGAGGGTTACGGCAAGGTGATGGTCTTTCGTGTCTGCTATTCAGCATCGCTTTGAAAGGGGTAATACGAAGAGCAGGAATTAACACGAGTGGTACAATTTTCAATAAGTCCGTCCAGCTATTTGTCTTCGAGGACGACATAGCTATTATGGCACGTAACTTTGAGAAGATGGAGGAAGCCTACATCAGACTGAAGAGGGAGGCTAAGCGGATCGGACTAGTCATCAACACGTCGAAGGCGAAGTACATGATAGGAAGAGGTTCAAGAGAAGACAATGTGAGCCACCCACCGCGAGTTTGCATCGGTGGTGACGAAATCGAGGTGGTAGAAGAATTCGTGTACTTGGGCTCACTGGTGACTGCCGAAAATGACACCAGCAGAGAAATTCGGAGACGAATAGTGGCTGGAAATCGTACGTATCTTGGACTCCGCAAGACGCTCCGATCGAATAGAGTTCGCCGCCGCACCAAACTGACAATCTACAAAACGCTCATTAGACCGGTAGTCCTCTACGGACACGAGACCTGGACGATGCTCGTGGAGGACCAACGCGCACTTGGAGTTTTCGAAAGGAAAGTGCTGCGTACCATCTATGGTGGGGTGCAGATGGCGGACGGTACGTGGAGGAGGCGAATGAACCACGAGTTGCATCAGCTGTTGGGAGAACCATCCATCGTTCACACCGCGAAAATCGGACGACTGCGGTGGGCCGGGCACGTAGCCAGAATGTTGGACAGTAACCCGGTGAAAATGGTTCTCGACAACGATCCGACGGGCACAAGAAGGCGAGGTGCGCAGCGGGCAAGGTGGATCGATCAGGTGGAAGATGACTTGCGGACCCTCCGTAGACTGCGTGGATGGCAACGTGTACCCATGGACCGAGCCCAATGGAGAAGACTCTTATATACCGCACAGGCCACTTCGGCCTTAGTCTGAATAAATAATAATAATAATAATAATTCTAGAACCTCACCTTTCTTTGAGAATAAATAATATACTCATACTACCCAAGCAGTTTTCTGTGAAAAAAGTTTTCAGGGATTGAAACAACTAAAGATAGATTAAACATCATTCACTCAATTTAATTTATCTTCATATCCGAATGCACCATGACCTCAACTCCAGCCATAAGATTCAGCACGACTTCAAAATTGTTTTTATTTGCATATTAACCCATGCTTTCTTCATTTCTTCTACATTCTTCACTACTTTAGGTTTTAGAAGAGTGTTTGGGGGGTTCAGATCTTTTGGCACAGAATCAACCTCATTCGTGTAATACCACTCTAGCGCGTACTTCGTCTAGTGACATGATGCCAAATGCAACCAGCAGATTGTCGGATAGTCGTGAGTCTTTCAGGAGAGGAAGAAGCCGCTTCTGGCGACATTCTTCCAAATACACCTGCCCATTCATGGAAACGAAACGAGCGAAACTATGTGATTTCGCGTTAAAATCAAGCGCGATGCTCTCCCTGCAGTCTTGCAAACGAGTTGGATCGCGCATGAGTCCTCAATTATTGAGATTTGAGTTTGATTCTACCAACACTACTGCTTGCAAAAGCGTTGCTTACACATGCGCTATGCGCCAAAAATCTTGAGCAGATTTAACTGCTGATGTCCTATTGTTGAGAATGAGATACCATTCAAAAACGTTCCACGCAAGTTTCAGAGGTAGTATAATCGAAATGTCATCACTATAAAACCACAAATATAGGAAAGACCGTTTTGCTTTCGGAATGTCTTTTCTCATTCTGTCCAGACTTTTCGAAAAACGGTTTTTACTGTCGTAAATTTACACTTGAGCACATTTGTGACATATTTTAAACGATGAAAACAAATTGAGGTAAAAGTTATAAAACAAACAAATGCAGCAGGAAATTTCAGTCAATCAACCCCTGGGCTGAGGTGGTTTGGCAGAGTTTATCAAAATAAACGAGACACATCAAATGAATCAGTGGGCAATGATGAGAAATAGTAAAAATGTAGTGTTTATAATTTTGTGATATTTTGGCAAAAAAAAACTTAACTACAAGGTTAAAAGACTATTATTCTTCCATTTACTTCCACTATTCACTTTTATGTATCTACAAGCAGATACGTATTTCGATACTAACCATCCTTCCCCTTCCTCAGCATTCGCAAGGACGTGGCCAGGACAGATCTCGACTATTGGAGAGTGCATTGCTTCCATCTAAGAGATAGTGATTAGTCCCAAATCAATATCTGTGGTAACGGATGAAAATAATGCTACTCTCATACAGTAGTCTTGGCTTGTACCACCTACGAATTTGTGCGAATTGCTCAATGCTAATGCTAATGCTAATGCTAACAAGCAGATACGTATTTCGTTTCCTACTTGGAAACTTCTTCAGTGTTTGTTATCGAGTCGATTTACTTTTTAGTCTTTTTTAATAATTTTAGTGAACTTTTCACAACTCTCGCTACTTTCTTTTCCTCTGCCAGAGTATGCTTACGTTTGATATAATTTTCTCGGACATTTTTTTTTCATTCAATGCTGCTTTTATTGAGAAATCGGTGAAAAAAATCTTGTCCATTAGTATTTAGTAAATTTTCAACTCGGCCAAGCTACCTCACTTGATGTTTTGAAAACAATCATAATTTACAAATACAAAAGTTAGGTAACCCTGGAAACATAAACAACTTTTTGTAAGATTTTGAATACCCTTTGCAGCGTACCACATTGCTCCTTTTTTCTTCCTTCTCATATTTAACTTTTTGTTAACCAATTCTTATTTCTTGCTTCTCAGTTGTCAATAATCGTCACTTCACGGTTTTCACAGACACACTCTTCATTTTTCTCTTCTCACTGTAAAAAGTGAGACGTCTCACTAAATGACCCTTTCGGTCAAATTACCATTTCGGCCAAATGACCAAACGACCGTTGCGGTCAAATGATCCTTCCGGCCAAATGACCTTTTCGGCCTAATGACCTTTTCGGCCAAACGACCCTTTCAGACAAACGACCCTTTCGGCCTAATGGTCTGTTCGGCTAAACAATTATCGGCCTAGTGGCATTCGGCCAAATGGCTTTCGGCCGAATGAATTTCGGTCAAACGATCCGTCTCCGCCTGATATTGTACGCTTTCAATTTATCTCTATTTGGAATAATGTCGTTTACGAATGCAAGTAACTTAGCACGAGCTTCATCCCGCAGAACAAGCATCACTGACGCTAACCCACATACTTCTTTTGGCACTAGCAGTGACTACAGAAAAGTTTCTTATCATCATTGTGAGAACATTTTAAGCTTTGCTAAGCCCATATTAGCTCATTATTCAGATGCAATAAAATATAAGCGATGTATGAGAATCGTATTTAATTTTGCACTCGTAAAGCATCCCGCTGCATTGAGTCCATGTCTTCCGTCTTCTATCCAAAAATATGATGAAATTTACCACAAGTGACTGATATCTGTCCCAGCATAGCACTGTCGAAATCAGCGTTGAAAAACACGCAAAAAAAAGAAACGAGTAGGGTCTTCGCGACAAATCCACCAGACGTGAATGATGATGATTCCGGCCCGGGTATTCTCATGCAGTATGGTCCATATTGGACTCAGAGATCATTTCCGTGCCAGGACGGCGACGCGACGCTGCATGCCACCGCGCGCTGCATCATCATCGTCAGGAGCATCCGCCAACAAAGCAGCGCGGACACCGAACGTCACAAAAGATTGCTATTGCTGTGTAACCTACAAAGGTACCCTCCTCCACCGAGCAGCGCAAGCGTCCACAAGCGCAAGAGCGGCACTTGATGAAGAAATATGCAAATAGCTAAATTATGAATGACAATATGATGGAGCTTCTGTACTTTTGCGCGAATGAAAAAAGGGATTCCGCTAAAATTACATTTGGATCCTCATCGCGAACGAGCGCGTGTTCTGGAGTGGAGTGGTTTGTACACCGGCGTCGCCTTCAATCAGGAGGTGGGTGCATGTAAACCATCATAAATATTTAAAATGAGAAAGCTGCAGTACGTCAGAGGAATTAGATGTCACATTTCAGTCTTTTCGATTATGAGAGTGGGATTTTCGGCATTATATTGTGATTGTATCCTAATTTTTGTATGAATATAAATATATAATTCGCTTCGAAGGAATTATAAAATTTATTCTTTAACAGCAAAGTTACTTTAACCAATTTGGCTGGTTTATAATATTACTTCAATAAATAGACTTCTTAATTTAATTTAAATTCTTCTTTCAATATATCAAACATCAAATTTCGGTTGAGAAGCCTTCCACTCCCTCTAACTAGCATCTAGTAACGCTACAATTTGACACGAAAATCGTCTTGCCGAGGAAACGAGCTGTGAGTAGTTACCATCAGCGACAGCTGTTCAAAGGCGACACACGTACTCCTATCCAAACGGGAACGGAGCCCTTGTGGAATGCGGAAGCGACTCGGTGCGGATGATTGAGGTAACCAAAGTTAATTAACTTTCAAAAAATATGAATGCCGGTGGTTCCTGCAGA
This sequence comes from Armigeres subalbatus, assembly GCF_024139115.2. Taxonomy (NCBI): domain Eukaryota; kingdom Metazoa; phylum Arthropoda; class Insecta; order Diptera; family Culicidae; genus Armigeres; species Armigeres subalbatus. The sequence goes on from NC_085139.1 coordinate 197,409,113, forward strand.
TTTTCATTCCGTCATCAAGAGCACGGTGTCAAACCGTGCGGTAGATGGAAAAGCGCAGCTCGATGCATAATGTATTTTTATGGTGAAATTCCACCGGAAGAAAGGGGTTTTATTAGATGTGTAAGGCTAAACGATGAAACGAGGATATGTTTTAATTTTGGTACCACTCATAACCAGGGCCGGAATAACAATTGAGAAGGGTCGTGATTTGCGGGCGACTTCAAATATAGGAAAATCTGATTTTTGAAGAGAGACATAGGCTGTGAAAAACATTTCATGCTCACATATTGAGATTAATCCTTAAATTGATTTTGTTCCACATCGCTCTTCTTCTTCTTTTTTTAATTAGTTGAATTAAACTCGACATGTCGAGTAGACCAACTAAAATGTGTGTGTGAACGACTAAACTGCGACAGGTTTATGCTATACAACGTTTAACTTTAATCACAATACCCGGAAAGATGTCCATCTGCCCGTGAAAACGTTCATTATTTCCATACTTCCCTTAAAAGCTTCCGATCGATCATAAAGGCCACGTGATTGAAGAGCGCCATGAGCCATCAGGTTTATATTTTCATCAAATTCTGATTCCACATTATGGCTCGCTCTCGTTCATCGGGAAAAAAGGATCGGGGTCGAAAAAAAAACACATTTTCCACGAAAATAACACCAACCGAAAAACCTAACGAAGCCATTTCCGTCGTTTCCATAAGCCATATTTCTTCCCTTCTTTCGATGGGTTCCCTCGAGGAAGCGAGAACCAGCCGCCTGAGACTACGGAGCTCTATTCTGTGTTTGCGAAGGCTGGAATAGGTCATCTTTAATAAACGATTTCAATCGTGCTCATTCGCATTCGTATAATGTCGGGCAGTGGCAAGCTTTCGGTGCGTGAACTGGTGGCTAGTAGCAGTTCCTACCTTCCCACTGTCGGTATCCGGTACAGGACGGATGATGGCCCCTCAGGAAGATGATTGCACGCAGAGGGCTCCCCTCGGAATGGACGAAAACACATTTTGCAGTTTTACGAGAGCCGCTTTTTGATCCCTCGGCGACCGTGTGGACATTGAGTTCCTCAAGAACGGTTGCTCATGGGATAGGTTTCTATTTGGTTCATCCGTGGCAGTCTGGGTTGATTCCGCTATAAATTTGTTTTAATAAAATCTACCCCGAAACATATCGTTCCGGACGATGCGACTCATATTGGGGAGGTCTCGTCACATTTGCCATAGTCCGTTGCATGTTTGAGCGGGTAACGAATTGGTCGGGGAATTTATGCCGGGTGAGTTCGTCCGGTTAGGGTCGTGAAGTATATACGACCGGATACAGGTTTGATGTGCAGTGTTGATGGAAGGCTTGAAATTTGCCATCTAATGAACACAGAATTAATAATCAGGAGAGGATGTAACATAAAAGTCGATTCTGGTATAAAAATAGATAACTCCGAAAATGTATCCTGAATTGAAATATGAAACGAGATATATGAAAATATTTGCCAAAGTTGGTCGAGGTAAGAAAGAAAAACGCAGGTATCCCATAAGACTGACACAGAGTTCAGATCCTGAGCAATCAGAATCGGTAGCATGAATATCTTTGTATTTGGGCTGCACTCTTTCTCATCATTACTTGAAAAAGGGAGGTGTTGTTCAAGTTCTCCTTGGTCGAACAAATCGAAATTTCATTTTTTTGCTGCGATGCTCAACGAACATTTAGTTGAAGAAAAATATTTGTAGTCCTCAACACAAATTTAAACGAAGTAAAATTTAAGAATTATCAAGGCAATGATCAAAATATCATAAGAACTCACTAAACAGTTGTGTTGGCGAAACCATTGGGCAGTTTCGAACTCGAGGAAGTGAGCTCCGTGTACGCCCTTCGCAATAATCGGCCGTCATGCGGTGACAGCTAGGGAAGATTGTCATTTCGCAAACACTGATGTAAAGCGAGAGAGTTTTAGAAAAACAGTCTGTAAGCGAAGAATTTCTTAAAGCTAAAGTTAATACTCTAAAACTAAAACTAATTTAAAACTTATTCTACTTGAATTTATGTACAATTAGTGAACTTGGAAGGTAAATATATATTACCTAATTAAATATTGATTACGCCTAAATGAATTCGTTATCATATACATATAATTGTTATCACAGATAGAAGTAGTACGAAGAATACAGTGAGGACGAAAATAACCTAGAATTTGCGAAAGAACACCAAATGTGAGTAACAATTTATTCTTAAATCTACTTAAAATTAACATGCACAATAAAATTTATAGCTTTGAAGCTGTGTCTAACGGACCCGCTATCAGGATTGTTCATTTCCCGTCCGAACTGAGAATTCTTCCCAACAAAAATCTTCAAAGATTTGCGGTTGTTTTGATGCCCATGTGGTTGCCATCCAAACAAAGGAATAATGAATCCATCGGACAGCGACTGTATGATGTGCAACAAACCGAACAACGTCGACAATCTTGTACAGTGCGACCGCTGTGATGGGTACGTACACTATTCGTGTGCTGATGTTGGAGACTCGATTGCCGATTTCGATCGGAGTTTCACCTGTAAGAGGTGCATCGAGAGCGATGAAGTCGTCACCGTTTCATCCCACCACACGAGCCGCAGTTCCCGGCAGACATCACGAAGTAGTAACAGCTCGGCACGGATTGCTCTGCGGCTGCAACAGATCGAAAAGGAGAAGCTATACCGTCTCCGGGAACTCGATGATGCCGAGAAATATCAGCGACTGCGGCGTCAGGTCGAGGAAGATTTTGACAAGCAGCAGTTTGCCATCATGGAAGCACAACTGCAAGATGAGGATGAGGATCGCAGCGTGAAGAGTAGAGTGAGTTCCAATCAGATACGCGATAGTACAAGGAAGTGGGTCGTAGTCGTAGCTACCACGTCGACTCACATCGTCTCCACAAGACCAGAAGACACTCTGCCGAATCCAGTAGATCAAGCTGAGAAAGCATTTCAACTCGTATCGACTGAAAGCGGTCGAGAAATGGCACCCAATACGACGACAAGTATCACCAGTGTTCTTGAGGAACAGCAAACCGTACGTTCTGCAGATTTCGTAGCGGATCGAATGATACCTACTTCGAGAGCGGACACGTTGGCAGGAGCTATTCCGTCATTATCAGCCGTAGTGCCTGCTATCGGCGAGCGAGAGTCCGAAGAACAGGTGCCACAGAAATCGAGAGCAGCCCATACGAGGATCAACGATGAGATGACATCACACTTAGGTGGTGTACGAGTTCCGAAATCTGCTGGTAAAGGTTTGTCTACAGAGAGCCAGGTGAGAACTAGTGTTAGTACGTTGCACGTCCGATTGCAACCTATACCAGAGGTAGGCCAGACCAGTACACCTTTATTAGCCACAATAAAACGAAATGTAGGTAGGCAGTCAGGGCAAAGAGATACCAACAAAAATCTAATCAAGGCAAGCAATCAGATAGGAGCAATTCAGGGTCAGGTAACACTTAATCCTCCCCTGGACACTGTAACACCATCGGGTGAACCTCCCCCGAATACAATGAGTCAAATACCGCTGTTTAAATCCGTGCAGTCCCGCGAATCGAAACCAGCAGTGACGATATCATCTTCCGGTCAAAACTTTTTGAACGTTCCGAAAGCGTCCATCGTAGTACCGGGTCAGTGTTGTGATTCACATCTATTATCTTTGCCTCTGGCGGAGCACCAGCAGTTTAGTGTGCCAGATCGGCCAGCACTACAACCACCGTCGCGTTGTGAACAGTGTATAGTGACAAGTGCTAAAGATCATTCTGAGATTCAGCCTCCTCCCGGATATGAGAACTTCGTGAGGAAACCGACAGCAGCTACATGGAATCCGTCATGGCCATTAGTCACACAACCTGCAGCAGCTGGATATCAGCCCCCGATGACGTTCCGTTCAACATACTGTCGACCTAATTATGCGTTGAACTCTACGGAATATTTGCCGTCAACAGGCTATCAGCGTGGGTCTGTACCAAGGACGTCTAGACTGGAAACCCTTCCTGGACATCAAGCAATTCCGGAACCAACGCCGCAACCAAATAATCAGTATGGGACCGATCAGCGTGAACAATGGCACAACTCGAGTCAAGCGCAACCTCGTCGAGCACCAGGACCCACAGCAGAGCAACTGGCCGCTCGCCAAGTCATACCGAAAGAATTGCCCATGTTTTCCGGCGACCCGCAGGATTGGCCACTTTTCCTGAGTTCCTTCAAAAACTCTACAGAAGCATGCGGCTACAACGACGCTGAAAACCTGGCAAGACTCCAACGGTGTTTGCGTGGACATGCATTGGAAAGCGTGAGAAGTCGGCTGCTGATTCCGGAGTCAGTTCCCTACGTGCTTGCGACTCTGGAGCGTTTGTATGGCAGACCGGAAGTGATTATCTATTCCCTTCTAAAGCGGATGCGCGAGATTCCCTCTCCCAGGGGGGAGGATTTAAAAGCTCTGATTAAGTTTGGAATGGGTGTTGGGAACATGGTGGAACACATGATTCTGGCACAACAACATCAGCATATAAGCAATCCAATGTTGCTGCAAGAATTAGTGGACAGACTTCCACCGAATCTGAAATTACAGTGGGCTTCTTTCAAGCGCCACTACCAACCAGTGGACTTGGCGACATTCAACGACTTTATGAAGGACCTTGTTACGATGGCCAGCGATGTGACTATGCTGACTGGTGCAGGACAACAGCCTGCGGTGAAACAGGAAAAGACAAAACGAGACAGCGCTGCGAAGGAGAAGCTGTTCGTCCATCAATATCCATCAACGGCGTCGGGGTCATCTGGGTCCGAAACGAGTAACCTCACCGTCAAACCCTGCGTGCATTGTTCCAAGACAGATCATCGTATTGCTGAGTGTCCAGCATTTAAGCGATTGAATGTAGACGAAAGATGGAAAGTTTTGCGGCAAAAAGGGCTGTGTAGAATATGCTTGATCCCTCACCGTTCATGGCCTTGTCGTTCTAAGCAAGAATGCGGAGTTGGAGAATGTCGCATGCGCCACCATGCTCTACTTCATTTGACCAAGGTGCAGCCTGGAACAGCTCCATCGTCAACGTCGGCGGAGAGAAACATCGTTCATCAAAATCACCATTCCGTTACCTCTTGTGCTCTGATGCGCTATCTTCCTGTTACGCTGCACTACAACGGAAAAAGCGTAGAAGTATTCGCCTTCTTGGATGATGGATCTTCATCAACGATGATGGAAGCAGAGGTAGCCAAAGAACTGGGCGCAACAGGACCGGCTGAACCGTTATATCTGGGCTGGACTGGAGATATTACGAGGATCGAGAAAGATTCTCAACACATCAATATAGCTATTTCCGGACTCAACAAGGTTAACCAATTTTCACTGAAGGCAAGGACAGTGGGCCAACTGAAACTACCAGGCCAAACGGTGGATTACGAGGAACTTTGTCGGGATCACCCATACCTAAGAAAGCTACCCCTGTCAAGTTACACCAGTGCTGTTCCTCGCCTCATCATCGGTGTAGACAACGCCAAGCTGATCAGTATACTGAAAAGTCGAGAGAGCAGAAACGGAGAGCTGGTTGCTGTTAAAACGCGGCTCGGGTGGAGCCTCTTCGGAAGACATGCCGTTGGTAGCAGCCCAGTGGATTACGTGAACATGCATTTGGAGTTGCATGGAGCAAATACGGATCTGCATGATCTCTTCAGGCAGTTTATGGCGATCGATGAAGCAAGCGTCAAGCAGAGCCCGCATTCGGAGGACGACAAAAGAGCGTTACAGATTCTACAGAAAACCACCAGAAGAATCGACGGTAGGTTGGAAACCGGCCTGTTGTGGCGAAGCGAAGATCCTTATCTCCCAAATAGTTACAATAACGCAACCCGCCGAATGGAAGCTTTGGATCGCAGGCTGGCGAAAGATGAACAACTACGAGTGAAAGTCAAGGAACTTATTCAGGACTATGTTGCTAAAGGATACGCCCATCAAATTGCGCAGCCGAGCTCGAAACGCCAGAAGCAGGACGGGTATGGTACTTGCCACTCGGGATAGTGAGGAATCCACGCAAACCGGGAAAAATCCGTCTCATTTGGGATGCTGCAGCTCGATCAGAAGGTGTTTCGTTCAACGACCTGATGTTGAAAGGGCCGGATCTGTTAACAGCGCTGCCATCTGTCCTACTTCGTTTTCGACAGAAAAGCGTAGCATTTAGTGGAGACATAAAAGAAATGTTTCACCAATTCCGGATTCGACAAGAGGACAGACAGGCGCAAAGATTTCTATATCGGGAGTACCCTGGAGAGCCGCCACAGATTTTCGTGATGGATGTTGCCACGTTCGGCTCAGCGTGCTCACCGTGCATCGCTCAGTACCTAAAAAACAGGAACGCAGAAGACTATAGAGAGAAATATCCAAAAGCAGCCCGTGCCATCATCGAAAACCACTATGTGGATGATTTTCTGGACAGTGTTGATACGGTAGAAGAAGCGGTGGAGCTCATTGAAGATGTGAAACACGTTCACGCTATGGCTGGGATGGAGATCCGGAACTTCGCATCTAATTCACCAGTAGTTCTCGAGCGCATCGGAGGAGTCAGCGATACCGAACAAAAGGCGATCAAACTGGAGTCGACCGTCGAAAGAGTTCTGGGCATGGTATGGAAACCGGCGGAGGATGTTTTCACGTTTGAGTTGGATCTGAAAGAGGAAGTACGGAACATCGTGTTCAACAAATCTGTGCCTACAAAGCGCCAAGTCCTGCGGACAATCATGTCACTTTTCGATCCGTTGGGTTTGGTAGCGCATTTCGTAGTGCACGGCAAGTTAATCATGCAGCGCATCTGGAGGGAAGGCTTAGACTGGGACGAAAAGATCAACGGTGAAATACTAGAAGACTGGCGTAGATGGAGCGGACTGCTGCTGAGAATCAACGAAGTTAGCGTTCCCAGATGTTTCTTCTTCGGAAATGGATCGTCATCCGATGGCGTCGAGATACACGTATTTGTGGACGCTAGCGAAAACGCATACGCTTGCGTAGCCTACCTGCGGAGTTGGTGTAATGGAATACCACGATGTGCATTGATTGCGGCGAAGACGAAAGTAGCCCCCCTAAAACCATTATCTATTCCACGGCTGGAATTGCAAGCGGCCCTTATCGGTAGCCGTTTACTGGACACCATCTGCAAGGCTCTAACAGTCCCAATTTCGGCCCGAAATCTGTGGACGGATTCTACAACTGTTTTGGCGTGGCTGCGGTCTGAGTCTCGGCGATATCACCAGTTCGTTGGATTTCGAGTTGGAGAGATTCTAACCACAACAACCATCGACGAGTGGCGGAAAGTTCAGTCAAAACTGAATGTTGCTGATCAGGCAACAAAGTGGAAGAATGGACCTAGTTTCAGCCCGGGAGACTGGTGGTACTCCGGACCGAGTTTCCTTTCAGACCCGACGGATAAATGGGCTGAGCATTCATCTGAGAATTTCGTAACATCGGAAGACATGCGATCATCATTTTTGCACCACCGAAACTTGCGACAACCGTTGATTGTAGATGTTGAGAGATTTTCGAAATGGACGAGGTTATTGCGAGCAACAGCCTATGTTTTTAGAGCGGCCAAACGGTTCCTTAGCCTGAAGGTGAAAGGACCATTGATGCAGGATGAGTTGCTGAGTGCGGAAACGCTGCTGTGGCGGCAAGTACAAATGCAAGCATACCCGGATGAATACTTTACTCTCCAATTTAACAAAGAGCACGAGAATGAACCTCGACAGTTGGAGAGATCGAGCGTTCTGTTCAAGATGTCGCCAATGCTGGACAGCAACGGAGTGCTGCGAATGAACAGTCGCATAACTGCCGCCCCGATAGTATCAACGGATCTGAAATACCCCATCTTCCTCCCAAAGGAACATCGAGTAACGGAGCTGCTTGTAGAAAGCTACCACATTCGTTTTCTTCACGAAAACAAGGAAACCGTACATAATGAACTGAGGCAACGTTTCCAAATACCAAATCTCCGTTCGCTTGTATCGAAGGTTACCAAACAATGCCAGTACTGCCGTGTGCGGAAGGCGACTCCTCAGGAACCAATGATGGCACCACTGCCTGAAATCCGGCTAACGCCCTTCATCCGGCCGTTCACGCATACTGGAGTAGACAAGGACGTAGCACGGTGAAACGATGGATCGCCCTTTTCACGTGCTTGTCCATTAGGGCAGTGCACCTCGAGATAGTCCACAGCTTATCAACCCAGTCGTGTGTTATAGCCATCCGGAGATTCGTGGCACGCAGAGGTTCCCCAGCTACCTTCTGTTCCGACAACGGAACCAATTTTGTAGGTGCGAATAACATCCTCAAGAATCAGCTTTGCGCGATTGGAGAGAGCTGTGCAACAACCTTCACGAATTCGAACACCCGATGGCTCTTCAATCCTCCACTCGCTCCTCATATGGGAGGACCATGGGAGCGCTTGGTGCGATCAGTGAAGGTAGCAATGTCGGCAATTGCAGATCATTCTCGTCACCCCAGCGATGAAGTCCTGGAAACCATACTGCTGGAAGCGGAGTCTATCGTGAATTCTCGGCCACTCACGTACGTCCCACTGGATCACGCGAATCAGGAAGCACTATCTCCCAACCATTTCCTGCTGTACGGTACGCAAGGTATCAACCAACCAAGCCAGGATTTAGTGGAGGAGCATTCGTCATTGAGAGATAGTTGGAAGTTAGCAAAACACCTCGTCGATACTTTCTGGACTCGTATTGTGCATTAAAGGAAAAGACAAGCAGACATGATAATTTGAAATTCCATGAAAGATTAATGTTGAACTTGTTTTGACTTTCTCATACAACAAAGTTGTACCGAAAGGCTATCATTTCACTCCAAAATCGAGCTTTTTATTAAAGTCTCGGAGACCCATGATGTTATATACCAATCGATTCAGCTCGTCGAGCTGAACATATGTCTGTCTGTCCGTGTGTATGTACACACGAGAACCAAAAAACATTAGACACTTTTTCATATGAAACGAATGCTTTAGGTTTATGACTTACAGCACCTTAAGCGCCACTCACCAATAATGGTGAGGGTGGGGAGGCTGTTAATGGCCCGGTAGAGGCTCTTTTCTAGGGCTGACGCTGACTTATGTCAAAACTTACAATATATCAAAAGTTATGCGCTTTTTTTTTCGATTTTTTTAGTTTTCTCAGTGAAGCGCACAAAACTAATCAATTTTCATCAATGCACCCATGAAGATCCGTGAAATTCTAAATAATTACAAGAATATGGACTTTTCTTTTCTTGAGCCAAATATTAAAAACGTTGTTTCTGAAAATTTTCAGAATTTGAGTTGTGCACGAAACCGTCGAATTATGTACGTTCCATTATCCTACCTTCCAAATAAATGCTGACCTACCGCAGTTCTCTTAATGTACGTGAAAGGTACCCTCATTTTCTAGGTGGATTAATCTGCTATTTCCCATCCGCTATTACTAGGTGACATTGACTGACACCGCACTCCCTCCAGCCGTAACGCGCACTCTCGCTGATTGCTCACCGGGTTCGGGATGGTTTCGATACAATTTAATTAAATTTCACAGCCCCTGGCAGGTGAACACGTGCCCCTCGTGCCCGAGACGGGCAGACACAAAATTCTGTGACCGAACATTTCATAAATTCCAGCACCAGTAATAGAGAGAGAGACAGAGAGATTGCAAGCGGGTGGGAAAGGCAACCCTTTCGGAGAATGATGAAGCTGATTGCTGCAGACAGTCAGCACTGTCTTCTCTACATCGTCATCCACCGACGGAGCACCCTTTTACTTTGTTGCATGCAAAGTTGGTTGCGTGACCGAATTCGGTTTGGGAAACTAACCTTATTATAGTTGTAGTTGCGGTATTGTGCATTAAGGGCAAAGACAAGCAGACATAATAATTTGAAATTCCATGAAAGATTAATGTTGAACTTGTTTTGACTTTCTCATACAACAAAGTTGTACCGAAAGGCTATCATTTCACTCCAAAATCGAGCTTTTTATGAAAGTCTCGGAGACCCATGATGTTATATACCAATCGACTCAGCTCGTCGAGCTGAACATATGTCTGTCTGTCCGTGTGTATGTGTGTATGTACACACGAAAACCAAAAAACATTAGACACTTTTTCATATGAAACGAATGCTTTAGGTTTATGACCTACAGCACCTTAAGCGCCACTCACCAATGGTGAGGCTGCTGAGGCTGTTAATGGCCCGGCAGAGGCTCTTTTCTAGGACAGGTTGAATATTTCCTCAAACACTCATAAGCACTTAGCTAACCACAAAAAGGCTTCAAAATTATACCCAACCGAACTGATATCACTTACTTAAGAACAAATTCAACCAAGAAAGCAAATTACCTTAAGGGTAAGGCCCAATGAGAGACTTTTGAAAAATACCAGAGTCGATTCAAATCGTATAACTCGTCAACCTTCGAATGGGTGGTGGCCTAGGTTTTCAAATCCCGTTTATTGCTCTTAATCAATCTACAGAGCCCTAACGCTAGCTCGAAGGTGACGTCACCACTATTGGGTTTCTTTTCCTAGGCTAATTTTTGAATCTTAAAGCTAATCTTACAATAAAATCTCTGACCTTGATGTTCGTTGCACTTTCCTTTACTCCTTGCTGAAGCGGTTCTGCTTACGCCCAAAATCCTGGGGACAGCACATCCAACGAAGACTTCGGCCACGTGGTCTTGTTCAGCATGCGCATGCAACCGTGCAGTATAATTCGCGCTTCTAGCAGGTGCACTACACCGCGTGCCTTTGCACTCCGGGTCATGAGTTGGGTTCCTACTCGCACATCACACACGCGATGATATCGTTGCTTAGCGGAGAGCAGGTACACGCGGGTTCTCCGCGTAGTATGCAACCCCTTAGCAAGCTCTGTCTAGTTTGTGGCTGCACAGTTAACTATATCGCGTGACGGTGAGAAGCTTTCGTGAGCGTCGATATGGGGCTCTATAGGGTGCTGCAACAGTGCACAGGGGTTCCCAGATTACAGAACTCGTCCGGTCCTCTCGATCCCAAACTCACACCCGCGATGACCAGCGGGATTCTCCTGGTCATTTGAATTAGCACAATTTTAGCATCAAGTATAACGGATAGGGTTTTAAAACATCTTCTTATCTTACACCTTCTTGTTAATTAGCACATGTAAGGATAAAATTCAAAATGGCTTTCCTGATCTTAATTTCAATCTAAGGGAAATACACAGTTTCTTTAATTATAATAATTTTCTAGTTATTACAATATGGTTTCACCTGCACGGCACTACAATTTCTAGAAATTACAATCTTTAAACTGCGGCATAAACTTTGGCTAAATTTTAACTGTCGAGTGTTTATTCGAACAAGTTTGGTCTGCTTAAATTTTTCATTGATTTCAACCGTTGACGAATCGCACGAGAATAAAACGTACGGCGAAAAATTAGTTTTATAAAAAAAAACAAAATTTGCGTACCTATATTAGTGAACGCAATGGTAACACCAAGATTTTTTATGTACAGGTTATCCGACTTCGTCAGTAGATGGGAATAACCAGCGCGGGGTGGAAACATACATTTTCAGTGCAAAACGTAAACAAACGAGCATAAATTTCATACAAAAATCCAAGATGGCTGAGTTGGTGATATTGACAAGTCGGATAACCTGTACATAAAAAAATCTTAGGTAACGCCCCATCTCATTCTGCCTTGTTATGTACTGCCTATATGAATCTTTTTCTACCACCGCTGGTATAGATTCGATACGAGTAGGTAGTAGTTCCTTAAATAAAATAGAGTGTCCAGATCAAATAGGTTTGTCTTTAAATTCTCTCGGTGGTCAGCTAAATGAGATTACTTGTGGAGGTACTCACGGGATCTCGCGAAACAATCAGTAAGCTTTGATAAAAAAGCTTCAGATGTCTCATCCATTTTAGAGATGGCGCTAAAGGTGCAAACCAAGATAAATACAGTAGTAGGTGCTCCAACCTGCCAAGTTTGTGGCGGGGGTGAAAAATTCATTTTCAGTGCAAAACGAAAACAAACCGGCTGGCTCTCCCATACTAAAATCCAAGATGGCTGAATCATGAATTTGGCTGATTGGAACACCTAGTGGTGTATTCATCTTGGTGCAAACACACGGTAGTTAATAGTTTACACGGTAGTTAATAGTTCGATGAAATATTTTATTGTTACACATATAGTAATTCTCAACAGATTTTCTCGCAACAAATTGAATTCAACGGGGGAATATAATCACGAACGGTCATTGCGCTCAAAGTTATAAAGAAAATGGTGTGTTGAGCCATATACAGTTGGTTGGTTGTTTGCCTTACAGCGTTTGCAAGAGCCGTAATGTAGGCATTTTTTTTAATGTGGCAAAACCAAGGAACTGCATCAAAAAAGGCATCGTCACCGCTAGGTGGATTAACCTTTTTGCCTTTCTCGTACAACCAGAAAGGCTTTCATTTCACTCCCAAAACGTACTTTTTATAGAGCGCTTGTAGACCCATAGTATTATATACCATTCGACTCAGCTCGACAAACTGAGCAAATGTCTGTCTGTCCGTGTGTGTGTCCGTGTGTGTGTGTGCGTATGTGTGTGCACATTGAAACATTAGACAATTTTTCTAGTACTAAACCTGAATCGATTTTGCTACAACAAGTTGCATTCGATGGGGAATGTTTTTCGCTATTGAATTTCATAATGATGGCACGTCTCAAAAAATAGTAAATATTCAAAGAGTTATGAGACATCATTATTTCGTAACAAATAAGCTATCGATTTTCTAGGTTATGTTCTCCCAAGACACAATTTATTCGAAACCGGCACACTAACAGCATAGAATACACAGCTTACACGGAAAAAAAACTTCACAAAGAAACATAGAAACCCATTAATGAGTTAAAAAATACCTATTTTAAGATTTCATGTATACACTGAAAATTCTCGTTTATTTTTTCAAAATGACCGAAGAAACATATTTTCATTAATGAATTTTAATATTGCGATCAACAGACCAATATGATAGCTTTTGATTGCAGTACACAAACTAATTCATGAAAAAAAGGTGACATATGTTCTTTTTAAAAGTTAAGCGTCATTTCTGCCATTTCTTTCCCATATGGGCCGATGTGAGCAGTGAGAAGTGAAAAGTGAGACGTGAGAAGTGCGAAGTGAGGAGTGAAAAGTAAGAAGTAGGAAATGAAAAATGAGAAATGAAAAATCACCAGATGATCCGAAATGAAAACAAAAATGTTTTTCCAAATTTAATCTAGACTATCCTTTGAAAAGAGCTGAAATTTTTTTGCTAATATTTTCAAATGGATATAATGAAAAAACGCGCATCTCACAAAAAAGTGTTGTATGGGTGACTATCGCAAAATCAGTCAAAATTTCTAGTGAAAATATCGGAAACAATCCAAATTGAGCCCTACACTGAAAAAAATCAGTTTAAAAATTTTAAAGTCGATTTGCGAAAAAACGCCCTTTTTTATTTAAATGAAATTTTGTCTCAAGATAGGTGATTATGTTCCCTACCAACCGTCCATACATCGCAAGCTGGGCACTCTTAAGGAAAAAAAGTTTTTCTAACAAAAACTTTTTCTTGTCGGAATTATTTTCAGTGTATTTTCATCTGAAACTAAACCAATGAAAGCTATGTTAATAACTTCTGAAAAAAGTTATTAGCAAATTAGTAATTGCAATCCCATGACATTTTTTTTGACATTTCCCGTTACTGTCCCCGAGAAATTCTTCTGAACTTCCATTGAAAATACTGCTGAACTGACACGGGAATTTCATCTGATTTTCCTTCCCAATTTACATCGAAAATGTATCCGAATTTCCAAGAAAAGTTCATTGGAATTCATTTAGAAAATTCATCCAAACTTTTAACGTGAAATGTGAACTTCCAAAATTGATAGAGAACCCCAATCACTATTCATCTGAATTGAAGTACATTTTGAACCAGCTTGTGAGGTACATACTGGCCTTAACATACAGGGGATGGACAAAATAATTAGGATAGGCAAATTTTGGGTAAAATTAGATGTGTTGTAACTATCTTAGTTATCATCCGATTTTGACAATTCAGGCATGCCCGAACTAGAAAATTAATGCAGTTTGACGGTATGTCCATGGAACCGACTATGACCACCGGATTCCGGAGATATTCCGGGTTTTTCGGAGGTAGGTTCAAAACCGTAAATTTGAGGTGGATATTAGGAGAAGTTGTAGTTAAAAATTGAATAATATTAGTAACCACAAATGAAGTAGGGCTCTTGCTGATTGGAACCATATATTGATATTTGGAATCGGACCAGAATCAAGTGAGATATGGCCATTTCTTTAAAACCGGTTCCGATCGATACTTATCAAAGGGGTCAGGCCACAAATTCATTTGAATCTCGCTTTTTGATAGATCGTCCTCTATGATTTTATTCTAGAAGGGCTCTAATGTGTCCAGAATGAAAAACCAATTGAATAAACGGATCCTGGAGTCGCTGGGATGTCCCCGGGGAACCTGTGAATGGGGACATTTAAGCTTTAGCACCAAAATCAGTCATTCGACGGCTCTTTTTTCATGGTTTTCGATCAGGAAGCGAAGTATGAATATAAAATGGTCCATTGTCGACTCTGACCGCTTTCACGATTTACGCATTGGCCCCGGGGAACCTGTGGAAAGGGACATTTTAGTTTTACCACCAAAACCAGTCATTCGACGGCTCTTTTTTCATGGTTTTCAATCAGGAAACGAAGAATGAATATAAAATGGTCCATTGTCGACTCTGACCGCTTTCACGATCTACGCATTGGCCCCGGGGAACCTGTGGAAAGGGACATTTTAGTTTTACCACCAAAATCAGTCATTCGACGACTCTTTTTTCATGGTTTTCGATCAGGATGCGAAGTATGAATATAAAATGGTCCATTGGCGTCTCTGATCGCTTCCAGGATCTACGGATTGGCCCCGGGGAACCTGTTGAAGGGGACATTTTAGTTTTCCTACCAAAATCAGTCATTCGACGGCTCTTTTTTCATGGTTTTCGATCAGGAAGCGAAGTATGAATATAAAATGGTCAATTTACGGTTCTGACCGCTTCCAGGACCTACGGATTGGCCCCGGGGAACCTGTGGAAGGGGACATTTTAGTTTTACCTCCAAAACCAGTCGTTCGTCGGCTCTTTTTTCATGGTTTTCGATCAGGAAGCGAAGTATGAATATAAAATGGTCCATTGTCGGCTCTGACCGATTCCAGGATCTACGGATTGGCCCCGAGGAACCTGTGGAAGGGGACATTTTAGTTTTAGCACCAAAACCAGTCATTCGACAGCTCTTCATTCATGGTTATCGATCAGGAAGCGAAGTACGAAAATAAAATGGATGATTGACGGCTCTGACCGCTTCCAGGACCCAAGGATTGCCCCCGGGGAACCTGTGGAAGGGAACATATAAGTTTTAGCATTAAAATCAGTTATTTGACGGCTCTTATTATAGGTTTTCGATCAGGAAGCAAAGTATAAATATAAAAGGACCATTGACAGCATTGACCGCTTCCAGAACCTACTGGTTGCCCACGAGGAGCCTGTGGGAGGGGACATTTTAGTTTTTACACCAAAATCAATCATTCGATAGCTCTTCTTTAATATAAGCAAAGTATTAATATAAAATTGACCATTGATGACTCTGATCGCTCTCAGGACCTACAGATTCCCCTCGGAAAACCAGTAGAAAGGAACATTTAAGTTGTAGCACCAAAACCAATATCTCGACGGCTTTTTTTCGTGATTTTTGATCAAAAAAAGCGAAAGTATGCGAAAGCGAAGTATGAGTATAAATTGGACCATTAATGGATCTGACCGCTTCCAGGACTTACGGATTGCCTCCGGGGAACTGTGGAAGGGGACATTTTAGTTTTAGCACAAAAACCAATCATTGGACGGCTCTTTTTTCATGGATTTTAATCAGAATGTGAAGTATGAACAAGAAATGGACCATTGACGGCTCTGACCGTTTTCTGGACCTACGGATAGCTCACGGGGAACCTGCCTACTTCATACTTCGCTTCCTGACCCAAAGCAATGAAAACAGAGCCGTTGTATGACTAGTTTTGGTGCCAAAACTAAAATGTCCCCTTCCACAGGTTTCCTGGGCCAATCTGTAGGTCCAGAAAGCGGTCAGAGCCCTCAATGGTCCCTTTTATATTCATTTCTCGATTCCTTATCGAAACCACTAGGAAAGAGACGTCGAATGACTGGCTATGATGCTTAAAATAAAATGTCCCCTTACACAGATTCTCCAGGAGCAATCCGTGGGTCTTGGAAGCGGTCAGAGCCGTCAATGGACCATTTTATATTCATACTTCGCTTCCTGATCAAAAATCGAATGACTGGTTTTAGTGCTAAAACTAAAATGTCCTCATTCACAGAATCCTCGAAGGCAATCAGTAAGTCCTGGAAGCGATCAGAGCCGTCAATGGTAATTTTTAATTCATATTTCGCTTCCTGGTCATCAACACGTCGAAGACGAAGTACATGATAGGAAGAGGTTCAAGAGAAGACAATGTAAGCCACCCACCGCGAGTTGGCATCGGTGGTGATGAAATCGAGGTGGTAGAAGAATTTGTGTACTTGGGCTCACTGGTGACTGCCGAAAATGATACCAGCAGAGAAATTCGGAGGCGTATAGTGGCTGGAAATCGTGCATACTTTGACTCCGCAAGACGCTTCGATCGAATAGAGTTCGCCGCCGTACCAAACTGACCATCTACAAAACGCTCATTAGACCGGTAGTCCTCTACGGACACGAGACCTGGACGATGCTCGTGGAGGATCAACGCGCACTCGGAGTTTTCGAAAGGAGAGTGCTGCGTACCATCTATGGTGGGGTGCAGATGGCGGACGGTACATGGAGGAGGCGAATGAACCACGAGTTGCATCAGCTGTTGGGAGAACCATCCATCGTTCACACCGCGAAAATCGGACTGCGGTGGGCCGGGCACGTAGCCAGAATGTCGGACAATAACCCGGTGAAAATGGTTCTCGACAACGATCCGACGGGCACAAGAAGGCGAGGTGCGCAGCGGGCAAGGTGGATCGATCAGGTGGAAGATGACTTGCGGACCCTCCGTAGACTGCGTGGCTGGCGACGTGTTGCCATGGACCGATCCGAATGGAGAAGACTCTTACATACCGCACAGGCCACTTCGGCCTTAGTCTGAAATAATAATAATAATAATAATTCCTGGTCGAAATCCATGAAAAAAGAGCCTTCGAATGACTGGGTTTGATGCTAAAACTAAAATGTCCCCTTCAACAGGTTCCCCGGGGTCCAATCCGTAGGTCCTGGAAGAGGTCAAAGCCGACAATGGACCATTTTATATTCATACTTTGCTTTCTGATCGAAAACCATGAAAAAAAAGCCGTCGAATGACTGGTTTTGGTGCTGAAAATTAAATGTCCTCTTCCACAGGTTCCTCGGAGGCAACCAGTAGGTCCTGGAAGCAATCAGAGCCGTCAATGGACCATTTTATATTCATGCTTCGCTTCCTGATCGAAAACCATGAAAAAAGAGCCTTCGAATGACTGGTTTTGGTGGTAAAACTAAAATGTCCCCTTCCACAGGTTCCCCGGGGCCAATCCATAGGTCCTGAAAGCGGTCAGAACCGTAAATTGACCATTTTATATTCATACTTCACTTCCTGATCGATAACCATGAATGAAGAGCCGTCGAATGACTGATTTTGGTAGTAAAACTAAAATGTCCCCTTCAACAAGTTCCCCGGGGCCAATCCGTAGGTCCTGGAAGCGGTCAGAACCGTTAATTGACCATTTTATATGCATACTTCGCTTCCCGATCGAAAACCATGAAAAAAGAGCCGTCGAATGACTGATTTTGGTGGTAAAACTAAAATGTCCCCTTCCACAGGTTCCCCGGGGACATCCCAGCGACTCCAGGATTCGTTTATTCAATTGGTTTTTCATTCTGGACACATAAGAGGCCTTCTAGAATGAAATCATGGTGGATGATCTATCAAAAAGCGAGATTCAAATGAATTTGTGGCCTGACCCCTTTGATAAGTATCGATCGGAACCGATTTTAAATAAATGGCCATATCTCACTTGATTCTGGTCCGATTCCAAATCTCAATATATGGTTCCAATCAGCAAGAGCCCTACTTCATTTGTGGTTACTAATATTATTCAATTTTTAACTACAACTTCTCCTAATATCCACCTCAAATTTACGGTTTTGAACCTACCTCCGAAAAACCCGGAATATCTCCGGAATCCGGTGGTCATAGTCGGTTCCATGGACATACCGTCAAACTGCATTAATTTTCTAGTTCGGGCATGCCTGAATTGTCAAAATCGGATGATAACTAAGATAGTTACAACACATCTAATTTTACCCAAAATTTGCCTATCCTAATTATTTTGTCCATCCCCTGTATGTCATAGATTGCAGACGGCAGTGTTGGTATCACTGTCATGCAATGGGGGTAACTTGGCTGCAAACATTGGCACTACTGACGCTTATCCTGACAAAGGCAAAAGCGGATGTAGCTACGGCAGGCCAAGCATCATCGCCATTTAAACTGTGCGCTTTCGTGAGGTAAGACGTGTTCCATCTGCAATCTAATTTCCCAAGTCGGGTGATTCTACAGCAGTTTTTGCAGTGCTTAAGCACCATGAATCATAAGGAAATTTACATTGGCGACCATAACAGGACATTAAAATATTTTCGTTTTGTAGAATCACTCGTCTTGGGATTTATTTAGTGAGGCATAAAAGTGAGTTTAACAAATGAATAAGAAAATGGCAGACATTTTTTCTTTCCTACTAAATCCTGATCAAATATTGGTGTGTAAAGAAAACCACCGAGTGAAAATTAAATATACACAGTTTCGAACAAAAATATGTGTTGAATATCTTTTGATGGACGCGTAGCGAATACCGTCGGAGTAAAATTGGGGCAAGTGAAGAAAACTGTTTTTCGAAATTCCAATACAAAAAAAAGAGAGAGAGAAAAAAAACAAGGCCGAGTAAAGAAAACTGCCTAAATAGAAAGGAGGGAAACTAGAAATTCCCCAAACATAAGAAGGTGCGTAAGGAAAACCACCTGTGCGCGAATAATAGCTTAAATGAGTAATGAAAACCATTGTCAAATAAACTGACCGTATGCGTAATGAACACAACCGGTGCAGACATTATTTAGAGGGATAAAGAATACCTTCTGGAGAAATATTTTCAAGTGGTAAAGAAAACCCTATGATGATTGGAGTGAAGTTGAAACTGCCCAAATGTGTAATAAAATTTGAAGAAGTAAAAAAAGAGATAAGCAATATTTAATAGAAAAAAATCAGTATGAGATTTTAATGAAAAAAATCCTAACTATTCCCTATGTTTACAGAAACCAAACTTTGGCTCAAACGCAACTAAACCTTTGAAATGGAATCAGAAGGTAAATACGTTCGCGTCGACCAGCCATACGATAGGGGGTGTGATGTTTCGGATCTCGAGATGGATGTGACAGGTCCTCAGGATCCCGGAAGGTTCGTTCGTGCTCCGGTATTCTATGATGATGAGGAACAATATGATGAGGAAAATGAAATATACGAGTATGCTAATCACCAAGGTTCTGTGGACCCATACCTAGAGAATGAGATATTGAAGCAACAGATCGCCGACTTGAAGAAAACTCTTGCAGAAGTAACATCGAAAACCACTAGCCAGCGCCAGGTAAACTCAGGCACCATTGAGGCTGAGCAAAGCTGGAATAATTATCGGACATTGTCATCGCAGTCAGAAGCAAGTGGATCAAGTGTCAGGTGGGACCAAATGAAGTCAGTCCCCAAGAACATACCAGCGAACAAAATGTGGGAGGAATGGTCAAAGTATATCGAGAATTTTGAAATTGCGGCTTCACTGTCTAACGCAATTGACCCTGTGCGTCGATCCCAGCTCCTTTTTTTGTCGATGGGTGATCAACTTCAAGGAATTGTACGAGCAGCAAAACTTCGACTGGATTTGAATGATAAAGAGTGTTATACAGCTTTTGTCAGGAACACCGAAGACCACCTCCGCTCCATGACCGATACCGCTGCAGAACATGAAGCTTTCTCAGCCATGCAGCAAGGTATAGGAGAGTCAGCGATGAGCTTCCATTCAAGATTGATGGAAAAGGTTCGTTTATGTCGATACAGTACTGACGACCAAGAACGCTTTGTGCAAGCGCAGCTCTTAAAGGGCATGACAAATCGTGAGCTAGCTAGAACTGCCAGGACGTTCGGTCACGAGACCAACGTAATTGTGCAGGCCGCGACACAAGATGAAGCATATCAAGCCGAAACCAGAAAATTGCCTGTGGAGTACGGAGTACGGAGCGGCTTACTAGTACGGAGCGGCTTACCAAGAGTTACAATCAAACGGGAAGGCGGTGGTGAATCGAGAGGATACAGGAACAAACAGTTCCGGCGAAATGAAAATCGGTCCAACAATCGTCCTGAGCTGTGTACAAGGTGCAACAAATGGATGCACAGAAATCGTCCTTGCCCGGCACTGAAGCTTAAGTGCAACGCCTGTGGAAAATTCGGCCATTTTGCTGTGGTGTGCAGATCGAGTCGAATCAATGTAGTACAGGAACTACCAATGGATTTTCCAAAAGAAGTGAAAGCTGCTACCAAGGAAGAAGAGGTAAAATGAATTTGACTTGAGATGTATCACATACAAAAAGTACAATACATATACTAGTTTTTTTTTTCATAAATGTTGAATTCCTTAAAAAAGAAATGTTTTTTTATTTTAACAGCTGAACGCACTTTCCCTTGAAGACGTTTTGATCAACTGTCGCGTGGGATCTTCCAGCCCAATAAAATTTCTAATTGATTCAGGGGCGGATGTGAATGTTGATGGAGGTTGTGACTGGCTGAATCTAAAACTAGATTTCGAAACTGGATCAGCCAAGCTGATTCCCATTGCAATTAACACCGATAGGGGATTGCGGGCTTATGCAGCAAGTGCTCCAATGAAGGTTGATTTTGCATTCAGAGCAACTGTAGCAGCGATTGGATCAGAAAGTTCAGTGATAGCGGATTTTCTGGTGGTGAATGAAGGAAAACGGTCTCTCCTCAGCAGATCAACAGCAAGTGACTTAGGTCTTTTGCTTGTTAGGTCACAGGTGAACAAGTGTGAGATAAATGACGACAAAATTTTCCCTGAAGATGCCCGGGTTAAAGTCAAATTTAGCATCGACAAAAGCATTCCGCCAACGAGAAATGCGTATTTCAATATACCTGCGGCATATCGTGAAGGCGCACGACGACGGTTGATGGAGATGGAAGCTAGTGGCATCATTGAAAGAGTGGTGTCAGCACCGGAATGGATAAGCGGTATGTCCGCTGTATCCAAAGGGAAAGACGATTTTCGATTAGTCGTCAACATGAGAGCGCCTAACAAAGCTATCAAACGAGAATACTTCCGCCTACCAGTCCTAGATGAGATGAAAATCAAACTACAAGGCGCATGCTACTTCACGAAGTTAGATTTGAAAAGCGCCTATTATCATTCGGAGTTGAGCGAGGAGTCGTGGGACTTGACTACATTTTTGGCAGAAAATGGTATGTTCCGGTTTACACGCTTGATGTGTGGGGTAAACTGTGCGCCCGAGATATTTCAACGCGAAATGTCTAGAATACTTGAAAGCGTTGAACAAAAAATTATCTACATCGACGATGTCTTGCTCTTTGCGGATAGCTTGGAAAAACTGCATAAAATCGTCGCTCAGGTACTTCAGATTTTTAAAGACAATAATTTAACCCTTAACACCGAGAAATGTGAGTTCGACAGAACAGAAGTAACGTTCCTCGGACACAAATTGAATGCCGATGGATTTCATATCGAGGAGACAAAAATTGGAGCCATAAAGAAGTTTCGTCGACCAACAACAACTTCGGAACTACGAAGCTTCCTTGGATTGGCGTCGTTTGTCAGCCCTTATATAAGGAATTTTGCGTCGATTTCCAGCCCTTTGTGGTCAATTGTTGGATCCAAAGAATGGACTTGGGGAGACCAACAAGAAAAAGCATTCAATGCTTTGAAACAACAGATTATACGTTCTACTGTATCACTGGGTTATTTCTCAGAACATGAAGATACCGTTCTTTATACAGATGCATCACCAAATGCCATCGGTGCAGTGTTGGTGCAAGAAGGAGCCAACCCCTCGTATAATCAGTTTTGCATCAAAGGCTCTTACGGAAACTGAACGGAAGTATGCTCAACATCAACGCGAAGCTCTTGAAGCGGTATGGGCAGTTGAGCACTTCTCGTACTTTCTATTGGGCCGACACTTCACTTTGCGCACCGATGCGAGCGGAGTTGCTTTTATTTTAAACAGATTGCGAGAAAGCTCAAAAAGAGCATTAACCAGAGCAGATGGGTGGGCCTTAAGACTCAGCCCTTATGATTACACAGTAGAGTATGTGAAAGGTGCCGAAAAAATAGCGGATTCATCATCACGGTTGTACCAGGGTAGCGACGAACCATTCGATGAAGAAACAAGTCCATGGGAAGTGGCTCATGTTGAAGCTAATTTGGTAGGCTTCGTTACCGAAAATGAAATCAAGGAATATACAAAAGAAGATGGGACACTTCAACAGGTAATCTTTTGTATGATATACAATGAAACATTGATTAGAGTAATTTAACTGTTTTTATACCAATAGGTCATAGAAGCATTGAATACTGGACACTGGTCGGAGCACTTGAATAGGTTTAAAGCAGTGTCCGAAGATCTCGTCGTGAAAAGCGGAGTACTATTGAAACTTGGCTGCGCGGTAATTCCTGATAAGCTACGATCAAAAACACTTGAAGTGGCGCATTCAGGCCATCCTTCAACGGCAAAGCTTAAGATCATCCTGCGTGAGAGAGTTTGGCGACCACCTCGTCAGAGCTACCTACCTACTGTATAGTAACAAGGCAGTCTCGATTGAATTGTTACATCATTTCCTAGCTTTCAGCAAACACGTACCGTTTTGACTCAAATCCCGAACATGACTCATATTCCGAATACTGGCATTTTAGCGCCCTAAAACTAAAAATTTTATCGGTTTTTCGAACTGAGGATCAAGATTACAAAAGAATTAAAGCTCATATGGAGAAATTCGCCTAAATAAAGTCAAAATGGTCATTTAACACTTGAACATGCGCGCGCTTTGTACAACACTAACGAAAAAATGTCGCTTGCTACAGCTGTGTACAACAGCACGAGCGAACCTGCATGAGCGTTCTAGGGCTGAACGGTTAAAAGTGAGTGTTCGGAATATGAGTCATGTTCGGAATTTGAGTCAAAACGGTACGTGTTTGCTGAAAGCTAGGAAATGATGTAACAATTCAATCGAGACTGCCTTGCTACTATACAGTAGGTAGGTAGCTCTGACGAGGTGGTCGCCAGTGTTACCAAATAAATTTGGTACAGAATCTTCCTAACAACATGTTTCAAAACTCGATGTTTATCTTCCTTCCTAACCATTCCCAAGTAACATTTTAAGTTTTATAATGCTCTTGAAGACCATAATTCACTCTACAAGTGTGTAATAAAACCAGTATAAAACCAACATGTTAATAGGGTTATTTATGTAAGAGAAGCGAAATATTCAAACACAAAAGATTTCACTTGAAAGTGTATGACTGTTAGATAAAAAAAATGTCAAAAAATGAATATAATGGAGTATATTAGATCTTCCACCGAGGATTTTCGGAGTAGTCCACGATGGACCTAGAATAGCTCAATGACATTGACGATTCTCAGGCCAGATATTATTTATTGTATAATCATAAATTAATCTTATATTAGCCTAAATTAGGCAATACCGAGCTAAACTCTTCCACAAACATCTGTTTTGAAGCATCACAGCCAAATTAAAATTAAAACGGAAGCCACACGAGTTTTCAGTAATTAGTGTACACACACCAAATCGAAAAGAAATACATGGGAAAGCTCTTCACCATCCAAACCAAAATTCAACTCATCCATTAATTAATCGGATAAAACAACTTTTTCGAGTGCTATTTCTGTTTCGCTGTGCAGCACATGTAAGACTCTTGAAGTTGACTTGTCGCTCCCCTTCATTGGATACCGGTTGGCCTTCGCGGAAGCACGTCCTGGATGAACGGGATGGGGGTCCTTGGGCGTGGGTACAGCGAAGATAAAATTTAATTAAACTTCAATTTCACGGCGTGTAAACACGAAAGTTTGCACAGTGTGTTTTACAGCGGGAGCAACAAGCGGTACCCGCCGCCGCCGCCGGAGGAGAACATCGATATCACGCTACGGAGAAATATGTACGTGGAATGTGCTCGGTGAATGGTTTCCCCGGTTGACGTATGAGTTATTCGATGCCTGTCACCGCAGAATTCCAAGCCGGGGAAAAACTCGAGCTTAATGAACTGGTGCACACACATATCTATACAGAGCCGCCGTGCCGCCTCTGCTGATGGGGCCAAGAGAAGACGACACCGTACCGCCCCCTGCCGACCGGGCGGTCGTCATCGTCGTCGTCGTCGTCATCGATGCTGGTGCCTGTTTGGAGAGGAGATAGCTCTGTGGATGGCGTTGTCACCTCTTCACAGTACGGCTGCGGAAAATGGGGCTTTGGAAGAGTGTGAAGGATTATTATCAATCTGTGCCCCGAGGTGGATCTCATCGGGGGCGATTTTCAAGTTAATCGATTTATGTAAGGATTATCCTTTCTCAGATGATTATATACTGAGAAAATTGATTAGATCGGAAGATGAAAAGGAAAGGTATTACAAGCTGCTTTAGCTAAAGACTTAGGTATATGAGTTCCGATCGAAATCTAATGAACTCCTGCAGCGGCTTATTGAGAAATGCGATTTATCTCCTATTCGTGACATTAATTACTCTTGTAAGCCCATGTTTTTTTTTATTTCTCGCAAATACGCATGTTTAGATTTTTAAAGTGGTTTCACTAATATTGCAATTGAATATTCATACTTTATATATACTCCTCAGTCTAAAAACTGAACCATGACAAAATATCAAGTATCGTATTTTGTGGCGGTTAAAGCTGTATGGCAACCAAAACCAGTTTTGCCCTGTTACGGGATTTGGATGAGTTCCCAAGGATTATCCCTTTCACTGACTAACTAACCCTTTCACCAGGTTAAGACCGAAGTGACCTATGTCATTGTGTCCGCATCAATCGTTTACTGACTGTTTACCCCATAACGGTTGAAATTCAAATCAGCAGCACCACAGTGAAGGACTGAAGGTGTTTCGAAAATCGTCGGCGTGACTATTTTTCTTGGATCTGGTCCGTTGGACGGAAGATTTATTTCGGAGTAGCACTTTAAAAACTAGCGGCGCTGAATTGTGTGCAGATTGAAACCATCGGTTTATTCAAACACACTTCAATGAATGATGGTCAGGGAATCAATTTTTCTCGGTTGCGCTTGCGAAACAAGCGACAAAAGAGAATCAACAAAAGCTCAAAATAATTTTCTTGACAAAGCTTTGTTAAATATCTTGGCTGTGCATATGCACAGCACATGTTTTGAAATGGACAAATTGATAAAAAATTTGCGAAAAAGAATCCACGTGTCTTGGAGGGACTCGAACCCTCAACCTCCTACTCTCTAGATAGGCGTGATAACCCCTACACAACAAGACCACTTAAAGGTCACGTTTGCGGAAAAGCCATCAGAATTCGAGTACCAACCTCCACCGCGGTTAGCTCTCTTTTTTGCAAATTGAATATCTTTCGGATGCTTGATTTGTCCAATCTCCACATGTGCTTTACTGTTGTATATCCACAGTCAAGCGAGTGCACATTGTTTATTAAACGAGAGGATCGCACACTATTCCCCCAACAACGGGCTGGGCGGACTGATATAGAATGCGAATCAATTGCACTCTGCTGTGCCAAGGGCTTGCTTGGCTAAAGCATTTGATAAGTTTGATTGCCTTACGTGTGCGGTCGCGTGTACAAACTCATCAAATACTAAGAAACACTTCCTATGGAAATTCTGAGCAATTTCACCAAAAAATTGTGAAAAAAAATCTGAAGAATTTACCATGGAAATTGCAAACATTTTTATTTTGAAATACCATTGAATTTTCGTCGAGCAAGCCAAAGAGCTTCTTGTGGAAAATCTAAAAAATAGATTATAAGTTCCATTTAATTTTAAATAATTTTCCGTGGAAAATTTGTTTAAAAAAATCATAAGGGTTGTGCACAAGGCACGACCGCAAGGTAGCTGTTGGACGAAGTAAGGCAAGCATTGTGATTGATCTTTCTGCTGTCACTAAGCGATTGTGTTTTGTACTTTGAAGAATTTTCTATTCCGATCAGCTTTCTTTTCAAAAATGGTATTGAAACGTAGAGATTTATTTTCTATAATACGTCTTTCCAATAACAAACAGCAACAAAACCAAATCAGAATATCGTAAGAAAAATTCACTGTAACTACGAATTAAATTTTTCCAACGTCTCTGATGCGCGCTTTTGAACCGATTTATTTTTAATGATGCGCCTTTCAAATACTAACAGCAATAAAAACCAAAAGAAAAATCAATAGCGCATGCAATATAGGGTCATGAGAACGACACATCACTAAAACCCCTCCTCCACAAATCATTAACAAACAAATTACTATAATGTCCGTTAGGGTGGCTCAAATCAATATGGGAAAAACTTTTTTCAATTTTTGTGATGGGCCGCCCTCTTATTCGGTTCTATTTGATGCCCTGATGCTCTGGACAAAATTTCAGCCAAATCGGTCAACGTTTGGGTGGTGCTAAACTCGTTGGAAGTTTATATGGAAAAATGTATGCAGAAACATCCAAAAACAGTGAATTGCAGTTGGACGGCAGAACTTACGATGAAGAACTATGATGCTCATTCAGATCTTGGAGAATTTAATACAGAATGTTATGCAGAAAACCGTGAGAAGATTAGAGTTTGCCCGGCTAAGTTATTAGCATTTCTCTGAAGTGGGGTTTGAGCAAATTTCGTTTCTTTTACCTTTGAAAAGAAATAAATTCACCCCTACTACACTTCAGTAAAATGCTAATATCTTTGCCGGGCAAACTCTAATCTTCTCACGGTTTTCTGCATAACATTCTGTATTAAATTCTCCAAGATCTGAATGAGCATCATAGTTCTTCATCGTAAGTTCTGCCGTCCAACTGCAATTCACTGTTTTTGGATGTTTCTGCATACATTTTTCCATATAAACTTCCAACGAGTTTAGCACCACCCAAACGTTGACCGATTTGGCTGAAATTTTGTCCAGGGCATCAGGGCACCAAACAGAACCGAATAAGAGGGCGGCCCATCAAAAAATTTGAAAAAGTGTTTTTTGAGCCACTCTAATGTCCGTATATCATCCCTGTCTTGTGGTGAATGTACGAAAACCCTTTCTTCTGCTAGTGCGGCTATGACCCTGAAAAAACGACATTTTGGTGTACCTACAATCCGTCGTTGTTCGTATTAGGCTGGAGCTGGTGTACTTGGTGACGGCTTCGAATCTTTTAGATGGCGTGCTTAACCAATTGTTTTTCGGCGACGGTGGCGGACGGCGATCTGAATCTTACGGCTAGTGATCGTTGATCTTGTGTTGTATTGCCTTAAGAGCCCCGCACATAGCATACGTTTGCGTTGCGTTTGACAGTTTTCCCATGGTAAATGTGTCAAACGCAACGCAAACGTACCCTATGTGCGGGGCTCTTTAGGCGGGAATCTTTCCGCTACGTCTTTTTTCGATCTTGACGATGTTCTTTTTGCCTTGCTGCTGCCGCCTCCGCTACCGTCTCGTCGCGTCGGATCATCTTCTTTTCGACAGTTTTGATGCCATGCCTAACTTCGTTTTGTTTCGGACCGAACCAGAACCAGGGGTGGCATTGCGCACCTCGACTCGAAACGAGCAAACCATGCAAACTATCATACGAAAGAGCTGTCGAAAGGAGATGCGCAATGAGGCCCCAGGGGTGGCATTGCGCATCTCGATTCGAACGTAATTCTATCGAGTCGAACATGTTTGGCATTACGGCTTTCGATTCGATCTCGAAAACGACTCATCGTTCGAGTATGCTCGAGGAGGTACAAGAATAACGAGATGTTTTGGCATTATGGATACTCGATAGCACACTGGAAAACGACTCAAGTCGAATGAAAAAGACTCGTCAACTTTATAGCTTTCGAATGTTGTTCGAGAGCGATTTGTTGCTGAAAGTTTTTAATTATATTTGTTATTATTTCTTTACGGGAAGAGAATAAATGATTCATTATTGTATCTTGAAGGAAACAATGTTATTAGTATACCTACTTTCATAGTTTCCAGACAATATGCAATCTCTAATTATCCCGAAATCCGCGTAAAAAACGACTTCAACTAAAATCTTTTTTGTTTCTGGCAGTTTTCACGTCGATCACGTCACGTTACGTCGAAAATCGATGGGTGTATATTTCAAAATCTACATTAAAATAGTTGAGTTAAATAAAAATAAGAAAGGTAAAACGCGCAAGAGATAGCCCAAGTGCATTTAACTAAAACACATGGATACATCAAAGTAACTTATTATCGAAGCTTTCTTTAGCTTTAAATTATTTAGCTGAAAATTGGATCTGTGGCATAAATTCGAGTAAACATAAAACTTAAAATTTGTGTCGTAACAATATCTCAATTTACAAAACATATCGTATCGGCATAATTTTCTAATCGGTTACAGCTGCTCAATAAATAATATTCCTTTTTATAGTCATTGAGCACAATTTGCTTGTTTATAAATAAAATGCCAATTCATGCCCTGAAGGATGCCTTTCCAACAGGCAACATGCTACACGCAGATGAAATTACTCTTATGGGCCAAACACAATTGATACGTTTTTTTCCCATGGGGAAACTGTCAAAACGCACGCAAACGTATCAATTGTGTTTGACCCATTATTCTCTCTGTTTACTCACATTCGCCATGCGCTGAAGGTTGTCTCTCCAGCGGGCGGCATACTAAACACGGAGACAGCTATCTCTTATTCTCTCTGTTTACATTTCGTTTGACAGAACATACTCGATTGAGCTAGTACAGCACCATTCGAAATCTTGTACTGCGACTGAATGAAGTCGAACGAAATACATAATGCCGCAATTTTTTCGAATCGAATGCAAAAACGTACGAATCGAGTGATTCGATTCGAGATGCACAATGCCACCCCAGTTACGGCTTTCGATTCGATCTCGAAAACGACTCATCGTTCGAGAATACTCGAGGAGGTACAAGAATAACGAGATGTTTTGGCATTATGGAGACTCGATAGCACACTGAAAAACGACTCAAGTCGAATGAAAATCACTCGCCACCTTTATAGCTTTCGAATGTTGTTCGAGAGTCATTTCTTGCTGAAAGTTTTTCATTATATTTGTTATTATTTCTCTACGGGAAGAGTATAAATGTTTCATTATTGTATCTTGAAGGAAAGAATGTCATTAGTATACCTACTTTTATAGTTTCCAGACAATATGCAATAAATTATCCCGAAATCCTCGTAAAAACGACTTCAACTTAAATCGTTTTTTTTAATTATTATTTTTTTTGCCGTATTCACGTATTTCTTGACATTATGTGTAGACTAGACTAGACTAGACTAAACTAGTAGTATTCACGTATTTCTTGACAATTTCGATAAACCGCGTGAAAAATCTATGGGGAAAATCTGCGTAAAAACGTATATATTCAAAAATCTACGTAAAAATAGTTGAGTTAAATAAAAAACGCGTAAGAGATGACCCAAGTGCATCTAACTAAAACACATGGAAACATCAAAGTAATTTATTATTGAATCCTTTTTTAGCTTTAAATTATTTAGCTCAAAATTGGATATGTGGCATAAACTCGAATAAATATAATAAATGCTAAAGCATTTGATTTGTTTGATTGCTCTACGCATGCGGTCGCGTGTACTCAGACGACTAATGACGGTGGAAGACCGACACTTGATTACAATTAGAGCAATCAAACTAAACAAATGCTTTAGAAAAGCCATGCACAGCCAAGACATCAAAACAAAACACAAATGGTTTTCAAAACAAAAACCAAATGGTTTTCGTAAGGCCGAGTTGCTTATAATTTATTATAACTTATAATTTGTGTCGTAACTATATCTCAATCTAATCTTAATCAATCATATAAAACATGTCGTATCGGCATAATGTTTTAATCGATTTCATCTGCTCAATAAATAATATTGCTTTTATAGTCATTGAGCACGATTTGCTTGTTTAAAAATTAACTGCCAATTCATGCCATAAAGGAAGCCTTTCCAACAGGCAACATATGCTACACGCAGATGAAGTTACTCTTATTCTCTTTGTTTACTCACATTCGCAATGCGCTGAATGTTGTCTCTCCAGCAGGCGGCATGATAAACACGGAGACAGCTATCTCTTATTCTCTCTGTTTACATTTCGTTTGACAGAACATACTCGATTGAGCTAGTACAGCACCATTCGAAATCTTGTACTGCGACTGAATGAAGTCGAACGAAATACATAATGCCGCATTTTTTTCGAAACAAATGCAAAAACGTACGAATCGAGTGATTCGATTCGAGATGCGCAATGTCACCCCTGTTTCTTTTATACACAAAGAAAATCTTTCTGTGGACCAAAGCGCCTGCAACTTACAGCTATCTGATGTCCGTGTTGGGAATGCATGAACAAGATTGGTTGGTTCTAAAAAAATCACTGGGTATGACAAGAATTTAAATTTACAATAGTTTATCGTAAATAATCTTGAGTGTCAATGAGAGTTTTTGAGAGTTCTGGAGAGTTTTTGAGTCGATTTATAGATAAAAATCTCCAAAATCCATCGAAAGACAAAGGCGCTATTATCGCTTAAAATCTTACATTATTTCGTGACGGTTCCCAATTTTAGATTCTGATTTGGCACCCAGTACCCTCGGGTAAGGCGTTGTCCAACGTCGAAAATCAAAAATAATTACAAAATAAACTCAGTAGAACTTTATGTGGAACCTCGTTAGGTTTTTCCTGAGGAATTCAAAAGATTCTCTTAATAATGTCTTAAAAATATGCAAAAAAAAAATGCCACGCAATAATCAGAATCGCCAAATCGGTTCACGTCGTCACTGCTGCCGACCAAAATTATGATGCTAACGATTGTCGGACACTTCTACTACCAATACTTAGCCAATACCTAGTGCATATAAAAATTATGGTGTGATTAATGTTAACTGAAAAGTGAAAAGTTTTAAATGGAAAGTAGGAGTGACAAGTGACAAATACGAAATTGGCAGTGGCACGTCCGACTTGTCACTTCTTACTTTCAATTCCTTCCCTAATACTTCTCACTGTGAAAAAATGAAAGTGCATTTCTCACTACCCATTTCTCACTTTGCATCTCTCACTTCTGATTGCGAATAGTGATAAATAATAAGTGAGAAGTTACACGACCCACTTCTCATTTCTTGATCCTTATTTCTCCTTGTAATAGGAGGACGTCATTCCTCCCACTTCACATTTTTCACGTGTCATAAGAGGTTAGAAGTGAAATGTTTTACTACTCATTTCTCACATCTTATTTCTCACTTCTTACTTCTCACTTTTCACTTCTCATAGCAAGAGGTGTGCGCTGGTGCGCCACGCCGCCGCCACTGACAGATTTTTGTGTCAGGCCACCACCACCGACATTTTTTCATCGGCGCGCCGCTGTTCAAAATTTGTCATGCCACTGATCTATAATTTCTCAAGCCGAGATATTTCCCGAGGAAAACCTGAAGAGTTTGCCACCTGCTCCGATCAACGCATGCGACCGGATTACTAAATGCGTACACCTCGGAATGGTTATTGACCCCCAAACCCTTATAAAGAGATATGTACAGGGGATGTCCAAAATAACAGTTTTGGCACCAAAGCTAGTCATTCGACGGTTCATTTTTCATGGATTTCTATCAGGAAGCGAGGTATGGATATAAAATGGACCATTGACGGCTTTGACCGCTTCCGGAACCAACGGATTGTCCCCGGGGAAGCCGATGAGGGGACATTTAAATTTTAACACCAAAGCTAGTCATTCAACGGCTCGTTCCTCATGGTTTTCGATCCAGAAGCGAGCTATGAATATAAAATTGACCACTGACGACTCTGTCCGCTTCCGGGACCTACGTCTTCGCTGTTTCCATTATGTGTTGTAGCTCCTTCGTTTTTCCTTCTTCGCTCAGGGGGATCGTCTGCATCCTGTGGATCATGTGATGAAAAGATGCCATTTTATGCTGATATGAATGATTTGATGTGTATGGGATGACTCTCATGGTGTTGGTGGGCTTCCTGTAGATTTCGAAGTCTAATGTTACATTTGTTCCCTTGATAACCAGTGGATCCAAGAAAGGTAATTTACCTTCCTATTCCTCCTCGTGGGTGAATTTGATATCTTTATGCACGTTGTTTATCGCTTCCAAAATCCTGGGTAGATCTTTCCGGTTGATAATGCTGAAAATGTCGTCCACGTATCTCCACCATTTTTTGGGTAACTCCTTGTTCCTCTAGGTTGTCCTCCAAATTCGCCATGAATAATTCGCACAAAAACGGTGATAGCGGATTTCCCATAGGTGCACCCTTCGTTTGTTTGTAGAAGCTTCCACGGAATGTAAAGTAGTTCTCATTCATGCATAATCTTGCAAGCTTGAGATACATCTTTACTTTTCCTCGCCATGCTGTATCCGTCCGTTGTTCTAGTAGCCAATCCTCCAAATGGTTCAGAGCATCCTTCACTGGAACGCTTGGGAACAATGCCGCTACGTCGAGTGATACCATGATGTCCTCTTCTCCGATGTTTCCTGATTCCAATATCCTCTTGGTGAACTCCTGGGTGTTTACAACTGATCTGCTGGGGAACGGCTTCGGCATACTCTGGAACTCCTTGACTAACCACTTGGCCAAGTTTTGTGTAGGGGATCCCACTGATGAAACTATTTTTCGCATCTCTGTACCTGGCTTATGTATCTTTGGTAGTCCTTTGATCCTTGGTAGCACAGGGTTCGTCATTTTAACCCGGGCTTCTCCGATGATCGTCTTGCATTCCTTTATCGTTTTATCCATAAGTCGGATTAGTCCGGGTAGTGGGTCCACTCTTAAATGCCTGTATGATCCTCCGTTGATTCTTGTGGTCGATTTTTGAGGTCGAAATACGAAATGGTTCCGGAAGCGGTCAAAGCCGTCAATGGTCCATTTTATATCCATACCTCGCTTCCTGATAGAAATCCATGAAAAATGAACCGTCGAATGACTAGCTTTGGTGCCAAAACTGAAATGTCCCCTCTACAGGTTCCCCGGGGGCACCCCAGCAACTTCAGGATCCGTCTTTTTGGTTGGTTTATCATTTTTGACGTATCAGAAGACTTCTGGAATGTAATTATAATGGAAGATCAGTCAAAAAGCTTGATTCAAATGAATTTGTGGCCTGGGCCCTGTTAAAACTCCCGATCGACACCGATTCTAAACAAATGGCCAATCTCACTTGATTCTGGTCCGATTTCGATTTTCAACATATGGTTCCGATCAGGTAGAGCCCTACTTTCGTTGTGGTTACCAATATTGTTCTGTTTTTAACCACAACTTATCCTAATACCAACCACAAATTTACGGTTCTGAACCTACCTTCGAAAAACCCGGAATATCTCCGGTATCCGATGGCCATGGTCGGTTTCATGACCATATGGTGGAACAACTTTAAAATTCTAGTTCAGGCATCCCTGAATTGTCAAAATCGGATAATAATTGACGTAGTTACAATACATCTAATTATGCCCAAAATTTGCCTATCCCAGTTATTTTGGACATCCCCTGTACAAGTACAACCATTTGTACAACCATTACACAGACAACTTAACAACACACATCACAAATTATGATCGGTTGTTGATAAGACAGACAGATCCACCGTCTTCGACCAGAGGTCGCACAGACTGAACACTTAACATCTAGCATGAGACAACGGACAGGACATTTACACAACACCCAGTGGACCAGTGGAGAGCTTTTCGGTTTACGAAAAGTTTTCTCCTTACCGGGGCGGGAATCGAACCCACACTCCACAGCACATGCGTCTAGACGATTGACGTCGCTAACCGCACGGCCACGAAGCCCACAACAAGGATCAATCGATCATGCAGTATGGTGCATTGTACTACAAAAAGAGCGTAAACGATGGAGAGTGAACCAAAGCAACACAATTAAATCCACCCGGAGCATGTACTGGTACAACCAGATCCTGCAATCACCAACAAATAATATTCCTATGTGTCTGGTCACCTTGATAGTTGCTATAATGATCCTCAGGTTAATAGAGCTACCTATAACTTTCCCTGAGTAACACTCATTCTCCCGTAAACAAAACTGACCACCAGTACATTGCGCGCATACTGAGCACATCCTGACAGAATAAAACCACCGAGCTGCATGCAAACGATATCACATAGTGGTCAGAAGTTGCAACGACCAGTGATTTGCCAGTGAAGTTAAAATACGGCAATATAAAGCAATAAAATCCGTGTGGTTTGAACAGTGCAACGAAGGTAGAGGTTGAGCCTAAAAGAAACGCCAAGTGTTTATTATAGTAGTTGATTGGCTATTCTAGGACGGATATCTTCCAACAAGTGGATAGCCGAGGATTGGTGAATTCCATTTTTTGTTCTATTGTTGCTGTTCACAAGATGGGCGCGCGCCTAGAGTGATCGGGTGGTAAAAATGAGAATCGGTGAGAATTTAAAGTGTGTATCAAATCGTGATCTATCTATGGCGAATGATAGAGGAAAATTTCAAATGGAGAAGACTTTGATTGTGTCGTTCATTCCGCTTATTTGTTTCACCAACATTGAATCGCAC
Organism: Armigeres subalbatus; assembly: GCF_024139115.2. NCBI lineage: Eukaryota > Metazoa > Arthropoda > Insecta > Diptera > Culicidae > Armigeres > Armigeres subalbatus. The sequence goes on from NC_085139.1 coordinate 197,444,030, forward strand.
AATACAGTGGTGGTGACCAATGTATCGCATGCATCTCGTCAGAAGTTATTCCGTGGTCCAAGGAATGGATGCCGCCACGAGTAGCATCTTCGCCAAACGGAGGACCGCTGTCTGTGGAGGACCTATCCAGATAGCCTCAAGCATGCTTCAACCGCCGCGGGATACACGGTATACTGACACACTTCCACACTAGGATTAAGGCACTCTAGGTTAGAGATATGCAGAGTAGGAGTAAGTAGAACATTTTTTGTATTATTTATTCTAAATCTCATTTTTTTATTAAGCTATTATATATGTGAAATTGTAACTCTTTCTTTGTTATATTTGGGAGATTCGGGAGACTTTCGGCGTTTTTATATGATTTCTAGCTAAACCACGAACCTGGTCAATTGATGGGAAGGTGATAATTTTTATCAAGCGAGTTAATCTTTCGAGTTCTATCATTGTCTCATGCCCAGCTGGATCTTAATTCGCTGGATGACAAGTTTTTCGAGGAAAATTCGAAGCATTCTCGAAGAAAATTCTTAAGCGTTTCCTGATGAAGTTTCTAAGCATTCTACGAGTAAATTTTGAAGTGTTTTCCAAGGAAGCGTTAAATTTTGGAGTGTCCTCCCAGGAAATTCTGAATCATCACCTAAGGAAATTTCGAAGCGTTACCCAAAGAAATTCCGAATTGCTTTCCGAGAAAAATTTGAAGCGTTTTCTGAGAAAATTTGAAGTGTTTCCCGGAAGAAATCTAAATGTTTCCCCAGATAGTTTTGAAGCGTTTTCTGAAGAATTTTCAAAGTGTTTTTCAAGGAAATTCCAAACGTTTCTCGTAAAAAAAATTCAATCGTTTCGCAAGGAAATTTCTAAGCGTTTTCCGAGGAAACTCTGAAGTATTTTCTGAGAAAATATTGGCCAAAGAAGTTTCGTAACGTTTTCCGATGAAATTTCTAAACGTCTCTTTTTGAAATTCCGAGTGTTGCCCGATGACATTTTGGAGCGTTTTTTTGAGAAAAGTTCTAAAGTGTTTCCTGAGGAGATTCCAAAAAGTTAATCAAAGAAATTTCAAAGCGTTTATCGAGGTAACTTCGAAGCGTTTCTCGAGGAATTACCAAAGCGATTCTCATAAAAAAAATCTAAGCGTTTCTCGAGATATTTCTGAAGCGTCTCCTTGGAAAATTACGAAGCGTCTCCCACGGAAATTCCGAAGAGCTTTCCGAGGAAATTACAAAGCGTTTCCCGAGAAAATTTTGAGCTGTTCCCGAAGAAACTTCAAAGTGTTTCCCCAAGAAGTTTCGAAACGTTTCCTGAGGAAGTTTCGGTGCGTTTTAGAGAAAATTTCAAAGCGTTTCCTGTAGAAATTTTGAAGTGTTACCCGATCAAATTCCTAAGCATTTCCTGAGTAAATTCGGAAGAGCTTTCCGAGGAATTTCCGAAGTGTTTTCGATGGAAATTCCGAAGTATTTCCCAAGGAAATCTCGAATAGTTTCGCAAATAAGTTTCGAACTGTGCTCCGAAGAAATTTCGATGCATTTCCTTGTAATATTTTGCAGCGTTTCCTGAAAGAATTCAATTCAAAACCTGCGGAAATTTCGAAGCGTTTCCCGAGAAAATTTTGAAGCATTTCTCAAGGAAATTCCAAAGCGTTTCCCGAAGAAATTACGAGTCATTTCCCGAGAAAGTTCTGATGTGTTCCTCCAGAAAATTGTAAAAAAAAATTCTCGAAAAAAAATGTTAAGCGTTTCCCAAAAAAATCTCGAAGATTTTCCAGAAATAATTTCGTACTGTTTTTTTTTCGTGAGTACGTCGAATTTGGTTTGTGGGAATTTTTCAAAATGTACTGACAAAAATAAAAAAAAAAGAATTCGTGGGAGTTTAAAACAATGATCTGTGTACAGTCAAACCTCCATGAGTTGATATCGAAGGGACCATCGACTCATGGAAATATCGAGATGAGGAATAGCAAATCCTTGGAAAGATTTTTGGAGGGACCATCATTGCTCAAAACTCTCGACGGTGATCAACACGCGTTGGAGTCGTCCGCCGCGGCTAAACATTGGGCGGCTGCAAGACGGTAGACTAGCCCAAGACTACGCGCAGCAGCTGGAAGTGGCACTCCTAACGGAAGAGCAGCTAGGCGCAGCATCTCTTGAAGATGCCTGGAGAGATATTCGATCCGCCATTGGAAGCACCGCAACCGCTGCATTAGGCACGGTGGCTCCGGATCAGAGAAACGACTGGTATGACGGCGAATGTGAGCAGTTAGTTGAAGAGAAGAATGCAGCATGGGCGGGATTGCTGCAACACCGCACGAGGGTGAACGAGGCACGATACAAACGGGCACGGGACAGACAAAACTCGATTTTCCGGAGGAAAAAGCGTCAGCAGGAAGATCGAGACCGCGAAGAGACGGAGGAACTGTACCGCGCTAATAATGCACGAATGAGAAGTTGAACCGTTCACGTAAGGGCCACGTGCCACAGCCCGATATGTGTAGGGACATAAACGGGAAACATCTTACAAACGAGCGTGAGGTGATCCAAAGGTGGCGGCAGCACTACGAAGAGCACCTGAATGGCGATATGGCAGACAACGGTGGCGGTATGGTAATGAACCTAGGAGCACGCAGGACATGCGACTTCCGGCTCCGGATCTCCAGGAAATCCAGGAGGAGATCGGCCGGCTGAAAAACAACAAAGCCCTTGGAGTTGACCAACTACCAGGAAAGCTGTTTAAACACGGTGGTGAGGCACTGGCTAGAGCGCTGCAGTGGGTGATTACCAAGGTTTGGTAGGATGAGGTTCTGCCGCAGGAATGGATGGAAGGTGTCGTGTGTCCCATCTACAAAAAGGGCGGTAAGCTGGATTGTAGCAACTACCGCGCAATCACATTGCTGAACACCGCCTACAAGGTATTCTCCCAAATTGTATGCCGCCGACTAACACCAATTGCAAGAGAGTTCGTGGGGCAGTACCAGGCGGGATTTATGGGTGAACGCTCTACCACAGACCAGGTGTTCGCCATACGTCAGGTATTGCAGAAATACCGCGAATACAATCTATTTATAGACTTCAAAGCCGCATATGATACAATCGATCGGGACCAGCTATGGCAGCTAATGCATGAAAACGGATTTCCGGATAAACTGATACGGTTGATCAAGGCGACGATGGATCGGGTGATGTGCGTAGTTCGAGTTTCAGGGGCATCCTCGAGTCCCTTCGAAACGCGTAGAGGGCTACGGCAAGGTGATGGTCTTTCGTGTCCACTGGCGGCGCCAGCTATTGTTATTTGGTGGGGCACCACTTGACGCAAGAACAATAGCCTATGAGAACAATAGTGTGATTGCATCGTGTGGTGCCCCACCTCTGTCTCCGCCAGTGTTCGTGTCTGCTATTCAACATCGCTTTGGAGGGAGTAATACGAAGGGCAGGGATTGACACGAGTGGTACGATTTTCACGAAGTCCGTCCAGTTATTTGGTTTCGCCGATGACATTGATATCATGGCACGTAACTTTGAGAGGATGGAGGAAGCCTACATCAGACTGAAAAGCGAAGCTAAACGGATTGGACTAGTCATCAACACGTCGAAGACGAAGTACATGATAGGAATAGGCTCAAGAGAGGTCAATGTAAGCCACCCACCACGAGTTTTTATCGGTGGTGACGAAATCGAGGTGGTTGAAGAATTCGTGTACTTGGGCTCACTGGTGACCGCCGATAACGATACCAGCAGAGAAATTCGGAGGCGCATAGTGGCTGGAAATCGTTCGTACTTTGGACTCCGTAAGACGCTCCGATCGAATAGAGTTCGCCGCCGTACCAAACTGACTATCTACAAAACGCTTTTAAGACCGGTAGTTCTCTACGGACACGAGACCTGGACGATGCTCGTGGAGGACCAACGCGCACTGGGAGTTTTCGAAAGGAAAGTGTTGCGTACCATCTATGGTGGAGTGCAGATGGCAGACGCTACGTGGAGGAGGCGAATGAATCAAGAGTTGCATCAGCTGTTGGGAGAACCATCCATTGTTCACACCGCGAAAATCTGAAGACTGGGCCGGGCACGTAGCCAGAATGTCGGACAGTAATCCGGTGAAAATGGTTCTCGACAACAATCCGACGGGAACAAGAAGGCGAGGTGCACAGTGGGCAAGGTGGATCGATCAGGTGGAGGACGATTTGCGGACCCTCCGCAGACTGCGTGGTTGGCGAAGTGCAGCCATGGACCGAGCTGAATGGAGAAGACTTTTTTGTGCAGCACAGGCCACTCCGGCCTTAGTCTGATAATAAATAAAAAAATCATTGCTTCCATGAGCCGACATCGGGTCATAGAACATCGACTCATGGAGATTTGTTTGTATCTCTGAGAAATTTTTTCAGAAAATTGAATAAAACCTTTCAGTGAAACACATTTTTTCGGGGAAGTTCAAAGAAATTATTTGTGGAAAACACATTGTAGAAAAAAATGTCCGTAGAAATTCTGAGGAATACCCATGGATTTATGCGTGAAAATTCAGAGAGAGTAGTGGAAAGTGAGAAATGAGAAAAAAGAAGAAAATGGAGAGATATAAGATAGAAAGGAGAAGGAAGACAGAGGAAGAAAGTATAAAAAAACTTACTTCTCACTTCTACACTTCTCACTTCTCATACCTCACTTCTCATCTCTCACTTCTAACTTCACTTCTCATTTATCACTTCCCGCTTATCACTTTTCATTTATAACTTCTAACTATATCGTGCATGTGACTGTTTCTGACAACATCGAGCTAGCGAGGTGAAAATGCATTGGAAAATTATTTCGACTTAGAGAACGTCGAGTAAGGGAGACATCGACTTACGGAAGGAGCGCAGTATGCAAGATCCAAGGGACTTTGAATTTCATCGAGTAAGGGAACATATCGAGTTACAGCACATCGAGTTAGGGAGAGTTCACCTTATTGAGTTTCATTAAAGGCATTGGAAAAGCATCACAGCACGAAAAAGTTACATCAATATGTCAAAAATGTTTGAATTATGATCAATGTTTTTTTTAACATTGCAATGCAGTACGCGTTTGGCATTTAGAAACAAACTACCAAAGAATACTGCACTGCATGTGTATGCACGAAATACGGAAACCCGAGTACAAAACTTCATAATCGTATGATTTTCATGGTGAGTCAATATGCCAATAGTCTCTTCGAAGTATTGAATGGTGCTGTGGTAGAGTGAAGGACTATCAATCACAAGATCCATAAATCGAATCCAGCTTCATTTTTTCTTCTTCTTCTTTTCTTCTTCATTGTCATTACACCCTCCACTGGGACATTGCCGCTTTGCACCTGTGTTCTTTAAGAACTTCCACAGTTATTAACTGCGAGGTTTCTAAGCCAAGTTACCATTTTTGCATTCGTATATCATGAGGCTAACACGATGAGACTTTTTTGCCCAGGGAAGTCGAAACAATTTACAATTCGAAAACTGCCTATCGAACTCAGCCACCTTCAGCATGGTCTTGCTATGTAGCCGCGCGTGTTACCGAACGGTAAGGAGGGCCACTCCTAGTAAGACGATAATCCTCACGAATTTATTTTGATGTTTTTAGAACCTGCTCAATAGCGATGGAACATCTTAGTAGAGTAGGTTTTTGTAAAAGCACACACAAAGCGCACACATAGATACTAAAGATGCTAATTATATTCGATGCGATTTTTTTAATTGCCATTCTAGAAATCTAAGATTGCAGAATTTTCGAACAGTGAAAATCCAGCAGAAAATAATTTGACAATCCAAAAATTAACTGACCATGTGCCTATTGCTTCAATTGGATCCGCCAAACGGATCCAATAAGGAATGGAAACCTTCGGAACTGGGAGGATCTGCAACTCAAAGGTGAACTTAGGTAGTAGGTGAATTCAGTTTCACGTTTTCCATATAGGAGGAGATGTGGAACGATCCTGAAGCTGTCATAGCTGTAATAGAGCCTCCGATTACAGCCGTCACGATGGTGGTTGTTGCGTTTGCGAAAGCGAATTTGTGATTGCCATTGGAAATGAGCGTTACTAGGAACAGCTATCTGAGTCATATTAAGATAATCCGAAAAAAAAAAACAATTTTCTTAAAGAGCTTTCTGAATCCTCAGTACATTTTATTTTGTATAGTAAATTGAAGAAAGACAAATTGCTTTTGTCGAAGCAAAAAAGTTCTCTTTCAAACAAATTTTCCCAAAAGTTCATTTCTAAGAGAACAAATTTAATAACACCCCAATGCATCTGTCGCCTCAAAGTAGTTCAGACACTTTTTTATGAACAAGCCTTCATTGGAAAACTTTTAATAGAATCGCTTCTCAAACACCGTATCATCACCCAATTATTAGAAGACAATATCCATCCGAGTTTCCTGAGCAACACGCTCAACGAACCGGCACGGGCTGCATAAAGTGCCACACTATCAAGCTCGTTTGCAAGCTGACTAATTTCCACAGCATTATCGCTAACGATTTCGATAACAACTTCTCTGTTCGCCTCGCCGTTTGCTCAGACTCATTCGAGTGTGATATAAAGTTCCAAATGAAAAAAAGCGTCAGATTTTCTATTCTTATCTAGAATAACATTCGTCGTGGGGCTTAATCGTCCTTAGACAAGTCTATTCCAAACAATCGTTTAAATCTGAAAAAAAAACTCACACGAGCTCATGAACCCAAGTGCATTCGAATCCCTCACTTCTCCATTCAACAGATGGCTTCCCAATAACACAAAGTCCAAACCAAACACCATCCGGAGGGGTCCATTTCCTGGCAGAATCAGAAAGTGGGTCGCTTTTGGCGCTCCCTTTAAACATCCATCGAACGCGTGGGTTAGAATATTCAAATCAATTACCATGTTAATTAACTGCTGGACGGGCTGGAAGCGTGCGATTCGCGGAAAAAAAATAGACGGTCGTTGTCATCCTCAACGGAGGGCGAAAAGTGGAGCGTCCAAATTAGAACGGAATTTGGATCTTTCTAATTCGTCGCCGGATTTGAGTGTGCGAAACACAAAGATTAATTCAATCTTCGTGGGATCGTTTTGTTTTCGAGCGTAGATTTTCGAAATCGGTTTACGGCTCGGTTTGCGCTCAGTTGCTTTCCATTTCAGCGACACCAGCCGCGCTGGCAGTGGAATGGGAGTCTGGGTTTGTCGTTTTCCCGCGCCGTCGAGTTTCCATTCATTGGGCGATGAAAAATTAAACCCCCCAAAGGAAAGGCCGGAGGTGTTGCTGTGGAGACGATTAGGAAATGGAATGCGTGCACGCAGAGGTAATTTTTCAACGTAGATGATTGGAATTAATTTTTAATTTTCTTATTTACTCAAGGGTGTGCTGGGGAATTGCGATAGGGTATCGTTGTTGCTAATGGCAGTGTTTGAAATGATGTGCCATGAGAGTTTTTTGAACATTATTAATGCGGGCACGCACAAAACTGTTCGTGGGACACACAGTAGATTTCGCTATATGTCTAGTCTTAGCAAACGGTTTAACTGTAAATTTAATTAAAGACATCTCATTTAGATTAGTTCTAACTTAGATTTTTTTGGATTAGATTTGATTTTTTTCCTCGACCTATTTGGGATCTCCTGTTTCACGGCCGCTTCTATTCTATAAAAAATATTATAAAAATATTATTTATTTTTTTAACAAAAAAATATTTAGGCAGCACAAAGACACATGTGACACGTGTCCATTTGACCATATCGTGAGTTCATTTGATTCATTTGATATCGAGTCCGTTGGAAGTACGCATTCCGAGAAGATAAGTTTGACAATCACGGCCAGGTAGCCGTTTCATTCGTAGTACTGCTGAAATTGCGGAGATTGACAAGATGTTGATGGAAAGGCTGGGAATCAAACCTAAGACTAGCCGTTTGAAAGGCGAAAGTTGAACCGACTTGAAACAAAGCGATAGTTTTGAATCGAAATCGATTTCAATGAATTTGGATTTGGATTTGGATTGGATTTGGATTGGATTTGGATTGGATTTGGATTGGATTTGGATTGATTGACTGGATTGGATTGATTTGGACTGGATTTGGACTGATCTGGACCGATCTGACTGGACTTGGATCGACCTGGACTGGATCTGACTGACCTGGACTGGAACTGACTGGATCTGGACTGGACCTGGACTGGACTTGGGACTGGACTGGACTGACTTGGACCGATCTGGACTGACCTGACTGGACCTGGACTGACCTGACCGATCTGACTGGATCTGGACTGACCTGGACCGGACTCTGGACTGGATCTGACTGATCTTGGACTAGATCTGACTGGATCTGGACTGACCTGGGACTGACTCTGACTGGACTGGACTGGACCTGGACTGGACCTGGACTGACCTGGACTGGATCTGGATCTGGTCTTGACTGGATCTGGACTGGATCTGACTGACCTGGACTGGACTGGACTGGACCTGACTGGATCTGGACTGATCTGGACTGACCTGACTGACTCTGGACTGGATCTGGACTGACTGGGATCGATCTGGACCTGGATCGACCTGGACTGACCTGGACTGGATCTGACCGATCTTGGACTGGACCTGGACTGGATCTGACTGACTGGATCTGACTTGACTGGATCTGACTCGACCTGACTGACCTGGACTGGACTGGACTGATCTGACTGGATCTGACTGACCTGGACTGGACTGGACCTGACCTGACTGGATCTGGACTGGACTTGACTGGACTGGATCTGGACTGATCTGGACTGACTCGATCTGGACTGACCTGGACTGATCTGGACTGGATCTGGACTGGATCTGGACTGACCTGACTGGATCTGACTGGATCTGGACTGACTTGACCGATCTGGACTGGATCTGACTGGACCTTGACTGACCTGGACTGACCTGGACTGGACTGACTGGACTGGATCTGGACCGACCTGACCGACCTGGACTGGATCTGGACTGATCTGGACTGACCTGGATCGATCTGGACTGGATCTGACTGGATCTGGACCTGGACTGGACTGGACCTGGACTGACCTGGATCTGACCGACTGGATCTGACTGGACTGGACTGACTGGACTGGACTGGACTGGACTGATCTTGGACTGATTCTGGACCTGACCTGATCTGGACTGACCTGACCGATCTGGACCTGGACTGGATCTGGACTGACCTGACCGACCTGACTGACTCTGGACTGACCTGGACTGGATCTGACCGACTGGACTTGACTGACCTGACCGACCTGGATCGACTGACTGACCTTGACTGATCTGGACTGGACCTGGACTGGACCTGACTGACCTGACCGACCTGGACTGGATCTGGACCTGACTTGATCTGACTCTGGACTGGATCTGAACCGATCTGACTGGACCTGGACTGACCTGGACTGGACCTGACCGACCTGGACTGGACCTGGACTGGATGGACTGACCTGGACTCTGGACTGGACCTGACTGATCTGGACTGGATCTGGACTGGATCTGACTGACCTGACTGACCTGGACTGACTTGACTGGACTTGAACTGACCTGGACTGGACCTGGATCTGACTGGACTGGATCTGACTGGATCTGGACTGACCTGACCTGGACCGACTGGACTTGACTGACTTGGACCGATCTGGACTGGATCTGGACTGACCTGGACTGGATCTGGACTGATCTGGACTGGATCTGGACTTGACCTGACTGGATCTGACCGGACTGGACTGGATCTTGGACTGGATCTGATCGATCTGGACTGACCTGACTGGACCTGGACTGATCTGGACCGATCTGGATCCTGACTGACCGACTTGGACTGGATCTGGACTGGACTTGGACTGGATCTGGACTGGATCTGACTGGACTTGACCTGGACTGGACTGACCTGGACTCGACCTGACCGACCTGGACTCGACCTGGACTGACCTGGACTGATCGGACTGGATCTGGACTGACCTGACCTGGATCTGGACTGGATCTGGACTGACCTTGACCGATCTGGACTGGATCTGGACTGGACTGGACTGATCTGACTGGATCTTGACTGGATCTGACCTGGATCTGACCTGGATCTGACTGGATCGGATCTGACTGGACGGACTGGACCTGGACTGACTGGACTCTGACCTGGACTGACTGACCGACTGGACTGGATCTGGACTGACCTGGACTGACCTGACTGACCTGGACTGACCTGGACTGGATCGACTGACTGGACTGATCTGGATTGGATCTGGACTGGATTGACTGGATCTGGACTTGGACCTGGACCGATCTGGACTGGATTCACCGACTGGATCTGGACTGACTGACTGGACTTGGACTGATCTGGACTGATCTGGACTGACTGGACTGGACCTGGACCTGACCGATCTGGACTGACCTGGACCTGACCTGGACTGGACCTGACTGGATCTGGACCTGGACTGACCTTGACCGACCTGGACCGATCTGGACCGATCTGGACTGGACCTGGACTGGATCTGGACTGGACCTGACTGGATCTGGACCTGGATCTGGACTGGATCTGGACTGACCTGGACTGATCTGGACTGGATCTTGGACCTGGATCTGGACTTGGACCGACCTGACTGGATCTGACTTGGACTGACCTGGACTGACTGATCTGACTGACCTGGACTGGATCTGACTGATCTGGACTGACCTGATCTGACCTGGACTGATCGGATCTGACCTGACTGGATCTGGATCTGGACCTGGATCTGGACTGGATCTGACTGGACTGATCTGACCGACCTGGACTGGATCTGACTGGACTGGACTGACTGGACTGGATCTGACTGGATCGGATCTGGACTGGACTTGACCTGACTGGACTGGACTCGATCTGATTTGACCTGGACTTGGACTGGATCTTGACTGGATCTGGACTGACCTGACTGGATCCTGACTTGGGATCTGGACTGGATCTGACTCGACCAATTGGACTGACTGGATCTGGACTGACTCGACTGGAATTTGGGACTGACTGGATCTGGACTGGATCTGGACTGGATCTGACTGATCTTGACTGGATCTGGACTGACCTGGACTGACCTGGACCGATCTGACTGACCTGACCGATCTGACCTGATCTGGATCGATCTGGACTGGACTTGACCTGACTGGATCTGGACTGATCTGGACTGACTTGGATCTGGACTGATCTGGACTGGATCTTGACTGGATCTGACCGATTTGGACTGGACTGGACTGGACTGACCTGGACTCGACCTGGACTGATCTGACTGGATTCTGGACTGACCTGGATCTGACTTGGGACTGGATCTTGACTGACCTGGACTGACCTGGACTGGATCTGGACCTGGACTTGGACTGATCTGGATCTGGATCTTGACTGGATCTGGACTGACCTGGACTGGATCTGGACGACCTGATCGACCTGACTGATCTGGATCAATTCCGACCTGGATCGATCTTGACTGACTGGACTGATCTGACTGACCTGGACTGGACTCTGACCGGACGGACCTGGATCTAATTCGACTTGACTGGATCTGGACTGACCTGACTGATCTGGACTGATCTTGGACTGACCTGACTGGACCCTGGACTGACCTGATCCGATCTGGACCGACTGGACCTGGACTGACTTGGACTGACTCTGGACTGACCTGGACTGACTCTGACTGGATCTGGACCGATCTGGATTGACTCTGACTGGATCTGGACTGGACCTGACTGGACTGACCTGGACTGACCTGACTGACTGACTGATCAACAGACTGGACTGACTCGGATCTGGATTGACTCCGACCGATCGACTGATCGGACTGATCTGACTGATCTGACTCGACTGGACTGATCTGACTGACTTGACCTGATCTGGATTTGGACTGGACTGACTGACCGACTGGACTGATCTGGATCTGGACTGACTCCTGACCTGATCTGGACTGACTGGACCTGATCTGGACTGACTCTGACTGACCTGGACTGATCTGACTGGATCTGGACTCTGGACCTGGACTGACCTGGACTGGACTTCGACTGACCTTGGACTGATCTGACCTGGATCTGGACTGGACTGACCTGGACTGGATCTGACTGGACTTGACCTGAACTGACTGGACTGGACTTGGACTGGATCTGGACTGGATCTGACTGGATCTGGACTGGATCTGGACTGACCTGGACCGATCTGACTGATGACCTGACTGGATCGACCTGACTGGACTTGACCGATCTCATCGGATCTGGACTGACCTGACCGACTCTGGACTGACCTGACTGGACCTGGATCCCGACTGGATCTGACCGACTTGACTGGATCTGGACTGGATCCTTGACTGGACCTGGACTGGATCTGGACTGGATCTTGGACTCGACTGGACTGGACCTGGACTCGGATCTGGACTGGATCTGGACTGACCTGACTGGATCTGGACTGGATCTGACTGGATCTGGACTGGATCTGGGACTGACTTGACCGACCTGGACTGGATCTGGACCGACTCTGGACTGGATCTGGACTGGATCTGACCGGATCTGGACTGACCTGATCTGACTGATCTGGACTGGATCTGGACTGGACTTGACTGGATCTGGACTGGATCTGGACTGATCCTGACTGACTGGATCTGGACTGGATCTGGACTGGACCTGACTGATCTGGACTGACCTGACTGGATCTGGACTGACCTGGACTGGACCTGACTGGATCTGGATCGATCTGACCGACTCTGGACCGATCTGACCGACCTGGACTGATCTGGATCGGATCTGACTGACCTTGGACTGGATCTTGGACTGGATCTGGACCTGGATCTGACCGACCTGGACTGGACTTGGACTGGATCTGGACTGACCTGGACCGATCTGACTGACCTGGATCTGGATCTGGATCGATCAGGACTGGATCTGGACTGACCTGACTGACCTGGACTGATCTGGGACCTGGATCTGACCTGGATCTGACTGATCTGGACCTGGACTGACCTGGACTGACTCTTGACTGACCTGGATCTGACAGGATCTGACTGGATCTGACTGGATCTGGACTGGATCTGACTGGATCTGGACTGGATCTGGACTGGATCTGGACTGATCTGGACCGATCTTTGGACTGACCTGGACTGACTGACCTGGACTGGACCTGGACTGACCTGGACTGATCTGACTGGACTCTGGACTGACCTGGACTCTGACTGATCTGACTGATCTGGACTGGATCTGGACTGGATCTGGACTGGATCGACTTGGACTGGACTTGACTGGATCTGACCTGATCTGGACTGACCTGGACTGGATCTGGACTGACTTGACTGGATCTGGACTGACCTGGACTGACCTGGACTGACCTGACTGGACTGGACCTGATCTGGACTGGACCTGGACTGATCTGACTGGATCTGGACTGACCTGGACCGATCTGGACTGGACCTGACTGGATCTGGACTGGATCTGGACCGATCTGGACTGATCTGACTGACCTGGACTGGACCTGACTGATCTGGACTGGATCTGACTGACCTGGACTGACCTGGACTGGATCTGACTGATCTGGACTGGATCTTGACTGATCTGGACTGGACTTGGACTGGATCTGGACTGGATCTGGACTGATCTGGACTGGATCTGGACTGGATCTGGACTGGATCTTGACCTTGACTGGATCTGGACTGACCTGGACTGGACCTTGGACTGGATCTTGACTGACTTGACCTGACCTGGATCGACTGGATCTGGACTGGACCTTGGACTGGATCTGGACTGATCTGGACTGGACCTGACTGGATCTGGACTGATCTGGACTGACTGGATCTGACTGGATCTGACCGACTGGACTGGACTGGATCTTGGACTGGACCTGGACTGGATCTGGACTGACTTGGACTCGATCTGGACTGACCTGGACTGATCTTGGACTGGATCTGGACTGGATCTGGACTGACCTGGACTGGATCTGACTGACCTGGACTGGATCTGGACTGACCTTGGACTGATCTTGGATCGATCGGACTGACCTGGACTGGACCTGGACTGACCTTGACTGGATCTGGACTGGATCTTGACTCGACCTGGACTGGATCTGGACTGACCTGGACTGGATCTGGATCGATCTGGACTGGATCTGACCGATCTGGACTCTGGACCTGACTGGACTGGACCTGGATTTGACTGGATCTGGACTGGACCTGGACTGGATCTGGACTGATCTGATCTTCGACTGGATCTGGACTGGATCTGGACTGGACTGACCTGACTGGACTGATCTTGACTGGATCTGGACCGGATCTGGACTGACCTGGACTGGATCTGACTGATCTGGACTGGATCTTGACTGGATCTGACTGACCTGGATCTGACTCTGGACTGACCTGGACTGACCTGGACTGGATCTGACTGATCTGGACTGGACCTGGATCGGATCTGGACCGACCTGACTGGATCTGGACTGGATCTGGACTGACCTGGACTGACCTGGACTGACCTGGACTGGACTCTGGACCTGGATCTGGACTGGATCTGGACTGGATCTGGACTGATCTGGACTGGATCTGGACTGGATCTGGACTGATCTGGACTGACCTGACTGGATTTGACTGGATCTGGACTGGACTCTGGACTGACTGGATCTGACTGGACTGACTGGATTTGACTGACTTGACTGACCTGGACTGATCTGGATCTGGATCTTGGACTGATCTGGGACTGGATCTGGACTGGACTTGACTGACCTGGACTGACCTGACTTGACCGATCTGGACTGGATCTTGACTGGATCTGGACCGACCTGGACTGGATCTTGACTGGATCTGGACTGATCTGGATCTGGACTGATCTGGACTGGACCTGGACTGGATCTGGACTGGATCTGGACTGGATCTGACTGGATCGACTGACTGATCGACCTGATCGATCTGGACTGATCTGACTGGACTTGGACTGATCTGGACTGGACTGGACTTGACTGATCTGGACTGACTTGGACTGGATCTGGACTGGATCGGACTGATCTGGACTGATCTGGACTGATCTGGACTGGATCTGACTGGATCTGGACTGGATCTGGACTGACCTGGACTGGACCGACTCTGACTGACCTGGACTGGATCTGGACTGACTTGGACTGACTTGGACTGGATCGGACTGGATCTGACTGGATCTTGACCTGACTGGATCTGACTGATCTTGACTTCGATCTGGACCGACTTGACTCGATCTGGACTGGATCGACTGGATCTGACTGGATCGACTGATCTTGACTGGATCTTGACTGACCTGACTGGATCTGGACCGATCTGACTGGATCTGGACTGGATCTGGACTGGATCTGGACTGGATCTGGACCGACCTGGACCGACCTGACTGACCTGACTGGACCTGGACTGACCTGGACTGGATCTTGGACTGGATCTGGACCTGACTGGACTGGATCTGGACTGGACTGACTTGGACTGATCTGACTGGATCTGGACTGACCTGGACTGGATCTGGACTGATCTTGGACTGACCTGACCGACTGGATCTGATCACCTGACTCGACCTGGACTGGACTGATCTGGACTGGATCGACTGGATCTGACTGACCTGGACTGATCTGGACTGACTTGGACTGGATCTGGACTGATCTGGACTGGACCTGGACTGACCTGACTGATCTGGACTGACTGGACTGGATCTGGATCTGACCTTGACTGATCTGGATTGACTGACTGACCTGGACTGGATCTGGACTGGATCTGGACTGACCTGGACTGGATCAACTGATCTGGACTGATCTGACCGATCTGGACTGACCTGACCGACTGACCTGGACTGACCTGACTGACCTGGACTGGATCTGGACTGGATCTGGACTGACCTGACTGGATCTGACCGGATCTGGACCGATCTGGACTGGATCTGGACTGGATCTGGACTGGATCTTGGACTGACCTGACTGACCTGGACTGACTTGACCTGGACTGGATCTGGACTGGATCTGGACTGACCTGACTGGATCGACTGGATCTGGATCTGACCTGGACTGACTGATCTGGACTGGATCTGGACTGGATCTGGACTGACTTGACTGACCTGGACCGATCTGACTGGATCTGGACTGGACCTGACTGGATCTTTGACTGACCTGGACTGGATCTGGACTGGATCTGACTGACTTTGGACTGACTTGACCGATCTGGACTCGACCTGGACTGGATCTTGGACTGACCTGGACTGGATCTGACTGGATCCGACCTGACTGGATCTGGACTGGATCTGGACTGGATCTGACTGATCTGGACCTGATCTGGACTGACCTGGACTGATCTTGGACTGGATCTGGACCGACTCTGGACTGACTGGACTGACTGACTGATCTGGACTGGATCTGGACTGGACCTGGACTGGATCTGGACTGACTCCGGACTGACCTGGACTGGATCTGGACTGGATCTGGACTGGACCTGACTGATCTGACTGGACCTGGACTGGATCTGGACTGGATCTGGACTGGACCTGGACTGACTGGATCTGACTGATCTGGACTGACTTGACTGGATCTGGACTGGATCTGGACTGACTGGACTGGATCTGGACTGACCTGGACTGATCTGACTGACTTGACTGGATCTTGACTGACTGGATCGACCTGACTGGATCTGGACTGACCTGACTTGGACTGGATCTGGACTGGATCGACTGGATCTGGACTGGACCTGACTGACCTGGACTGGACCTGGACTGGATCTGGACTGACCTGACTGACCTGGACCGATCTGGACTGGATCTGGACTGACCTGGGACTGGACCTGACTGGATCTGGACTGGATCTGGACTGGACTGACTCTGACTGGATCTGGACTGGACCTGACTGGATCTGACTGATCTGGACTGGACCTGGACTGGATCTGGACTGACCTGGACTGACTCTGACTGGACTTGGACTGACTGACTGACTGGATCTGACTGACCTGGACTGACCTGGACTGGACTGACTGACCTGACTGGACCTGGACTGGATCTGGACCGATCTGGACTGGATCTGGGACTGACCTGGACCGATCTGGACTGACCTGACTGACCTGGACTGACTGGACTGGATCTGACTGGACTGGACTGGATCTGGACTGACCTGGATCTGACCTGGACTGACCTGACTGGATCTTGACCGACCTGACTGGATCTGGACTGGATCTGACTGACCGACTGGATCTGGACTGGACCTGACTGGATCTGGACTGGACCTGGACTGGATCTGGACTGGATCTGGACTGACCTGGACTGACCTGGACTGGATCTGGACTGACCTGGACTGATCTGGACTGGACCTCACCGACCTGACTGGATCTGGACTGATCTGGACTGGATCTGGACTGGATCTGGACTGACTTGACTGGACCTGGACTGATCTGGACTGGATCTGGACTGGACCTGGACTGACTGACTGGATCTGGACTGACCTGGACTGGATCTGACTGATCTGGACTGGATTTGGACTGGATCGGACTGATCTGACTGACCTGACTGACCTGACTGGATCTGGACTGACTTGACTGACCTGGACTGACCTGGACTGATCTTGGACTGATCTGGACTGGACCTGGACTGGATCTGGACTGGACTCTGACTGACCTGACTGGATCTGGACTGGACCTGGACCGATCTGGACTGGATCTGGACTGATTTGACTGGATCTGGACTGATCTGGACTGGATCTGACTGACCTGGACTGACCTGGACTGATCTGACTGACCTGACTGACCTGACTGGATCTGGACTGACCTGACTGGATCTGGACTGATCTGGACTGGATCTGGACTGGATCTGGACTGGATCTGGACTGACCTGGACTGGATCTTGACTGGATCTGGACTGGATCTGGACTGATCTGGACTGATCTGGACTGGATCTGACTGATCTGACTTGACTGGATCTGACTGGACTGGACCTGACTGACTCTGGACTGGATCTGGACTGATCTGACTGACTGACTGACCGATCTGGACTGGATCTGGACTGACTTGACTGGATCTGGACTGACCTGACTGGATCTGGACTGGATCTGGACTGACTTGGACTGGATCTGGACTGACCTGGACTTCGATCTGGACTCTGGACTGACTGGACTGACTGACTTGGATTGATCTGGACTTGATCTGGACTGGATTTGGATTGATTTGGATTGATTTGGATTGGATTTGGATTGGTTGGATTTGGTTGGATTGGATTTGGATTGGTTTGGATTGGTTTGGATTGGTTTGGATTGGTTGGATTGGATTGGTTGGATTGGATTTGGATTGGTTTGGATTGGATTTGATTGGATTTGGATTGATTTGATTGATTTGGATTGGATTTGGATTGATTTGGATTGGGTTTGGATTGATTTGGATTGGTTTGGGATTGGTTTGGATTGGATTTGGATTGGATTGGATTGATTTGGATTGGATTTGGATTGGATTTGGATTGGATTTGGATTGGATTTGGATTATATTTGGATTGGATTTGGATTGGATTTGGATTGGATTTGGATTGGATTTGGATTGGATTTGGATTGGATTTGGATTGGATTTGGATTAGATTTGGATTTGGATTGGATTTGGATTGAAGTAAATCGACTTTTCGACTAATGATCGATTTTGGATTGCCTTTGTTCGCCATTTATCATTTTGTATGATATGAAATAATTTGGAACAAATCAAATCATTAAAGACAAAATTTCTTGCAAAAATTCCTTCATGCCAGCCTTAGACTTTGCCGAGGAAGGAATCCACAATCTCGAATATTAGACGTCCAGCATGATTCAATTTCCTTTCGACATCCTAGACCACAATTATTCAAATTTCCATGAAATTTGCTAGCTTTTAATTTGCATAGCGTACAAAGGGGAAATGTGACCGGATTCCGGAGGCATCTATCTCCGATAATGCAGTTTATGATGTAAACACCAATCAATTAGAGGCCATGTTATGCAGTGCTTTAGGATGCTGCCTTATGCTAGGATCGTAGTAAGTGCTCGGACATGATTGGCCATCCAACAACAATGGTTGTGAGTGCAAATATGCTCGAGATATAGAGCTTTGCATTGATGGCAAGTTTGTTATCGTCCTTTAGAGTCCGACCATCAAACAACATCGCAATCGAGGAAATTCTACCGTAATCCGTAGACGGATGAGTAACTTTTTGAAAAAAAATATCGAGAAACACCTGGTTTAATAAACGATTTTTATGAAAACCGGTGCCTTTCTGACATTATCTGTCGATTAAAAAAAGCTTCAAATTAAAGCCTATGAAACCAGCATTAGTTTGGATGTAATCAGTCTTTGAAATTAAAATGCGAAAATATTGCTTAGATATGCAAAAAAATGTTCATTCAAACTTTTAAAGATATCTTAGAGTCCAATTCCAAAATGCCAAAATAAAAAAAAATGATTCATTAATTTCGTTGATCAGTCTTCCACCTGATAACAGTACTACTGTCCGCTCTATGAATAATCTTGAATAGATTACCACTTGGTATAGATCGATTTGCTATGTTTGTCCACAATCTATATAGAGTTATATCCATGATGACGGTTAACACAATGTACTCATTGGCCGGCTCTTCGATACAATGTTCTTTCAACAAGGTTGAATGCATATGACTGTACTTCCATCGGGAAACCATAAATGAAATTGATTGTCTGATCTTCGGGGAGTACATCACTGCTTTTTTGTTCTCGTCTGTTTATTAGTGAATGCCACATTCCAGGCTAGATTGTGTTGTAATTCTAGAAACTCCCGAAATTTCATTCAGCCACTTTATCTGCATGATGATAAATGAGTTTACTTTGCTGCTAAAACGCCATTAACCTATAGCGTTATTGCCCTAATGACCCTTGCCATTCCGGACCGTTCGTTATTCATCTCGTACATAATTTACCCACTCAGGTCAGTTCCAAACTTTTGCTCCAACCGGTCAGCGCTGAACCCAGTTTGCGAGTTCCGAGACCAACCTTGCCATGGGGGACGCCCCCGAACTGGGGGTGAGAATATTACGAATTTAAAACCTAATTTTGATAATGTCTGGCTGGAAGGTATGATTTCCAAACAATCCGCCCTTCCCGTGCTTCTTCTCCATCCGAGCAGAACCCTTTTCGTTGTGCTGCCGCCGAAGACGAACCCGGCTGAGCCCGGTGCTATCAGCCCAGCCCCAATGGTCGGTCGTGTTCTCACTCACAACAGACGAGCAGTGAAAAATTACTGCACTGTAGGGTGCGGCGGCCTTTGGCCTGCGATGATGACGGAGGACGGGGCCACACCCCCGCCGCGCCACCGGTCAACAAAAACTAATCCCAGGTCATGCAGACAAAGCCGAAAAGTCGCACCAGCTCCGGTCCGAGCGGCAGATAGATGGGGCAGTATTAATCAGCCTCCCAAAGAGCTGAATAAAAATTTCAGCAGCACATACAGAAGCGGGGAATACCACCGGCGGATTTAGGCTATAATCCGATGAAAGAAATGGTAATATTTTTCTGGTGAATTTACTCTTATTAATCATCGCAATTTAACACCACAAGCTGTTTACTTTCATAGCCTTTGAATATACTGCATCCCCCTTCCAGATTTACCATTGTCTAACTCAATTTCTTTTAGCCTGTAGTTTTATATTTTTCTTTATTTCTACGTTACCACTCATTCTATACTTTATTATGTTACATCACCGTTGCAATTTTTCTGTCTGCAATTTTCTCCGTGGCTATTCTTTGAAATTTCCTTCCCATTTTCTACTCTCGTTCAGCTTGTTGTCGGTTATATTTTAAATGTTTTACCAGTTTTCTCTTTTCATTATTGTTTATGTCTTTTCCTCATTATTTATTTTGGTCATCCACGTTTCCATATCCAATTTCCTCTATTTTTCTCTCATTTCCACTGTTTCTCTTATTTCTTTGATATTTTGATTTTCTTTTCTTTTTTCTTTCAAAGTCTAAGAGAACTGTTCCGTTTTCCATCTCACTGAACATACATATATTCATCTCATCGCAAAACAAAGAAAAACAGCACCAATCTACTTGCTTCTTTTTGCGTGCTCACAGCTGAAAAAAATCACAAAAATAAAAAGCAAATCAAATTCATTTTCATTGCTTTGTTTTTGATGGGATAAATATCGGAGCTATGAGATGAAGTGTCGAACAGTTCCCGTATATACTACCCACAATCGCATATTTGTCCCAAGCGGGTGTAAGCAGCATCCCCCTTACATTCGAAAACCGAAATGCGATCCACCCAGCAAATCTCTCCCCCCATCACAAAAAAAATCCTCTTCATATCTCATCACCTCATTATCTACAGTTTCTACAGTATTGCAGGCCCAGAATCTCGGTTCATGCCCTGACTCTTCCAATGGAAGTGAAGCTTTATCTTCATCGGAATAAAAACGTCTACTGGAACAACCTTCCCAACCTGGAGTTATTTACCCATAACTGCTCCTCCTGAACTCCTGATTGAACTCTAGGAGAATGGTACAAATGGGAATCAAGGTAGTGAACATTTGGTAGCGATAAGGGTACTGCAGTTAGCAGAACAATCATTTTATCGACTGGTCATCGTTATTTGCACAGATCTATTAAAACCATTTGGAAATTAAGATTTCAAAACAAAGCAACATTCCTATGATGACTGCTTGTAATGTGACAGGTGACCTGGAGACGGCTACTTTTTCATTTGGTCTCTTGAAAATGAAAATGCAACTGTTTTCGCTTTCACATGACAGTCACGAACACTACCAGTACTGTTATCGACTAACAAAGTCGATAGCAAAACATTGAGGAAGTTTTCAAGTAGATAAGGAAATACGTATCTTTTGATACAAAGTGTATAGCGGAAGTAAATGAAATTGTGCAGTTTTTTAACTTTGTAACATTTCTCCTAAGACGTTCAATATCAATTAATCAAGAAGAAGAAGAAGAAGAAGAAGAAGAAGAAGAAGAAGAAGAAGAAGAAGAAGAAGAAGAAGAAGAAGAAGAAGAAGAAGAAGAAGAAGAAGAAGAAGAAGAAGAAGAAGAAGAAGAAGAAGAAGAAGAAGAAGAAGGGGTTCTGCCGGATATCTCCTTTGGCACCCAACAGTGCAGCGAGAATCTTTCTTTGATGTGAGTTCACCTTCGAGATAATCTGCAGATAAGCATCTACATCCCCTGTTGTGCCATCCCGGGAACCAGAAATATGGAGTTGATCAATAATTCTCCCTCCTTAATTATTCTCTGAAGGATATGAATACCCATCATCCAGCCTGGGGTGGTCAAAAGTCTACCCCTCCGCGGCATCGCGTCGCTCTGCTTGAAGCCTTCGATGCAGCAACCTTAGTAACCCTTATAGCCTATTCAGATTGGGCTATTTATGACTTTGTTAAGTGAGAAGGTATCCAATTATTACGAGGTGTTCAGACTGCAGCAAGATAATATATCTTGACGTTTCCATGTTTCCTCATTTGCACGCTAATACAGGGTTGAATGCAAGGAGAGTTTTAAAATTTAATTTGCGAAATCAAGCATTTGTGTGGCGACAATCGAACATTTTTTTCTGAACAAAGTTTCTACGAAAAAAAATATGACAAGGGATTTTCGAAGAATATTTAAAGCTCTCATTAAGGATAATGAGCGAAGCTACATTCATTAGTTGGGTGCGCCGTTCTTCGGGGAATCAGACTATTCCTCAATTTATTTTTAAGTTTAAAAAGTATTTTGATTCTGTACTATGATCGAACGGAGATTTGATAGAAAAATTTAGATACTTTTGGGAATTCTCACAAATAAATAAAAAGGGACGATTGGACCAATTTTCAAGAAATATTATTGCGCATAAGCCCCAAAATTTTATTCCCACCTTTGGGTTTCGCCCAGGTATCTGGCAACCCCAATCCTACCCACTACGTTTGACAATAGCCAACATCTTTGAGTTTCCCATTGTTCTATTTAAATTGGGTTTCCCACTGACAATTCTATTTTGTAAACAAACCACTATTCCGAAGTGATTTTTTCCAAATAGACGTAATTATTTTTCATCATTTTTCAAGAACTTGTGCGAAAGTATGAATGCGAGGTGTGTTTCAACAAGAATATTGATGTCTTTAAAAAAATTTCATATTTAAATCGGCACCAAGCGCTCTACTTCGCCAAAATATCATGATATTCAAAATACATTTTCAATGGCAGGTTTCAACGATTATGATTACGCCTTCGTATTAAATTAATCGATGATTTTGATGCTGGCATCAGAAACATGGCCGCTTCGCAGACCCCTGGTTTCGCCGAGCACTCAGCGCCAGACTCGGCGACAAGGAGATAGTCGTCAAGTTGGTATTCCTGCTTTTTTGACAACTGATGTCGATTAGTTGTGTGAGTGCACCGGTGTCAAAAAATAGAGCTTTTAGCTGAAAATTTAATTGTCAAATGCACATTTTGACAGAAATTTAGATGTATGAGTGAATAAAATGTGTAAATGCTCTATCGCGGAAGCAGTCGCTGAAGACAAGTGTCAATGATTTCAGTAACGAAACGAAAAGTTTCAATGCAAAAAGCAATATCGAACTAAAATGTATTTCGACCAGTATCTCCATGTATGAAGGGAAACTCAGCAATTTAATTTTTTTTCAAAAATGGAAACTAAACCATTGCGTTCTACTCGACAATCAATGATACAGCTTCTAACAAAATCGAATCGTGTGAATGTGATATAATTTAAACTGGATTTTGGATGAATTAATGCATTACCAATCCATGTTTTATTTAAGGTTATTCTACTTTATATATACATCCCATTCAAATCGTACAGTTGTCCCACGTGAAAAATGTTAAAATCCAAAGTATATTAAGCCATTCAAGGAGCAGAATTGAAACAATTTATGAAATCATGTTTATTCATCAAACATATTCGTTTTACAACCATTTCTACGTTTTAAATTGTCTTCCGCATTGGCCCTTGAACTTTGAAAATTTATTCGATTTGTTCTATTAAATCTATGTTTAAGTTAAATACTTTATGTTAATTCTAGAGAGCATCTGTTTTTTAAACAATTCATGTTGAATAAGTGGAGAATAAATAATTATCATCATTATTTTTCATCATATAAAATGCTTTCCACAAAACCATCACAATCCGAGTTATTCTTCAGCGCTCAGAAGATTTCCATCTAACATGCATTCGACCCTGCTGCGACAGAAAGAGCATGACGGTCAACTACGGAACGAAATGAAAACAGAGAGAATTTTCGCTCTGGCAAAGAGAGCGTGACGCTTGTCAGTTTTGTTTTGTTGAATTTCTCCCTGCATCCCAGTTAGAACGAAAGCTCTCTCGTAATAATTGTTCGTAATAAATTCTTTATGACTCTTTTGACATCTATTGACAGCGCAAAATGTATGGAATATTACGTAAATAATGACATCATAAAGCGTATTTACCCTGAAATGCCAATTATTATGTCATTAATGGCGTAATCTGAATAGGCTATTAACGACAGAGCTCCAACTTTCTATAACGGGTACTTTGCAACCTCTATCGATGTCACCGCGGTAGGTTGGTCCACTTTTCTCATCCTGAAGACACTTGTTATAGTTGAGTGTCTATGACTCATATACAGCAAATCGAATCACAAAAGAGTTGCAGTAACTAAATCAATCAGAAATCTGCTACGAGTCTCCACCTGTACTGAAAAAACTACTTGCCCATACGGGTATCTACGCACGGCTCCTCCCGCCTGCCACCCCCCCTTCCGTGATTACAAAAAGACCCCGAAGGTGCTACGACGACACCGACTTAGAGGAACATTAGCGTCTTCTAAACGGCCATGCACTCAATTCCTATTTTGAATTCCCGGTTTTCCCCGGTTCAGCTTCTGTAATTTTCCCGTAATCAAAAGAAAATGACGTTTTGTATAGCTCATTCGACAAATCTATAACTGTGGAACAATCATGACACTGTCACAAAAACAAACTGTCGACAACTTCAAATAAAACCTTTGAACCTAAAACCTTCGAATAAAACTTTTGAACGCAAAATTAACTTTACACATATTTTAATTTAACTTTCCGATAAAACTTTACTAGATTCTCGATCGCTTTTTGACGTTTTTTGCTGAGAATTCATATTTGACACAGACGCTAACATTTTTTAAAAACCAAGAACTAGGGGGAATGCCGGCTTTGGCAGGTTTTGTTCTATTATTGGCAGGGGTTTTTTTTATGACTGACTAGGCTCAAATTTGGCCTAAACATTCTTTGCATATCAAAGAATATTGTGGCCAAATTTCGTAAAATTTGGTCGACAAAAACCCCCCTGCCAATAATAGAACAAAACCTGCCAAAGCCGTCTTTCCCCCTATTCAAAATAAATATGAGAGGTCCATTTGTAAAAAAAAAACAATAAAAACTCTTTTATTCCATGTGACTTCGTTGTTTAACCATGTTTAAAATGATTCATGTACTGGCTTCAAGCAGCTAATAAAATATTAAATCGATTTTGGCGGTATATTTAATAATTTATTGGAAAAGTGGAACTTTCGGTAGACGTTTTGACGTTTTGAATAAATATTTTCCTAGCAGTACGCATGCTCCACATAGGCCATACGTAACGAGACGACCTTATCTAGTCCAATTCAAGTTGCTGTAATCAATTTTGTTTGATTTTGTTGCTCGGGTTACAAGCTGACATATTCATATTTTTAAGCTTTGTAGATTTTATTCAACTTGATTGGCTGGGCTCATCAAGCGCTATCCCTTAGTAAATCATAAGACAAAATTCCATTCAATTTTCACTGGAAAATGCTGAAAATATTGGAGCCGTTTAATAAGCGGTTTGTTGGAACGGTGAAATAAAGCTTAATAATAAAGGTTGATGGGAATCAAATAAAAAAAAACATGATTCTAATCAGTTCATTCAAAAATGTCTGAAACAAACCACACTTAGGGGGGTGCCGTAGCGTAGTTGGCTACACGTTCGCCTTTCAAGCGAATGGTCATGGGTTCGATTCCCAACCCCTCCACCAAAACCCTCGTCAGTCGCCGGATGCGCAGCCTATGCGGTGACATATTGGGGTGCACGTCTCACCGTCACGGCTGCCTGATGACGACTGATAACTTGTTCTTCTCGGAGGCATTCCTCCAAACGTTACTCGGATAAATGGCAACCGGACAATGCAACGATCATTGGATAAACGACATGGACAAAACGAACACAATGGACTCACGACGAGATGGACCAACAACGACAACAACAATGAATGATGGAAAAATCTAAAAATAAATTAAATAAAAGTGTGGATTCTGGCTGCACAATACCACAGTAGATCTCGGCACAGTAGCAGTTAAGTAACACAGAGTGCCTACCAAATAAATAAAGGAATGAAAAAAATATAGAACACACTTAAACGGTAAGAGCTTATATACAAAATCCAATTCCAATCTAAATCTAGAAACCTCGAAGATGATAACTGTTGAAGTGCTAAATGAACACTAAGCTACTATACGGAAATGTCCCAAAGGGAGATGTGAGGCCAATAAGAAGAAGAAGAAGAAGAAGCTACTCTGATAGTCCTTTCGATAATTTTCGAAGGAACTTCTGAACGCATTGGTTCTTCTTCTTCTTCTTATTGGCATTACATCCCCACACTGGGACAGAGCCGCCTTGCAGCTTAGTGTTCATTAAGCACTTCCACAGTTATTAACTGCGAGGTTTCTAAATCAAATTACATTTTTGCATTCGTATATCATGAGGCTAGCACGATGATACTTTTATGCCCAGGGAAGTCGAGACAATTTCCAATCCGAAAATTGCTTAGACCGGCACCGGGAATCGAACCCAGCCACCCTCAGCATGGTCTTGCTTTGTAGCCGCGCGTCTTACCGCACGGTTTAGTTCTACGCCTCATAAAAAAAAAGTCTGCATTTAAATGAACATTGCTCGACACAAACACTTCCTTAGTCATTGTGCATCTGGTAGATACCTTGATCTTAACTCAAGATCATTTTGGAAGACCTTAAACATCCCATGTTCAAAGAAATTTGAATCATATGCTTATTGAACCGGATTGGGTGTATACTTGATGAAGGGGACATTTCAAAAGACCTGCTTGATCTGGTAGATACCTTCAACTGAACTCGAGAACGTTTTGGAGTATCACGAACATCTCGTTTTCGAGGAAATTGAGTTCATATAATGCGCATTGACTTATTGCGCCAGTTTGGATAAATGCTTAAGATAAACACATTGCAAAAGCGTTGTTTGACAAGTTGGATATCGTCGACTGAACTCAAGAATGTTTTGGAGTATCTTCAACATCTCGTATTTAAAAAAAAGTTGATTTACATTATGCGCTTATGCTTTCTCTTTTGCCACTATCCCCAACACCAAAAATCTCCCATGGAGCCGCCTGGTAGTAAACGTAACTATTTCTGTTCTATCTGGACAGCAAAACAAAACAAATAATAACAATAAGGCTATGAGCTGAGATCCAAAATGGTATTATACAAAATTAATAAGGCGATGTTATATATTCCAAGGGGAACGGTGTTCCTTTTAAAAGAATTAACATTTTAATTTCAAGAGCTAATAATCAAAACAAATAAAATATAAACGAACTAATGAAATTTTAAGAACTAATAATTAAAACAAATGTTAATGAACCGGGTATACTCCGATTATGAGGATATTGCCAAAGACTTGGTTGATCTGGTAGATACCATAGGCTGAACTCGAGGATGTTTTGGAGAACCTTGAGCATCTCGTATTTCTGTTAATTAGAGTGTTTAAAATTATCAAACAATACGGTATAGGACTCAAATATTTGAGATTTATTTGCATGCTCTCAGAAACGAAATCTTCTCAAGGTTTCGGATATCTGGGTCTTCAAGGTATAGTCCCACTGAACTCCCAATAAACTGATGAACAACTTCGCTCTTCTGTGATTTTACACAGCCTATCTAAAACGCCGGGCATATATGGGCCATCCGTCCCGAAAGGGTTTCAAAAGTGTCAAGTGAAATGGATAAAATTTTGGCTAATTCTCCCAATATGAGCATTATATAGGTGGATGCTGATTTAGCCCACTCTTGAGACAAGCGGGACAAGCGGCTATTGATTTTGAACATACGAAAGATAAATATGGGTTGCTTGGGTTTTACTTACGTTGAACAAAGACAGTATGCAAACGAAAACAGAAAATCAAAACTCCTGCTCTCATGGAGAAGCGATGCTCTGGAGAGATTTTTTCCAAAACGTAAACATTGCGTTAGGTGGGAATGCCGCAAAAACGCACTAACGGAGAAATCCAATTGTAAATCTTATTCTAGGCAATTACTTGCTTATTATTTTGCATAAACAGCTAGAACTTTGCCTTTGCCTATCTGATATTATTACGTCAAGATACATAATTACAATGATTGAATACTTATTTTTGACGCAGCATACATTGATGTTTTGATTGTTGGTGGAACTCTTGAAATCTGAACGAGAGTGTCGTGACTTCACGTAGGAAGAGCAGGGAAGTGCACGTCTATCTACCAACATAATCGTTTCAAAACTGACTCAATGGAATTTTTTTTTTTGCTTAATCTACTACGTCTCTACATTCACCTTCTCCCCCACTCTAACGGAACTGATTATCGGTAAAAAAAATCTCCATCTTGCAATAATTCTCTTTTTAATTCTCAATATCAACTAATCGTTGATTTGTATGTCCTTTTGAGTAAGCTCAAAGCACCATTCCAGGATCAAAATTAGAAGATATCAAACATTCTTTACCGCAATATCAAATCTCATATTCTAAATCTCTACATCTAACTAAAGCTAATTGATGCCTTCTTAGGTTGAGTTCTCCATGCTCAAATGATCATTCCAGCATCTCTCGAGTATTTCAACTCTCGATATCTAACCAGCATTTCCAACTCTCGAGATTTAACCAGATATCTAGATTTCAGCATTCCAACTCTCGGTAACTAACAATATCTGATTTTTGTTATGCCTTCTTGGTTTGAGTTTTCCAGGCTCAAAAATCATTCCAGCATCAAAATCAGCAAATAATAAACTTCCACCTCAACAACATTATGCCAATATTCCAACTCTTGATATCTTACAATAGCTGATTTTGCGTATGCCTTCTTGGGTTGAGTTTTCCAGGCTCAAAAATCATACCAGCATCAAAATCAGTAAATATAAAACTTTTACCTCCATCACATCAATTCGCATATTCCAACGTTCGATATCTAACAATAGCTGATTTTGATCATGCCTTCTTGGGTTGAGTTTTCCAAGCTCAAAATTGATTCCAGCATCAAAATCAGAAAATATTAAACTTTCACTTCCGCAACATGAATTCTTATATTCTAACTCGCGATATCTTACAATAGGTGATTTCGGTTATGCCTTCTTGGGTTGAGTTTTCCAATCATCATCAAAATCCAATCATCATCTAAAGGCATCAAAATCAGAAAATGCTAAACTACCACCTCCGCAAAATCAATTCTCATAATCTAACTCTTGATATCTACTAATAGCTGATATTGATTATGCCTTATGATATTATTATGCCCGATTATTATGCCCGAAGCACGTGGTTTACAAAATGGCCGATTTCTGGCTTCATTCTATAATCACCTTAAGGTGATTATTTTGTAAACCACGTGCCTTTCCAATATTTTTTTGTAAACCACGTGCCTTTCCAATATTTTTTTTGAAGAGCACGAGTTGAAAGAAACATAACGCGTATGGGGCTGAAATAATGATAGATCGTTTGCTTAGTAATGCTGAACAATCATAATTTGAGTTTCGGCACTGTACGAAAACTATTACGCCAAAGTTGGGCTTTTGGAAATGTATGTAGATAAACGTGTGGTGAATTTGAATTTCACCACTGGCTTCATTCTATAATCACCTTAAGTCATTAATCAATTTAGCTGTGACGCAATCCATTACTCTCATAGTTGAGTAATTCTTTTTTTTTTTTGTTTTGCTAATTATCTAATACATGCATTCATCTCTTAGACTAGGTGTTCCGTGTTTTCTTAACACTATCATCCTTATTTGCTATGTTACTTTTTAGTTATTATTAATACATTTCAATTGCCTCTGGCAGTTAGAATTTTTCCTCTGGTTGAATTGAACCATGTAGGAATTACAATGTTATCAACTTAAACTAAACTTAACCTATTTTATACTAAGAGTACAAGGAGTTAATCGTTGCAATAGAAGATTGCAACGATTTTTGTCTAAAATTGGAAATTATTTTGTTGGACATTTGTTGCAATGTCTCAATATTAGAAATTCTATGAAGTTCATTGGTACTATACCACGTAGGCAACTTCAGAATCTTTTTCAAAATTTTATTTTGAATCCTCTGGAGTGCCTTTCTTTCTGGTATTGCAGCAACTAGTCCATATTGGCACAGCATACAACATGGCAGGTCTAAAATTTGTTTGTAAATCAAAAGTTTGTTCTTAAGACAAAGTTTTGATTTTCTGTTTATAAGTGGATATAGACACTTAATATATTTGTTACATTTGGCTTGAAGGCCTTCAATGTGATTTTTAAAGTTAATTTTGATCTAGCAGAAGTCCTAAATATTTAGCTTCGCTAGACCAATTAATTGGAACCCCATTCATAGTGACAATATGTCTGCTAGAAGGTTTCAAATAAGAAGCTCTCGGCTTATGTGGGAAAATAATAAGCTGAGTTTTGGAAGCATTCGGAGAAATTTTCCATTTTTGCAAGTAAGTGGAGAAAATATCCAAACTTTTTTGCAATCTACTACAAATGACACGAAGGCTTCGCCCTTTGGCTGAAAGGCCCGTGTCATTTGCAAACAAAGATTTTTGACACCCTGGTGGTAAATCAGGTAAGTCAGAAGTAAAAATGTTATACAATATGGGCCCCAGTATGCTGCCTTGGGGAACACCAGCTCTTACAGGTAATCTATCAGATTTAGAATTCTGATAGTTTACCTGCAGTGAGCGATCTGATAAATAATTTTGGATCAGTTTAATGATGTACAGAGGAAAATTAAAATTCATCAATTTTACAATCAAACCTTCATGCCAAACACTGTCAAATGCTTTCTCTATATCAAAAAGAGCAACTCCAGTCGAATATCCTTCAGATTTGTTGAGCCGAATTAAGTTCGTTACTCTTAATAACTGATGAGTGGTTGAATGCCCATGGCGAAAACCAAATTGCTCATCAGCAAAAATAGAATTGTCATTAATATGAACCATCATTCTATTTAAAATAATCTTTTCAAACAGTTTGCTTATTGAAGAAAGCAAACTGATTGGGCGATAACTAGAAGCCTCAGCTGGATTTTTGTCCGGCTTCAAGATTGGAACAACTTTGGCGTTTTTCCATTTATCTGGGAAGTATGCCAATTGAAAACATTTGTTAAATAAATTAACTAAAAAGGATAAAGAGCTCTCAGGAAGTTTTTGATAAGTATGTAGAAAATACCATCATCACCCGGGGCTTTCATATTTTTAAATTTTCTAGTAATAGGTCTCACTTCATCCAAATTGTTTCCCAACGAAGGGTCGAAAACATTCTCTTGATTGAGAATGTCTTCGAAGCTCCGTGTAACCTGATCCTCAATTGGACTAGTGAGACCTAGACTAAAATTATGGGCACTCTCGAACTGCTGAGCAAGTTTTTGAGCCTTTTCGCCATTTGTTAATAAAATTTTATTTCCCTCTTTAAGCGCTGGAATTGGCTTTTGAGGTTTCTTAAGAATTTTTGTTAATTTCCAAAAGGGTTTCGAACTGGGATCCAACTTCGAGACATTATTCTCAAAGTTGGTATTTCTCAGAATAGCGAAACGTTTTTAATTTCATTTTGCAAATCTCGCCAAATAACTTTCAACGCGGGATCGCGAGTTCTTTAGTATTGCCTTCTTCTCACATTTTTAAGACGGATCAGTAGCTGAAGATCATCGTCAATAATAATAAAGTTGAATTTAACTTCACATTTCGGAATTGCAATGCCTCTGGCTTCGACAATTAAATTTGTCAAAGATATGAGAGCATTATCAATATCACTTTTGGTATCGAGAGGAATATCAACATCAAAATTCCTATCGATATACGTTTTGAGAAATCCCAATCAGCTCTATGATAATTAAAAGTAGAGCTGATTGGATTATAAATGGCTTCTTGAGAGATTTCAAATGTCACAGGAAGGTGATCAGAGTCAAAGTCAGCATGAGTTACCAATCGGCCACACAGCTGACTTGAATCCGTTAAAACTAAATCAATTGTAGAAGGATTTCGACTGGAAGAAAAACAAGTTGGTCCATTGGGATATTGAATAGTATAATATCCCGCAGAACAATCTTCAAATAAAATTTTACCATTGGAATTGCTTTGAGCATTATTCCATGAACGGTGTTTGGCATTGAAGTCACCAATTACGAAGAATTTAGATTTGTTGCGAGTTAGAATTTGAAGATCAGTTCTCAACAAATTCTTTTGCTGCCCATTGCATTGAAAAGGCAAGTAGGCTGCAATGAAGGTAAATTGTCCAAAATTTGTTGCAACAGAAACTCCCAAGGTTTCAAAACGAAGAAAATAATTTATGTTTTATTAATGACAATGGCGACCCCATCACAGGCGCTGTCAAGACGATCATTTCTGTAGATAAAATAATTTGGATCTCTTTTAATGGAGAGTCCTGGTTTTAAATAAGTTTCTGTTATAATGGCAATATGCACATTATGAACTTTTAGGAAGTTGAATAATTCATCTTCCTTACCCTTTAGAGAACGGGCATTCCAATTTAGAACTTTCACACAATTATTTGGATCCATTGAAACGGAGTCCGATAACAATTTTTTGTGTGTACTTTATACCAACCTGAACAGCTTCAGGAATGGTATTTGCTTTGAACATTGCATCAATCATGTGATGCAATTGTTCAGTTAAAAAATCAAAATCGGAAGCAGTCATGCTACCTGAATCGGCAACATGACCGTTATTTTCCGTTGGGACATGGGTATAAACCTCATTTTGAGAAGAGAAATTTTGTCTACCAGCAGCGATGTTTGCATACGTAGGTACATTGGAAAAATTGGAATTCACTGAAGTGCTCGCTACCCGTTGACGAGCGGCAAAATTTGTTTGTGAATTGTGGTGGGTATGAATTGCTCGACCGGTAACCGGTTTCGGAATTTGAGCGTTTGAAAAATTTCTACCCGTCGAATCTGTGATCCGATTGGAATTTCCCGTCATCAATTTTGCACGGGAATTCAAAACTTTTTTGCGTGAAGGGCATTCCCAGAAATTGGATTTATGATTGCCCCCACAATTAGCACATTTAAATTTATTGGAATCTTCTCTCACAGGACATGCGTCCTTGGCGTGAGAGGTTCCACCACAAATCATGCATTTAGCATCCATGTGACAATGTTTGGTTCCATGACCCCACTTTTGGCACTTACGGCACTGGGTGGGGTTTGGGAAATTTCCCCCAGGCCTGCGGAAATGTTCCCATGTAACACGGACATGAGACATAATACAGGCCTTTTCCAAACTTTTCATATTATTTAGTTCACTTTTGTTAAAATGAACTAAATAAAATTCTTGAGAAATGCCCCTCTGGGAAGTACCGGAGTGGGATTTCTTTTTCATCTTAATTACTTGGACTGGTGAAAATCCAAGTAATTGAGAAATTTCAATTTTAATCTCATCCAGTGATTTGTCATCACTGGGGAGACCTTTCAAGACGACTTTGAACAATCGCTCAGTTTTGTCGTCGTATGTGAAGAATTTATGGCGCTTCTCAGTTAAATAGTGAAGAAGACGTTTGCGATCGTCAAAGGATCCCGGCAAAACGCGGCAGTCACCCTTCCTAGCAATCTGAAATGAAACCTTGATCCCCTGAAGGTTACTCAAAATCTCATTCCGGAAGCCAGAAAACTCGGCAACAGATACCACAATTGGCGGAATCCTTTGCTTTTTCGCACAAATCGAAACACCTGGGCTAGAGGTAGATTCGATTTGCTCAATTTCATCATGGATCAAATCGAACTGATTGCTCAGTTCGATAGGAGAACAATTATTTCCGATATTAGAGTTCGGAAGGAACATCTGAAGTCTCTAGCTTTCTTCTATTTTTCCGCGCTTTGGCAGGACGGTCTTGAAACCTTGTTTCTTGGAAGGAAGTGGAGAATTCAAAGACTCACCCTTCCTCTTGTTTTTATTAATGCTCATTGCTGAGCATGGAGACGTGACCTTCTAAGAGTTTTTTTCCCAGAACGGTGTCCCTGTAGGATTACCACCGCTTGTCGGAATTTTACTTCCGCAAACGGGTCCAACGTAAAACGAAGGCACGGGTCCTTGCAAAGATCGTAACGGGATCAGTGGGTACAAATAGCGCTAAGAAGCACCGTTGAAATTAAAATAGCTTCGGGTAGTATTAAAAACTTCCTTCCGCAAAGAGAGAAAGAACCGCACAGCACGAAAGCACGACGCGGTCTTGTTGAGTAATTCTTAAGTAGCGTGATATAATGGCATCAAAGCTTTTAACCGCCAAAATGTGGGCAATTTACGTTGCATTCACCATACTAGTTCGAATTCAACACATTGAATCGAGAAAGGCATAATCACCACTGGTGGATAAATTTGGGTTTTTAATAGTCAAATCACGTAAAGAGATCCGATAATACTAGGGTAAAATGCCCAATAGTGGACCCCCTAGTAGCGAAATTTTGCTTTTCCTGGCATAAGGAGTGTAAATTTTCAAAATAATAATTTGTCGTGATATCTAATATCAAGCTCTGCATCTCCTCGTTACGATACATACATAGCACACTCAAATACTCGACGTTATTCGTTGAAATTAACATTTTAAAGTCAGACTGAATTCGCCCTATAGTAGACCACCTGGGGGTCCATAATAGGAAATTGCTTCCCTATAGTCGACACTTCATTTGATTTTTATGTTCCTTTTCGGGACGTCCTTCTTCCCTATTATGGACCCCCTAAAATATTCCTATAATGGACACTCTCGTGTTTATTTTTTATAGATTTGTAAAAAATTATCTAATTTTACTTTACATAACATTTCCAATGCATGTAATCAAATCATAGGAGTGTAAGGTAGGTTCTCCCGATGGAATTTCATAGCAAAATGTTTACATTGTGTTGTAATAATTCAAAAATGGCTGGAGGGGCCACTATTGGGCACTTTACCCTATTATGAACGATGCTAACCCTGCTCATTTTCATTCCATTTAAATTTTCAGTCCAATTTTCAAGCGAACAAATGAAATTCCTGTTGCTGCCCTGTTATGAGACGCACTCAATGGTTTTTTTTTCTTTATTTTTTTTCAAACAAATTTTACGTTTCAGCATGGATCCAAACACGGACTATTTCATTTAAATTCAGCTTCCAATTATACAAATCAAGCTCTATCTGGAATAAGGGCGGATGTCGCAAGAGAGGATTCTCTTCGTCGACTTCCCCTCTTTTAAATAAAAGGGACAAGCAGCTGATTTCTTTGTAGTTTATCACCTTAGAACGACAGAAAACAATGCGAACTTGCATTCTGAGGTTCTGAGGATAAACTGCAAAGAAATCATCTGCTTGTCACTTTTATTCAAATGAGGGGAAGTCGACGAAGAGAATTCTCTCTTGCGACATTCGCCCTTTTACCAGATAGAGCTTGAAGTAGCCTCTTGTTACCCTGTATGTAAGTACTCCTGTACCACTTCAAGCCCAAGAAAACTTACCTCGAAATCGCATTCTACTATACCTTAATTCCCGTTTTTAATTTTAATTATGAATACTGGGTACGTATATATTTTTGGTTTCCTCTTTTTCGGGCCAAACAACTTCACAAGGCGACACAGATCAGACATTAGGTTTTCTTCGAGCATTTCACTCACACTTTTACTGTTTGTTTGCAACCACGAGCAGCTGTCACGGCAAAATCAAAAGGGATTGTTTGTTACCATTAACCGTGCGTTCGTGTTTGTGAGGAATTCAGGTGCCTAATGGTCCTGATCTGTTATTCTATTACGCACACAAGCAAAAATCGCTAACCCCTCTTTTTACCATATTTTAAGGACATAGTTGGAAGAGTACCACGATGGCAGTCAATATGGCACCGGCCCTTCACAAATCAGCAGTTTTGTGCCAATTTAATAGCCGCTCGCGATTTAGTGGGTTTATCACTGCACTGCATCTTCTCAAAGGGCATTGAAAAATTCATGTTTTTACTCACTTCTCCGCACATGAGCAGCCTGAAATGTTAATGGAATGCAAATTATACATCACTTTTTGAAATCAGTCACTAGTTTGAAACGAAAACTTAATATAAACTGCTATTTTTGCCCAAAAAAAAAAAAACGATTAAAAACTGATCGCGGAGCGAATGTAAACAGCGGAACCGGCAGCAGCAAACTGATG
Source organism: Armigeres subalbatus (assembly GCF_024139115.2). NCBI lineage: Eukaryota > Metazoa > Arthropoda > Insecta > Diptera > Culicidae > Armigeres > Armigeres subalbatus. The sequence continues at coordinate 197,480,341 of NC_085139.1, forward strand.
ATCAGGGTGGTTCAAAAAATGATTTTGCTCAGTCGATTATGATTCATAATTTGGGTGTCATCCGGTGGTTTGGGTTGGTTTGAATAGGACTTTACCCAAAAGTATCACTTTGACACGTATGAGTTTTCGCTCCGGTGGCAAAAGAAATGACGTTTCAATCTTTTCTGACCGTCGCTAGCTGGATGAAGTCCACAGTTAAGCATGTTGACGTTGAAACGGCGTATCTAAATAGTGAACTGCAGGAACGGTTTACAGGCGGCCGGACAATAAGAACTGTTGGATTCTAATCTGAGTCATTGCATGGGAATCCAGGAAACAGACTTGCGTGGCACGGTGTGTCATCGAAATCGAAGCAGAATTCGTTGCACTTGCCGAACTGTGAAAAAACCTTGGAAGAATTGTAGAAGCTCAGTGTCCAAATACAGTTGTGGAGGATAACCAGAGCTGATAACAAGCTATTTCATTTATTTAGTCTACATCTATACATTGATAACAAGCTAGTGGAAAGCAATAAGATCAAGCGGCTTTCTCACGGCGGATAGCGACCTTAGGCCTATTGTGCACCAAATTCAACAAACTGTGACTTGTGTTAGCGCAGTCAAGTTACTTTGCACAACTCGCTCAAAGCTCGAGACTCTCGGATTAAAACAAGCCCATGAGTCAATCTTCACATAACTGAAACTATCGCAGAGGTGGGTGCGTGATTTTAGCCTTAACAACGTTGGAAATGATTCTTCTTCGTGTTTTGGGCTGTTCATTGATGCACTTTTGTATTTTATTACATAATTTTATGGTACATCTAATTAGCAAGAAAAACACGAACACCACCGCTAGGTAAATGATTCAGGTTTTTTAAAGAACAATAATTTGTACTTGAATGATGCAAAACCAAATAATTGAGGAGAGCGCTGTTTAAATAAGATTGCCCCATCAAATAGTAATGCTATTATTTACAATACTTAGAAGACTCTAGTACAAATGTACTAGTGTATAACTTTTACTCGAAGTAATAACGTTTATTCACATTGAATTTTCAACCATTTCTGATGTGCAAAACGTTCACATCCCATTTACTTAGCCGTCCTTGAAACATTACTGTTTTTTATTTCCGTAGCCCCAACCCGTAAAGGATGCTAACACCGTTAGATTTTTTCACTCCCAAGCAAACTGATTCACCCCTACGGTTCTGCATTCCAGCAAGAAAGCCGGCATGTGGCCTCGCCGGTGGTCGACATTGATCTTGACCCGAGTCGGTTCTAGCCAAACAGAAACCATCATCATGCGAATTGTGTATGGTCACACAGATAAAAAAGGGGGCTTTTCGCACGACAAACACCAACCAACGAGCCGCGTCGCGGAGGGTCTTTCAAATGAATTAATTACGGGATTAAAATTCATCGGAAGCATATGGCGGTGGTGGAGGGGCGCTTCATTTGATGTGCTGTGATTGTTTTCCTTTGGGACCTGGCCGTATCTGGGATTGAGCTGAGTAAAAAAAAGTCCGGAATTGTGGTTATAAAGGCGGAAAAAAGATCGACCCGCTAACAACCGAATAAATGAAGTTCATACCCAATTATAGAGGATCATCACGCGATTTGTGATAATTCATGCCCAATGCTGGAAATTAATATAGTGATGAATAAGTCCAGGTCGTTACTAAGCAATCGCCAGAATTTATCGATTGTGTGAACCAATAGCACTTTTTCACACAGAACTAATTAAATCGGGATAAATAATGAATGCTTTACCCTTTTTGAGCGCCCACCCCCGGCATTCCACGTGCCGGAAATGAATCGAAAGCATCGTAAAGTGCCGTGCCACTCGCTCTGGCGACTAGCCAGACTTCGGCCGGCGCAATGCTCCGGCTGGCGGCAGCCGTCTGCAGAAGGCGACTATATCTCGATGAAAATAACTCAACTAGTTTTATTAGCTTTTAATATGCAACCGAAAAACCGGCAATAAGGTTCCTTATCGGGATCAAAGCCGTTGGTTGGGCGATGCAAAGCAAAGAATTGGCCGCCCACGACAGGCATGGAGACCTTCGGCGTGCTGTTCAATTTTTTTTCCAATGCCATCCGGAAAGCTTGCAGTTAGGGGTATGCAAAGCGGAATGATAAAGCACAATGTCATCTGTTTATAGGTTTATAGGCTCGTTTAACAAGATTTAATTAAAATATTGAAGATGAAGCATACTGGCCATTAAGACAGGTCCACAAGAAAAACCCGCAATGGTTCAAATGTGTCAGTACTGAGTGCATCTTTGAAGATCGATTTTAAGTTCAGCTTTGACGACTGCTTATTAAACTGAAGCCCAAGTCTCTAACCTGGCCCATAAAATGAGATGTAGTGTGTTTCATTATTTGGACATTATATTGTTCGGTGATTGACTCATTTAATGAATTCCTCCTTCTAGAAACAATCATCTCAACAAATCTCGATGTTTTTCCCAGTAGCTAATATTTGATTTCTCTTGTTTCTTATTTCAGACATCAACGTTTGAGTGAGGTAAGTATTTTACTGAACCCGTATCCATCGGGGGCCTCACTGTGATGCCGGGCTATTGTACACGTATCAGTCGTCCGTGAAACGATTTCATCCTTTTGCGCTTTTGCCATCGACGTCCTTGCCTTCGAAACCGCTTACTCAGAGTGAGTTGGACCTTCTCTTATTGGTCTCGTCTCGGCCATCTGCCCATCTTGTAAACGCTTTTTTCCCGGGGTGTATGGACGCTGTTGATGACGACGATGATGATGAAGATGCTGATGGGTTGGGTGTGACGAAGACGGTGAATGGCTTCGCCGTTGTGAAAAACACGCTTGGGATCCATTCGATAAATACACAATACAGAACCGCACCGATCGAAGAACATGGGGTACGAAACATGTAACGAAACCGCCGAATCATTCGGTAGCTTTGTTTAATTTCGGAGCAAGCCGGGCTGTACTGGCAGTTAACTAAAGCTTGTTACGGTCGACGACTGTTGAACTTGAATGTAGCGAAAAGCGGTCGACAATGAGACAATTCTTACACCGATGCTAAGCTTGGCTTAATGATTGATGTTCTTCCCAATGATTGTTGTTGAAAATAATGTCCTATCGATTACTGGTATCGAGACATCAATTAGAAAAAAACCTCTTCAGTTTTCTACTTGTTATCATTCAAGTTTCTTGATCTATGCATCATATATTTAATACAGGAAAAAGAAAATTTTACGCTTCTCGGTTTTGAATTGAGATTCGTTTAATTCTTATCTTTGATTTGCAATTTTTTCATCAATTTTGTATACGGCCTATTCTAACTTTAAATCATGGTTTCACTCCTAGTACATGCTCCAAGTGTACGTAGCTTCAGTGTGAACGCTCCAAATACAAACTTCGGTTTATGGGATGCCCTGAGATATACACAGTCTAACCAATCGTCCTAGCTCGACGACAAATTAAGGCAATATTCGTATAGTTTAATCTCCGTGAGATTCTTGTTTAAATTTTTAATTGACTTTTATCGATGAAAAACCACAGATATGGAATAGTAAGATATCACAAGAGAGTGTTGAGTGTTAAATTTTCGTGAAATAGAAACTAAAATTGTGCAGAGGACTTTTAGAGAACGATATTAATAGAAACTGCTTTTATATGGTGTGAGGCTAATTTTCCAAGATAGACAAAATAACAGTGATTTCAACTTTCACAAATTGTTTGGCGTTGGCGTTTTTAGAGCTAGCTTAGTGAGAACTTGCGGGATTTTACGTGAAGAATTGTGATAAGTTCCGGCATTCAGAATTACATGTCGTACAATATGTCATTGATCACTAGGATAGGATGGGATGTCCTGATTACAGAATTCTGGAAAACTCTGACCCCGGGTTTTTGGCGGTTTCCTCCATCAGAATTAATGTAAAATTTGCTTTTTTAAAAATTCCAGAATCTCTGGATATTTTCCCCAGAAATTCATGGTTGGAAATTAAACAGAATTCCTCGGAGGAATTGTGATATTTTTAAGGAGTTCTAGAAACTGCTTCCAGGATTTCTGATAAAGTACGAAAAGACCTATTTTTTGACTCAAGTATTTTTTTGTTTTTTTGTCTTCTGTTACAGAACAATGCCAAAATTCGTCATCAAATCAAATCAACAAAATCGCAATCAATTATTTTTGAACCCTGAAACCCCTCCTTTTCCCATTATGTATTTGCTATCCCTAATCTCGAGTCAGCTCGGCTGTTACCAAAACTAACTTTATTTGCAAGATGAATTACAAAAGCTGTAAAATAACTTGTAAAAGAAAAATCCGGTTCCGTAACGCCAATGAGCCTATCGAATAAACACAAGACTTAAAAAAATTCCTTTGCCGATATCCCGCAATGTGAAATTGTCGCATTGCAGCAGGAAGGGTCGTTTGACCAAAACTCATTTGGCCGAAAGCCAGTTGGCCGAATGCCTTTAGGCCGAAAGTCATCCTGCCGAAAAGATCATTTGGCCGAAAAGGACATTGGGCTGAACAGCACATTTGGCCGAACAAGTCCAAATGTCCCGTTCGGCTCAATCCCGAGCAGCACATATGTCACAAAAGAGTCACAGTGACTCATTTATGACTAAATCTGGTCATAATCAAGTTGCTGCAACCAAAATTGTGTTGCCGAATTGTGTTGCTAGGGATGTCCTTTTCAGCCAAATGTCCTGTTCGTCCAAATAAGCTATTCGGCCCAACTGTCCTATTCGGCCAACTGTCCTATTCGGCCAAATGTCCTACTCGGTCAAATGTCCTTTTCGGCCAAATGTCATGTTCGGTCAAATGTTCAATTCGGCCAAATGTCCTATTCGGCCAAATTTTCTATTCGACCAAATGACCTGTTCGGCCAAATGACTTTCGGCCCAATGGTCTGTTCGGCCAAATGTTATATTCAGCCAAACAACTTTCGGTCTAGTGACCTTCGACCAAATGGCATTCGGCCCCATTGGTCGTACATAGTTTTATTAGATGTCATAAATTCTGGATAAAAACCATCTATGATCAGTATATAAATTGACGTTTGTAGCAGCACTTATACAACGTTCACTGACCCATAATTCCTGCCTGGCCGAGCAGTGCAATAGACCTTTCCTATTAAACAATATCATTTGCTCAAATAATGCCTTTTGTTTGTTGACTATGTACACTTAAAATAAATCGCAGAATTCAAGCAAAATTCATCAAAATCTGTGAAATGATTTAAGTGTGTGGGTTCGTAAAATTCACATCCAAAACAACAAAAACATTCAGAATGAATTCCTGGGGGAATGCAGAATGAATTCCTGGGGGAATTCAGAATGAATTCCTGGGGGAATTCAGAATGATTTTCTAGGGGAATTCAGAATGAATTCCTGGGGGAATTCAGAATGAATTCCTGGGGGAATTCAGAATGAATTCCTGGGGGAATTCAGAATAAATTCCTGGAATTCAGAATGAATTCCTGGAGGTATTCAGAAGAATTCCTGAAGGAATTCAGAATGTTTTCCTGGGAGAATTCAGAACGAATTCCTGGGAGAACTCATAACGAATTCCTGATGGAATTCAGGATGAATTCCTGGGGGAATTCAGGATGAATTCCTGGGGGAATTCAGGATGAATTCCTGGGGGAATTTAGGATGAATTCCTGGAGAAATTCAGGATGAATCCAGGTGGAATTCAGAATTAACTCCTGGAGAAATTCAGAATGAATTCCTGAAGAAATCAGGATGAATTCTGAGGAATTCAGAATGAATTCCTGAAATTCAGAATGAATTCTGAGGGAATTCAGAATGAATTCCTGAGGAATTCAGAATGAATTCCTGGGAATTCAAATGAATTCCTGGGGGAATTCAAAATGAATTCCTAGGGGAATTCAGAATGAATTCCTAGGGGAATTCAGAATGAATTCCTAGGGGAATTCAGAATGATTTCCTGGGGGAATTCAGAATAAATTCCTGGGGGGATTCAGAATGAATTCCTGGGGAAATTCAGAATGAATTCCTTGGGGAATTCAGAATGGATTCCTGGGGCAGAATGAATTCCTGGGGGAATCCTGAATGAATTCCGGGGAGAATTCCAAATGAATTCCGGGGAGAATTCCGAATGAGCTCCTGAAGGAATTCAGAGTGAGTTTCTCGGGGAATTCTGAATGAATTCCTGGGGAATTTCAGAATGAATTTTGGGAGCTCTTTAAGGATTCCTTCATGGAGTTTCTTCAAAAATCTTCATTGAGCTCCTCCAGAAATTACTCCTGTAGTTCTTTAGGAATAATTCTCCTTAGATTTTCAGGAGTAGAACTTTTGTGAATTCATTTCGTCTATTGGACAGGCTCATGCGTGTATAACACTTATTGGAGCCGTGACTCTTCGGGTCGAACATGAAAACGTTTTATAGTACCTTGAATTCCGAGTTCCGAAAATTTCTTGAGAAAATCCCAAATAATTTTTCGTGAAAATTCTGTGGGATTTCTGCAAACATCTGCTTCTTCTTCTTCTTTATTGGCATTACATCCCCCACTGGGACATTGCCGGCTCGCAGCTGCAACTGCCGGCCACAGTTATTAACTGCAAGTTTTCTAAGCCAAGTTACCATTTCTGCATTCGTATATCATAATCAATTAGTTATTTTTATGCAAATAGGCTTTGTAAACCGTGTTTTTATTGTGTTTTGATTAGTGAAAATAAGTCTTATTGTGCGTGTGTATCGTGAACGTCGTCAGAACTTTTTGTTTTTTGTTGTGTTGAAAGCGGGTACGAGTGCGATATGGCAAAGAAACAATGCGGCGAGTGCAATCAAGCGATTAACGATCTCGAGCCAATCTGTTGTGGCTTTTGTGAGGCTTCCTTCCATATCAATCAGCAGTGTTGTGGTTTTAATTCTCGCTCCATCAAAGAGGCATTCGCATCAATGTTTATTTGTCCTCCCTGCAGAACCGAATTAAACGGCTGTTCTATTCGCGCATATCTTGTGAAGAACCCAAAGAGCCAACCCGTTGAAATGCCACAGCTTGCCGAAGTACCGAAACAAGTGCAGAAGTTGTTTTTTCATTCCTTTCATTATTTGGTAGGCACTCTGCGTTTTTAACCGCTACTGTGCCGTGATCAACTGTGGTACTCTGTTGTACAGAATCTGTTTTTAGATATTCGTTATTGTTTATCATTGCCGAGTCCATCTCATCGTGAGTCCATTGTGTCCATTTGTCCATATCGTGAATCCAATTGCTCGTTGCATTGTTCGGTTGCCATTTATCCGAGTACGTTGGAGGAATGCCTCCGAGAAGAACAATTTGTCAGTCGTCATCGGGCAGCCGTGTCGGTAAGACGCGCACCCCAAAACGCCACCGTTTGGGCTGCACCTCCGGCAACTGACAAGGGCTTGGTGAAGGGGCTGGGAATCGAACCCATGACCGTCCGCTTATGAGGCGAACGTGTAGCCAACTACGCTACGGGACCCCCATTCAAGAGTTGTTCTCAGTGGTTGAAAAATTGAGCCAACTCCAAACCCCCCGAACCATTCGAGTTCTGCAGCACCATTCATCATCAGCCCGGTCGTGTGGTCGGAGGTGGCGTCCCAAGTAACACATGAAACTTCACAGCATTAAAAAATTTCAAATGCGTTGCAAATTAGTTGTATCTCTGTTAGTTGCCAACCATAAGTTATAAATATGTGATAGTGTTGTCACCCATGTTTTTCTTCTCCTTGTTATAACTAATGTTTCAATATTATGCAATAAAAACATAAAGTTTGAAATTAACAATAATGCAACCGATTAACAACTTCATGAATTAGTGCTCTGTTATTATTGAGTAATTTTGAATCTTCTAAACAACAGACGAGTTGCAGAGAAAGACAACACCAATCGTAATTATTTACTTCAAGTTATTCATGTACATTGATTTGATTCCAGTTTTTGAGGCCATTGGAATAAATGAGGTCACCGTAATTCTTCCACTACGGAAGCGCAGTAACTTTTACGAGGGTGTTCTCGGATTTTCCAAAAGTCCTGATTATAATTCCGGTGATTATATGATTGGAACCGACGTCATCCGTGATCCATCAATACCCTCACCTGGGTAAAAGTCAGTTAGCTTCACTCGCCTACAATTGTTGTATTATAATACTTACCTTCATCTTCAGAAAGATCAATAGGATAACTATTTTCTTTTATTTTTATCGTATATTTAATCAAACGATGAAAGACAGCCGGAGTAAAAAGTTTTGGATTTGTTATTGTTGCAATGCTTATTCGTTATATCTTATTTATTACACCTTAACTGAAATTAATGTTCTTTAGAAGTTGTTTAGGTGACTTATATGTAACAAAACGTAAGCAATATTTATAGGGTTACTATTTTTATCTACTTGCTTGATTGTATTTGAATTGTGAAGCATCAAGAGTTAATAACATTTAGATTAAAGCACAAAATTATCAAATAGCAAATATAAAGAGTAAGTTACTAATAAAGTCTAACTCATAATGAACAAATTATTCTCAGGGATATGCTATTCGTATGTCTACCCGCGCTATTCAGTCAATTGCGTATCTTGCTCTGAGTCTGGAGACTAATTGAATACTTAACAAAATACATCCTTAGACTTATTTTTTTGTCAAATATTAGAATCTCAGAAAAAAAAATCTATAAACACGAATTAGCAAATATTTTTTTTTACAAATCTGTGGACTTTTTTGTTTATTCCATCGTGTTGCATCCATTCAATTGTATAATAAAGCAATTTATCATATAACCCAATCGGAATTTAAAAACGTATATGTTAGGTTCAGTTAAGAGGTTACAGAATGAGCGATCATTTGGAAAAAGTTAAATATGCCCCCGCCATTTCCTATGTGTTTCAGACCAATTTACCTCATCGAGATATTTTAAAACTTTTATGCTTAATTTAGATCCGAAGCGATTAAACTAAGAAGCGAATATACATTTGGTAACCTTAGACATGATGGCTTGCTGGAAAATATGGCGAATATTTCAGAGGAAAAAAATTAATTTTTATACAATGATTTGATGTTTTCCAGTAGGCGCGTGTCGAATACAGAACTTTCGTATACATGTTTACCAACAATTGTAATCCGCCAATAAAAATTCCCAACTTTGAACACAAAATCAGCACTATAGAATATTTTACTGGTTCTATTGATCATCATAAAACTCTTGTCGGACACAGACACAAGATCTTATTTCCAATAGTTGACTATACTGACAGCTAAATTTATTTTCATTTTGCAATATGTTGTTTATCACTCATAATTGTGTTGCACCAAAATATCAAATGCAACTTGGTTATGTTTTATATTGACTCCACCTCTTGCGCTTTTTCCGTTCTATATGAGTTCTACAAAAGTGTTATAACCATAAATCCGGAATTCAAAATTGTTCTAAATAAATCATAGAAACTTAATTATAATTTCATGTGTTGCTTGGGGTAGGAGATTACCGCACTCCAACCTCAGGCGAGAATTCTCAAAATTATTTACTTTCGGTACCTGATGCTTTTCCGGCTTCCAGCTGCTCCATACCATTCGACCGTATTGCCAGTGCTCCTGCATCGGAATCAAGCATACTATCGGCAGTTACTGCAACTTTGGATCCGGGACACCCTATAACAAGTACTGAGGAAGTCCCTGAGCCTCCCGACCCAGTCGTGCTATCCACTGCCACCCGCCATCGTCGTCGTCCCGGTCCTGTGGTCGGTGATGGTATACGGGACTTCCGATCTTCTTCACCAGGCGAGTATAATCACGTTAATGATCTGTCGCTGCCTGAAAATTCGCCGCTTTTCAGCTCAGTTTCGACTTCTGTCATGGACACCGCTCCCTCTAGGAGTCTACGAGTATATTATCAAAATACTAGAGGACTTTCTACCAAATTGGACGACGTTTATCTGGCTGTGCTTGACGGCGAGTATGATGTTTATGTGTTCACCGAAACCTGGCTTGATGGGAGAATCAACTCACTCCAACTTTTCGGTGACAATTTCGCTGTTTATAGAGTGGACCGCAGTATATCCAATAGCTCTCGCGTGCACGGTGGTGGTGTTCTAGTTGCTGTTTCCAATGAACTTGTTTCCTGCCAGATCGCCGTAGGACAATTCAATTCAATTGAGACTGTTTGGGTCAAAATAAGTCTCTCTAGTCGCAACGTTTTCATCGGCGCCTCGTACATTCCTCCCGACCGACGACATGATTGCAGTGTGATACAACTCCACCTTGGTGCTACTGAATTTGCCTCCGCTTTGGCCTTATCATCGGATGTGGTTATTCTGCTTGGAGACTTCAATCAACCAGGACTTGTCTGGTCTCTCTCCCACCACGGATATTTGTTTCCTGATCCGCTTTTGTCTGCAACTACACCTGCCAGCCGCCAACTAGTCGATGGGATTGCTTTTCTTGGACTCAGCCAAATCAATCAGATTTCGAACTTTCAATCAAACATGCTCGACTTGGTGTTTATCAATGATTCTTCACTGCATGAATGCACTGTCGTTGAGGCTCCAGACGCCATTGTGCCGCTTGACAACTATCATCCTGCGTTGGATATATCAATTGACAACGGATTTAATCAATGTTTCGATGAACCTATGAGTGACGATCGGCTCAATTTTCGCAAAACCGATTTTCAACAGCTCCGACAATGCTTGTCTCGTATTGACTGGAATGTTTTAGATCGCCTGGACATCGAATCAGCTGTAGACCGCTTCAACTGTCTGCTACGTGATTGCGTTTCAGTCGTTGTACCGAAGCGAAAGCCTCCGAGGAAACCTCCGTGGACTAATGCTCTTTTACGGAACATGAAAAGAGTGCGCGCTAGAGCTCTTCGCGCTTATACCTTTCGACGGTGTGCCTTCACTAAACGGAACTTCAACATCGCCAGCAATGATTATCGGTGCTATAATAAACTCCGTTACAAACACTATGTTCATCTCACGCAACAAAATCTCCGACGACACCCCAAGAAGTTTTGGTCTTTCGTGAATTCTAAAAGAAAGGAATCTGGACTGCCATCAAGTGTTTTTCTCGATAACGACATTGCGCTGAATACTGAGGATAAATGCAGCCTTTTCGCTAAACACTTCTCAAGTGTATTCTCGGGCCTTTCGCCTTCTCAGGTAAGGTAAGTGGAGTACCTAGCAATGTAGTGGATGTGGATGTTTTTCAGATAGACCTTCAAATGACACTGTCAGTGATACGTCAGACCAAAACATCATGTTCTCCTGGACCTAGCGTTTTTCCATCGGCTGTGCTAAAAAAAAATGCTCGGATATTTTAGCTGCGCCACTTTGTCTTCTATTCAACCTATCACTCCAGCAGAGGAAATTTCCAGTGCAGTGGAAATGCTCTACTATGTTCCCAGTTTTCAAGAAAGGCGACAAACGAGATGTGAGAAACTATCGTGGCATTACATCACTCGGAGTGATGTGATGTTCGAGTCGCTGATGAACGATAGAATGTTCGCTTCCTGCAGAAATTACATCAGCCCGTATCAGCATGGTTTCTTTCCCGGTCGCTCTGTGGAAACGAATCTTGTCAGTTTTACTTCGTTTTGCATGGAGAACATGAGTAAAAAATTCCAAATAGATGCCGTTTACACCGATCTCAAATCTGCTTTTGACAAAGTTAACCATGACCTGCTGCTTGCAAAACTAGAAAAAATGGGCTGTTCTTTTGCTTTATGCACCTGGCTCCGGTCTTATCTGGTTGGACGCCAAATGTCGGTCAATATTGGAAATAATTCATCCGACTATTTCTCGAACCTTTCTGGAGTTCCACAAGGTAGCACCCTTGGACCATTGCTATTCTCGCTTTTCATAAACGATGTAACCCTTATTTTGCGACGTGGAGGTATGCTGCTGTTGTTTGCCGATGACCTTAAAATGTATGTAGTTGTTCGAGACCTCACTGACTGCTATGAACTACAGAACCTTCTTGAAATCTTCCATGGCTGGTGTACTCGGAATATGATGGTTCTAAGCATTCCTAAGTGCTGTGTCATAAGTTTCCGACGAACGACTAATTTCATCCAGTTTGACTACAGTATTGCTGGTTCTCCACTTCAACGGGTTGATCATGTAAAAGACCTAGGAGTTATTTTGGATGAAAAGCTTACCTACACCCGCCACTTCTCAAATACCATCGATAGAGCCAATCGCCTGCTTGGGTTCATGTTCAAAATCTCCAATGAGTTTCAAGATCCGTTGTGTTACAAAGCGTTGTACTGCTCTCTGGTTCGCTCAATACTAGAGTTTGCATCTGCTGTTTGGAATCCCTACCAGGCTGTATGGAGTGAGCGGTTCGAATCTGTCCAAAGAAGATTCGTCAGATATGCATTGTGCAGCCTTCCATGGAATGACCCATTGAATTGACCTGCCTAAGCTGATCGCTGTCGTCTACTCGGGTTGGATACTCTAGAGGCATTCCACGGGGGCATGTCAGTCGATCCTGAGCGACCATTTCGAAAATATTTGAAACTCTGCACAGTTTTTCAATTTCATCTAAATCGTCATTTTTCGATATCAAATCTTCATATTGAGTCACGACTAACTTTTCAAAAGGGTGTATGTGAAAATGGTTCAAAAATATTTAAAAAGCTGCACAGCAAAAACGGAATGTTCGATTGTTATGATTTTTTCAGCAAAGTTAGACAACTAAATGGTGATTCTTAAGAAAATGCGCACAGTAAAAAAAAAATTTTTTTTGCCTTTAAAAATATCATTTTTGTCACAAAAACTCAAATATCTCAAAACCCTATCTTTTTTCGAACGTAATTTTTTAGGAAAACGGTCCATTATATTAGCTATCTACCATAAAATTTGGTGATGGTAAACTAATAAACAAAAAGTTATGACATTTAAAGCATTTCACAATTTTCACATTTAGTAAAAAAAATTTTTTTCTGTGTAAGTTATTTCGAGAATTGCAGTTTGATGCAGATTTTATTGTTAAGGGACGTGATTTAAACAAGTTGTTTTCATGATATTTTGATTTAATTATTCATAGCATCTATAAGAAACTTAGACACGATCCAGTGTTGTGATCAAAAGTATTGATAGTGTCATAATTTTCATTGCACGTGACTGGCGAAAAATTCTTTTAATAGTGTTGAAACCTGTTGATAATAACGTTGATAGAAACATATCAGAAATGTTATTTTTAAGACAAAAGCTGCAAAATCAAAGATTTATATACACGTGTACGTCTATAGTTTACCTGCAAAAATATACCTCTTAGAGAATAGACTTTATGATCGGGAGGAAACGGGTATCTTCAACAACAACAAATGCATGATAGGTACATACCATGACAATGCTCACGAAAAGCAAAAAATTACTACTACTAAGGTTGTTAAAGGTCTTATAGTAATTTTTCTTCAGTCAAGCAAATGACACCAAACTAGTCAGTAAAAACTTAAAAGTGATTTTGTTTATTGAAATATTACGAACAACATGAGTAGCCGCTTTCTCAACTGTTGTAGGCCGTTTGATGGAAAAAGTGTTCAAAAGAGTTACGAAATCTCACCGAAAGCACCATAGATAAACTGAAAGCGACTGGTTATGCTCCAATGTCCACATTGAATACAAATTTACGCATTTGCACGTCCTGCCGTCTAAACGTTGACAAAAGAGCAATCTGTATAACATCTGTTGAGCAGAGCGCAGGAAGTTCGAAAACGACAGCAACTGAGGAATTGCCAGATGTATCGACAACAACTGAGGAATTACCAGAAGTATTAAGTGCTGAGAGCCTTGCCACCGTACCATCAGCGAAATCTGTTTCAACAAATCAATCGGAAGATGAGTGTATCCAAAAGGTCAACATCGAACGCTTTAACGAGGGCATAGCTGGGATAAAAGTGACTCCGATTAAATGGAGTAAGATGGACTACGTTTATTACCCGGAGAAAAATACCGTGAAATAAACGAAGCTGTACGAAGAAACCTCTTCAAATTAGGACCTGATGATGTGGAAAATACAGACTACGATGAGGTAATATTGTACTTCCAGTTGAAAACCGAAGTGAGCTCTCGCGACAATCGAGTTTTCTCACGTTTCCTTTTGTCGCAACTACGTCGCGACTAGTGCGCATCATGGCGCACGACGGTGGCATAGATGCGCACTAGTCGCGACGTAGTTGCGACAAAAGGAAACGTGAGAAAACTCGATTGTCGCGAGAGCTCACTTCGGTTTTCAACTGGAAGCACAATAATAAATATGAAGGAAAGGTTCTCGAATGCAGCCACGACAAGGAAAGAAAAATTATTGATTTTGTCGATGCTGCCAAGTTCGTGGTCTATTCAAGATGCCATTGATGAGTTCAAAACCAATAGAAATACAGTGAAAGAGGCAAAACAATTGAAGAATAACTGTCTTTCAACCAAAAATACTAGGTCTAGTACTGCATTAACAGATGAGACAAAAGAAATAGTAGTTCAATATTTTGAAGATGATGAAGTAAGTCGAGCTATGCCTGGTCAAAAGATTATGTATCAGTAAAAAGATGGAAAGCGTCAAGCAATCCAAAAACGATTAATGATGACGACTTTGAAAGAAGCATACACACGCTTCAAGGAAATTCACGATAATATTAAAATAGGTTTTTCCTCATTTGCAAGCCTTCGGCCAAGGCAATGTAAGCTTCTTTCCAATTTAGGAACACATAATGTGTGTGTGCACAACCCATGAGAATATTAATCTTATTTTACATAGTTTGAAAAGAATCAATTTAACAAAGGATATTAAAATGTTAACTGGTAGTCTTTTGTGTGAAAATACAACATCAAATTGCTATCTACGATCTTGTTCGGATTGTCCAGATTCTTCATCATTGGAAAATACTTTATTCGCTGAGTTTGAAGAAAAATATATTGATCAGTTATCATTTGAGCAATGGGTGACCACGGATAGGTGTGACATAGAAACTATTGTAAAACCTGTAGATGAGTTTGTGTCATATTTTGCTTGAAATTAGAAAGTTTAATCCCTCACGATTTCATTAAAACAGAACAATCCAGCTTTTTAAAAATACGAAAATACATTACAAAATGGTGAATTTTTAGATTTTTCTGAAAATTACAGCTTTGTATTGCAAGATGAAGAACAGTCCCATCACTGGAACGTACAACAAGCTACAATTCATCCATTCGTTATTTATTTTAATGGAAGTACGCAAATTGAACACTTAAGTTTTATTATAATTTCCGAAGATTTAAGACACGATTCAGTAGGGTAAATCACTACTTGGGCCTATGGACCCGGTTCCCGGCTCACTGCACAGAAAACTAATGATTTATACTGTTTCGAAGCCGTAGGTTTATGATTGATAATTTTTAAAAAGTCTCCCATTTATTTTTCACAATATTCAATATCTTAAAATCACTTGTTTTACTCCTAATTGATCCAATTGTAGAAAATAAAAATGCAGATTTCAAAATCTCACTCGCCGATGCCACACCACTGAGCCGGAGTGATTCTTTCCACTTTTACAAAACGGTATCATCAAATAAACACCTACCTGAAAATCGTCCTAGTGCTCGTTACAATCATTGCTTCAAGCTTTTAATCACCACACCATAATGCTCCACACACGCACTTCAATCTAATCACTAGAACGTATCACTAGAACTTATATAAACATAATTAGAATACATTTAAAAATGTATTCTCAAACCGAACAAAAATCACCTCGGCCCAAAAACTTCTAGCCGCACCGTGCTGCCAAAAGGCCAGGAGAATGAAAATGATCCTTCATCGTTGATAGGAAAACTGTTTAATATGTTGACGCTATCATGTTATTTATAATTTTCTCGATTTCAAAAGGTGAAAAAATATTGTTTTTAAGTATTTGGAAAAAATTGGATGAGTAAATATATCTTCTCAACCAAATAAAATGATTATGAATGATACGGTCGGGCATCATGTTGTGGTGGAACGTGCATATTTTTGTTTACGTCGCATTTTCTACCGTCCCGAGATAGAGAATGAGAGTAAAATGTTAAGAGATTGAGTGAGATTTTGCTTAGGCCGGGAACTGGTTTTTGTGATATGCCGAATGGAAATCGCTATGACTGAAATGAGTGCTGCACCTCGTTAATTTAAATCAAATAAAAGCTTTCTTGAACGATATTTAGCACGAATAGCTATTTTTTAAGCAGAAGTGAACCCCAATGCAGTATTATACAGCCCACAAAATTCAGGAAAAGTTGCTTCCTGTCATAAATATCAATTGAATAATGCAGTCGTACGCATGTTAGGCCGGGAATGGGGTAAGAAACCCTATCCGTAAACTTGTTCATTGAAAAAATGATTAACTTTTTACGCGTTGATAAGCATAAAGAAGTCAAAAAGATATATTTCATGTCTGATGGAGCAGCGTCGCAGTACAAAAATCGTAAGAATTTTTCGAGCCTATGTCAATTTAAATCAATGTACGGAATTGATGCAGAATGGCATTTTTTTGCTACATCACATGGCAAAGGTCCTTGAGATGCTATTGGAAGAACAATAAAGCGCATGGCCACAAGAGCAAGTTTAGCGAAAGAACGTGAGCATCCAATTAAAACTGCAAAAGAAACTTTTGATTGGGCAAATCGTAGAAAAGAAAAAGATTTAACCAAATTATCATTTTGTTTTACTACTACTGAAGAGTACGAAATAAAGGCTTCAGAGCTCAGCGAGCAATTTAATAACGCGAAAACGATCCAAGGAACCCAAAATTTCACTGTGTCATCCCATTATCGAAAAAGAAAATGAAAGCAAAACTATACTCAAACGGTGCTGAGAAAAATTCAAAACTTTGCAATATTTGAAAAAAATGGAATAAAAATAAATAAACAATAAGTATTAATAAACTGTTTTCATGATATCATAACCCATACCAAAATTCAAACCCAAAACTCTTAGAGTTTCTATAACAACATTGTGTAACTGCCACATTTAATTTAATACTTAGGATAATATTAATTAATTTTTATTTATTTATACATATAATATTTATACATATAATATACATAATATCGATGAATACATAAATATGGAATATCATACAAACAACTTGTTTAACTCACGCAAGGCCCTTAACAATAAAATCAGCATCAAACTGCGATTCTTGAAAAAAATACACGGAAATTTTTTTTGTTTACTATATGTGAAAATTGTGAAATGTTTGAAATGTCATAACTTTTTGTTTATTAGTTTACCATCACCAAATTTTTATGGTAGATAGCTAATATAATGGACCGTTTTCCTAAAAAATTACGTTCGAAAAAGATAGGGTTTTGAGATATTTGAGTTTTGTGACAAAAATGATATTTTTAAAGGCAAAAATTTTTTTTACTTTGCACATTTTCTTAAGAATCACCATTTAGTTGTCTAACTTTGCTGAAAAAATCATAACAATCGAACATTCCGTTTTTGCTGTGCAGCTTTTTAAATATTTTTGAACCATTTTCACATACACCCTTTTGAAAAGTTAGTCGTGACTCAATATGAAGATTTGATATCGAAAATGACGATTTAGATGAAATTGAAAAACTGTGCAAAGTTTCAACTCAATAGAAAATCATGAACTATAAATTTTCTTAAATTTTGATGCTGTTGCTTGGAATCGCTCTCTAGCCAAGCGAAGGGATGTTGCTCAATGTGTTTTTATTGTCAATATTTAAACATCCGAATACGATGCTCCTGAATTGCTGTCGAGAATTAGTTTATACGCACCTGTCCGAACGCTTCGAGCGCGGCAGGCTTGTGAAATGTCATCTGCATGTAATTTGACTAATTTGTTCATAACTTTCTTTAGAAACCAAATTTATTCCATAATTTTATATGTACTCATAACGCTTGAGTAGGGCTATATTTTTAACCAAAGGTACATTGCTCTAAATATAACATCTGAGGCTGAAGAGTGAAAACTCTCCAAAATGTCACGTGTCATTTGACATAATGTCATTTGAATGACATTTTGCATTCCACGCCTCAGATTACATATTTACACCAACGTCTTGTTAGACAAAGTTGTAGCCACGTTTAAGCGCTATAAGTTCGTCATGCATCATGAATTGATAGCTAACTTCTGAAAAAAGTTCTGGGAAAATTTTACAAACAAAAGCAAATGATATTTTACAACACTGAGCGAGCGCTGCTACAAGAGGAGCCACAAGCAACTAACTAAGCTGCTAACAGTTTTATTGTCGCCATGATTAATCGATTCAACGGAGTGCTCGACCAATTTGATTTCCAGATTTCACTGTCGTTTGCTGAGCAGTATGTAATGTTTTAATGTTTGACCACAACTAGATTTAAGAATTTCATGTAGACAGCACAGTCCGATGAATGAATTACAAATACAAACAATAAGGCTCACACGATGATACTTTTCTGCCCAGGAAAGTTGAGACCATTTCCAATCCGAAAATTGCCTAGACCGGCACCGGGAATCGAACCAAGCCACCCTCAGCATGGTCTTGCTTTGTAGCCGCGCATCTTATCGCACGGCCAAGGAGGGCCTGCAAACATGCCTTGTTTGATTTCGGCATCTTTTCTTTCAACTGAATTGGAGGACCCGCTGTAAATTATGGGAAGAGGATTGCTAAAGCTTCTCAGCCCTCATTTCGATGCTTGGAAAGCTCAGATGCCAACAATTTCTGTTTAATTTCGATGTAACGATTCAAGCTTTTATCCTCCCGGAAGCACATAAAGGCCGGTAATGCAGGCGGTGTCGTCGGCGAGGGCACCTACAGGTCCCTTGGGTTGGGTATGTCAGCCCGCACGGATTTGTTCCGCTCGATTTTGACTGATTTGCTGTCCCAGTTTTCCCACACAGTTTATTTTTTCAATCCGCATTTTGATATCCTCCAGAGAGATCTACGTTGCGAAACTCTGGTCTTGGTATGCGAGGCCAGCTTGGAGGCCCTCCTTGGTATTGTCAAATATTCCGCAGTACCCCGAGGTCCAGGAAAACGTCGTGTTCGGGCGCTTGTTAGCCAGAATATTCTGAATCCAGGGTGCATATGCTGCTCGTTCTGTAGTGTGGTGAAAACTACGGTGGCTGAATCGGTCAGGATAAGGACCGATTTTCGGGATGGATATGTAGCGGCAATGTGAGGCGCGGCTGCTTCTATAGAGAAAATGCTGCAGATGTCCGGAAGGCAGAGTTGACTGCCGTTAGGGGAAACAACCCAGAAGCTGCTCTAATGTGCTGGTTGAAGGACGGCGACAGAGTATCGATGAGGTTACGGTGAGATAAGCAAGCGAGTTACAGTCCGTGGGGCAGGTAACCATAGCCGCCTGACCAATCAATAGCCGGAGCGCTTTGTTGTTGGCCCTGTGGGGTCAGAAGGTGAGACCCCGGCAGTGGAGACTCCGAGCACCTTAACTACTTTCAGGGTTGAGGATGGGATGTTCCTCTAATTTTATGCTCGTACCTTGTTACTGATGTATCCCTCTGCAAACATTCCCACGGACACATTTGCTGGCGGTCATGGAAAACCCCAATAAGGTCCTGTTGAACGTCTTCGAAATATCAAGGAACAAACCATGTATGCGTGTTTGCTCTCCATAGCCTAGGTAGAAAGTGTCCCAAGTAACATTTTAAGTTTTATAACGCTCTTGAATACCATAATTTACTCTACCAGAGTGTAATAAAACCAGCATAAAGCCAAAATTTTACTAGGGCGTGCTCCCAGAAACCAAGTCTGCCGTCTGTTTTGAGATTTCCCCGTAGCTGGTGGATCACCAATCTCTCGACGACTTCGGACACGCAGGAGGTCATCGAGATTGGCCGGAATTTCGAAACGTCCCGGGATCAGACGGACTTCCTACTACTTTTGGAAAGGGCGAAGAACAGTTTGGCAGTTGTGTAAGACTGGTTTAAAGAAAATTACGAAAATCCGGTGGATTCGGCAATTCGCCAGAGTTGACGATCTGGCAGCGTTGTAATCACTTACTTAAACTAAAACTGGTCGAAAGGGTCATATGGCGGAATAAGATCAGTCATAAATAATTCAGATCAGTCATAAATCACCGAGCCATCTTTAGCTTGGCGGTAAAAAAAAATTGTTGCGCATAATAATGCGCCCAATTAGAACATTGTACAAATGATAAATTAGTTTGTTACTTGAGGAACCCTAAGCTATCTGAATTACAACTTCATAGGTAATTGTGCGCTATTTCTAACGGATTTCTCCGAAAGAACGAACTTCTTGGTATGAAAAAATAAAAAGTCTATTTTAGACCAACACTCAGTGAGCCTGAGCACCTATTCCAAGATATTTTGAGAATTCTTGGAGGGACTATAAGGCCGAAAAAACAAATGATTGAAAACGCCATCCATTCAATCCTTTCTTTAATAGAATTTCGATTTCCATATCCCACTATCGACCGCAATCCCATTTTACACAACAAGAAACTTTCTTCATTGCTTATAAGCGGACCGGCTAAGGGGCCACCACCCGTGGCACGTGGTCAGGTATCGGAAGAGATCGGTTGACATTGTTGGGCCGTGTGCTTCCATGAGGAAAATTTGTCTCCACTGAGGGATGGGATTGTAAGCCGGTTTTTGTGTGGGCTCAAATCTGGACCAAACCCCAAACAAGAGAAAACCACCCTCGGTGAAATTTCAACCACGTCGGGAAAGTTCACAAAAGCGAACCGGGGAATCACGGCGCTTTTTTCGGGGGGCATTCGGAATGACAAACGAAAAATTTTCCTCCAGAAGATTTCGTCAAATCACAAGGAACAGGTCCAGAAAACAGTTACACGATTTACGCCTTTGTTGAATTAATCTGATAAAACCCCATGACTGGCTGTTTCATGTGGTACGGGAGATAGATTTTTCTGCGCTGAAAACCGTACCACATAGTTTCCGACACATGATGACTGCCGGAACGAGAGAACATGCCACATGATTCCGAACCCCCCAAGTTCGGTTACTTTGCCCAACCGATAACAAAGTTTGGCCAGGGCAGGGGATCGGAAATAAATATGTCATGTAATGCACAGCTCCATTGTTCAGGATTGTTCATGCTGTGAGTCAAATTGAATCCCAGCCATTGGGAAATAACTTTCGTCGTTTATGGATAATGAAAGCCGGCTGTCGTCGGGATTGTACCAAAGAAAAGAATCCAGTTGTCGATTTTCTGGAAAAAATAAATATAAGTGAAAAATATTCCATATTTTCTCAATTAATCTTTCAGAAACAAAAGTTTCAAGAGCGTTGTAGAAGAAACACCCTTCTTTGTTATTCCATTGGTAGATTTAAACATTTCTATCGAAGCTAAATAACACATTTATTGAACGAATATATTTTGGTATTCCCGAAACTGTCTGATAAAGAAACTTTCAACGAAACTTCGTTGTCTCAGAGTCGTAAGAATAGTAACGCTGCATCAAAAGTTGTTTTGAGCGCTGTAATCCCTCGTTCGCGAAGTGAATTGTGTTGGGTTAGAATGCATTAACGTCTCCAGAAAAATGGGAACCCATTAGCCCCGTTACACGAAGTGTCCCGTTTGGCGTGGCGATAATCCAGCTTATATCTGGTGCGCATGGCTTCGCTTAATTATTTCCCGGCGCCCGTTGCGACAGTGGTTAATTACCACTGCTGGCTGGTAGAATGCCATAACAGTGGGAAAACGCCAAATTACCCGATAATCCGTGTGACTTTCCGACTGTGTGAGCTTCAGCTTCACTCAAATTGCAACCGGTTTGATTAACTTCTCCAACCGAGCGTTCAACCGAAAGAGGGACACCGCGCGAGCTTTTAAAATATGCATATCAATAATGTAAATTATGATCAATTATTATTGCAGCTGGTATTTGGGAAGTGGGTCTTGCATTTGACTTCGTTCCCACAGGAAATCGGACTGATTTATTTCAGAGGTACTCTTTCTGGGGAGTTGTTGTGCGTTCCAGTGTGGGTTTCAAGTGATTACGTACATACGCAGAGAACTGCCAACCATCAATGATTGAAAACAAACACTATTTAATGATCGGTCAGTCGAATAATTCGAATATTTGTAAAATTTTGACAGTAGCTGTATACTAATTCAAGCCAAAGGGACATCATGCTTATTCAATCAGTTGATTTCCATCAGCCTTTTTTATTCGTTAATAAAAATATTGCCGCCTTGCAATCGTACATAAATGGTGTGCTGGAAGAACTATTGAATGGTTAAATCCTTCAGGTTCTTCAGACTGTTCCAAACGTACCCCAACTCTCAATAGCCTCCCTTTGCAAATTTACTGATTTAACAAGATCTTCCGGGAACAGCTTCCTTCACTATACCATATTTGCTTTATCTCCATTGGAATCGCTTCTTTCTGAACCTTTCGTATTATAACTCCGTCACTGGGATTTATTGGACAAATCTTGAACTATGGGAACTAAAAACGTCGGAGAAATTGAAGTCATTTAATCGCAACTTCTTGACAGCAGAATCCGCTTCGAGTCTTTTATCTTCAGAGGAACACACCGCTAGTTCGTCTCAAATACGCCATGCTAAATATCATGACAATTAGATGCCCATATTATCGAATGAATTATTATTATTATTACTCGCCAAAAATAAGTCTGTTAATAGATTGTCATGAAATTGTAAGGGAAAGCATGATATAGGCATAATTATTTCACTTTAATTCGTTGATACATAATGCTAGAACTTTTTTCTAAAATAAATTCAATAGATTTTGTATAAATCCTAAATCAACATTTCTCTGCTTTAAATCTGTCCCAACAAACAAATTACCTCATTTTGTTGTCGCAGTCGATAATCCCTTCACCGACGTTGTCAAAGACCCATAGGGTTATGCGCTAATTCGTCTATGGCGCTAGTATCCGTCATATCAAATTATAAATCACTGAATACTCGCGAATCGTAAACTGAAATAATGAACTAATCATCTGGCGCGATAGAAAAAAGTGTACACTACGATCTGCATTCCTTTAAATTACATTCCGGTGTTACTTACTTGAAATACAGTTAAATTTAACTTTGCGACTGTGACTTTTTTCACAATTTCCTACGATATCCGTGCGACGAAGGAAAATCCAGTTCGTTCACTGCTGTAGAACACGCGCAACACCGTCACCAAAATCAACGTAATTCACTGATTTTCACCGCACTTTTTCACATAAATTCCTCACTGCGCACTAAATAAAAGCAATGTTTATTGCTCAAGTGAAAAATAATTGAAAAATAACTACCGGAAGGCGTTCAAATGATCTGTTTTTTAAACTTTAAAGCGTTTGAAATTTATTTTCTTCGTCGCCTTGTTTATAGTCGAAAAACGCGTTGCCAAACTGGCGGTTTTAACTGAAATAATCTTATGTTACACATCTGATAATACATCATGCAGTCCATAAAAGTAGGTTTTTCAATTATTTTCGCTAGCGTAATAAAACTAAAGTCTTCCAAATAAAAATTTTTCATACACACTCGTCATTCATACTAAAATTTTCTACTATTCCAAAAGTTTGAAACAGGAGAAATAATTTCATAATAGAAATTTGTTGGCAGCACTATCCACGTACATGTTAACCTTCTCTTTCCCACGACTTTTTCAAAGTTTTCTATAGGAAGCAATCATCTAGGGAAAAATGCTAGATCAAAAGTTATTTTCCTAGCTTAAAATAGTGGAAAACGAAAAAAAGTGTTTGATTGTAAATCAATAGTTACTTGATTGTTTTCAATAGTTTAACTATTTTTACACAAAATTGATTATATTTGCAGTCTAATGAAACCATAAAGTTGTGCCAAATACTGCTTTTTGTTGTTGAAATAATTCGATGAATGTAGGAAGGTGCAAAATTTGATGGAGCTCTACAGCTACCATGGGAAGGAAAGGGTTAAGCATGTGTGTTAGTTGTTTGACAGACTGAGGCATTTAACTGAATGGCAGCACAATCAAAATCATTTTTATGCGGTCGAAATGGGATTGCACTAGGAAATTTTTGTTAACTGGAATTGAAATAAACTTTCAAATTAGACTTCCAAAATTGACCAAAATGATAGTTATTCTGCATGAAGTCACAGATAAGTCATCCAGTTATCTAAGAAATGAACAAAGAATTGCAGTCCTGTTTTAAGTATGGTACATGCTCCTTGTGGTACAGAGAAAGGATACGTAGATGATCAATTTTCCGATTTCAAATATGGAACATGCTCTCTGTAGTACAAAGAACAGAATGCGTTCACAGCATATGTTCTTGGTCATCCAAGAAATCCCTGGAGTAAGGCCTTTTGATCTACACGCGTAACTAAAGATCAATTTTCCGGTTTCAAATATGGTACATGCTCTCTGTAGTACAAAGAACAGAATGCGTTCACAGCATATGTTCTTGGTCATCCAATAAATCCTTGGAGTAAGGCCTTTTGATCTACACGCGTAACTAAGTATTAGTTTTCCGGTTTCAAATATGGTACATGCTCTCTGTAGTACAAAGAACAAAATGCGTTCACAGCATATGTTCTTGGTCATCCAAGAAATCCCTGGAGTAAGGCCTTTTGATCTACACGCGTAACTAAAGATCAATTTTCCGGTTTCAAATATGGTACATGCTCTCTGTAGTACAAAGAACAAAATGCGTTCATAGCGTATGATCTTGATCATCCAAGAAATCCCTGGAGTAAGGCCTTTTGATCTACACGCGTAACTACAGATCAATTTTCGGGTTTCAAATATGGTACATACTCTCTGTAGTACGAAGAACAGAATGCGTTCAAAGCATATGTTCTTGGTCATCCAAGAAATCCCTGGAGTAAGGCCTTTTGATCTACACGCGTAACTAAAGATCAATTTTCCGGTTTCAAATATGGTACATGCTCTCTGTAGTACAAAGAACAAAATGCGTTCACAGCATATGTTCTTGGTCATCCAAGAAATCCCTGGAGTAAGGCCTTTTGATCTACACGCGTAACTAAAGATCAATTTTCCGGTTTCAAATATGGTACATGCTCTCTGTAGTACAAAGAACAAAATGCGTTCACAGCGTATGGTCTTGATCATCCAAGAAATCCCTGGAGTAAGGCCTTTTGATCTACACGCGTAACTAAAGATCAATTTTCCGGTTTCAAATATGGTACATGCTCTCTGTAGTACAAAGAACAAAATGCGTTCACAGCGTATGATCTTGATCATCCAAGAAATCCCTGGAGTAAGGCCTTTTGATCTACACGCCTAACTACAGATCAATTTTCGGGTTTCAAATATGGTACATACTCTCTGTAGTACGAAGAACAGAATGCGTTCAAAGCATATGTTCTTGGTCATCCAAGAAATCCTTGGAGTAAGGCCTTTTGTTCTACACGCGTAACTAAGGATTAGTTATCCGGTTTCAAATATGGTACATGCTCTCTGTAGTACAAAGAACAGAATGCGTTCACAGCATATGTTCTTGGTCATCCAAGAAATCCCTGGAGTAAGGCCTTTTGATCTACACGCGTAACTACAGATCAATTTTCCGGTTTCAAATATGGTACATGCTCTCTGTAGTACGAAGAACAGAATGCGTTCACAGCATATGTTCTTGGTCATCCAATAAATCCTTGGAGTAAGGCCTTTTGATCTACACGCGTAACTAAGTATTAGTTTTCCGGTTTCAAATATGGTACATGCTCTCTGTAGTACAAAGAACAGTATGCGTTCACAGCATATGTTCTTGGTCATCCAAGAAATCCCTGGAGCAAGGTCTTCTGATCTACACGCGGAACTAAGTATTAGTTTTCCGGTTTCAAATATGGTACTTGCTCTCTGTAGTACGAAGAACAAAATGCGTTCACAGCGTATGTTCTTGATCATCCAAGAAATCCCTGGAGTAAGGCCTTTTGATCTACACGCGTAACTACAGATCAATTTTCGGGTTTCAAATATGGTACATGCTCTCTGTAGTACGAAGAACAGAATGCGTTCAAAGCATATGTTCATGGTCATCCAAGAAATCCTTGGAGTAAGGCCTTTTGTTCTACACGCGTAACTTAGGATTAGTTGTCCGGTTTCAAATATGGTACATGCTCTCTGTAGTACAAAGAACAGAGTGCGTTCACAGCATATGTTCTTGGTCATCCAATAAATCCTTGGAGTAAGGCCTTTTGATCTACACTCGTAACTAAAGATCAATTTTCCGGTTTCAAATATGGTACATGCTCTCTGTAGTACAAAGAACAGAATGCGTTCACAGCATATGTTCTCGGTCATCCAAGAAATCCCTGGAGTAAGGCCTTTTGATCTACACGCGGAACTAAAGATCAATTTTCCGGTTTCAAATATGGTACATGCTCTCTGTAGTACAAAAAAAAAAAGCGTTCACAGCGTATGTTCTTGATCATCCAAGAAATCCCTGGAGTAAGGCCTTTTGATCTACTCGCGCAACCGCAGATCAATTTTCGGGTTTCAAACATGCTCTCTGTAGTACGAAGAACAGAATGCGTTCAAAGCATATGTTCTTGGTCATCCAAGAAATCCTTGGAGTAAGGCATTTTGTTCTACACGCGTAACTAAGGATTAGTTATCCGGTTTCAAATATGGTACATGCTCTCTGTAGTACAAAGAACAGAATGCGTTCACAGCATATGTTCTTGGTCATCCAAGAAATCTCTGGAGTAAGGCCTTTTGATCTACACGCGTAACTAAAGATCAATTTTCCGGTTTCAAATATGGTACAAGCTCTCTGTAGTACAAAGAACAGAATGCGTTCACAGCATATGTTCATGGTCATCCAAGAAATCCCTGGAGTAAGGCCTTTCGATCTACACGCGTAACTAAAGATCAATTTTCCGGATTAGGATTAGGATTAGTTATCCGGTTTCAAATATGGTACATGCTCTCTGTAGTACAAAGAATAGAATGTGTTCACAGCATATGTTCTCGGTCATCCAAGAAATTCCTGGAGTAAGGCCTTTCGATCTAAACGTGGAACTGAAGATCAATTTTCCGGTTTCAAATATGGGGTACATTACATATTCAGAACAGGCCTTTAGATGGTTGGTTACGCGTGTAAACCTTAAGGCCTCCACTTCAGGTATTTCTTGGATAACCGTGAAGATCTTCCATATGCAAATTCTATCAAATATACCAAAATGGGTACATTACATTTACAAAACAGTTCTATAGACCATTGGTTACGCGTGTCGACCTGAAGGCCTTCACTTCCGGTATTTCTTGGATAACCGTGAAGATATTCCATACGCAGGTTCTATCATATGTACCACAATGGGTACATTACATTTACAAAACAAGTATGTATATCATTGGTTACGCGTTTAGATCTAAAGGCCTTCACTTCAGGGATCTTCTGGATAACCGTGAAGATCTTCCATACGCATATTAAATCATATGTACCACAACGGGATCTTTTGGATAACCGTGAAGATCTTCCATATGCAGATCATATGTACTACAACGGGTACATTACATTTACAAAACAAAACATTTCATATGCAGATTCTATCATATGTACCACAATGGGTACATTACATTTACAAAACAGGCCTGTACATCATTGGTTACGTGTGTCGACCTGAAGGCCTTCACTCCAGGGATCTCTTGGATAAATGTGAAGATCTTTCATATGCAGATTCTATCATATGTACCACAACGGGTACATTACATTTACAAAACAGGCCTGTAGATCATTCGTTACGCGTGTAGATCTGAAGGCCTTCACTTCAGGGATCTCTTGGATAACCGTGAAGATCTTCCATACGCACATTATATCATATGTACCACAAGGGGTACATTACATTTACAAAACAGGCCTGTAGATCATTGGTTATGCCTGTAGACCTGATGACCTTCACTTCAGGGATTTCTTGGATAACCGCGAAGATCTTCCATATGCAGATTCTATCATATGTACCACACGGGGAACATGACATTTACAAAACAGTCCTGTAGATCATTGGTTATGCCTGTTGACCTGAAGACCTTCACTTCAGGGATTTTTTGGATAACCAAGAAGATCCTCCGTATGCAGATTCTATCATATGTACCACAATGGGTATATTACATTTCCAAAACAGGCCTGTAGATCATTAGTTACGAGTGTAGATCTGAAGGCCTTCACTTCAGGGATTTCTTGGATAACCGCGAAGATCTTCCATATGCAGATTCTATCATGTGTACCACAACGGGTACATTACATTTACAAAACAGGCCTGTAGATCATTGATTATGCCTGTAGACCTGATGACCTTCACTTCAGGGATTTCTTGGATAACCGTGAAGATCTTCCATACGCACATTATATCATATGTACCACAACGGGTACATTACATTTACAAAACAGGCCTGTAGATCATTGGTTATGCCTGTAGACCTGATGACCTCCACTTCAGGGATCTCTTGGATAACCGTGAAGATCTTCCATATGCAGATTCTATCATGTGTACCACAACGGATACATTACATTTACAAAACAGGCCTGTAGATCATTGGTTATGCCTGTAGACTTGATGACCTTCACTTCAGGGATTTCTTGGATAACCAAGAAGATCTTCCGTATGCAGATTCTATCATATGTACCACAATGGGTACATTACATTTACAAAACAGGCCTGTAGATCATTGGTTACGAGTGTAGATCTGAAGGCCTTCACTTCAGGGATTTCTTGGATAACCGCGAAGATCTTCCATATGCAGATTCTATCATGTGTACCACAACGGGTACATTACATTTACAAAACAGGCCTGTAGATCATTGGTTACGAGTGTAGATCTGAAGGCCGTCCCTTTACGGATTGCTTGGATAACCGGGAAGATCTTCCATATGCAGATTCTATCATGTGTACCACAACGGGTACATCTCATTTACAAAACAGGCCTGGAGATCATTGGTTATGCCTGTTATGCCTGATGACCTTCACTTCAGGGATTTCTTGGATAACCAAGAAGATCTTCCGTATGCAGATTCTATCATATGTACCACAACGGGTACATTACATTTACAAAACAGGCCTGTAGATCATTGGTTACGAGTGTTGATCTGAAGGCCTTTTTTTTTTATTCCTTTATTTATTTGTTAGGCACTCTGTGTTACTTAACCGCTACTGTGCCGAGATAATCTGAAGGCCTTCACTTCAGGGATTTCTTGGATAATCGCGAAGATCTTCCACATGCAGATTCTATCATGTGTACCACAACGGGTACATTACATTTACAAAACAGGCCTGTAGATCATTGGTTATGCCTGGAGACCTGATGACCTTCACTTCAGGGATTTCTTGGATAACCAAGAAGATCTTCCGTATGCAGATTCTGTCATATGTACCACAAGGGGTACATTACATTTACAAAACAGGCCTGTAGATCATTGGTTACGAGTGTTGATCTGAAGGCCTTCACTTCAGGGATTTCTTGGATAACCAAGAAGATCTTCCACATGCAGATTCTATCATGTGTACCACAACGGGTACATTACATTTACAAAACAGGCCTGTAGATCATTGGTTATGCCTGGAGAGCTGATGACCTTCACTTCAGGGATTTCTTGGATAACCAAGAAGATCTTCCATATGCAGATTCTATCATATGTACCACAATGGGTACATTACATTTACAAAACAGGCCTGTAGATCATTGGTTACGAGTGTTGATCTGAAGGCCTTCACTTCAGGGATTTCTTGGATAACCAAGAAGATCTTCCGTATGCAGATTCTATCATATGTACCACAAGGGGTACATTACATTTACAAAACAGGCCTGTAGATCATTGGTTACGAGTGTAGATTTGAAGGCCTTCACTTCAGGGATTTCTTGGATAACCGCGAAGATCTTCCATATGCAGATTCTATCATATGTGCCACAATGGGTACATGACATTTGCAAAACAAGCCTGTAGATCATTGGTTACGCGTGTAGATCTGAAGGCCTTCACTTCAGGGATCTCTTGGATAACCGCGAAGATCTTCCATATGAAGATACTATCATATGTGCCACAACGAGTACATGACATTTACAAAACAGGCCTGTAGATCATTGGTTATGCCTGTAGACCTGATGACCTTTCACTTCAGGGATTTCTTGGATAACCAAGAAGATCTTCCGTATGCAGATTCTATCATATGTACCTCAACGGATACATTACATTTACAAATCAGGCCTGTAGATCATTCGTTACGCGTGTAGATCTTAAGGCCTTCACTTTAGGGACCTCTTGGATAACCGTGAAGATCTTCCATACGCACATTATATCATATGTACCACAACGGGTACATTACATTTACAAAACAGGCCTGTAGATCATTGGTTACGCGTGTAGATGCGATGGCCTTCACTTCAGGGATTTCTTGGCTAACCGTGAAGATCTTCCATATGCAGATTCTATCATATGAGCCACAATGGGTACATTACATTTGCAAAACAAGCCTGTAGATCATTGGTTACGCGTAAAGATCTGAATGCCTCCACTTCAGGTGTTTCTTGGATAACCGCGAACATGCTCCATACACATATTCTGTTCTATGTTTCACAATGTACACATATCATATTCAGAACAGGCCAATATTAATTGAATTTATGTTATTTTTATTTAACACGGTATGATACCGCATAAAAAACTAATTTGGTGTACTTGTAGAAATCGCACACCAATACCAACAGATTTATTTGACAGCAATCCATCGAAATTTAGACTGGACGAATGAAAATTCTCATGGACGTAAACAGATTTTCATAAGACAAATTTAAAAATTTTGAAGGGTGTTTTTGATTGCCGATTCTCAATAAACTATGATTTGTTCAATGCGCTAATAGTACACAATGAAAACTAGGAACTCTAAAATACGTGTTACATACAACTTAGTTAGAGTAAGTAGTTGGGATACCGTATAAATTAGATTTGAAAACCAAGCACTACCTACTACGACGGGAATTAGCTCACTACCCTATTTGTTGACTCCTCTATCGATTAAAAAAATCGAGAACAAAGAATCAAATAGTTCTGTAGTGTGAATCGGCCTGAATAATGAGATTTATGCTCTCCCAAAATTTAGCGAATATCAGTCCAAAATTATATTTCAGCACTTTTTTTTAATTGTTTGCCTTTTTCGTATACGTGAACGTGATTTCTTCCTATAGAAAATTGGCCGGATCACATTATGGGAACAAAAGTTATGGCAAAAATACTTTCATTGACGCCAAAAACGATTAAAAAAGTCTCGCCCTTTTTCGCATTTCTCGTATACCGTACACTTGGTAAAGGCTTTATGAGGCCCGAAGACCTACAATGTTTTATACCGATCGATTCAGTTTGACTTATTGAGGTGATGTCTGTGTTTATGTGTCAATGTTCGCAAAAGGTCTAGCTAACTTTTGATGTAATATTACGTCCTTCGGGAAGATAGGGGGTCATTTTGCAGATTAAAATCTGAGACCGTCACAAAAAGTGGTCAGGAAGTATGGGCTCAGTCGTCTTTCAAACGATTTTAAGGTGATTATACAATCAAGCCATGTGGTGAATTTCAAATTCACCACACGGTCATGCTCGCTCTTAAGAAAACCAGTATACTACGTAAAAGCCGATAAGGGAAACGCAGTAGTGGTAATGGATAAAGAGGACTACGACGAACAGATGACGACGAAAATCAACGGAGGACCTTATAGACATTTGAGAGTGGATCCGCTACCAGGATTAATACGACTCACGAACAAAACAATAAAGGAGTGTAAGGCGATCATCGGAGAAGCCCGAGTAAAGACAGTAAACCCGGTTCTACCTAGGATTAAAGGACTACCAAAAATCCATAAACCCGGCAAGGAGATGCGAGAGATAGTTTCATCAGTGGGTTCCCCTACCCAAAACATAGCCAAATGGTTGGTAAAGGAGTTCCAAAGTATGCCGAAACCATTCCCCAGCAGGTCAGTCATCAACACCCAGGAGTTCGCCCAGAAGCTGTTGGAATCAGGACACATCGAAGAAGAGGACATAATGGTATCATTCGACGTAGCGGCATTGTTCCCTAGCGTTCCAGTGAAAGATGCTCTGAATCTTCTAGAGGATTGGCTGCTAACACAAAGGACGGAAACAACATGGCGAGGAAAGGTGAAGATGTACCTAAATCTGGCAAGGCTATGCATGACGGAGAACTACTTCACATTTCGTGGCAACTACTACAAACAGACGAAAGGAGCACCGATGGAAAATCCGCTATCACCGTTTTTGTGCGAACTGTTCATGGCGAATCTGGAGAACAACCTACAAGAACAAGGAATACTACCCCAGAAGTGGTGGAGATACGTCGACGACATTTTCAGCATCATCAATCGAAAGGATCTACCCAGGATTTTGGAAGCGATAAACAACGTGCATAAGGACATCAAATTTACCTTCGAAAAGGAAAAAGAAGGTAAACTACCTTTCTTGGATCTACTAGTCATCAGGGAAGTAAATACAACATTGAGCCTCGAAATCTATAGGAAGCCCACGAACACCATGAAAGTCATCCCATATACATCGAACCATTCGTACCAACATAAAATGGCAGCATTTCATCACATGATCCACAGGATGCATACGATACCCCTGAGCGAAGAAGGAAAAACGAAGGAACTACAATACATCTTGGAAACAGCGAAGATCAACGGATACCAGGAGAGGACTATACGAGCGATCATCAACAAGAAGGAAAGGACCCTACGACGAAATGGACATACAACGCTGACACCGATAGAGGAGCCGCTGAAAAGAGTTTCGGTCCCATATGATAAACACATCACCAAACAGCTACGCCCTCGACTAAGGAAATTCGGCATCGATCTAGTATTCTCCAGTAGAAGCAACCAACTCAAGTCTCTATTGGGCTCAACGAAGGATAAAGTAGAAATGTTGAATAAGGCAGGCGTTTATAAGATAAGTTGTTCCCAATGTGAAAAAATCTATGTAGGCCAAACGAAAAGATCATTAGATATAAGGTTCAAGGAACATATGGCGGAAGTGAGTAAGGCGAAAAGAGAAAACGATAAGGGATTACATTACGAATTTAGATCTAAGGTAGCAGAGCATGTGTATAAGGAAAATCACTCAATTACGGCATCAAATATTAAAATCTTAAGAAATGTCTCTTCCCATGGAAACTCGATGTAGCTGAGAGTTTGGAAATCCACCGACAGGTACAAACAGCGCTGTTGAATAAGGATCAGGGAAATGGCAGCTCTTGGCTCTTCAAGTTTCTACCTAAACAATAAAGTATTTACTGTATAGGTAAATAAAGTAGGCAAATAAGATTAGATTAGGTACCTAGCGTAGTATAAATAGTGTAAGTTGCGATTGTTTTCTTCAAGTCGAGTCAAGTACAAGACACTGAAGACGACCACACAGTTGTGGTCGAAATACGTATCTGCAAAGATAACGAAAATTAACTGGTGGAATTAAATGAACAGTACTTAATTCGTCTTAGACGGTTCACCACACGGTTTTCTACTCCTATTATAAACAGTCCAAACCTAGCGTAATAATTTTCGTACAATGTTGAAATTAAAGTCGATTGTTAAGCATGAGTAAGCAAACGATTTACGGATGTTTCAGCCCCATGGGCATTGTGGTTCTCTCAATTTGTGCTCTGGAAAAATGACTAGAAAAAGCACGTGGTTTCCAAGATGGCCAATTTGTGGCTTTGTTTTATAACCACCTTAACGATTTTGGTATTAATCGATCGACGAGCACAACTATAGAAAAAATGCATTCAAGGTGCTAAACTATTGAAAAATTTAATTTTACCAGGCACTGTGAAAAATCAGTAAACTAACCAATCGCGTATGTGCATCGCAAGCACAGACATCAAAATCGTGCAACTTACGCGCTGGACCCTAATCCTCAGAGCAATTCAGTTTTCTCGGGGAGCGGACACAACGATGACGCCTGTAGCAGCATTATAGGTAGCCTCACACCTCGGGAATTTGGATCGCGGATTTTTTCCCCATGTGTTTTTGCATATGCGATGTTTTCGGGATTTGGGCACGGAAAATCAAAATCCCGGCCCCATTTAAAATGCACGGGGACCAAAATCCAGCGGAAAATTTTCCCGAGGTGTAAAGTAGCCTTTAAGCAGAGGTCATCGCCAAAAGCAGCAATCTTTTACCGTTTAGTTACTTTTAGTGCCGCATTGTAAAAGAAAATTGGCTCTTCTCAGGACCAAAATTTTATTAGAAGAAAGGGTTGATTGCGAAAATGGCGTCAATTACGGTCCCCGGATACCAGTGGCGTCACTGAAAATGTTTTCTTAATAGTGGCTACTTAGCAGAAAATTATCGAATGACTTTTCGACAGCAGCAGCAGTCAAGTGAAATTTGTACTCGCATACTATCGTTTGTTTGCTATGAGTGATTAGAAAGGCGTATTGTGGATCATAATCGATTCTTGTCACATCTATCGTTGTACGCAAGAGAAGGTAGAGCCGAAATATTTTCTTCAAAGTGCAAATCATAACCGTTTGGCGACGGTAGAAAGTTGGAATAGGTAGCAGTAAAGACGCGGGAAGTAAACGCTGCAAATTTATTTGCAAAGATGACGTCTCACATCATTGAGTTGCGTTAGTAGCAGTCAAATGAAATTTTCTCAAGATTCTGATTTCGGTATTCTTGATTTCTTATTGGAAAGGCGCGTAATTGGAAACAGAATAATCATTTTACAGGAGAGAAGGTTGAGCCGAGACAAAAATTTTATCAAAATGCAAATCATAAGCACTTGGTGACGGGCGAAATTCTTTGTCGGTAGCAGCTCATGCGCTCCTTGCAGAGAGACGCTGCCAAAGTGTATTAGAATGGAAGACGTCTATCGTGTTCCAGCGGCAAATCATAAATTGGCTGACAGTGGCATCAGTAGCAGCGAAGTGGAAATTCATTTCAAAATTTTGATTTCCTGCGTGCGCGGTACGAAAGCTTTTTCTCTTTGAGTGGGACTGGGGCCCTGAAAAGGGCCGTTTTAAGTGGAGCTACGTCCACGTTCATTCACTAGAAGCTGACTTACTTGATGACAACTTTGGAACCCTCCGAGACGGCGGGCTTGGCCAGCTCGATACGCACGAAGGTGTCGTTTACGAGGCTGTTTATGATGCTCGACGCCTTCGATGAGACGCCCTTGAAGATGTTTCTCTGAGCCTTGCTGCCGCCGCTCGTAGCAATCATCGTCGGTGCCGCCGTCCGTAGCAACCATCATCGCTGTTGCCTTTTCCGCAGCCTTTCCACCGCCGGTGATGTCTGGTGTGGTGCTGCAATGCAATGCAATTGTCCTAACGATTCTGTCGAGAAAACCAGACTTCGGTTGGTCAGTATACGTTTGCATGGAGACCGAGGTCCCGCCCCTTTTGGGAGCCGTATCATTGGCACAGGCTTGATTGCTCCGCCCTTCGTTCGTTTGATCCCAGTGCTTTCGTACATAACCAGGGCTAATGCATTTTCTTCTTCTTTTACTTCTTCAAAGTGCAAATTATAATCGCTTGGCGTCGGCAGCAGCGCAAGGAGGGATATTCTGCAAAAATTGATTCGCATGGATGGTGTCTATCGCGTTTGGCAACTTATCGAGTGGCTGACGTTAAGGTCAGTAGCAATGAAATGAAATTTTCTCTAGATTCTGCTTCGGTTTCTGTCTCTGCTTGTGATTGGAAAGATGCATTACTGAAAACAAATGGGTTCTTTTCAGAATCATAATTTTACACGAGAGAAGGTTGAGCCGAGACAAATATTTTTCAAAGTTCAAATCATAAGCTAAAATAAGCTTGAAAAGCGTAAACAGTCTAGTTTCCGGTCAGTCACTTTCTCGGTACTTATTCTTAACCTTCTTGTTGAAAATGGGTCAGATAGAACTATGGGCTCAGTATTGACTGCTATTTTTCTATTTGTGAAATGCATTTCAAAAACCCTCTCATTTTAAAATCACCAATTCTTAAAAAAAAATACTTTCAACAAGTTGTACTGCAACCAACCGCAAGTCGAGCACATCTGTATATGGCATCCATATACATATGTGCTCGACTTGCGGTTAGCGGCAGTATAGTTGATGCTGAATCTTTTTTATTTGTTTTCTGTGGAAAATGGGCTCAGAAGTTATCGCACCAGTTATCGCACTAGTGCTTTATATGCCAAATGGCCAATCAAATCACTGCAAACCAAGTTCATATCTATAAAGCATATTCATATGATACGATAAAACCTTCGATCTCCTCCAAAACAAGCAAAGCATAATTGTAGAAATTGATTTTGCTTAATTTTTGACGTCCTTTGCACCAGTTTTCGCACTAGTGGTCCCTATTCGGTCAGTCCCATAGGAATACAATGGGATTTGCCAAATAAAGAACCAAAATAAGAATAGTGCCACAACTGGTGCATGCGTTCCTATTATAGATTAATCAATTTTGAGGATAATAACAAATTATATTGTGGTTTTCACAGCTGTTCTAAGGAGCTGGAAGTAAAATGTTTCGCTTGATATATAAAGTCCACCCACATGCCTTTTACTTATTTTTAAAAAAATAGATGTTCTTATGTATGGCGACAATTGGTACACCCACCCTAGTATATGATTGAAGAAACTTAAAAAATGTGAATTTGCAACTAATCATAATATACCTAAGTGTTATCGACAAAACCAGATTAAAATTGTTCTCCCTTAGCTCCCTTAGCAGATGAATGTTTCATAAAGGAGTTATTATTTTAACTTTTGCAAGTAATATTATTTATAGCTCTTGTTGAAATATAATTCTGCACGGTTAGAAAAAAGTACCTAATATTAGGTACTTTACACTCAAATTTGGGGAAGGGTCGTTTGGCTGAATACCGTTTGGCCGAATGTCAATTAGGCAAAGGGCAATAGGCCGACGGTCATTTGGCCGGAAGGGTCATTCGGCCGAAAAGGTCATTCGGCCGAAAAGGTCCTTAGGACATTTTGCCAAATAGGACATTTGCCCGAGTAGGTCATTTGGCCGAATAGGATATTTGGCCGAATAGATCATTTGAAAAGTGAGAAATGAAGTGTGAAAAGTGAGACGTCTCACTTCTCACTACTTATTTTTTTATGAGTGAGACGTCTCTCTTCTCACTTCACACTACTCACTTTTTACAGTGAGATGTGAGAAATAAGGATTGAGAAGTGAGACGCCTCACTTCTCATTCCTCATTTCTCACTTCTCAGTGTGAAAAGTGAGACGTGTGAAGTGAGACGTATTATTACTCACTTCTCACTTTTTACAGTGATAATTGTGTAATTAGGAGTGAGAATTGAGACGTCTCACTTTTCAGTCGTCATTTTTCACTGTGAGTAGTGCGAAGTGAGACGTCACACTTCGCACTACTTACTTTTCATAGTAAAAAGTGAGAAATAAGTAGTGAGAAGTGACACGTCTCACTTTTTACAGCTCATTTCTCACTTTTCAAATGAAAAAAAATCGGCCAATTGTCCTTTTTGGCCAAATGTCCTATTCGGTCAAATGTCCTATTCGGCCAAATGACTTTCAGCCAGATGGGTTTCGGCCTAGTGGCATTCGGTCTAATTTTTTTTTTTTTTTTTTTTATTATAGACTCTTTAAAATTTTATTCGAGTCTGTCAAGAGTTTACAGAGTTTATTGACACTGCTTAAATTACTACGTTGTATGACATCGTTCGTTTTCTCCTTGAGAGTTATTGCAGCGATTTCATCTTCATCAAGGTGTTTCCATCTTCTTCTTCAAGGTTTCACTTTGGGGTCAAATCGCGTCGATCAGCGATATTTCTTTAAAGAACTCCAGTACTCTTTTTGCTTGACTGTTGTCGTCGGCTAGTGCTTCCCTCATGTTTGGTTGGAGTCCGATTTTCTTTCTTGCGTCGTCGTATCCAGGGCACTGAACGATAATGTGTTTAATGGTGAGTGGGTGGTTACATTTTACGCACTTTGGTGGGTCTTCCTTTTCCAGTAAGTATGCATGTGTTAGCCGGGTGTGGCCTACTCGTATTCTGCTGAGTATGACGTCTTCTTTGCGATTTCCTGTTAGCGCCTCTTTGAATGGGTAGTGTTTTTTCATCTATCTGAGTTTTTGTGGGGTGTTGAATTCCATTAAGATTCTCATTTTTAAGTCATTATTTTTGATAATGGATTTTATTTCGCGATGATCAACTATTTTCCGCGTAATTGTGCTCATTTCAAGCGCACTCTTTGCTTCTTTGTCTGCTTCCTCATTTCCTGGGATGCCTATGTGAACCCACATGAACGTTAACGATGTTCCTTTCTTCCCTATGTTGGAGTACAGATGAACTATCTCGTCTTTCAAGCTGGTTCTGATTTTCTTCTTTTCTAGTGATGTGACAACACGTAAAGAATCGGTGCAAATAATATATGCGCCTACTCTTTCCTGGTTTGAAATCCAGTTTAGGGCCTCTATTATTGCAAGGCTCTCCACACTATAAATACTGAGTAGACTATGGGTTCGCTTGCGTATGATTCCTTCGTCGGTTACTATGCTGTATCCCGTTTTAGAGTCGTTTTTTGATCCGTCCGTGTATATCAGCTTGCAGAACTTATATTTGGTGTGGATTCTTTCAGCAAACAGTTTTTTAAGTTCATTTGGGTTTTTCCCGTTTCTACTAGCGGACATCATTGTTTTGTCTATTAGAATGTCTTTTCTTACCCATGGCGGAGTTTTTGGTATATTTAGGGATTTGCTTGGTGGTAGAGGAATTCCAATATTTTCGATAATACTCTTGCTTCTTGTTCTGATATTGTTTGGCTCTGATGCTGGGCCTTGGGTCCACAATTCTCCTGAACTGTTGTTATTCTCTTCGTCTGTTGCACTATTTGTTAAAGCCTGTTCATTGTTTGTTTGCTTTGTTGCGAAGATAGCGAGTCTTTGACTGAAGAAACTTCTAAGACTTGGTATACCCGATTCGGCTTGTAGGCTTTCTATTGGGCTGGTTTGAAAAGCTCCTGTTATTATTCGCAGTCCTTGGTTATGTATGCTCTAGCTGCTTCATTGTAGATTCACAGGTTGAGGAGATGATTGGCGCGCCGTACAGCATTTTCTCTAGTACAGCTTATTTGTATATTTTTGATAAAGTTTGCCGGTCTGCACCCCATTGTTTGGTGGTTGTGCAACGTAAAACTGTATTCTTTGCTGGCATGCTGCCTTTATTTCTTCGGTGTGTATTTTGAAGGTGAGGTGGTGGGCTAGTGTTACTCCAAGACATTTAGGACTGAGCTTGTACGGTATTATGGCGTTGTTAATTTTAAGGTTTACGTTGGCTTGTTTTTTGATCTCGCTTTTTGAATACTACGGTTGCACATTTTTCGGCTGAGATCTTGAATCCAGTGTGGGTTTCCCAAGCTTCAATTTTTTTCAAAGCAAGTTGCAGGTTTTTAGCTATTTTCTTCTGGTTACTGTCGCTGGAGATCAAAGCTACGTCATCTGCATAAAGTAAGACTTGGACGTTTGGTGGTAGGTCTGAGCATATGGTGTCTATAGCTATCAAGAACAGAGTCACGCTTATAACTGATCCTTGACACAAACCATTTTCCATTAGCGTGTCGCGGGAGTATTTGCCGTTTACCTTAACTTTGAAGCTCCTTTTCATCAGCATTTGTTGAAGATATTTGATGAGGTTTCCTCCTATTTTCCATTCGCTTATTCTATTCAGAACTAATCTGCGCCAGGTTGTGTCGTAGGCTTTTTTAATATCCAGAAAAACTGCTTGTGTTAGCCGCTTTTTATGCATTGCTTCTCTCACGATGTTGTCAAAATGGCCCAGATAATCGGTAGTAGATCTACCTTTCCTAAAGGCATACTGGTGTTGATTGATTAGATTTTTTTCTTCTAAGATGAACATTAGCCTGTTGTTGATCATTCTTTCCATGATCTTTCCAAGACAACTGTTTAGGTAAATAGGTCTATAGTTTTTTTTTTTTTTTTTTTTTTTTTTTGTGTCTTTATTAAGGAGACTTTCAGCCCGAGGCTGGCTCGTCTCCGTGGGTCTATAGTTTCCAGGGTTGTTTCTTTCCCTTTTCCTTTGTAAATAGGTACTACGAATGATTTGGTCCAACTAACTGGGTACATGGATTCATTCCACAACCAGTTGTATGTTTTCAGCAAGAGGTTCTTATATTCTACTGGCAAATGAGTGATCATGGCATAGTGTATGTTGTCTGGACCAGGAGATGACCCTTTTAATCCTTCCATTGCCTCTGCTAGTTCGTTTTTGGAGAATGGTGCGTTGTACTCTGCTGTATCCTCATTTCTTATTTCGAGAGGTGTTTGCTCGATCCTGTTCTTCAATGGTATAAAGTTTTGATTGTACTCTTTATCGCTTGATATTTTTCCAAAGTGGTCGGCTAGGCTGTTTGCTATTTCAATGTTTGTGTTCATGCGTTGCCCGTTAAAGTTGATTTCTCTGATAGCTGATGATTGGTATTTTCCCTGAATTTTCTTAAAATTGCTCCACATCTCTTTGGCCGGAGTATGAACGTTGAATTTGCTGACGAATTCTTTCCAAGAGCTAGTTTTTGCTTCTGTGATGATTTTTTGTGCTCTGTCATTGGCGTCTTGATATTCGTATATTAGTTGCGGGCTTGGAGGTTTGTTCTTGTTATTTTTAAGTTTACGTAGAGCTTTTCTTCTAGTTTTTACAGCTGTGGCTACTTCTTTGCTCCACCATGGCACACGTTTTCCAGCAGTTGTTGGTTTAGTTTTTGGAATTGATTCTTCTGCTGCTATTATTATTTGTTTAGTTATTTCTTCTACTTGATCGATGACATCATTTTTCGTCTCAATGTTAATGTTATTTTGGAATTTTTCCCAATCCGCATCTTCTATTTTCCATCTTGGAATACGATCACTTGCTGGCGATTTTGACGGTGTCGACATAATTAGTGGAATATGATCACTTCCGTGTGAATCCTCACAGACGGTAAGTTCCAATATTCCCGCTAGTTGATTAGAGCAGAGGCAAATGTCGATGCAAGATCCGATTCCTGTGCCGCTGTTTATGTAGGTTTTCTCACCGTTGTTCAGAACTAGCAGGTTCTTTTCGTTTATTATTGATTCTATTGTTGTACCTCTAGTGCTGATATTTTCCGATCCCCATAAGGGATGATGGGCATTTATGTCACCTACCAGGATGAAAGGTTCAGGAATTTGTTCTATTAAAGCCATAATATCCTCTTTTGTGATCTGTTTCGGAGGGAGATATACGTTTAGTAAGTTTGCGTTCAGTGGTGCTCCGATGTTAACTGCAATTGCTTCTAGATCTGAATCAATATCTATGATTTGACTATCGATGTCGTTTTTTACTGCGATTATTACACCGCCTGCTGCTCTTGCTCCATTTGTTCTTGGACGATGGTATGTTGAATATCCTCTGATTTCTGATTGGTTGTCATTTTGGCACATGGTTTCTTGAAGGCAAATAGCTATTGTATTGTAAGTGCTTGCAAGGATGTTGAGGTCAGGCCTTCTTCCTCTTAAGCCTCTTACATTCCATGAAATTATATGGTGTTCACTGCTGATTGTACTTGAGTGGTCTTGTGTTGTTTGTGCTATTTTGTAATGCTTTTTGGTTTTGCTATTATTTTCTAGGATTTCATTTTCTCGTTTCCGTCATCTGAGTTATTTTCTGGGTCTGTGGAAATATATCCTACTTCTTCGGTAACTGCTTTCATTTTGTTTCCTTTTTTTCCTTGGAGGTGAACTTGGCTGCTTCTCTTGACTTCTTGTGTGCTTAGTTGGGTTCTTCTGTCCGCTATGGGAGGGTGCGTACAAATTTAATGTTGCTTGTAGTTTACTGTTGTCCTTTTTCAGACTTTCAAGTTCGTTCTCGGCTGCTTTTCTTCTTGTTTTCTCCTCTTTGTAGACTGATACCAGATGTTCGAATTTGTGGTTCAGTGCTTTGTATTTTTCCTCCATGGATTCCATCTTTTTCTCGTTTTCATTTGTGACTTTTTTGATTTCTTCTTTGTATTCCTTCAGCTTCACTTCGAACTGATTTTTGATGTCAACTCTGATCTTTTCTTCAAGGGTTTTCTTTTCTTCGTTTAGTTGTTTCACTTGGTCGGCGTAAGTATTCGAGCTTTGATCTTCTATCATTTTTCTGGCTTCCCAGAAAGACAAGTTTTTATCCACTTTGATTTTTATTATTTCCTTTTCTCTTTTTAAGACGGGGCATCCATTAAAGAACGCTCCGTGCTCGTTTCCACAATTTATACACTTTTCTCGGTTTTCACATTCTTCATGATAGTTATTTCCACATTTCCCGCACTTTTTTACACTTGAACAGTTACTTCCAATGTGGCCAAACTTAAGGCACTTAAAGCAACGCATCGGATTTGGATACCATGGTCTTGTTTCCAGCACAGTGTATCCAATTTTAACTTCTTTGGGGGGTGTTTTTCCTTTAAGCGTAAGTACGAAAACTCCCATCGGAGTTTTAACATTGTCGCGCATTTTCATCAACTGTTTGACTTCCGTAACTCTTTGGGAGGATAGGTTTTCCAGAAGCTCGTCGTCACTCACTTCCTTCAAGTCTCGGCAGACTATCACTACTTTGCTCGAATTTAAAGTTTTGTGCTCGTACACTTTGACGGTAATTTCGTCACACAATTTTTCAATTTTAGCCAGGTTTTTGCCTGGTGTTCGTTCCTCGCCGTCACATGAATGTTTCCATTCTTCTTTTTCTTTTCGCTTGTTCCGCTTCCACAGTAACATCGGATTGTTTTTCCACAAGTATCGGGGACACTTCGTGGAATTTTTTATCTTCTTCTATCCTTTCCATCACCATTATCATTTCTCTGGGGTTTCCCCAGAGGTTTCCAGTCGGGGGAAATTGGATGCACTCATCCGGCAAGTTGGTGTCGCCGGTGGCGCAGGGTTTATTCAAGTTCAGAGCCCTATGTATGTTGTTTACGCTTCGGTCGACGGCACTAGTAATTGGTGATTCGACACTTTCACGGTCTCGGTCGGGGGTAATATGATACTTTCGCGATCGCGGTAGTTGGTTTAATTAATTGCCAGTAAGCGTCTATACTCGACCGGGGCAGAACTCGGACTGCATTCGGTCTAATGGTTTGTTCGGTCTAGTGGCATTCGGACAAATGGCTTCCAGCTGAAAAGGTTTCGGACAATCGACCCTTCCCCGTTTATTTAACCTATTGATTGTTCTCTCCAATTATAATCAGCCACCACAAATTTACAAAAAAAGCCAAATTTCGGTAGCTCGTATGATGGAATTATAAAACCTTTTACAGGACTAACTTGACATAAATCAGTGTAAGCGATTCTTAGTCGACTTTATAGAAACAAATTAGAATGTGAGCTGGAAGACGACGAGTTCTGCTTAAACCAGAGCTGCTCAAAGCAACTAGTCACCAGGTTTAGTTTCCGGTTTATCCCATTTTTATCTACCACCAGCTCCTTATATACTACCGTAAATAGGCTTTCGAGCTAATTTGTCCGTAGTTCGAATTACGGCCGTCGGGGGTGACAATGGGTCATCGCTCTCACCGACAATATGGAGGTCGGAAAATCTTTCAAAAAGGTGTCTTATAATTTAGTTTCATTGGCTCCAAATCCATTCAATCTATTCTACACGCATTCTAAGTACTTGAATCAAAGACCCATTGTCACCCCCATTTACTCCATTGTCACTCCCGACGATGCACAGTGGCGGGCCCTCAACAATCCCCGGACAAAACCTGAGAAATATGCGGAGGAATTCCGAGACGTATATCCGGAGGAATGCTGGGATGAATATCAGGATGCACTCCGGGAGGAATATTAGGATGAACGTCTGAAGTAATATCCGATAGAATTCTTGAACGAATATCCTGACGAACTCCTGGAAGAAAAATCTGAAAGAATTCCTGATGGAATATTCGGGATAATTGCTGGAGGCATATCCTAAAGAATATCTGGAGGAATAATCGGAGGCACTCCTGGAATTCATTAAGAAATATCTAGATGATTATTTGAAGAAATTCCTGGAGAAACATCAAGACATCAGGTATTTCGTGTAGAAATGTTGTGTAGAAATATATAAAATTCAGTTCGTTACTCTGGATGAGATATTACCAGAATTGGGCAGGACGAAGGTTTTTTTTTACAATGGATGCTCGAAAACGATTCTGGCATGTGGTATTAGACGAAAAAAGCAACAAGTTAACCACATTCTAGACTCCGTTTGGTCGATACCGATAGACGCGTCTACCGTTCGACATTCCCTCAGCTCCAGAAATCTTTCAAATTAAGCTACAAGAAGCAATCGAGGTATTGGAGAGCGTTGAGTGGTCATGAAGTATGAGCTAATAACTCAGCTGTTTTCTAATCGATTTGGGAGATTTTGGTATCAATCGATCGACGAACTCTTTAAGATTTTGCTTCAACTATTAAACCAATGGTTGTGGGGCGTCAAACAACAGAAAAATTGAATTTTGCTGAGCAGTGATAAAAATCGGTAAACCAACCAATCCTATACGTGCATCACAAGCACAGACATCACATATAGAAAAATCCACTGAAATTTACGCTGAGGATCATGCACATAAATGGAACGCCATCATCAGCGTAAATACATACGAAATATATCCTAAATGAATACAATATTTAACGTGAACCATTTATATCGCGTGCAAGTTGTAAGCAAACTTTTTAGGAAGAAGACCATTTCAGCGTAGAATA
Source organism: Armigeres subalbatus (assembly GCF_024139115.2). NCBI lineage: Eukaryota > Metazoa > Arthropoda > Insecta > Diptera > Culicidae > Armigeres > Armigeres subalbatus. The sequence continues at coordinate 197,524,943 of NC_085139.1, forward strand.
GTGTGAATTTTCGCATCTCAAGTTTTACGCACTGTTTACAGTAGAATCGTAAGTACTATAACGCTAGTGGCGCTGTGGTTATTCTTTGTTTATTTGTATACTTTCATCTGACACTTTGGTGGTCTTAATGAACAATTAGGGCTTAGTATACTAACTAACTAAAACATACAACATATAAAAATGCCTTAAATTTTTTTTTCTTGCCTGTAAAATAGTTATCGTCTTAATGAGAGTCGTTCTTGAAAGGTCCGCGTGGTTAAGTTGAAATCAAATAGTTCAAAAACGTCATTGAAAATTATACACATAAATGTAATAGGATCATGCTGACCATACTCAACGTTTCGCGTTTCAAGGTGAAGAAATTCCGCTGGCGTAGAATTCTTGTTGGAGCGTAAATATTGATCTCAGTTAGGACAGATGGGCCGTCAATTTCTCCTTTAAAATTTTTCGCCACAACTGCAGCTTGAGCTTGTATTTTTCTGAACTGATTCGATCCTAGCAATCCAGTTGGCGTGGTATGGACATCAGGAAACCACACTTGACTCCAAAATGGATCGTACCAGCGAGCAATACAGTGATCGCAGGCAAAATGGATTATGGAATTTTGAAGAAATTTTGAGTATGAATCCAAGCCGTCTATTTGCTTTAGAAATTACATCAGAGTAGTAGACGCCCAAGTCTCGTACTTGCGTTTCTCTTTGCAACGGCTGGTTTGCGATGGTATAGTCAAAGAGAAATGGTTTGGTCTTTCGATGAAACGAGATGATACTGCATTTAGCAATGCTAACTGTCATGAAGTTTCTGGTGTACATTACAAAACAATCTACCGTCTTCTGAAACTCCATGCAATCTTGTAGACTCTTAATTATCATGTAGATCTTGTCATCGCCTGCCAAAAATGATCAGCATCCAGGTGGCAACAATATGTCGATTTCATTTATGAATAGCACAAAATACAATGGACCCAGATTGCTTCCTTGAGGTACTCCGGAAATGTTACAAAACGTTTCAGACTGTTCGGTTCCTATTTTGACACACAGTGTGCGATTAGACAGATAGGATCTTAACCATGAGACAAATGCGGGGGAAACGCCTATTGTCTCCAATCTAGCTAGTAATATTCCATGGTCGACACAATCAAAGGCTGCTTTGAGGTTCGTATAGACAGCATCAACCTGAGCACCAGAATGAACGATGTAAATTTGACGAGTGTTATGTCTGTTTGTCTGTGATAAAAGCATACCCAAGTAACAATTGAGGTTGTATCAGAGTTTTATAGCGTTCTTCAAAACCTAATCTCGAAACCTTCCATGCAGTCCTCGCAGTTTCCACAACCTCCTGTAGATTTCAATATAACCATGTTACAGCCAGTTGGCCCAGTTTTATTGCAATCATTAAACCTGATATGCGTTCCAGTTCAGAACCAATTGTTTTATAACAAACTTCAAGTCTCACATAAAACATGCAACACAAAACCTCCTCCAGACTTGGTGGTTTTTAGAACCACTATATAACCATGATACAACCACTTCATGACTATGATATAACAAACAAGCCGATAATCAGACAGCTTCTAATGTCCAATCACTACACTTTAAAGGCACATCTTTTCAGAGTGGGGCTCTCGGAAGGAAATCTCTGTGTTTGCGGCGAGGATTATCAGGACATCGATCATGTCGTGTGGGCGTGCGAGGAGCATCGTGGCCCCAGATCTGCGCTAACTGAACATCTCCGGGTCCGAGGAAAACAATTTTTCCACCACCAATTTTTGAAAGTTGCTGATGTAAGACTGTAATCATTGTCTGTCGTACCCCATATCGAATGTCTTCCTCTTGTTGTACATTTCAATGTCTGTCGTTAATCCCTTCCGTATGTCTTCCTCTCGTCGTTGTCTCCCAAAAAAAGTTTGTTTGTCCCGTTACAGATGTAAAAATGCGAGGAATGTCAACTTTGTGAACATCAGCATCGTAATTACTCAACACCCTAAAATCCTTTCCTCTTCTACTGTATTATTGTATTCCTTAACCTCGACTAAACCGCGAGTCTTTCGGTTCCCCAAAACTAACACTATGTATAAGAATCAAGAAATGTATTGTTAAACTTGATTTCGGCTCCGTAACGCTTCACGGCAAATGAGCCTTCCAAATAAACGAAAGATTAAAAAAAAATCAGACAGCTGTCAACTCTCAGGTCGATTATTTGTTTATCGTTTGTACTCGAATAGAATAAATTCCTGCATTAGATGAATTACATGGCAGCAACAAAAATTTAATAATTATTATCAGCCATGTTCAATAAAAGTTCATATCTGGCTTTTAGTGTTCTATGCATGTTTGAAGGCGTGCCAGAGATTTTTCATTGTGAAACCATGATAAATAATCAATATTTTAACAATGCGCTTCGTTAATTTGTTATTATTTAGAATTTTTCTATTTTTCAAATTGCCTTAGTTAATTACTTTCGAAATAATTTCAATGAATAATCACTTTGTTTGATCAAATAATCAAAGCATTATTCTTAAAACTTATTTAGATGATCAATTTTACCGTTTAAAAGGTGTAACATAAATGTACATGATATTTCGATTATGAAATTCATTATTTTTTTATATCGGCGACATTTTTTCGAATAAACTTTGATTGCATAAAATATGCCTCTATATAACCACTACTCCTGAACTGGCCCTATCTTGGCATTTGAAACAACTAGAGGTTTTATCTTGGCCTTTATCAAGACCATGTTACGACTAGCAAGTTTTATCTTGGTCAAACTAAAAGCTTGATAGTTTTATAAATAATGACAACATAACAACGTAGACAGATACAAGAAAAAAACATAAACAAACATTTTTTGCCCTCGGCATCGCATGCAGGTAATTCTAAAAATAAGTATTACAATCAAACAGCATATAGTGACAATTGTTAAATGGAACATTTGAGCCATAAAAGTGTTTTACTGTGTTAAAGTGGTAAAGCATGTATGGATGAAATACAATGTTCATTCCCCTCATCGGCAAATGCTATGTAAACAGTTTTTTCGACGACCTAAATATATAAGAGAACTGCTCCTGGATTTCATATCATGGCTCCGATGTTCATCCCATAAAAAGCAGAGCAATGGAAAGGTATTTGATTTGCAATTTTTTTTCAGCAGGAGCACTTATGTTGACGAAAAGAAGCGACGAAATTGGTACCGTATTTCTTTGATTTCAGTGAGATGGAGATCAAAAAAGTTCCCCTACATAATTCACGATGTAGAAAAAACTGCAGTTGGTTTTTTTTTCGACTGAAATCGAAATGAAAAGACCTCCGTGGGTCAAACAATTTGTGCTGAAATTGGTTCCTATCGATTGTAGTAGTTGAAAGCTTCGTATTCCTATGCAGGTCTTTTTCAGGATGAAAGGTTATATGTGGATTTGGTAGCTTTTATAAGTCTTGATCAAAACCAACATGTAACTGTAATGTAACTGTTGGCTTTATGTCAGTTCCATGTTTTAGCTCTGAGGAGGAACACAGGAGCGCTATAAAACCTAAAGAGCTGTGGTTTTATATTGGAATTCAAAACGTAGTTTCAAGTACTCTTGCGGATCTGATAAAATGACAACTGTATAAAACCAAAATAAAACTTTAAGCATTTCTACATGCCGTAACCAACTCTATAAAACTAGCATAAATCTTCGAAGCATTGCGATTGATACTTGGGTATTCTCTACTCCGAAATACTTTGTAGGATGGAGTTGACATAGCTTGACATAAAAGTTTTTGTGCCGTTCTCACCACACCCATTACTTGTAGGAACTTAAGTATGCTTGGTATAGTTTCAAATCTTATTTATTTTGAAATGGTTCAAACTATGACGCACTTTTGCTATGATACGCTATATTAAAACTATTCCATCAGAGGTATTATAGAGCCTTCCGTTCTTCCTCCAAGTAATGCAAAGCCAAATGAAATTAAAAATTATTTTCATAACCCACTCCCGAGCGTATATTTTTGTGCAATTGACGACACTGCAGCAATGTTTTCATTTCTTTTTATCGCTGCTGCTGGCCGTCGCGTCGCCGCGCGCCGACAGCACTCGTAAGTTGGATGAAAACTTTTATATTATTATTTGTCTGTGTTCCATCGCCTCCAAGTGACTCCCGAGGGGGGCCACCAACCACCGCTTCCTCTTTAATTATTGTCATTGGACTTTTTTTTCTGTTTTTCCTATGTGTTTACCTGAGCAAAGATATTGGAGCTCCTATTCAGAAATATAATTGCTTCGACACTTTCCAATATGTAGTTTTGTTATAAGATTTTTACTGTTTCACGATTTAAAAATAAATGTTTTAAAGAAAACGTCAATTATACTGATTTTGTCCAACCTTATTTTAAAAGACAAATATCAGTTCGTCACCCTACTTCTCGTCTCGCGTTGCTCGAAGGTGTGTACGTATATGAATGTAGGGTAAGACGGTATAATATGCCCCCCCTAAGGCAAAACCTTGATAACTTTTTACTTTTCATCGCAATTTATGCAAACTTTGTGTTATTTGGTAATGCAAGAAGTCGCAAATGCATTGCCCGTGAGTAGTCATATAAAAATATTACAGATAACACGTAATAATGCTTTTTTGAAGAGTCGTGAAAAAATGGTTTTCAAAAGGTGCCTGGGCAATACGCCCCACCTTAGCCAAAGACGTTCCATAGCCCTTAATTAGTATTTCATCAATCCCATAATAAAAAGGTTACAAATCCTTATGTGCTCGACATTAAAAACCAACATAAGTCCATTTAATCAGGTTTTAATTACATTTCAATAATTTCCATACAATTTGGATGCAACTGCTGCAAGCTCGCCGCGCTTGTGTCCAGTTGGTAAGGGCATATCGTCCTGCCTACACTGGGGCGTTTTGGTCAGTAAAACATATTTTCGAAAATCGTTACGTTTTTGAAGATGGAAGCAATTTTATATCATATTAACCACTGAGAAAAGTTATTTTGTTGCCCGACTGAGTGTTCCCGTGCAAGTTTTGCGGACAGTATGCTAGCGTCGCTCCAGAATGTTGAGCAAACAAACACGAAAAGTTACATCAAAACTGTCACTTTTTGTATTTTGCTATTATTTTCATTATGTAATACAAAAATACTTCCCCATTCACATAGTACGATGGTTTTACAAATATTTATAGGTACCAACTGATTTTGATTCTTAGTTACTTATAGTTTTCTAGAATTATACGCATTATACCGTCTTACCCTACATGCAACGGAAGAGTTCTTACACAGAGCTCAAAGAACAAAAGCGCGAAAAAGTCATACAACTTAAATTAATTTCCTCCAAGTGCAAAAAGTAGATTTGATGAAGTTAGTCACTGCAAAATGGCGCATGTAGAAAGAAATGTGCCAGATGGAAATTGCTGTTGTTCTTCGTTATTTTTACTTTTAAAGAAGGTGCAAAAAACTCGGATAAAAAAGTGGTTCAGCAAAGAGAGGGTACATAATCATGATGACGGAAAAGTTTTACTGTTGCAGAAAAAATCCTATTTACGGCTAGATATTGTCGTGATCACTAGCCATTGCAAAGCAAAAGAAGCATTCAATTCTGTTCTCAAATCAAACAGTTTAATATCCTATTATATTAGTGAAGTTCAAATGAGTTGTGTCTCAACCTTTTCGATTAAAAAATAGAGGTAGTTTTTTTTTCGGAACTATCGCCACTGCTTCAACTGCCCAGAGCTTGAACATATTGAACCATCAGTGCGTCGTAGTTCAAAATCTGATGGAACTGCTTGGAAGTTCAAACGAATTTCCAATGAAACTTTAAAAGCATTTCCACCGAAAAAAATAATTCGGGACAACTTTGTCTAACAGATCATTGTGCTGATTACAATTACATGAGAACGGAATAACAAAAAATGTCTCGAAATGTCATGACATTTATTTCATTTGACATTAATTTGGTTTAGGGCAATGATCTGTTGGACAAAGTCATTTCAAGACTTTCCCAAGGATCTCATCCTTTAAACGTTGTATGCTCAAAAAAATCCCGAATTCTGAATCAATCAGGGAACGCATTTCACTTTAATCCAAAATCCAACTTGTCTTTAAAAACCAGAAGTCACTTTTATCAACCGAAACACATAACCAAGACTCAAGAGTGTGCCTTGAGAACCCAAAAAGTAGAGAAAGTTAGCAAGTTTTCCATTCACCGTGGTGGTACATCCTTCTATTTCCTTTTTCAAGAGAAAACGAACAGTTGAACAGAGAAAAAAAACACAGTACATATCTACCCACCTCATAATGCATCCTTAGCCTTGGTACGGAGCAGCACCAACGACTCTGGGCTGGCAGCTGTAACCATCATCGTGCTGTAGCTATCAGTGTGGGGTGGGAGACCTTGGCGTACGAAAAATACTACATTCCTCGCAGTAGAGTGTAGCTGCAGTGAAAGATGCTATAAGCGGTCTGAAAGGTGGCTTCCTAGGAACAGCAAACGGAACACCTCCCGGGAGTGGCAGTGTGGCACGGGGCTAAGTGGATAAACATTTTTCCATGCAAATTAAATGGATTATTACTGATTCGGGATGCATTTTTCTGCAAAGGTAAGCCCCCGGTGGCAAAGTTGGATTTTCAGCGCAAACTTTTGCTCGATGTTTCTTTCATAATGTTGCTGATGCTGCTGTATCTCGGCAGCCCAAAGTTCACTCACAGTCTGCTGCGGAAATAATGGGATTTGTAGGTGTTTTGTGCAGCGCTTCTAAGATATTATTGTTGGCCTGGATTACGTTCACGTCAACATGAATTTTGGGAAATATCGTGAAAGGAAACATTTCTCTACAGTTATGTAAAAACTTTTGAAAATTTTAGCATTATTGTGCTCATAACGTGTTAGATCATCTCTTTGTGGTACGTTAACTGTTTAATGTCTGGCAGCTATGTTACTGAAGCTGTCGTTATTAGACTGCTTGAAAGAGCCCGAAACTTATGAAAACCAGAGCTACATATCTCAAAGTATGACACGCTCTAAAGGGAAAGGGGACTTGTTCGAAAAGGGTACAGATGCTGAATATTGACTTTTCACAAAAGTTCACTGCGAAGCGTATTGATCGGTAAGGTACTCGATGGATCGATTAACTCTCCATAAAGAAAGTTGCTGATAGGGCTTCTATTTTTTTGTGATATTGGATTCAGTTCACCCCGAAGTTCCATATCGCTGGCTAGCGTAGATAGCAATGGCAATGACCTACCCTCAAAAATGACCAAAACACATTTTTTGACGGAACAAACGGGACAAGTTTCATATTTTAATCCGGCTGAAATTTTCCGAACTGATCCTGGCTCCGGCGGAAGCTAAATCATTTCCTACGCGAACATCAACACGCAAGCCAATAGTCAAACGTTTGAACAATTGGTACTGGTGTCGTGTTTGTACGAGCAGCACTTCCTGTCCTGTCCTGTCCTGTCTGCAAATCCATCGCATCCGAGTGCCGTAATTTGTGGATGGTTTGCGCTTGTTTAGCGACGTAGATGACGATGGTTAGCCGTATTGTACATACCCCAAAACAATAGAAGCAAAATTGTCGAGAACCACGTTGGTGAAAAAATGTGTCTTTCGGTATTGAATGAACCATAAATGCAGCATTACATGAACCGATGGCAAATCACATGAGTTTCGAGAATTTTGAAATGAGATTTCAAGCACGTTAGACGGAATCAACATTGATGTACTTCGACAATTGATTCGTTTTTAACTGATTTTAAAAAATTCCCTTTGGAATATCTCCCGGAATTCCTCCTGAAATTTCTTGGAAAAGTAATTAACTTACTTCAGGGGTTGCCTCAGAAATTCATCCATGATTCCTTTCGGAAATTCCTCAAAAAAAACCTGCAATCATACCCCGTCCATAGGATATTCTCCCAGGAGTTTTTTTTAAGTACCTCTAGATATCTTGTTTACAATTATCTTTTTAATATTCATCGTAACTTCCTCCAGAAATTCTTAAGGAACTTGCTCCAGATGTTGCTTATGAACTTCTTTCAGGGGTTTCCTCGAAAACTCCTTGAGAATATCTTTAGAAAGTTCTAAAAGGAGTTACTACTGATGTTTCACCAACAAATTCTTTGAAAATCTCTAATTCCTTAGGAAATTGTTACAGAAATTTATTTGCTCCAGGAATTCCATCGAAAGTTCTTTCCTAAAATCCTGCGATAATTCAATTACGAATTGCTTCGGAAATTCCTTCAGATGTTGTTTATGAACTTTCCTCAAGAAATTCCTAAGAAATTCCCCCAAATAAATAATAATAATCTTCTTTTACTAGTAGATGTTAGGGCAAATAAGCTCACACATAAAAAAAGGGACGTGCTCTTCCCAAGCGGGCTCAGGTGTCCTGAAAGGTGCCCGGCCAAACTAATAATTTGACCAGAATAATCATTTGCCCCAATGGTCATTTGATCGAATACGCCATCGATGTCGCCGCCCTCGACCCAGAATCGCTTAATTTCGTCTCATCGAAAAATGTCATGCGCTGAACGGGTGATATGGTCAAAGGCTTTGGGACAGTACGTCGAATGACATTTCGTCGAATGAAGTTTAGTCGAATGGACTTTTGGTCGAATGGATATTTAGTCGAAAGGACATTTAGGCGAAAGGACATTTAGTCGAATAGAAATTTAGTCGAATGATAAAAGCGAAGTTCAGTCGGTACATAGTAAATAATTTAGAAAAATGGATAATAATCCCTTAGATTGACTGTACAATCTTTCGACAGAATGTCCAGTCCGTTCTACCAAAATTCATTTCGACCAAATGCACTTCATTCTAAAATATGATTTTGACGTTTACCATTTGAGAAAGTGTCCTTTTGACCCAAAGTCGTTTCACCAAATGTCATACGTTTCTAGAGGACCAAACAATTATGACTAAATGTTCTTTCGATCAAATGCCCATTCGACGTAATGTCCCTTCAACCAAATGTCATTCGCTGAAAATTTGGCCAAATTTGGCCTAGGCCAAAAATGTCGACCCGTTTGATCAAATGGACCTTTCAGCCAAACGATAATTTCGTGCAAATGATTTCGATTTCAGCCAAAGGACCAGTTCGGTCGACCGACATTTTCGGCCACAGGGGTTCCCACAAACATTAAAAAAAAAACAATCTTATCGAGACGGATTCGAGGCGGAAGCTGCTGTAAAAATTTCAGCCAGATCCAACAAGTCTGAGTGGGTACTCAATGAGCATAAAGAAGACATGTGCGCCGATAGATCATTTTCCGTCAGCGGTGGTGGCGTGGCAGCGTTACGCCGTTAATAATCGGTGGCGGTGGGGATCCGGCGTGGTTCGTTGAGAAAATCATCAAGAAATTCCTCTGGACATCCCTGCAGATATTCATATGGAAGTACCTCAAGGATGTTCCTCCAGGAATTCGTCCGGAAGTTATTCAAGAAATATTTCCGGATGTTGCATAAGGAATTCCTCCAGGAATTTCTTCCCCGGAAGTTCCTCCAAGAATTTCTGCTTCGAAAGTTCCTCCAGAAATTCCTACTCTGGAAGTTTCTTCCAGGAATTCCTCTTTCAAAAATTCCTCCAGGAATTTGTTTCTCGGAAGCTCCTCGAGAATTTCCTCCGGAAGTACCTCTGGTAGTTACTCTAGCACCTACAGCAATTTCACCTCCGGAAGTTCCTCCAAGAATTCTTCCTTCAGAAGTTCCTCTAAGAATTTCTTTTCCGAATGTCTTCCAGGAATTTATCCTCCGGAAGTTTTTCCAGGAATTTCTCCTCTGTAGGTTCCTCCGGAAGTTCCATCACAAGTTCCTCCAGGAATTCCTCCAGAAGTTTTTCCAAGCATTGCTCCAGAAGCTTCTCCAGGAATTGCTCAGAAAGTTCCTCATGGAATACTTCCAGAAGTTTCTTCAGAAGTTTCTCCAGAAGTTCCTCCGGAAGGTCCATAAGCAATTGCTTCCTCCGGAAGTTCCTCCAGGAATTCCTCCGGAAGTTCCTCCAGGAATTCCTCCGGAAGTTCCTCCAGGAATTCCTCCGGAAGTTCCTCCAGGAATTCCTCCGGAAGTTCCTCCAGGAATTCTTCCGAAGTTCCTCCAGGAATTCCTCCGAATTCCTCCGGAAGTTCCTCCGAATTCCTCCGGAAGTTCCTCAGGAATTCCTCCGGAAGTTCCTCCAGGAATTCCTCCGAAGTTCCTTCAGAATTCCTCCGGAAGTTCCTCCGAATTCCTCCGGAAGTTCCTCCGGGAAGTTCCTCCCGGAAGTTCCTCCAGAATTCCTCCGGAAGTTCCTCCAGGAATTCCTCCGGAAGTTTCTCTGGAATTCCTCCGAAGTTCCTCCGAATTCTCTCCGAAGTTCCTCCGAATTCCTCCGGGAATTCCTCCGAAGTTCCTCCGGAAGTTCCTCCGAATTCCTCCGAAGTTCCTCCTGAATTCCTCCGAAGTTCCTCCGGGAATTCCTCCCGAAGTTCCTCCAGGAATTCCTCCGAAGTTCCTCCGAATTCCTCCGAAGTTCCTCCGGGAATTCCTCCAGTTCCTCCGAATTCCTCCGGAAGTTCCTCCGGGAATTCCTCCGAAGTTCCTCCGGGAATTCCTCCGGAAGTTCCTCCGAATTCCTCCGAAGTTCCTCCGGGAATTCCTCCGGAAGTTCCTCCGGGAATTCCTCCGAAGTTCCTCCGAATTCCTCCGAAGTTCCTCCGGGAATTCCTCCGGAAGTTCCTCCGAATTCCTCCGAAGTTCCTCCGGGAATTCCTCCGGAAGTTCCTCCGAATTCCTCGGAAGTTCCTCCGAATTCCTCCGGAAGTTCCTCCGGAATTCCTCCGGAAGTTCCTCCGGGAATTCCTCCGGAAGTTCCTCCGAATTCCTCCGAAGTTCCTCCTGAATTCCTCCGGAAGTTCCTCCGGGAATTCCTCCGAAGTTCCTCCGGGAATTCCTCCGAAGTTCCTCCGGGAATTCTCCGGAAGTTCCTCCGGGAATTCCTCCGAAGTTCCTCCGAATTCCTCCGGAAGTTCCTCCGGGAATTCCTCCGGAAGTTCCTCTGGAATTCCTCCGGAAGTTCCTCCGGAATTCCTCCGAAGTTCCTCCGGGAATTCCTCCGGAAGTTCCTCCGAATTCCTCCGGAAGTTCCTCCGGGAATTCCTCCGAAGTTCCTCCGGGAATTCCTCCGAAGTTCCTCCAGGAATTCCTCCGAAGTTCCTCCGAATTCCTCCGAAGTTCCTCCGGGAATTCCTCCGGAAGTTCCTCCGGAATTCCTCCGGAAGTTCCTCCGAATTCCTCCGGAAGTTCCTCCGAATTCCTCCGGAAGTTCCTCCGGGAATTCCTCCGAAGTTCCTCCGAATTCCTCCGGAAGTTCCTCCGGGAATTCCTCCGAAGTTCCTCCGAATTCCTCCGGAAGTTCCTCCAGGAATTCCTCCGGAGTTCCTCCGAATTCCTCCGGAAGTTCCTCCGGGAATTCCTCCGAAGTTCCTCCAGAATTCCTCCGAAGTTCCTCCAGGAATTCCTCCGGAAGTTCCTCCAGGAATTCCTCCGAAGTTCCTCCAGGAATTCCTCCGGAAGTTCCTCCAGGAATTCCTCCGGAAGTTCCTCCAGGAATTCCTCCGAAGTTCCTCCAGGAATTCCTCCGAAGTTCCTCCAGGAATTCCTCCGGAAGTTCCTCCAGGAATTCCTCCGAAGTTCCTCCAGGAATTCCTCCGGAAGTTCCTCCAGGAATTCCTCCGAAGTTCCTCCAGGAATTCCTCCGAAGTTCCTCCAGGAATTCCTCCGGAAGTTCCTCCAGGAATTCCTCCGGAAGTTCCTCCAGGAATTCCTCCGAAGTTCCTCCAGGAATTCCTCCGGAAGTTCCTCCAGGAATTCCTCCGGAAGTTCCTCCAGGAATTCCTCCGGAAGTTCCTCCAGGAATTCCTCCGGAAGTTCCTCCAGGAATTCCTCCGAAGTTCCTCCAGGAATTCCTCCGGAAGTTCCTCCAGAATTCCTCCGGAAGTTCCTCCAGGAATTCCTCCGAAGTTCCTCCAGGAATTCCTCCGGAAGTTCCTCCAGGAATTCCTCCGAAGTTCCTCCAGGAATTCCTCCGGAAGTTCTTCCAGGAATTCCTCCGAAGTTCCTCCAGGAATTCCTCCGGAAGTTCCTCCAGGAATTCCTCCGAAGTTCCTCCAGGAATTCCTCCGGAAGTTCCTCCAGGAATTCCTCCGAAGTTCCTCCAGGAATTCCTCCGGAAGTTCCTCCAGGAATTCCTCCGAAGTTCCTCCAGGAATTCCTCCGGAAGTTCCTCCAGGAATTCCTCCGGAAGTTCCTCCAGGAATTCCTCCGGAAGTTCCTCCGAATTCCTCCGAAGTTCCTCCAGGAATTCCTCCGGAAGTTCCTCCAGAATTCCTCCGGAAGTTCCTCCAGGAATTCCTCCGAAGTTCCTCCGAATTCCTCCGAAGTTCCTCCAGGAATTCCTCCGGAAGTTCCTCCAGGAATTCCTCCGAAGTTCCTCCAGGAATTCCTCCGAAGTTCCTCCAGGAATTCCTCCGAAGTTCCTCCGAATTCCTCCGAAGTTCCTCCGAATTCCTCCGAAGTTCCTCCGAAGTTCCTCCGAATTCCTCCGGAAGTTCCTCCGAAATTCCTCCGGAAGTTCCTCCGAGAATTCCTCCGGAAGTTCCTCCAGGAATTCCTCCGAAGTTCCTCCGGAATTCCTCCGAAGTTCCTCCGAATTCCTCCGGAAGTTCCTCCGAATTCCTCCGAAGTTCCTCCGGGAATTCCTCCGGAAGTTCCTCCGAATTCCTCCGAAGTTCCTCCGGGAATTCCTCCGAAGTTCCTCCGAATTCCTCCGAAGTTCCTCCGAATTCCTCCGGAAGTTCCTCCGGGAATTCCTCCGGAAGTTCCTTCCTGGAATTCTCCTGAAGTCTCCGGAATTTCCTCTCCGAAGTTCCTCCGAATTCCTCCGAAGTTCCTCCGGGAATTCCTCCGAAGTTCCTCCGAATTCCTCCGGAAGTTCCTCCGAATTCCTCCGAAGTTCCTCCGGGAATTCCTCCGGAAGTTCCTCCGAATTCCTCCGAAGTTCTCCGAATTCCTCCGGAAGTTCCTCCAATTCCTCCGAAGTTCCTCCGAATTCCTCCGAAGTTCCTCCGAATTCCTCCGAAGTTCCTCCTGGAATTCCTCCGGAAGTTCCTCCGAATTCCTCCGAAGTTCCTCCAATTCCTCCGAAGTTCCTCCGAATTCCTCCGGAAGTTCCTCCGAATTCCTCCTGAAGTTCCTCCGAATTCCTCCGGAAGTTCCTCCGAATTCCTCCGGAAGTTCCTCCGAATTCCTCCGAAGTTCCTCCGGGAATTCCTCCGGAAGTTCCTCCTGGAATTCCTCCGAAGTTCCTCCGGGAATTCCTCCGAAGTTCCTCCGAATTCCTCCGAAGTTCCTCCGGAATTCCTCCGAAGTTCCTCCGGGAATTCCTCCGAAGTTCCTCCGGAATTCCTCCGAAGTTCCTCCGAATTCCTCCGAAGTTCCTCCGGGAATTCCTCCGAAGTTCCTCCAAATTCCTCCGAAGTTCCTCCGAATTCCTCCGAAGTTCCTGGAATTCCTCCGGAAGTTCCTCCGAATTCCTCCGGAAGTTCCTCCGAATTCTCCGAAGTTCCTCCGAATTCCTCCGAATTCCTCCGAAGTTCCTCCGAATTCCTCCGAAGTTCCTCCGAATTCCTCCGAAGTTCCTCCGGGAATTCCTCCGAAGTTCCTCCGGGAATTCCTCCGGAAGTTCCTCCGAATTCCTCCGAAGTTCCTCCGAATTCCTCCGAAGTTCCTCCGAATTCCTCCGAAGTTCCTCCGAATTCCTCCGGAAGTTCCTCCGAATTCCTCTCCGAAGTTCCTCCGAATTCCTCCGTCCTCCGAATTCCTCCGAAGTTCCTCCGGGAATTCCTCCGAAGTTCCTCCGAATTCCTCCGGAAGTTCCTCCTGAATTCCTCCGAAGTTCCTCCGAATTCCTCCGAAGTTCCTCCGAATTCCTCCGAAGTTCCTCCGGGAATTCCTCCGGAAGTTCCTCCGAATTCCTCCGAAGTTCCTCCGGGAATTCCTCCGAAGTTCCTCCGGGAATTCCTCCGAAGTTCCTCCGGGAATTCCTCCGAAGTTCCTCCGAATTCCTCCGAAGTTCCTCCGGGAATTCCTCCGAAGTTCCTCCGAATTCCTCCGGAAGTTCCTCCAAATTCCTCCGGAAGTTCCTCCGAATTCCTCCGAAGTTCCTCCGGGAATTCCTCCGAAGTTCCTCCGAATTCCTCCGAAGTTCCTCCGGGAATTCCTCCGGAAGTTCCTCCGAATTCCTCCGAAGTTCCTCCGAATTCCTCCGAAGTTCCTCCGAATTCCTCCGGAAGTTCCTCCGAATTCCTCCGAAGTTCCTCCGGGAATTCTCCGAAGTTCCTCCGAATTCTCCGGAAGTTCCTCCAGAATTCCTCCGAAGTTCCTCCGGGAATTCCTCCGAAGTTCCTCCGAATTCCTCCGAAGTTCCTCCGAATTCCTCCGGAAGTTCCTCCGGGAATTCCTCCGAAGTTCCTCCGAATTCCTCCGAAGTTCCTCCTGGAATTCCTCCGAAGTTCCTCCGGGAATTCCTCCGAAGTTCCTCCGAATTCCTCCGGAAGTTCCTCCGGGAATTCCTCCGAAGTTCCTCCGAATTCCTCCGGAAGTTCCTCCGAATTCCTCCGGAAGTTCTCCGGGAATTCTCCTCCTGGGAAGTTCCACCTCCGGAAGTTCCTCCGAATTCCTCCGAATTCCTCCGAAGTTCTCTGGGGGAATTCCTCCGGAAGTTCCTCCTGAATTCCTCCGAAGTTCCTCCGAATTCCTCCGGAAGTTCCTCCGAATTCCTCCGAAGTTCCTCCGAATTCCTCCGGAAGTTCCTCCGGGAATTCCTCCGGAAGTTCCTCCGAATTCCTCCGAAGTTCCTCCAGAATTCCTCCGAAGTTCCTCCGAATTCCTCCGAAGTTCCTCCGGGAATTCCTCCGAAGTTCCTCCGAGAATTCCTCCGGAAGTTCCTCCGGAATTCCTCCGAAGTTCCTCCGAATTCCTCCGGAAGTTCCTCCGGGAATTCCTCCGGAAGTTCCTCCGAATTCCTCCGAAGTTCCTCCGGGAATTCCTCCGAAGTTCCTCCGGGAATTCCTCCGAAGTTCCTCCGAATTCCTCCGAAGTTCCTCCTGGAATTCCTCCGAAGTTCCTCCGGAATTCCTCCGGAAGTTCCTCCGAATTCCTCCGGAAGTTCCTCCGGGAATTCCTCCGAAGTTCCTCCGAATTCCTCCGGAAGTTCCTCCGGGAATTCCTCCGAAGTTCCTCCGGGAATTCCTCCGAAGTTCCTCCGAATTCCTCCGGAAGTTCCTCCGGGAATTCCTCCGGAAGTTCCTCCGGGAATTCCTCCTGAAGTTCCTCCGGAATTCCTCCGAAGTTCCTCCGAATTCCTCCGAAGTTCCTCCGGGAATTCCTCCGGAAGTTCCTCCGAATTCCTCCGAAGTTCCTCCGAATTCCTCCGAAGTTCCTCCAAATTCCTCCGAAGTTCCTCCGAATTCCTCCGAAGTTCCTCCGGGAATTCCTCCGGAAGTTCCTCCGGGAATTCCTCCGAAGTTCCTCCGAATTCCTCCGAAGTTCCTCCGGGAATTCCTCCGAAGTTCCTCCATCTGGGAATTCCTCCGGAAGTTCCTCCGGGAATTCTCCGGAAGTTCCTCCGGGAATTCCTCCGAAGTTCCTCCGGGAATTCCTCCGAAGTTCCTCCGGAATTCCTCCGGAAGTTCCTCCGAATTCCTCCGGAAGTTCCTCCGAATTCCTCCGAAGTTCCTCCGGAATTCCTCCGAAGTTCCTCCGGGAATTCCTCCGAAGTTCCTCCGGGAATTCCTCCGAAGTTCCTCCAGGAATTCCTCCGAAAGTTCCTCAACGAATTCCTCCGAAAGTTCCTTCAGGAATTCCTCCGAAAGTTCCTTCAGGAATTCCTCCGAAAGATCCATCAGGAATTCCTCAGAAAGTTCCTTCAGGAATTCCTCCGAAGTTCCTCCAGGAATGCCTCCGGAAGTTCCTCCAGGAATGCCTCCGGAAGTTCCTCCAGGAATTCCTCCGGAAGTTCCTCCAGGAATTCCTCCGGAAGTTCCTCCAGGAATTCCTCCGGAAGTTCCTCCAGTTCCTCCAGGAATTCCTCCGGAAGTTCCTCCAGGAATTTCTCCGGAAATAACCTCGCGAATTGCTTCACAAGTCGTTCCTGGAAGTTCTCCAGTAGCTCTTCGAGAAATTCTTCCAGAGGGTTACCCAGAAATTTCATCAAGAATACTTCTATAAACCTCTGTATAGATGCTCCAAGAAATTTCTCGGAAAATTGCTTCGCCAATCTATTTGAAATTTCTCCAGCAATTCCTTGAGCTATATTCCAAAAAGAATCCTTCAGCAACTGCTCCAGTATATTCTTCCATACGGAATTCTCGAAAAAATTGTTGGGGTAATATTCAAAGGAGTTCTTAAAAGATTTCATAAAACAAGCCTTGGTGGATCTTTTGAAATAGTTGCTGAAGAATGTCGCGTCAAATTGATCGGGGAATTTTTGAAGGAAATTTTAATTCATTTCTCAATGGGGTTCCTGGTTGAAATTGTTGTTGTAGAAATTCTAGGAGGATTTGAAAAGAAATTCCTGGTTTGAATCATTGTAGAATTTTTCGAATTGATTCCCAAAATAATTTCGAGTGAATTTCCTAGTGGGCTTCCAGAAGATATTCTCAAAGGAATTACTAAATTTATTTCTGAAAAAAAAATCAGTCAACTGACCTTAGAATCAGAGATACTTTGGTTTGTCAATTTTTATATTGGCTCATTTGGCCGTCATCTGGCTTGATATTCATATTTGTTCTCATTCATTATTTAATGAAATGGCTGGAAATCTCCGTCCTTGCAGATTTACCTACATTTTCATGTCTAAGACATGCTTTCAATCCAACTCACATGGGATGTTCTGGTTAAACCGTGCGGCCGGGAAAGGTTGATTGATCAACCGATACGAGTTGCCGTTCCGATAGCTGTCAAATTTAATAGCGAACCGTCTGGCGCATAGAAAGCAAAAATCGAAACAGGTAAAACGACACCTACTGTATAGGTACATACCCCATCCGGAACCGGATTGAGTCCTTCCATCCTTTGGACCTTGTGTGACACGGATCGTTTAGCATTTAACTTCGGTGAAGCATTCAGCTGAACGATGATGCTACTGATGGCTCCGGACTATAAGCCATCCAGCCAAGCAACATAACAGTCCGAACGGAGCTTCGCCAAGCGTCTTCGAACGATAATCGTGATTTTGCAAGTGAGGAACAAATTTGAGTGAGTGCCCTCCCGGGCACCGCACCGAGGGATCGGAATTTTGCTCAATCCTTCAGGTCCCGAAAAAGCAAAGAGAATGGTGAAAAAGTCACCTCCATTGATTGGAATTATTGATGGGGAAATAAATGCATTATCCGGCAAGCCGGAGCAGCTGCCGTCTGAGAGATGGAATGTGATGTGCGATGTATAGATCGTGCAATCGATGGAAGTGCCTTTGGAGCTTTATCGATAGATTGCTACTTCTGAGGACGTTTATAATCTTATGATCTGTGGCACTTGGTGAGATTGCAAACGTGTCGCGATTTACGAACGAACGTTAAGCGCATTTTCCCTTGGTTGAGTTTCAGGCACATCCAAACTTCGGTCAGAAAAAGACTCCAACTAGAACAAAAAATGTGTTTTCTGATTGAAAACCACACTGAAAAGTACTGTCCGTGGGAAAGCTTTTCTGAACGACAAAAGAACAATAACCATCTCGAAAGTTATTATGAGCCAACCCAATGCAGTGAAAAAGATTTGCTTATGCAAAAGTTAGTGCATCCTGAAAGTTGCGCAGCCACCAACGAGTGGTCCCCGGAGCTAAAAGCTGACTTACTTTTACCCCAGCTCCACAACGAGAAAAACTCCTGGAAGTTTTGCCCCATATTTCAGTGCGATTTTTTCCCACGCCGCAAAAAAGCTACCGGGTCGAGCAGGATGAATTTATTTTATACCTTTTCCTGTACCCCGTGGGAATAAAATGAGATTCAACAAAAACCGCTTGCTCCAACGCTACTGTTCGCTCCCGGAAAGGGGAACTCACATATTCCGATTGCGCTGACTGTCTATAGCCGGCCCGGAACAAATCAGCTCAACTGGGTCAGGTGATGAGGCTCATTTATGCGATAGGGACAATAACGCCAAATCAAGCATGTGCTTGGGGTCGGGCACCAACGGAACAATAAACCGGGGAGAAATCTCGGCCTAAGAGAAATTATGACGGCTCACTTGGTATTCTTCACTCGGATTTCCGCCGAAATCACGCGGATTAGTCTAAGTGAATTTCACGCTAATCGGCTAATCCGCTAGTTGTTCGGGGCTTTGATTTTCTTCATTTGCTCTGAAGTTTGACCGACGCGACGCTTTCCCTTGCCGGCACTTAATTTTAATCCATCAACGTTCTGCTTCGTGTTCTTTGTGCGAGTTCTGCCGGGCGATGGTAATGATGGCTGAGAAACATCAACTGCGTACCACAGAGGCTCTCAATGTAGTTTGATTCCATTGTTCGAGTATAAAATCATACAAAGCTTAGAAAACTTTCCGAGAAACACTTCCCTTAAAAGTTTGGATAGCTTCTGTTGTTGAAACTGCTGAAACTATTTTTAAAAAATTACCAATCAGAAATTTGAACTTGGGAACCTCGGTTCCGTGGGATTTTTTCATTGTCTATTTTGCAAAATCCTATTATAAGATTGCCTCATTCAGATCGTGTTCATCGTTGTTTCGCACAACGCCTGCCTCCGCGGTGTCCCACTCCATCACAATTATCTTGGAAAATTTATAGCGGATTTCGTCGCGTGTGTTTTCCGGGTTTTTCCTGGGTGGCGCAGAGGCACATACAATCACGACGACACTGCGGGTGCTGGTACGAGCCATCCACAATGACTGGAGAGCACGGTCCGTTGTCGGGGAAAATGACAAATCATTATTCAATTTCGCTTTCAGCTCAGCTCTGCTCTGCTCTGCCGGAACTCCCGACTCGCCCAATGTGCGGATAAAAGTTTTATGTTTTTATTGTGTCTTCTTGTTTGGTGACCGATAAAAACAGAAACAGAGGCAGCGGATTCGACGCCTTATTGCTGTGGAAGCACGCGCCCCTGAATGGAAACTTCGGTCCCACACCATCGCGGCACTGGGTCCAATACGAAGTCGAAGTGCTTTTGGAAAGGAAAGATCATTTTTTGTTGTCTTGGAAGAAAGTGATTTAGAAGGTAATCATATTCTTCCGAAAATTTACAGCCGCTGAGGTTCGCTTTAGTCATCGCCGTCATAGATAATGGCGGTTTATGGACATCGTTTGATTATTTTGCGGACTGGGAAAATCGTGAGTAGGACGAATTTCGGTTCATTACGGATGAGAAATTGCTCTTTTCTGGATGAGATTGAAACCAAAAAATAATTGTATTTTAATCATATTTAGCTCACTGATTGATGCCCAAATTACTGATAAGACAACAGAATGTTTAGATTCAAGATCCTTATCATCGCATTAAGGACAATCCTCACGGAATTTCAAAACTTTCGCGTTTTCAAAGGCACCTCATTCAAAACGGAAGTCACGCACAACTGTCATTTTTATTATTCCACGCATGATGCGACGCAGCAACGCTGAAATAATAAAAATGATAGTTGTGCGTTGCTTCCGTATTGAGTGTTGTGCCCTTTAAAACACGTGAAGATTGTCGTTAAAGTCGTCAATTAAAGAAGACCAACGCGATATTTTTTCTAATGATATGGCATAATCCAACGCTACTCAGAATTCTTGCAACGCTGAGGCCCAAGATGCATAAATTCTAAACAGCAGAAAACAATCTCAACATATTGAAATTGGCTGTTTTGAATAAAAGAAACAGAAATTGAGTTCATTCCGAACATTTTCAATCCAATAAAAATCAATCAAAATCAAATCCACACCATATTCAAATCCAACCATCAATCAATCCGAATTACTATTATAATCCAAATCCAATAAAAATAGATCCAATCCAAATCCAATCCAAAACAACCAACCAATCCAAATCCAACCAAACCAATCCAAACCAATCCAAACCAATCCAAATCCAATCCAAATCCAATCCAAACCAATCCAAATCCAACCAAACCAATCCAAACCAATCCAAACCAATCCAAACCAATCCAAACCAATCCAAATCCAACCAAACCAATCCAAACCAAACCAATCAAAACCAAGCCAAACCAATCCAAACCAATCCAAACCAATCCAAACCAATCCAAACCAATCCAAACCAATCCAAACCAATCCAAACCAATCCAAACCAATCCAAACCAACCAAACCAATCCAAACCAATCCAAACCAATCCAAACCAATCCAAACCAACCAAACCAACCAAACCAATCCAAACCAACCAAACCAATCCAAACCAACCAAACCAATCCAAACCAACCAAACCAATCCAAACCAATCCAAACCAACCAAACCAATCCAAACCAACCAAACCAATCCAAACCAACCAAACCAATCCAAACCAACCAAACCAACCAAACCAATCCAAACCAATCCAAACCAATCCAAACCAACCAAACCAATCCAAACCAACCAAACCAATCCAAACCAATCCAAACCAACCAAACCAATCCAAATCCAACCAAACCAATCCAAACCAATCCAAACCAATCCAACCCAAACCAACCAAACCAATCCAAACCAACCAAACCAACCAAACCAATCCAAACCAATCCAAACCAATCCAAACCAATCCAAACCAATCCAAACCAATCCAAACCAACCAAACCAATCCAAACCAACCAAACCAATCCAAACCAACCAAACCAATCCAAACCAACCAAACCAACCAAACCAATCCAAACCAACCAAACCAATCCAAACCAACCAAACCAACCAAACCAATCCAAACCAACCCAAACCAACCAAACCAATCCAAACCAATCCAAACCAATCCAAACCAACCAAACCAATCCAAACCAATCCAACCAAACCAATCCAAACCAATCCAAACCAATCCAAACCAACCAACCAATCCAAACCAACCAAACCAATCCAAACCAACCAAACCAAACCCAAACCAACCAAACCAATCAAACCAACCAAACCAATCCAAACCAATCCAAACCAATCCAAACCAACCAAACCAACCAAATCCAAACCAACCAAACCAATCCAAACCAACCCAAACCAATCCAAACCAACCAAACCAATCCAAACCAATCCAAACCAATCCAAACCAACCAAACCAATCCAAACCAATCCAAACCAATCCAAACCAACCAAATCCAATCCAAACCAACCAAACCAACCAAATCCAACCAAACCAATCCAAACCAATCCAAACCAATCCAAACCAAACCAAACCAAACCAACCAAACCAATCCAAACCAATCCAAACCAATCCAAATCCAATCCAAACCAACCAAACCAACCAAACCAACCAAACCAATCCAAACCAATCCAAACCAATCCAAACCAACCAAACCAATCCAAACCAATCCAAATCCAATCCAAACCAATCCAAACCAACCAAACCAACCAAACCAAATCCAAACCAATCCAAACCAATCCAAACCAATCCAAACCAATCCAAATCCAACCCAAACCAATCCAAACCAATCCAAACCAATCCAAACCAATCCAAACCAAACCAAACCAATCCAAACCAATCCAAACCAAACCAATCCAAACCAATCCAAACCAATCCAAACCAATCCAAACCAATCCAAACCAATCCAAACCAATCCAAACCAATCCAAACCAACCAAACCAATCCAAACCAACCAAATCCAACCAAACCAATCCAAACCAACCAAACCAATCCAAACCAATCCAAACCAATCCAAACCAACCAAACCAACCAAACCAATCCAAACCAATCCAAACCAAACCAACCAAACCAACCCAAACCAATCCAAACCAACCAAACCAACCAAACCAATCCAAACCAATCCAAACCAATCCAAACCAACCAAACCAACCCAAACCAATCCAAACCAACCAAACCAACCAAACCAATCCAAACCAACCAAACCAATCCAAACCAATCCAAACCAACCAAACCAATCCAAACCAACCAAACCAATCCAAACCAATCCAAACCAACCAAACCAATCCAAACCAACCAAACCAACCCAAACCAATCCAAACCAACCAAACCAATCCAAACCAACCCAAACCAATCCAAACCAATCCAAACCAATCCAAACCAACCAAACCAACCAAACCAACCAAACCAATCCAAACCAATCCAAACCAACCAAACCAACCAAACCAACCAAACCAATCCAAACCAATCCAAACCAACCAAACCAATCCAAACCAATCCAAACCAATCCAAACCAATCCAAACCAACCAAATCCAATCCAAACCAATCCAAACCAACCAAACCAACCAAACCAATCCAAACCAATCCAAACCAATCCAAATCCAACCAAACCAATCCAAACCAATCCAAATCCAATCCAATCCAATCCAAAATACAATCCAAACCATTCCAAACCAATCCAAACCAACCAAACCAATCCAACCAATCCAAACCAACCAAACCAATCCAAACCAATCCAAACCAATCCAAATCCAATCCAAACCAATCCAAACCAACTCCAACCACAAACCAACCAACCAAACCAATCCAAACCAAATCCAAACCAACCAAACCAATCCCCAAACCAACCCAAACCAATCCAAACCAACCAAACCAACCAAACCAATCCAAATCCAATCCAAACCAATCCAATCCAATCCAAACCAACCAAACCAACCAAACCAATCCAAACCAATCCAAACCAACCAAACCAATCCAAACCAATCCAAACCAATCCAAACCAATCCAAACCAATCCAAACCAATCCAAACCAACCAAACCAACCCAAACCAAACCAAACCAATCCAAACCAATCCAAACCAATCCAAACCAAACCAAACCAACCAAACCAACCAAACCAACCAAACCAACCAAACCAATCCAAACCAACCAAACCAATCCAAACCAATCCAAACCAACCAAATCCAACCAACCAAACCAAACCAACCAAACCAACCAAACCAATCCAAACCAATCCCAAACCAATCCAAACCAATCCAAACCAACCAAACCAATCCAAATCCAATCCAAACCCAACCAAACCAATCCAAACCAATCCAAACCAATCCAAACCAATCCCAAACCAACCAAACCAAATCCAATCCAAACCAACCAAACCAATCCAAACCAATCCAAACCAATCCAAACCAACCAAACCAATCCAAACCAATCCAAACCAATCCAAACCAATCCAAACCAACCAAACCAACCAAACCAACCAAACCAAACCAACCAAACCAATCCAAACCAAACCAACCAAACCAACCAAACCAATCCAAACCAACCAAACCAACCAAACCAATCCAAACCAACCAAACCAACCAAACCAATCCAAACCAACCCAAACCAATCCAAACCAATCCAAACCAAACCAAACCAACCCAAACCAATCCAAACCAACCAAACCAACCAAACCAATCCAAACCAATCCAAACCAATCCAAACCAAACCAAACCAATCCAAATCCAATCCAAACCAATCCAAACCAATCCAAACCAATCCAAACCAATCCAAACCAATCCAAACCAATCCAAACCAACCAAACCAACCAAACCAATCCAAACCAACCAAACCAATCCAAACCAATCCAAACCAATCCAAACCAATCCAAATCCAATCCAAACCAATCCAAACCAACCAAACCAATCCAAACCAATCCAAATCCAATCCAAACCAATCCAAACCAACCAAACCAATCCAAACCAATCCAAACCAATCCAAACCAATCCAAACCAATCCAAACCAACCAAACCAACCAAACCAATCCAAACCAATCCAAACCAATCCAAACCAATCCAAACCAACCAATCCAAACCAAACCAACCAACCAAACCAATCCAAACCAATCCAAACCAATCCAAACCAACCAAACCAATCCAAACCAATCCAAACCAACCAAATCCAATCCAAATCCAACCAAACCAATCCAAACCAATCCAAACCAATCCAAACCAACCAAACCAATCCAAACCAATCCAAACCAACCAAACCAACCAAACCAATCCAAACCAACCAAACCAATCCAAACCAATCCAAACCAACCAAACCAACCAAATCCAACCAAACCAAACCAATCCAAACCAATCCAAACCAACCAAACCAATCCAAACCAACCAAACCAATCCAAACCAATCCAAACCAACCAAACCAACCAAACCAATCCAAACCAATCCAAACCAATCCAAACCAATCCAAACCAACCAAACCAACCAAACCAATCCAAACCAACCAAACCAATCCAAACCAATCCAAACCAATCCAAACCAACCAAACCAATCCAAACCAATCCAAACCAATCCAAACCAACCAAACCAATCCAAACCAATCCAAACCAATCCAAACCAATCCAAACCAACCAAACCAATCCAAACCAATCCAAACCAATCCAAACCAATCCAAACCAAATCCAAACCAATCCAAACCAACCAAACCAACCAAACCAATCCAAACCAATCCAAACCAATCCAAACCAATCCAACCCAATCCAACCCAACCAAACCAATCCAAACCAACCAAACCAATCCAAACCAACCAAACCAACCAAACCAACCAAACCAATCCAAACCAATCCAAACCAACCAAACCAATCCAATCCAATCCAAATCCAATCCAAACCAATCCAAACCAACCAAACCAATCCAAACCAACCAAACCAATCCAAACCAATCCAATCCAAACCAATCCAATCCAATCCAAACCAACCAAACCAACCAACCCAACCACACAAAACCAAACCAACCAAACCAATCCAAACCAACCAAACCAATCCAAACCAATCCAAACCAACCAAACCAACCAAACCAATCCAAACCAATCCAAACCAATCCAAACCAACCAAACCAACCAAACCAATCCAAACCAACCAAACCAATCCAAACCAATCCAAACCAACCCCAAACCAACCAAACCAATCCAAACCAAACCAACCCAATCCAAACCAACCAAACCAATCCAAACCAATCCAAACCAATCCAAACCAATCCAAACCAATCCAAACCAACCAAACCAACCAAACCAACCCAAACCAACCAAACCAATCCAAACCAATCCAAACCAATCCCAAACCAACCAAACCAACCAAACCAATCCAAACCAATCCAAACCAATCCAAACCAATCCAAACCAACCAAACGCAATCCAAACCAATCCAAACCAATCCAACCAATCCAAACCAATCCAAACCAATCCAAACCAATCCAAACCAAATCCAAACCAATCCAAACCAATCCAAACCAATCCAAACCAACCAAACCAATCCAAACCAACCAAACCAATCCAAACCAATCCAAACCAATCCCAAACCAATCCAAACCAAATCCAAACCAATCCAAACCAACCAAACCAATCCAAACCAACCAAACCAAACCAAATCCAAACCAATCCAAACCAATCCAACCAACCCAAACCAACCCAAACCAATCCAAACCAAACCAAACCAAACCAAACCAACCAAACCAATCCAAACCAACCAAACCAACCCAAACCAACCAAACCAACCAAACCAACCAAACCAATCCCAAACCAACCCAAACCAAACCAAACCAATCCAAACCAACCAAACCAATCCAAACCAACCAAACCAATCCAAACCAATCCAAACCAACCAAACCAACCAAACCAATCCAAACCAACCAAACCAACCAAACCAACCAAACCAACCAATCCAACCAAACCAACCAAACCAACCAAACCAACCAAACCAACCAAACCAATCCAAACCAACCAAACCAACCAAACCAATCCAAACCAACCAAACCAATCCAAACCAATCCAAACCAAACCAAACCAACCCAAACCAACCAAACCAATCCAAACCAAATCCAAACCAATCCAAACCAATCCCAAACCAATCCAAACCAATCCAAATCCAACCAAACCAACCAAACCAACCAAACCAACCAAACCAATCCAAACCAATCCAAACCAACCAAACCAACCAAACCAATCCAAACCAACCAAACCAACCAAACCAATCCAAACCAACCAAACCAACCAAACCAAACCAATCCAAACCAACCAAACCAATCCAAACCAACCAAACCAACCAAACCAACCAAACCAATCCAAACCAATCCAAACCAATCCAAATCCAAACCCAAATCCAAACCAACCAAACCAATCCAAACCAACCAAACCAACCAAACCAACCAAACCAACCAAACCAATCCAAACCAATCCAAACCAACCCAAACCAATCCAAACCAACCAAACCAATCCAAACCAATCCAAACCAATCCAAACCAACCAAACCAATCCAAACCAACCAAACCAATCCAAACCAATCCAAACCAACCAAACCAACCAAACCCAACCAAACCAACCAAACCAATCCAAATCCAATCCAAACCAATCCAAACCAAATCCAAACCAAATCCAAACCAATCCAAACCAACCAAACCAATCCAAACCAATCCAAACCAATCCAAACCAACCAAACCAACCCAAACCAATCCAAACCAACCAAACCAATCCAAACCAAATCCCAAACCAACCAAACCAACCAAACCAACCAAACCAATCCAAACCAATCCAAACCAATCCAAACCAACCCAAACCAACCAAACCAACCAAACCAAACCAATCCAAACCAACCCAAACCAATCCAAACCAATCCAATCCCAAACCAAACCAACCAAACCAACCAAACCAACCAAACCAACCAAACCAATCCAAACCAACCAACCAATCCAACCAAACCAACCAAACCAAACCAACCAACCAACCAACCAATCCAAACCAATCCAAACCAACCAAACCAATCCAAACCAACCAAACCAATCCAAACCAACCAAACCAACCAAACCAATCCAACCCAATCCAATCCCAAACCAATCCAACCAATCCAAACCAATCCAAACCAATCCAAACCAATCCAAACCAATCCAAACCAACCAAACCAATCCCAAACCAATCCAAACCAACCAAATCCAATCCCAAACCAATCCAAACCAATCCAAACCAACCAAACCAATCCAAACCAATCCAAATCCAATCCAAACCAATCCAAACCAACCAAACCAATCCAAACCAACCAAACCAAATCCCAAAATCCAACCAAACCAATCCAAACCAATCCAAACCAACCAAACCAACCAAACCAACCAAACCAATCCAAACCCAAACCCAAACCAACCAAACCAATCCAAACCAACCCAAACCAATCCAAACCAACCAAACCAATCAAACCAACCAAACCAATCCAAACCAACCAAACCAATCCAAACCAATCCAAACCAACCCAAACCAATCCAAACCAACCAAACCAACCAAACCAACCAAATCCAATCCAAAACCCAACCCAAACCAACCCAAACCAACCAAACCAATCCAAACCAATCCAAACCAATCCAAACCAACCAAACCAATCCAACCAATCCAAACCAACCAAATCCAATCCAAACCAACCAAACCAACCAAACCAATCCAAATCCAATCCAAACCAATCCAAACCAATCCAAACCAATCCAAACCAATTCAAACCAATCCAATCCAAATCCAATCCAAATCCAATCCAAATCCAATCCAAATGCAATCCAAATCCTTGCTTATTAAAGGGAAATTAAATGCAATTAATTTATCTTATCCTTTTCATATACCTGACTTTAGGTATTAGGCCTTTGAGATGGAAAGTAGTTTTTGAAATTGAAAAAAAAAACACGAATCAAAAACACACCAAAAGCGGAGCTTCTCTAAAAGCGCTCCAAATGTGAGTGTGTTTTAATTGCAAATCTCGATTATTATTATTATTATTATCTTTATTATTGAGGCTTTCGGCCCTGGGCCGGTTCACCTCGCAATGAAAAAAAATCGCGATTAATAAAGTAAGCTGAGCGGAATGCAAATCAAAGGAATCGCTTTTCATAGTTATCATGTTTGTTATAAAATATCTTTCATCACTGATTTGATTAAATGATTTGTTTTGTCACCGATTTTCCATTCCAACCGCGAGTGCATATTTACTAAACAAATTAATCCAGCCTTTTTTCTGAGCCTTCTGAACTGTCAATTTTTTTATGTTCATGATCCTCCATCTGTATTCCTTCTTATTTTATTTTTTTTCAAATATTTTCATTGCAATCCAAAACCAAATACAATTCGAGCCGGCAGACCATATCCAATACAATTTTGATGGCCTTCCAACGGGAAAAGTCAAAACAATATCGGTGGCTTTCTAAACATACTCTGTATTGGTTCTTTAAGCTTAAGCCAATTAGTCCGGCACCCTCACACAACACCTTTGAAATTCAAATTTGAAACGTTGCGCGTTCTGGTTGGTCCACCGCATTAACGTCTTTGACGCGAACAATCCGCCCCACTTCTGTAAGCACAACCATCAAAACTGCAAACCATCCGATACTCTTCTGAGAGCACCTTCTGACAACACAAGCAGAAAAGCGATGAGAAAAACAATTAATTTATTTCTGAAAACAAATCATGTTAAATCGAAACCGATAAGAACAACAATAAATCATTCAATCTGGCACCTTCGACATTACAAGTGAAAACCGATAAGAAAACGAATCATTTGCTTCCACGCTACTTCAGAGTTCTTTCGATATTTAAACTTGTTTGAGTCAAACCGATAAGAAAACCAATAATCTATTTCAGCTGTCTTCCAGAGCATCTTCGACGTCACAAGCCAAAACTGATGGGCAAATCATTCAATCCAAGCGCCTCTACTCACAGCAGCTCATCATATAACATATCAAAACCGATGAGAAAATAAATCATTTTATGCTGGCGCTTCTGACTTCTTCTTCGATTTTTTTTAAGTCGAAACCGTTGAGAAACAAAACATTTTTCAATTCAAGAATGCCTTCGACATCACAAACCAAACCCGAGGAGCAAATTATTCAATCCAACGCTCTTTCAGAGTGTGTTTGACATCCCAAGTCAAAACCGATGGACAAATCATTCAATACGACGCTTCCTTCCGTAGAGCGTCTTCGGCAGTACAAGTCAAACCTGATGAGCAAATTATTTAATCTGGACGCTCTTCCAGAGCGTCCTGGACATTACAAGTCGAAACCGATGAGAAAACAAATCATTTATTCCGGCGATCTTTCCTCCGACATCACAAGACGAAACCAACGAAAAAAAAATGTCCCAATCACGCCGACAGGATACATAAGAAACAGAACAATAATTTCCAACCAGGAAACAACCTGGCAGGATCGCCAAATGTGTGGCCTAAATCCGCCGAACGAGCTTATCCAGTTGATTCGATCGCAAGCTTGTAAAGTTGTTGTCTTCTCGAGCGTGCAACTGCCGGGCGTGCCAGACGAGGGAAAGAGGCAAAGTCATGGCGGGCCTGCTATTCACTAGTCAAGTCAATGCTGGACACCGAACAAGTTATATATCGGATGACATTTGCATATCTGTCATCAATGCACGCTCAGAGTGGATTGCCCAATTTCTATCAAATCTCGCCCTCACAGAGCCGTACACAAATTACGAAAGCATTTTATTTGGTTTTTTCGAAGCCCTCCTCCCCATGTAAGATTTTTTCCATACAATTATTTTTTATTTATTTGGAGCGTAAGAAAATGGAAGACCTCCCCCTGCTTACATAATTAGTGTACGTCTCCTAAACTGCGAGTTGTAAAGAGTTTCTATTTGGCACTTATTTTAGCAGAACCCCAACATAATAGACGTGGACGATACGTAAGACTGATCAAAGTTTCTAATTTTCTAATAACAGTGGGAGGAGTCGCTGTTTAGTGTTTATGTTTGAGGCTTGAAACTACAATCTTGAAATAAGCAGACAGCACACCGAACCTAGCTTTCCAGTCCACAGGCCCGTCAAGCTGTTCTTATTCCTAAACATTTCGGTATGCGGCTCGAAGGGGTTTCTGGGAAGTATTGAGCTTCCCAACATTCGCGTTTCTTGAGAAGCGTTACAGCTGTTTTTGAAATGCGGGAATTGCGGTTTATTCGGTGGAGTTTTACACTCAGTCGATTCAGGCGTTCGATGAAATAAAATAGAACGATGTCTTCCAAAATTCGGCACTTTAAACCAGCTTGCCATAAAATTGTTTTCATAATCCGCGACGGTTTGTTTTATCACCTCCCCGTTCTTATCTGAGAACAATTTCTACAACTCGTGCCTTAATTTGATTCAACGGTCCTGTCTGTCAGACCAGTCAGTGGATGGAACGCATCGTTGACAACTGAGTATCCGCGAATTGAAAATAAAACAATTTGAAGCTATTGGACGGCCAGTACATAAACAATCCGGCGTGAGTAATCATCCTATCAGGAGTCATGATCTTCTGAGCCTCAGGAATAAGCCTCGGTTTGACCTAGTTTGACCGGTTTGGGCGAGTTCTGTCATGCTTTCCGCACGGGCGTCATCCGTTCCAATCTGCAATTCAGATTAAAACTCCGCCATCGAATACGTGCATAGAATGGACAACAACCGGAGGACACCCGACTGAGATAAGCGAATTTCAATCGAGATGGGATGGTGGAAAATGTCCACAAAAATGTTACTAAAAATATCGTCCGATAACAACACGTTTGCACCGCGTTGTGTGTGTATGTGGGTTTGTGGGATTTTCTGTCTGTCGTTTGCACGATGCAAGCCAAAACCGCCGCGGGCAAGATTGTTGGAATGCTGCAGCTCGTGTCGTCGCGTTTACTGCATTGCAGAGCCTTGTAAGCGTAAGTTTAGACTAATTATAATGAGATGAGCTTTGGAAAAAATATTCATTTTATAAATCTTCAAAATGTTACAAAAATACTTAAAAAACTTTTTAACAACATTTGTATTTTGTCAGCCCTTTTAGGATCTCGTGGAGGAGAAATTATTCTGACCAAACGAGTTTTGACAATTAGAATGATCCAAGAACTTTTTCCGTCACAGTATAAGAAAACATTGCGATAACATATGAATAAAGTTAAAGTTTCTTTTCAATAACTATAAAGCCTTCGGAGCCCCCTTCCTTATGGACGTCACTGCAAAAATGATCCGCCTGATACATCCGATATTGGATCGAAGCTGTCGGTACAAAGCAGTTAGAAATATGCTACTTCCATAATCATCAACAAATAAACACGTGATGTCCATGTATGATTGCGCCAATAATCTGGATGTGTTTTGGCATGCAGGTTCAGTTAAAGCAAATAGTTAGTAGGGAAACGAAGGATTCCGAACGGATTCCCGTTGGATTCCTGAAACCAACCAGATCCGATTGGTTCTCTCCGTCACCGACAACTAACTGGTGGCAGTTATCGTGATTTTTTTATCGCTGTGGTTTTTTTTCACAGACTCAGACAGTTATCGGAACTACGGTGGAGCGAGTGTTTCAGTCTCTATCGAACAGGTGTAATTGCAATGGTGTATTAAGATAAATAAAGTGCTTGTTGGTAACTCGGAAGTAGCTTCCAGTGAACTAATCATTGACCGGAATCTCGCTGGAATAGCGACAAAATAAGCATTCTGTTTGGAGTCTCATTTGATACTTGACAATGCATATTTATTGAAAATCTTGTCTAAAAGCCTCTGTGGAAAACTATTCTTACTACTTACAGAGAGCACACTTATATAGAGTTCTGGGACGTCTGATCAAGTCTCATATAAAGTGCAATTATTTTCACTTATCATAGCAAAACCATAATCTGTAAATAAAATGCGTGTGTACAATCTAATAAATTGTCAGAATAAATTGTTCATGAATGAAACCAAAACCTTAGTTGTTGAGTTGCCGCAAA